>NC_083278.1:116286716-116896493 GCF_963506605.1 Zootoca vivipara | reverse complement strand
GTTTCTTTAATACAGTGTTTCCCAAACCTAGGTCTCTAGCTGCTTTCGGACTACAGTACCCATAATCCCTCACCACTGGTCTTGCCAGTTAGGGATGATGGGAGCTGTAGTCCAAAAACAGCTGGAGACCCAAGTTTGGGAAACGCTGCTTTAATATCTGAAGACCACAGATGGATGAGGCCGAGGGCAACAAACAGCCAGATGTGTTTTTTTTTAAATCTGAAATCAACCTATGAAAACAGGAAGCTCCAAATGCCGCAGCATTTATCTATCTAGCCCAAAAGCATCCACTGTGGCTGGTGAAAGCTCTCCCTGGTCTCTGGGCACACAGACAGCCTTTCCTACCCTCTCCCAGCCTGATCCTTGAAGCTGCTCGCCTTCTGATGCTCACCTCGTCCCGTTTCTTGGAGCCAAGGAAGTGTCGAGCGACATGGTCTGGCAGCATGTTGGTGACCAAGGCCTCATTCCAGCGCCTCATCTCATAGACCCGCTCCTTCTGGTCGTGAACGTCGATCTTCCACAGGAATAAAGTCCTGGCCAGCTTCTCCACCTGCCAAAGATTCATCCCAGGAAGGCCTCAAATAAACGTTGGGTGTCCGATCTCGGTTGCGCCTTAAGATACCTTATAAGGACAATCCGCCACTATAGTTACTTGATCCAAAGCTACACTTGTGTCGTGTACTTTTGCGTTTGGATAATATGCTAGTTTCTGGGCCAGCCTGTGAGACAGACGGCAGCTTTGGCCCCCTGGCAGATGAGGGCTACAGTTGCCGTGGGAAATGGTTCCCCAACACAACTGAGTAAAATCTGCCCATCCTTCATGCTCTGGAAGGACATGAATGAACATGGAGAAGTAGTTTGCATGTGAGAGTAGCAAGGTTATCTTGCCAGCTGTTGTTGGATAACAACTCCCAGCATTCCCAACCCTTTGGCCATGCTGCTGAGGCTGATGGGAGTTGGAGTCCAGGAACATCTGGACTCTATACACATCCCGAGGGGGGAGGGGGAGGGCATCATTGCTTAGGTTCTGTTGCTGTTGTCAGATTCTGGGAATGAGAGAGACCGGCAGGCTACTCACATGCCGCGAGAAATAGTAGAAGCTGAGCATCATCACTAAGATCATCGCTGTCATTGAATATTTGGACGGAATCAGTGAGGACCTGCAGAGCAGAGCAAAATTAGTCATGGCCACACAGCAGAGGGTTGATTTGCACATCCAGCAAAACCACATCACTATAGTATAAACCAAACAATCTCCCTGCATGGAGAAAGCCACTCTTTGGGAGAAGACTAGATTAGTCCCTTTCCCCTTGATGTGCTAGTTTTCTACACAGATGGATTTATGTAGGATTTAGAAATATTTCATTTCACTTTTAATTCGTATACCACCTTTCAAAGGTAAGGTAAAGGACCACTGGGCGTTAAATCTAGTCCAAGGTGACTATGGGGTTGTGGCGCTCATCTCGCTTTCAGGCTGAGGGAGCCAGCATTTGTCCACAGACAGTTTTCCGGGTCGTGTGGCCAGCATGACTAAGCTGCTTCTGGCACAACGGAACACTGTGACAGAAACCAGAGCACATGGAAACGCCGTTTACCTTCCCGCCACAGCAGTACCTATTTATCTACTTGCACTGGCATGCTTTCAAATTGCTAGGTTGGCAGACGCTGGGACAGAGCAAGGGGAGCTCACTCCGCCAAGCAGATTCAAACCACCAGCCTTCCGACCGGCGAGCCCAAGTGGCTCAGTGAGTTAGACCACAGCACGTCCCATATTGCTATACACAAGGCGGCAGCAACAAAATATACAATAAACAACGAAGAACACTGTAATAGTCTGATCCAATTCAAAAAGTCATAATGAAACCTAACTTTAAAATGGAATGACTTATACCAAATAAAGTAATAGTCAATAATCTAGTAGAATATAACAGTACCCAATAAAATTAACTCTCAAAACATCAGCAGATTGTAATTGAACTGGAATTCACTCTTAACAACCACAATAAATAATCACTAAACTGCAATCAACAAAAATAACTGCAAGTCACAGTGCCTAAAATACCATTATACATACAAACCCATGTAAAAGGATCATATTCATAGTGGTTTAAGAACACACTATGATTTTCATTTTTGCAAATAACAGATTTGCAACAGTTTCTCCATTATGAACCACGCCAACTGCAGGCTTAAGTCACAAAACACAGGAAGATCTTAGTGGTGTGGGTTGGTTTTAAAAAACAAAACAAAACTGTGCTCTTCCACATAGTGAGATCTTCCATTCCTGCCTCCCCCCCACCCCCCTAGGTGCATCACCCCATGCCGCTCCCCCCGACCCCGGGGCGCTTACCTGCTCTCTTGGAACCGTTCCTCATCATATTTGTCGAAGATGTGCTTCCAGGCCAGGATGTTGACCACTCCCACCGCCCCGGTAATCATGAGCATCAGGGTGAGCTTGACCATGTGGCTGACTTGCACCAGCATGATGGTCGCGATGAGCGCCAAGACGGTGATGTAGCTGTAGTACTTGGGGTTCTCCACGCAGCCCCCGTCTAGCAGTGCCTGCGTCGTGCTGTTGTAAAAGGTGTCTTTGTAATACTGCTGGCAGCTGAGCTGGAGAGGCAGAAACAGCAGGTTAGGGTTGGGCGGTATCTGGTTTTCAACATCACGACATATCACCAGCTAAACATCACGACAGACTGGTATTATTGCGATGTCTGAAATAAGGATGGAGCTGGTTTTCAACATCACAATATATCACCAGCTAAACATTGTGATATACTGGTATATCACAATGTCTGAAATAGGGACGGAGCTATATAGAGGCATGGGCTGGCTTCACAGCTTTTCCCACGTGATTTTTGCAACACACACACACACACACAAAGCATGATTCACAATATATTGCCAAGTCAAAAATCATGAAACCTATACAGTGGTACCTCGGGTTACAGACACTTCAGGTTACAGACTCCACTAACCCAGAAATAGTACCTCGGGTTAAGAACTTTGCTTCAGGATGAGAACAGAAATTGCACGGCGGCGGCAGCGGGAGGCCCCATTAGCTAAAGTGGTACCTCAGGTTAAGAACAGTTTCAGGTTAAGAATGGACCTCCAGAACAAATTAAGTTCTTAACCTGAGGTACCACTGTATCATGATATGGACTTCAAACCGGTTTGGGGTGATATAGCAATATACCACCCAGCCCTACAGCAGATGAGTTCTTGCTGGTGTTATTGTTGTTACTTTATTTATGCCCTGCCTTTCCTCCAGAACTGGGAATCGAAGCAGCTTGCAAAGTTTTCAAACCAACACAGATAAAACACACATAGCTAAAAACCTTACAGAAGGTTGTTGTTTAGAAGTAATGGAACTATGGAATTAAAACGTATCTATCAAAAGAAATCAGTTCTCCAAAGGCTGCCAAAATAAAACCATCTTCATCAGACACACCGGAAACTGGTGCTTGTTCCGTTTCAGCCACTGACCCTCCTCACCTGCCCAATCTCCAGCAAAGGAAAGCATTCATCTCAGAAAGAACAATGGATCTCACTCAGTAAATTTGTAGAAATTATCACTTTCATTCTTCCTGCTGAGAAACTTGTGGGTGGAGTAGCTGGCTTTTAGGAGAACTAGATTATTCTTCTTACAATCTTCCAGCTCTTCTTGCTTTCTTAAAAAACTGGATTTGCTCAAATCTACCCATTCACCCAAGGGACGCGGGTGGCACTGTGGGTTAAACCACAGAGCCTAGGACTTGCCGATCAGAAGGTCGGCGGTTCGAATGCCCGCGACAAGGTGAGCTCCCATTGCTCGGTCCCTGCTCCTGCCAACCTAGCAGTTCGAAAGCACGAAGTACAAGTAGATAAATAGGTACCGTTTCAGCAGGAAGGTAAACAGCATTTCTGTGCGCTGCTCTGGTTCACCAGAAGTGGCTTTGTCATGCTGGCCACATGACCCGGAAGCTGTACGCCGGCTCCCTCAGCCAGTAAAGCGAGATGAGCGCCGCAACCCCAGAGTCGTCCGCGACTGGACGTAATGGTCAGGGGTCCCTTTACCTTTACCTTTTCCCATTCACCCACCTCCTTCCTTAGTGCTATAATCCTTATAAATAAAACTGTTCCTGCTGAATTTGCACAAACTCCAGATTTCTCAGGGAGATTCATTTTAAGATCCCTAGACACCAGAGGGATGTGCGAATGTTGAATTATGGTGCTGGAGGAGACTCTTGAGAGTCCCATGGACTGCAAGAAGATCAAACCTATCCATTCTGAAGGAAATCAGCCCTGAGTGCTCACTGGAAGGACAGATCGTGAAGCTGAGGCTCCAATACTTTGGCCACCTCATGAGGAGAGAAGAATCCTTGGAAAAGACCCTGATGTTGGGAAAGATTGAGGGCACTAGGAGAAGGGGACGACAGAGGACAAGATGGTTGGACAGTGTTCTCGACCCCCTATTCCCCTCAGAGCTACAATTCCCAGAGTGGTTTAACAACCAATCCCTCTTCTCGGGGAACTTCGGGAAATGTATCTCTAAGAAGGGGAAACGGGTCTCCCAGCATTCATCAAAAGATCTCAGAGTGGTTCGCAAGAAACCCAAGGCCTGGTTGAAGAGGAACATCTTCGCATGACGCCTAAAGGTGTATAATGAAGGCAAACCTCCCTGGGGAGAGCATCCCACAAGCTGGGAGCCACCACAGAAAAGGCCAGCTCTCATGTTGCTGCCCTCCAGACCTCTCACGGAGGAGGCACACAAAGAAGGGCCTCAGATGACGATTGCAGGGTCCAGACAGTTGCTCTTCCAACCCCTCACCCAATCTCACACCCCCGTCCATTTTTCCCAACTACTATGATCATTTACCACTTCTGTCAACCACACATTAAAGGTGGGTGGGGGGTAGAGTGTGCTCAGACGCACGGAGATTTCCTTGTGTTGTGTTTTTCCCTTTCTTTCTTTCTTTCTTTCTTTCTTTCTTTCTTTCTTTTCTTTTCTTTTCTTTTCTTTTCTTTTTTTGCAAAGAGAGATCAGACCTCTCTCCCTCCCCATCAATCCACCCCACAGCGCCCAAAGGCTCCTCAAGGTCTCCCAGCGTGTAAATGGCAGCGCCTCCGTATCAGCAACGTCAGCAGGGAAGGGTTCAAGGTCTGGCCAATTATTAACAGGTTCTAAAAATAAACCTCCGCAGCCGGCCGGCCTGCTAATTTCCCTTAATGATCTGTACCGCACAGCTCTGCACACCAGAAGCGGGAGAGTTCACAGGGATGTCAGCTTGGAAGGAAAAAGAGGGGAGGAGGGGGGCTTTGGGCCCAGGAAGACTCCCTCCTCAGTGGACCCTCTGTGCATTCAGGGCTAGAGTCGATGTTGCACAGAGTTCCTTGTCTCTCTCCACCCAGAAGAGAAGAAATAAAGAAAACTCAAATGGACTTCCAATTTCCCATCCGCCGGTTACGTTTAAAAAAGCTATTTAAGACATTAACGCCATGGTAACATGCATCTTCTCCACTTTCTGTTAAGCAATATTTCTCAAAACCATTCGTTTCCTAGTGCCCTCCAGATGTTTTGTGGGACCAAGGAGGACTGTGGTCCAAACCAGCTGCAAGTCACCCAGATGGGGACAGCTGTCCTTGTGGCACAAGTGCCCGCTACTTTTGTCCAGCTGCAGTCGGAAAGCTGGCAATAGGAGTGTGGCCACCTCCCCAGGACACAACGCTTTTAGTAGAATGCCATATTTTGAAAACAACAACACTGGCTTGCCATCAGTGCTAAGTGAGACATTCGCACATCCCAGAACGACTCTTTCTCTTTGGACGCGGGAGCAAGGAGAGGGCAGGCAGGCAGAGCTCTTGTGCCAGCCTTGCTTACCATGTCTACGATGTTCGCCATGGTGAGGATGAAAATGGCAGACATGGCCCAGGTGTTCCTGGCCCACCTCGTTCTGTCGATCCACGTGGAAAAAGCCACAAGCTTTTTAGGGAAAGCCTGTAGGCAGAGGAAGGCATTAGAAGCAGAGCTGGAGGAGAAGCCATTTCTCGGACCCAGGGCCACGTCCCACAGGGGTTGGGCTAGAAGACCCCTGGTATCCCTCCCCCCCCCCCGCACACACATACCCTGGGGGCAAACCGCACCTTCCCAAAATATGTTCCGGAGGGCCGGAAGCACCCTAATAATAATAATACAGTGGTGCCTCGCTTAACGAATGCCCTGCTTAACAAAATTTCCACTTAACGAAAGGTTTTTTTCGAGCGGAGGTTGCCTCGCTAGACGAATTCGTTTTACAAAAAAGTCGTCTAGCGAATCGCAGTTTCCCATAGTTTCCCATAGGAATGCATTGAAATTCAATTAATGCGTTCCTATGGGCAAAAAAAAATTCAATGCATTCCTATGGGATTCGCTAGACGAATTTTTCATTATAAGAAAAGACTCGTGGAACTAATTAAATTCGTCTAGCGAGGCACCACTGTAATAATTTATTATTTAAACCCCGCCCATCTGGCTGGGTTTCCCCAGCCACTCTGGGCAGCTCCCAATAGAATATTAAAAACACAATAAAACATCAAACATTAAAAGTTTCCCTAAACAGAGCTGC
Source organism: Zootoca vivipara (assembly GCF_963506605.1). Classification (NCBI taxonomy): domain Eukaryota; kingdom Metazoa; phylum Chordata; class Lepidosauria; order Squamata; family Lacertidae; genus Zootoca; species Zootoca vivipara. Next base: position 116,889,906 of record NC_083278.1, on the reverse strand, counting down.
CTTCAGATGTCTTCTAAAAGTCAGATAGTTGTTTATTTCCTTGATATCTGATGGGAGGGGCGTTCCACAGGGCAGGTCTGGTAATTGTTGTTCTCCTCCTCTGATGGGAGGGCGTTCCACAGGGTGGGCGCCACTACCAAGAAGGCCCTCTGCCTGGTTCACCGTAACTTCACTTCTCGCAGGGAGGGAACCGCCAGAAGGCCCTCAGAGCTGGACCTCAGTGTCCGGGCTGTACGATGGGGGTGGAAACGCTCCTTCATGTATACTGGGCTGAATTTAGGGCTTTCAAGGTCAGCACCAACACTTTTAATTGTGCCCAGAAACGTACTGGGAGGCAATGTAGGTCTTTCAGGACTGGTGTTATGTGGTCTCGGCGGCCGCTCCCAGTCACCTGTCTAGCTGCCGCATTCTGGATTAGTTGTAGTTTCTGGGTCACCTTCAAAGGTAGCCCCACATAGAGCGCATTGCAGTAGTCCAAGCGGGAGAGAACCAGAGCATGAACACGTGTGCGAGAGAACAGGGGAGTTGATAGAGCTGCTGGGACACATTACTGAGCGCTAACACAATGGAAGCAGATTTCCCCCAGGCTGAGTCCTGGAGAAAGGTGGAGCCCCAGTGCAGAAGGAATTCCTTGGGGGGCAGGAGTCTTATTTCCCCACAAGCCCACCCTGAGCTTCATTGCAAGAAAGGGCACAAGATACACTTGATGGATGCATTTGGGTAATGACTGTGCATTCAGTGGGTGTGTATGTCGTGTTGAGAGGGGAAGGGAGAGGCATTGGGGAGAGGCCCTTACCCTGGGAAAGATGGCAGCCAGAGAGCAGAGGGTAAGGATGAGCAGCAAGACCTCCCCGACAACAAACGTCACATAATTTGTCATCAGCCTGCAAGGCAGAAAGAAAAAGAGAAAGGCAAAATGGAAGTCAAAGATCCATTGCTCTACCCAGACTTTAGAGGCAGCAGAATTCTCGGCTGAGAAAAAATAAATCTAAAAGCACATAATGAAAGGCAGTGTGGTGCAGTGGTTAGCACTGGGTCAATAAACAGCCAGTGCCGTGTGACCTCCTCCTGAACCTCGTGCAGACCAATGAATGCTCTGCAAAGAGGGCCATCTGGAGGCAACCAGCCTAGGTTGCTCATTGTCTTAAGATGGAACGTGGGTGGAAGGAGAAGACCTTCTCATCAGCCTCTAGCACAGGGGTTCCCAAACTAAGGCCCGGGGGCCGGATCTGGCCCAATCGGCTTCTAAATCCAACCCGCAGACGGTCCGGGAATCAGCATGTTTTTACATGAGTAGAATGTGTCCTTTTATTTAAAATGCATCTCTGGGTTATTTGTGGGGCATAGGAATTCATTCATTTTTTTCCTTCAAAATACAGTCCGGCCCCCCACAAGGTCTGAGGGACAGTGGACCGGCCCCCTGCTGAAAAAGTTTGCTGACACCTGCTCTAGCAGATGTTCTGCAGGCTTCAGGCCAGGGCTGCCCTGAGATTTCCAGGGTTAAGGGTGTCTCTAGGAAGTCTGCTTTTTTCAGCATTCATCCCAGCTTTCTTGCATAAAACTGGAGATGTCAAACGGCGGGGGGGGGGGGGCAGAAAAATTGCAGCAGAGGAATTCCCATTCTTCCCCGGCCCCAATTTTTCTGAGTCCATCCCCCACCTTGTTTCTGAAAAAAGAAGAGACAGGAAATGAGAGGAAATGCCCACCCCACCCCCCATGTTTCCAGTTTTTTTCCAGCTCTTCACATCTCTACACAAAGCTTACCCGAGATTTTTTAATGTTGAATGTTTTAATGTTTTAAATATCCATCCTGATTTGCTTGGGGGTGTTCATAGGGTTTCCCTATAAACACTTTCCCATCACTTTCCTAAAGTTGTTTTGTGTGTGTGTTTCGGTGGATTTGTCTCACTAGGGTAACAGGGTGCATTGATCCACACACACACACACACACACACACACACACAGTGGTACCTCTACTTACAAATAATTCTACTTACGAATGGAGCTCCGTCTGCCATCTTGGATGCGGTTTAGATAGGATTTTTTCTACTTACGAATTTTTAGATAGGGTTGCTTCTACTTACGATTTTTTTCTTCCAATGCATTCCTATGGGATTCGACTTACAATTTTTTTCGAAGCAAAATATAAAAATTCCTTCAGTAGCACCTTAAAGACCAACTAAGTTTATATTTTGGTATGAGCTTTCGTGTGCATGCACACTTCTTCAGATACGAAGAATTTTTTTCGACTTACAAATGTGCGTTCGGAACGCATTAAATTCATAAGTAGAGGTACCACTGTATGTGTGTGTGTGTGTGTGTGTGTGTGTGTATATATATACATATACATATACATATACATATACATATACATATATATATATATATATATATATATATATATATATATATATATAAAGGGAGCCCTGACCATTAGGTCCAGTCGTGACCGACTCTGGGGTTGCGCGCTCATCTCACATTATTGGCCGAGAGAGCCGGCGTACAGCTTCCAGGTCATGTGGCCAGCATGACAAAGCCGCTTCTGGCGAACCAGAGCAGCACACGGAAACGCCGTTTACCTTCCCGCTGTAGCGGTTCCTATTTATCTACTTGCATTTTGACGTGCTTTTGAACTGCTATATATATATGCACCCAAATCCTTGCAAAACACTTGACAGCTTAAAAGCACCAAAAGGAACAAATAATGGTTGAGCCCCTAGCTTTGACATGCATGTCTTTTGGCAGAGTCCTGCAGGCCCTGGACACAGACCAAGCTGCACTCACTGTGGATCAATGAAGATCTCCACGAGGGCGGTGAAGAAGAGGACGACGCAGGAACAGCTGAAGGCCGCCCCGCTCTGCTTCTCCTTTTCCACGGAGTACCGCGTCTCCATTTCGGGGTCGATGAAGCGCATGGAGAGTCGATAGGTGGATCTGCCCTTCATCCTGCCAGAAACATGAGAAGTGCAGAGAACTTACGATTCCTAGAAGGTCTGCAGGACAGCTATGCCCCACCTCCATGGCTGCTAGAGGCAGCATCCCTGTTGCTGGAAATCTTACAGGTGAGGGCTGCTGCTCGTAGGTCCTGCTTGTTGGCTTCCCACAGGCATGCAGCCGGCCATTGTGAGACCAGGATTCTGCCCTAGATGGGCCATCCTTCTATGTCCTTGTGCCTGAGAAGAGTCCTCAGGTCCACTGTACAGCCGTCTCATGCAAAATCACACCATGGCCCATCTAGGTCAGTGCTACATACTCTGACTGGCAGTGGTCTTCTTCACCCCCTGAGGTGCACCCTCCCCTGGTCTCCCAAGACATCCAGATGCCAGCCAACCAGGTTATCGAAGGCATTTTTTAATTGTCTCCTATCTGAGCATTCCACATGGAGAACAAGGCTTTTAAGGGCTGCTAACCTTGATGGCTGCTAACCCTGATGAAGCTAACCCTCCAATACTTTGGCCACCTCATGAGAAGAGAAGACTCCCTGGAAAAGACCCTGATGTTGGGAAAGATGGAGTGCACTAGGAGAAGGGGACGACAGAGGACGAGATGGTTGGACAGTGTTCTCGAAGCTACCAACATGAGTTTGACCAGACTGCGGGAGGCAGTGGAGGACAGGAGTGCCTGGCGTGCTATGGTCCATGGGGTCACGAAGAGTCGGACACGACTAAATGACTAAACAACAACAACCACCCTGATGGCTATGCTCTACACCCCATCATTTCCCAAACTTGGGTCTCCGTCTGTTGTTGGACTACAACTCCCCTCATCCCTAGCTAGCACGACCAGTGGACAGGGTTGATGGGAGTTGTAGTCCAACAAGAGCTGGAGACCCAAGTTTTGGGAAACCCCGGTCTACCTCCACTGCTGGAGGCAGCAATCCTTCCGCCTGCCACAGGAGGGGAGAGGGCTCCTGCGTTGAGGTCCTGGTTGTGGGTTTCCCTTGGGAGAGAATTTGGTTGGCCACAGGATGCTGGACCAAAATGGTAAATCAGGTATTTGCTCCTGGGACGTGGTCTGAGGACACACAATTGCACTGCCTTGCTGATGCTAAGCCTGGATGGAAAACCGCTTAAGAACCACCTTGGGTTCCATGATGGAAGAAAGGTGGCGGGTATAAAGGGTCTAAAAACCCTAACAGAAAATAAGCAAAGCCTTCCGTATCTGGGCATTAACCCTATATGGGTTCCCTCCAGCTGCTTTCGACCACATTTCCCTCCGACCCCCAACCACACCAGATGCCCCCAAGGTATGGCGAAGAGGGGAGACTTACGCCTGCACCGACTCCCTCTCCAACAAGGCCTCATTCAGCAGCTTGTTGAGCTCCTGCTCGTTCTCGGAGGCGTCCACCACCCTCTCGGCCAGGTCACGCAAGCGCAGGCGCCGCCGCGGGTTGGGGAAGGAGGGGTTCACCACCTGAGCAAAAGGGAAGAGGCAGTTTGGTGCAGTGGTTAGGGTGCCAGGCTAGGGCCTGGGGGTCTGGGGATTCAAATTCCCACAAAGACCGCTGGGTGAACTTAGCTCCTTGCAGGAAAGACAGCACATATATTTCATGTTTTTAAAAGGGAATACAAATGTAAAATCTCACACCAGGGGCCAGGAAGTGGTGTGTGTTTGTGCAGAGACAGCTCTTCTTGGCCAAGGAGTTCTAGAAATGCATTTTCATTCAACAGGGAAGCAGAGAGGATAAGTGTTGATTAAGCCACCCAAGACTGAAGGCATGGTGCAAGCAAGTGAAACAAAACAACAGAAGCCTTTCCTCCTGTAAATCCATCCCAAAGTTTGCCTGCTCTACATCTATTTGTTTTTGCTTCAGCTCAGGACCTTCATCATCCCAAGTTTCACTTAAAACAAAGCCAAGTTTCTAGCCCTCAAGACTGGAAATAATAGGTGTCAGAGCACACGGTCAGTTCCTGGTGAAATCTCACAACACTATTGAGGGAGTGGGGGGATTGAGCAGAATCACTGGGGTTTGTGGCGTGGGATCCTGAGCCTGCAATAGATCTTTGCTCAAGCTGAATGGCCATCCTCTGTGGCCGTCCTCCTCACAGTCCTCCCACCACCAGAAGCCAGGCAGGTGACGACTGCAGAGGAGACCTTTGCTCCCCTTTGGGATGCTTTTCTCCCCAAAGATGCCTGCAGGGTCCTCAACTCTGTAGAAGGCTTTAAAAAAAAAAACAAATAAATGCCCAGATATTCCAGCCTATTCTGTGGCTGGTGTGCAGATCCTTGAGTCTCCCGCTGAATTTTGTCATCCTTGAGTCTCCCGCTGAATTTTGTCATCCTTGAGCCTCCCGCTGAATTTTGTCATCTTTTTATGGCTCTGTAGCTCCATTATTTTTATGATGGTCATTATTGATCTTTGTAAGCCAGTCTGGAAACCTCTCTCAGCTGAAGGGAGAGGGATACATGCTTTGAACAAACAAACAACTTGTGTTTTCAAATTTCTAAAAAAAAGTATCTTAAAAAAAATGTTTCTAAAAAAGTGTGCATCGCCTCAGGCGACTTCTGCTGTACGTTGGAGGGGAGCAGCTGCTTAGATATTCTCCAAACCTGTAAGAATGCCCAGGTGTGCAAATGTTCTTAATTCCCATCTGCTTTCCATTTGAGTGTGTGCATTCTGGCCCTGTGGCTCTTTCTCGGCCTTCCCCAACACCCCAGCATACCCTGGTGTCCGACTCCTCCGCCTCGTCGGGGGTCGTGCAAGTGGTGTTGATGCTCCCGTTGCACTCCTTGGTGTTGATCAGCTGCGGCGACTCGCCGTGGGAGGAAGAGACGGACAGCTTCTGCAGAGAGAAACAAGGGCATGGGCACAGGAGGTCCAAGGCCCTGCGCCCAGGGGCGGGGCCAGGCACCCGTGGGGGCGGGGCAAGTCGGGGCAGGACGCTCCGCGGGGCCTCGGAAGAGTCTGCCTGCCTCTTCCCACTTCCCACCCCTTACAGCTGGGGGGGGGAGGCGGCAGGCGGACCATTTGGGGCAGCGCAGAGCCCAGAAGAGGTGTGTGGCTTCGCCACGCTGCTGGCCCCATGGTGAGTGCCACCTGGCATTTTGTCACCCCCCTCAGTGGTGACACCCGGGGCGTACCACCCCCACCACACACCCCTTCCTCTGCCCCTTCCTGAGGCCTTTCAAAACTAGAGGGTCAGAGCAACTAGGGCTCAAACCTATTGCAGGGGGTTGGACTACGATCCATTCTAGGACCCAGTGCTGAATTACGCAATAGGCAGACTGAGCATGTGCTTAGGGCACCAGAAAAGCAGACTCAAAAGGGGGGGGGATTTGATACTTCTTCTTTTTTTTTTTTTAAGCATCCAAGTAGTCCTGATGGGAGAGGAAGGTTAAGATTTCCTTGCACTCCATTCCACATGCTCCCCCCATTTTCCTTTTTATTACTTACCAGGGGGTGTCCTATTAACGCAACTCAAATTAGAGGAGTCAGATCTAGTCACGTGTTGCAATAAATACATGTTTTGTTTATATTGAAATTGTATTCTACAGTTTTATTTTGAATCGCATACGGGGGGCTTTTCGGAGGGATGCTTCCTGTTTTTAAACTTCTATCGCATCCCCTTTTGCTTCCGATTTCTCTGAACTGAAAAGTCCCGAATGCTGCAATATTTTCTTGTACAGAAGTGGCCCCATCCCCTTCGTCATTCCGTTCTCACAGTGGCCAACCAGATGCCTGCCTGAAACCTGCAAGCAGGATTCGAACCCAAGAGCCCTCTCCCCTCTCCCCAGCAACCAATATTCAGAAGCATTGCTGCCTCCAGCTATAGACAAACAGAAGGCATCCTCTTTAACCCTGAGAGCAATTAGCCCGCTGGGACAGGCTATTTAAATTCCTGGCTGAACGGAGAACTAGGCTTGTTAATCAACTATTGATCCTCAGCGCCCAAGTGGATTGGAATGGAAATGTAGCACATGGAGGAGACCAACTGAGGCAGAGAAGCAGACTCCCACCATCAAATCCCTTTTCACTCGTTCGCCTACAGCAGCAGCTTCCCCCAAGCTGGCACCCTCCAGGTGTTCTGGACCACAACTCCCATCAGGAGTGCCGGCTGGCGCTAATGGGAGTTGTAGTCCAAAGATCCAGAGGGCACCAGCTTGGGAAAGACTCGTAACATAAGCGTCTGATTCGCCAACCAGCCCAGCTCTGGTGCAAGAAAATGACAGCAAGTCCGATCTTCTATCGTCTTTGCTTTGAAATGGATCGTAGAGCTGAAAGGCAACCCCAAGGGTCATCTAGTCCAACCCCCCTGCTATGGAGAAATCTCAGCTTTCTCAGTGTTCTGGGCAGGGTTTGCCAACATGGTGCTCTCCAGGTTTTATCAGACCACAACCCTTGGTCATGCTGGCTGGGGCTGATGGCAAGAGATGGAGGGCAACACATTGGCTACTCCCCAATCTACTGCAACGTAGGAACCGGAAGGCCCAACCCCAGAGCACTGCAAGGCCAAACTTCCTCTGCTTCCACAGGATCCATGCGGTGCCAGCCCTGACATTGGGCAAATGGGACATGCGTCCCTATGAGCCGAGAACACTCACCACACCATTGATCCCATTCTTGAGCGGCTTGTTGGTCACCACGATGAGGTAGGTGACGATCCCCTTCTCCTTCAGGTATTCGCAGCGAGCCCCACCGTCTCCCGGCTCCACCTCAAACTCCCCCTTTAGGCAGTCCATGGTGCTCTGAGAGATGTGCACACGCCTGAAAGGGCCACATCGAAAGCAAGGTGGTCATTGCCAAGGACAGAGGTCAGAGGTAACGGAAGGGGAGGCTGCAGGAAAAGCCAGAGCGTGGCTGGGGGGCCTCTGTGGTACTCTAGATGTCGTTGGACTACAATTCCCATCATCCCTTGGTCATGGGCGGCTGGTGCCGATAAGAGTTGGAGTTCCAACAGTTTAAACTAGTTGTAAACTGCTTGGATGTTTGTTTGTTTTTTAATGAAATTGTGGTGTACGAAAATTCACAGAATCATAGAACTGTAGAGTCGGAAGGTGACCCCAAGGGTCATCCAACCGCCTGCAATGCAGGAATCTCAACCTCTGCTTAAAAACTTATTGTGGGAGTCTGTTTCACCGTCAAACAGCTCTTACCATCAGAAAGTTCTTCCTGATGTTTAGTTGGGCTCTTTTTTTTATTGTAACTTGAATCCATTGGTTTGGGTCCTACCCTCCAGAGCAGGAGAAAACAAGCTTATTCCCTCTTCCATGTGACAGCCCTTGAGATATTTGAAGATGGCTCTCGTATCTCCTCTCAGTCTCCTCTTTTCCAGGCTAAACATCCCCGATTCCCTCAACTGTTCCTCACAAGGCTTGCTTTCCAGACCCTCCTCTGCCCAACCTTACAGCTTGTCAATATCCTCCTTAAATTGTGGCGCCCAGAACTGGACGCAGTTCATTGTTAATACATAAAGGAATTGAATAGGATAAACGCCTGGGTGGCACATATTGCCCAGCTCTGAAATAGGGCTTGACGTAGGTTGACAGAAGAAGAGGAGAAGTGATATGATAGCCATGTTCAAATATATGAAAGGATATCATATGGAGGAGGGAGAAAGATTGTTTTCTGCTGCTCCAGAGAAGCAGACACGGAGCAATGGATTCAAACTACAAGAAAGAAGATTCCACCTCAACATTAGGAAGAACTTCCTGACAGTAAGAGCTGTTCGGCAGTGGAATTTGCTACCAAGGAGTGTGGTGGAGTCTCCTTCTTTGGAGGTCTTTAAGCAGAGGCTTGACAGGCATATGTCAAGAATGCTTTGATGGTGTTTCCTGCTTGGCAGGGGGTTGGACTGGATGGCCCTCGTGGTCTCTTCCAACTCTATGATTCTATGATTCTAGGAGGAAGTAATCTGACCAGCTCCGATGCTTGGCTCTCTCATTTTACTTTTTAGCTGTCAAGCAGTGATGCTGGAACAGAACTCCCCAAATCCGGCCTTCACAGAAGCCACAGCTGGCCAGTCCTTTAGCATTTCAGGGCTGTGGGGGTGGTACTGCAACTTCTAAATAAAGCCCAGATAGCGCTATTAATAGCCAAGCCCCTTTGCCTCCTAAGCAGACGCACGAAAGGCCCACGCCATTGACCCTCTCGGAATGATGCACATTTATGAGCTCCTTTTGCTTTTCGGCTGGCTGCGTTTCGCTCTTTGGCCTGATCCTTGCCCCGAAGCAACCATTTCTGACAGCTTACGAGGGAGGGGGGAAACACGGCCGAGTAGACAGCCCCAGCGCCGGGTGGGGAGAAAAAAAGAGGTAGGGAACCAGAGACCTCCAGAGGTTGCTGCGCTCCAGATCCCAACAGCCCCTGCCAGCATGGCCAATGGTCGCAGGTGATGGGAGTTGTAGTCCAGAGAGCCACAGTTCTTCACCCCTGTTTGTGAAGATCAACGTGCGAAACAACACATTCCACGTAAAATGGGGAAGCAGTAAAAACAACAACCATGTATCTGTATGTTGAGCTCTCCTCCTCGCCTTGCCGTCTTTTTTAAAAATAATAATATTTTTATTAGCTTTTTACGCAAAACTTGACATTATTCAATTTACTTTCAGTGAATAATTTCTTACATTTTTACTTCCCCTCCTTACGTCCACGATGTTCCTGTTCTCCTCCTTGACCTGCTGCCGTAACTGCCATTTATTTTCAATTCTATTACAACTTCTTTTACAACCATTTATTTATTCACCTTCCCTTGCCTATTATTCAAATCCTGTTCACTACAGCTCATTCTCCTGTGCAGGCAGAATGGGGCAAGAGTTCTGGGCTTCCTGCTAAATACCTGAACCAGTGAAATGCTTTCAGCTTTGTGGGGGTGGTTGCAGAAGGTAAATGAGAACTACTGCATAGCTTTCATTTGGCTATAGTTCCACCACCACCACCCCCAAAAATAGTCTGCTTGCAACAACCTTTTTAAGTAGGTTAAGGTGACTGGCCCAAGGTCACCCAGTGGATGCCATAGGTGGGTGGGGGTCTGAGCCTGGGAGTTTCTGCTTTCCAACCCACTAGACCACAATGGCTGTATAGCATGAGTTTATGAAAAGAAACACGATTCTCTCTGTATTTCCTATTTCTTTTGTCCTCTCTTCTTTCTCGCCTGCTGGAATGATCCCCCCCCCCACACACATAAATTTTCTGTTTCACAATTTAGAGTATTCATTTAAACAACCTTAAAATACTTCCCATCTTCTCTTTCCATGGTTCATTTTGCATGTCATAAATCCCTGCATGTTTTACATAAACTAAACCATTAAGTATTCCATTATTACATCCATCAAAACTTATTTATACTGTTGAATTTATCTTAATGGTGCCAACTTTTTCAAGTATACACAATTTCCCCCCATATACTCAATAAACATTTTCCAATCTTTTTTAAACGCATGTTCTTCTTGTTCTCTTATTCTCTATGTTAGGTCCGCAAGCTGCGCATATTCCACCAGTTTAAGTTGCCTGCTTTCCATTTTTCGGCTCACAAAACACAGGCCACAGTAGTGGCATACATGTTTATGGAAGACAATCTTACTCAGCTACGAGTGATCACCAAAGAAGAAGAAGAAGACGATGACATAAATAACATTTTTAGACACTTGGGAATTTCCGTCTGACCCGTCTGACTCTGGTCGTTTTTTGGGGGGGGGGAAGTGCTTTTAAAAAAAATTTCAATTCATTATGAATTATTTCCCAATACTCTTTTACCCTTTTACAGGTCCACCACATATGAAAGAACATACCCCTCAACCTCATTGCATCTCCAGCACTTATCTGATTCAGTCTTAAACATCTTAGCAAGCCTAAGATGCTGGAATGATTTCCATCCCAGACACAGGACATTTAGAAAGCAGTGGGGAAACTCCCATCGTCCCAGAAGGCTCTCACCCTGGGATGCCACCGGCTTCCATCTTATTTGCCACTGTCACGTCTGTGGACCACACATCGTACTGCCAGCGCTTCTGGCCGAGGACCCCGCCCAGGACGGTGCCGCTGTGGACCCCCACGCGCATGTCCACGTCTGTTTTGGTCTTCTCTCGGACGTAGCTGGGGAGAAAGGAGCCCACGGGGACAACAAACACTCAGTTCAATTCTCAGAAAACAAAAACCTGTCCCCAGCAGCTCACAGACAACCAGCGAGCCTTTGTTTGTCATTCCTTTGGCTGCTTTCCCTGGACACTTTTAAAAGTTTCCAACGCAAGTTGCTTTAAATTGTTGTCAACATTGGGGTTTTTAAATGGTTTTTATGAGAGGTTTTCTTAGGTTACCAAAGTCCCCTATCCTATACCTTTTTTAAAATGTGGAGGTTTGGGGGGGTTTATTGGGTTGTTGTTTTTATTTTGATTATATATTTTGGGGTTTTATATTTTGATTTTGTTCTATGAACTGCCCTGAGACCTCTGGGTATAGGACAGTATATAAATTCAAATAATAATAATTAACAACAACAACTCACTTTGTCTCTCTTTTCGGATCATGAAAAGAGTTCTATTCAATGTGAAACTTTAAATGTTGTATACAATATAAGGTTAGGGGAGAGGAGAGGTGGGGGGGGGAGAGAAGGGGGTGGCAAACTTGCACTCTTTTCCATAGTGTATGTGCAAGGTTATTGTCTTAGCATCACATGGGGAGACTCTCTTTCTTTTCATTTATTAGCTTTCAGTGCGAGAGGTTGGGGGGCCCAGGGCATGGTTAGAAATAACAGGTGATAGATAGATAGATAGATAGATAGATAGATAGATAGATAGATAGATAGATAGATAGATAGATGATAGACAGATATTAAATAGAGATAAGGTAAGATAAGATAAAAAGCAGAGATATCACCTTGCCTACAAAGGTCCGTATAGTTAAATCTATGGTTTTCCCAGTAGTGATGTATGGAAGTGAGAGCTGGACCATAAAGAAGGCTGATCGCCGAATAATTGATGCTTTTGAATTATGGTGCTGGAGGAGACTCTTGAGAGTCCCACGGACTGCAAGAAGATCAAACCTATCCATTCTGAAGGAAATCAGCCCTGAGCTGAGGCTCCAATACTTTGGCCACCTCATGAGAAGAGAAGACTCCCTGGAAAAGACCCTGATGTTGGGAAAGATTGAGGGCACAAGGAGAAGGGGACGACAGAGGACGAGATGGTTGGACAGTGTTCTCGAAGCTACGAACATGAGTCTGACCAAACTGCGGGAGGCAGTGGAAGACAGGAGTGCCTGGCGTGCTCTGGTCCATGGGGTCACGAAGAGTCGGACATGACTAAACGACTAAACAACAACAAAGATAAGATATAAAGATATAGATGAGAGCGAGATTAGATAGATAGATGATAGATAATAGGAAAAAAACACAACCCTTGTGCTTGACTTTTTAAAAATGACTTTGAGCCAAAAGTTTAGGAACTTGAGCAGCAGGCCTGAAGAGGCACATATAACTCACTCCCACATTGAGGCAGGGGTGGCCACAAATCCATGGAGGAGGAGGACGGCTATCAATGGCTCCTAGCCAGGAGAGCTCTGCTCTGCCTCCACAGTTGGAGGAAGCAACGCTTCTGAAACCCAGTTGCTGGAAACCGCAGGAGGGAAGAGAGTTGGCACTGTGAGAACAGGATGCTGGACTTGATGGGCCACTGGCCTGATCTAGCAGGTTTGTATTGTGTTCTTAAGAAGACATCTCTATTAGATTATGGACAAGGGGTGTGAGATGTTGCCACCAAACATCAGGAAGGGCTTCCTGACAGTAAGAGCTGTTTGACAGTGGAACAGACTCTTTCGGGAGGTGGAGAACTCTCCTCCATTGGAGGTTTCTAAACAGAAGTTGGGTGGTCATCGGTCAGGGATTCTTCAGCTGTGAATCCTACAGAGCAGGACTCCATGATTCATACAGCGAAAGAGATCTGAGTTTCCAAAAAAACAGAGTTGAGCAGCCCACCACTCCTCTCTCCCTTCTTGCACGCCTGGAATTTAAACGATTGTCCCTTGTTTCTATAAACGAGCTACTAAGCCAGCTTTCATTGCTATCCCCTGGTAATTTTCCATAAACATAAGAGCTTTCCATCCCTGAGACCTCAGTTCAGCACCGAGTTTTGTTTTAGAAAAATGAGGAGGAATAATTAGCGGGAGAGGGAGACTGTTTAGCGATAAACTCTGTGGGCGGAAAGAAGATCTGTGGAGAAAGGTCTCCAGCCATATGAAAGCTCACAGCTCAGAAGCAGCCAGGCGTTAATAAGAGGAACCATTTTGAGCCTGTGGGCCGCATTCCCTACTGGACAAACTTTCTGGGGGCCACATGCCAATGTCTGGAGTGAGAGACAAAAGTGGGTGGAGCAACAAATGCCATTTTTTTTCCTTAGGAGGCCAGTTTCTTCTCTCTAGTTTCTCCCCCTCTTTCTGCTCCCTCCAGGCGAGCAAGGGGCAGTGTGTGGCTTGGGGAGAGGGCCCTGGGGAGGAGGGGGCGCAGCCTGGTGATTGTCCCAAGGGCCACGTAGAGAGGCCTGGAGAGCTGGATTCGGGCCCCCTCCTTAGGAGAAGAAGCACAAGGTGTGAGAATCCTGGCTTGAGTCAGGGAAGGAAGAATACTTGCTTAGTTCAAAGAAGGCAGGGAGGTGGCCCAAAGATCCTAACCCATCAGAGAAATATTACAGGCAAGTCCATGCCTCTGGGAGATCTGTACACACCAGATGAAGCAGCCAAATTTGGGGCTGCAAATCTCTGATCCCACAGATTTCAGGAAAGAGCAGGAAAAGTGTCCCAGGAGAACCATCTCAACAATGGATCTTTGTGGGTGGGAGGGAGGGAGGGAGGGAGGAAGGAAGGAAGGAGAAATGATTCCTCCAAATCATAGAGCTGGAAGAGACCACGAGGATGTCGGATGTAATCCACTGGGAGCAGTCAAGTACAACATTCCTTGTTTTGCTAGAGTGGACATGCAAGGGAATGTTTGGTCCAGCCAGTTGAAACTTCCTGCTCCTCCTGGCTGGAGCATCCTTCCTTTTGCATGTGACTAGTGGGTGGGTGTGACCTTTCCAGACCTGGCAAAAGGCAAAGTCACGCTGCTACCTTCCTCTTTTCGACCTTCCTGTCTGTCCTGCCTGCTTCCTGCATCACCTAGACTGTAATTCTCGCTGCCACAGCAGTTCCCCAGGTTATCTCCCATATGGGCTAAACCTGTTTGTACATGTTTGCAACTTTAAGCCTACAGTCTGCCTTCAGGGATCACACTGTGCTCTGCCTGATTTGGACTAAAACTACTTTTTGTTACTTATGAATAGGACTGTGGTGTCTTTATTCTTTTAGGAGGGATTCAAAAGGGGTCTTACCAGGAAGATTAGGGCATATCTCAATCTGGACAAGCCAGACTGAATTGCTTATTGTCTTAAAAAACTCACACGAGTTTGCAACCAGCTTTCTGAAGAAGTTTGCTAGCGCAAGTTAGGAAGGATATTAATAAACAACATATCCTCTCCTGCCACCCTCAACATTCCCACAGAGGGCCATCTAGTCTCATGCTCTATCGGCTGAGCTATCGCAGGTCCATGACCTGTTTATTGAGCGTTCATCCTGCTTTGCTTTCACAAAGCTTACGCAGAGGCTAGATTACACCTGGCCTTTATTGAGCATTCATGCTGATGTGGTTATGGGGATAACCAAATGTCTGTAGGTCAGATGTTGCTGAAGTATCATTGCCTTCTCTTAATATTTTTGCAGGGAACATCGTTTGCCTTTTTGGCAGGAACACGGATGTGTATGGTTTTTAGAAAAACTACTCTTGGAATAATGGGTGGCGCTATGGTCTAAACCACTGAACCTAGGGCGGTGGTTCGAATCCCCGCAATGGGGTGAGCTCCCGTTGCTCAGTCCCAGCTCCTGCCCACCTAGCAGTTTGAAAGCACGTCAAAGTGCAAGTAGATAAATAGGTACCACTCCGGTAGGAAGGTAAACAGTGTTTCTGTGCGCTGCTCTGGTTCACCAGAAGCGGCTTAGTCATGCTGGCCACATGACCCGGAAGCTGTCTGTGGACAAACGCTGGCTCCCTCGGCCAGTAAAGCAAGTTGAGCGCCACAACCCCAGAGTCGTCCGCAACTGGACCTAACGCTCAAGGGTACCTTTACCTTTTACTCTTTGAATATTTTGACTATGTATCATTTGTATCGCTTGTATTTGCATTATTTCATTTGTAAGTTTATTCCTGGGATCCTTTTGGGCTGGAAGATGACATAAAAATCAACATAACATGTATTCATCTTGCATTCAACCTTGTGGGGTGTTTAGGTGTCTTCCCACCACTCCTCCGTTCATCCCACACTTTTCAGTGCACTTAGCCGTCACTTTCCAAACAGTTAAAAAGCTTATTAAAAGGGGGAAAGTGGATTTGTTGGGATGGTGTGATAGGGCCTTCAAATGTGCTTTAATTGGGCCAGCCTAACATTCCAGCATGACTCCAGATCCCCCTCGTGAAATACCAACAGTCCTTCCAGAGAAAGGAAGGAAGCTGTGGATGGCAAATAAAACTGGAGCCAGAGTCAATGCCAAGAGTTAAGAGCCACAAAAATACTGGAAGAACAGGCAGGAATTGCTTATGAAATAGTTGGCGGATTATGCCAAAATGACCAGAAGAATCAGAAATCAGGAAGACCAGAATTTTAAATAGAAATGGGGGAAATTTACAATTTACCTTAAAAACCATTGTAAACAGTTAAAATCATTAGTAGGAGTTGAATAAGGCTTGTAGCTTAATGATGAACTTTGGATACCATGGGGATGTGGAAGATTTGGAGTATTATTATAAAAGATGCGGGAGGAAATGGTTAATAATAAGACCCACAAAGGGACGAGGGAAGTCCGGGAGATTCCTTGGAATCTTGTTTTTATGATGTATGTTTGCGATTGCAAAATTTTAATTTGAAAACCAGGTAAATAAATTTATTAATAGGAATGCTTACGAAATCGCGTCCACCATAGCAAGGCCCATCAAGATGGAACAAACGGCGTGGTCCTCCCGGTAATCGGGCAGACCACAGATGCAGTAGTAGCAGTCTCCCAGGATCTTGATGCGCAGCTGGTGGTATTTCTGGAAGAGCAGGAAAGGAAAAAGGAAAAGGAAAGGAAGTAATTCCAACAGTGGAGGGTTGTCAGGACATAATGTAGAAATCCGCCTCATGGAAAACGTAATGCTGGTGGCCAACAAAAGAGGTTTAAAGGTGTCATGGGCTTTGAAGACACTTGAACTCAGGACGCAAGGGAGAAATGTGCTAAGAGGAAGGCACACCATGATCAACTTCTGCCCGGAAACCAATGTCCTCACTGTGGAAGGATGTGTGGATCCAGAATTGGCCTCCACAGTCACTTACGGACTCATTGTTAAAACCTCGTTTATGGAAGACAATCTTACTCGGCTACGAGTGATCGCCAAAGAAAAAGAGGAGAATCCTGGAATTGTAGAGCTGGAAGAGACACCGAGGATCATCTAGTCCAACCCCCTGCAATGCAAGAATATGCAGCTGCCCCTTACGGGGATCGAACCTGCAACCTTGGAGTTAATCAGCACCACGTTATGAGCAGCCACAGTTGTTAAAATTGTTTGTTTTATTATTTCATAAAATTTATATCCTGCTTAGGTGCAAAAAACAGAACCACCACATCAAAGCAGTTTAAATGAAGAATAGAACAATAAAACAATCCGTAAAAAGATATTTCTACTTAAAACATTTATATTTAAAGCATTTGTATTTATATTGATGGCATTCAAAATTATTTGTTTAAAGGGCAGGCTGCTCTATCCATGCTGACCTTCAGATCTGCTGAAACTGGTTTTTAGGGCACAATTTCTTGCACTGCTTGGAATGAAGTCTCCTAACAGAAAACGTTGGGAGCCCAAAACGCCCCTCCTTATCCATTCAGCCTCTCCACTCAGTTAAAGAGAAGCCGTTTCTTCTCTCCAAGTCACATTCACAAATCTTACTAACCCACCACAAGCAACCCAGTCCTGTTAATTTCCCAACGGAACAAGGCCTTAATTAAACAACAAAGGAAGGTAACCATGAAAATTTGCAAGAGTAATTTTAAAAAGAAGCAATTTCCCAAGCAGATAATATTGGTAGTATAAAAGGATTATCACATGAGCTTAAAGAGGATTCAAATGATCAGCCATAGAACTGCTCCCAGACAGACAAAGGAGGAGTTTTGCTCTAGTGTTTATTGATGGTTTATTCTTCTCTGCCACAAAAATGTGGATTTTAAGCAGCTGGCATTATAATAGGTCATAATACTGAAGGCATTCAGCCCTTCTTTATTATAAGACCAGCAGGCTCCACCCCAGCTCTGCTTGGGAATCCTAAAAAACAAAAAGTCAGTGCTTTTCAAAGTTTGGTCTGCCATCTTGATTCAAGATGGCAGCCAACTGTATCCAAATATAGACAAACACTAGCCCCTTGGTCTCAGGAACCAGATTTCTATGGTTGTAAGTTGTTTTAAATTGCTTTAATGTTGCTTTTGATGCTGTAGCCAGCACTGGGACATTAGATTGAAGGGCAAGAAATAAATACAAAGCTAGATAAAAGCAAAATTTGTTTTACGACATCTTAAGAGGTGTTGAAACGCATATTGAAGAAATGAACAAGTTTGTAAAATATACAACAGACTCGCAGAAAGCATCCAGCGTTGCCTGTGAATTCTTAGAAACCAAAAAACACCGAGGTTTATACATTTATTTATTTGTCTTTGTTTCTTAATGGGGGAAAATATGTATTTTCTAGGGCTCTGCATAGCCTGCCAGTTCCAGGGCGAACCCTGGGAGGTAACTTATACTGGGAGCAACTGGCCAAAGGTGGTCCAGGGAATATTGTGACTGAGCAGGGATTTGAAACCTATTGTCCTAGGGTCCTTGTCCACTGTTCTCACTCCACCATCAGAGCCAGTGTGAATACCAGTAGTTACTGGGAGGAATCACGGGTGGGAAGGGTCCTGCATATGGGCTTCTCATGGGGGCACCTGGTTGGAGATGGTGTGAAAGGAGTCTGGACTAGATGGGCCTTTGGCTTGATCCAGTGCCAGATTTATGTATAAGCTAAACAAGCTAAAGCTTAGGGCCCCACTCTCTTGGGGGCCCACAAAAAAATGAAAGAAAAAAACAATTGGATGTACATTTACAAAATATAAGATAAGATAACAAATAGAATAAAACCTACATACAGCAGCACTGGTTTGCTCATTTCTATATATAGGATGCCTACATTCTGCATGGACTGGTTGCACGGCAACATGTGCAAATGGCTTTAGATACCCATGAGGTCCATAAATGACCATATAGCATATATTCAACCCAAAAAACAGCGACCATCTGTTGTTGACAAAGGACAGCTGGACATAGGAAAGGGCCCCATTACCTTCAGTAGCTTAGGGCCTCATCAAACCTAAATCTGGCCCTGGCCTGATCCAGCAGCCATGCTCATCTTATGCTTTGACTCTGCCACACTAGCTTACCCCATGCTCCAAAGCAGTGCCCAGCTTTTTTACTAGCAACAGAGTTAGGGGGGTTTCCCAAAGGCCATCCAATCCAGCCCTCTGCCAACACTGGAAATTCAGCGTCCCTGATTGGTGGCCCTCCAGCCCCTTCTTAAAACTCTCTAATCAAGGCAACCCCCCCCCAAAAAAAACATTTCCAAGGCAGTTCTGTTCCACTTATGAAAAGCAAATCCACCCCCCCCCACACACACACCCTCTCAGGAAACTCTTCTTAATCTTTTGTTGAAATCTCTTGTTCCTGAAGAGAGTGGCTAAAGCCTGATCGAGACTGAATTAGAACAGAGGATAATGTGTCCCTGGGCTTCGTAAATAGGTTTTATATTCTGATATTCCAGGAAACGCAGCTATATAAAGGTATCAGTTTACCAGGATATGAGTCTCTCAGTCCCTGAGCGCTTTTGATCTCATGCTCTGGAGCGCTTTTCTGAGAACGCCCACAAGACCAAGAAAATAAGGTGGCAGCGCTCAGCACTGCTCGGACAATTGTGTCCCCCCTGTTCCTGGGCTCTTGGCACTGCACAGGAGAAGGAATTGTACACACAAGCGGTGTATAAGTGGAACAATGACTGTTCCCATGACACACCACCCCCAGCTCAACCAGTCCGGCCAGCATCCTAGAGGGCAAATATTAATAATAATTTTATTTATACCCCACCCTTCCCAGTCAAGACCGGGCTCAGGGCGGCTAACAGCAAAAATATCAATGCAAGTATAAAAGAAACAATTCAATTAAAATGCAAATTAATACAATGTTAAAATTCAATTTTAAAATTAAAAATCTACAAGTAAGATAAAACCATTATAAGATAAAACCTTAGGGGAGGGTAACCCCGGGGTCAGACTGCGTCAGTCCAAAGGCCAAGCGGAACAGCTCTGTCTTGCAGGCCCTACGAAAAGATGACAAATCCCGCAGGGCCCTCGTCTCCTGAGACAGAGCGTTCCACCAGGTCGGGGCCAGTACTGAGAAGGCCCTGGTCCTGGTCAAGGCCAACCTAACCACCTTGTGACTCGGGATCTCCAGTATGTTATTATTTGTGGACCTTAATGTCCTCTGTGGGGCACACGGCCTGCCGCCCTCTGAAGGAACACACGGTCTGCCGAGGAAACTTACCGCTGCTAACTTGTCGAAGCGAGCAAACAGCTCGTTCAGAAGCTTCACCAATTCCTGGGCGCTGCAGTAGGACGACAGCTGCGTGAAACCCACAATGTCCGCAAAGAGGATGCTGTGAAGCAAAAGGATCAAAGGAGGTTAGGTTGGCAGGTCACACAAATAGCTGCTATAGCAAGAAGCTCGTGTACCAAGTCGGGGGCCAACTAGATTCCTCCAAAAATTGACTTTTTCGGCCTGGTGATTCAACTAAAACCTTTATTCAGATTTTGTGTTGGCTTTGGTGATATTTTGCTTCCTGATCTGCCTGTGGGAATCCCTTGCAGGTGACCCCAATGCATGAGAGAGAAGCCGTCAGGACGTGTATCCATAGCAGAAGAAGAGTTTGGATTTGATATCCCGCTTTATCACTACCTGAAGGAGTCTCAAACCGGCTCACAATCTCCTTTCCCTTCCTCCCCCACAACAAACACTCTGAGGTGAGTGAGGCTGAGAGACTTCAGAGAAGTGTGACTAGCCCAAGGTCACCCAGAAGCTGCATTTGGAGGAGCGGGGAAGCGAACCCGGTTCCCCAGATTACGAGTCTACCGCTCTTAACCACTACACCATGCTGGCTCTCTCTGTGCCTTTCCTCAGTGACCAGAGGAGGAACGACCACTGGGAGGAGCACAGAGAGAAAAAATGTCATGGTATGTCTGCAGCAGCACAACGGGATGCTTTCATCCGCCCCGGCTGCAACAAATCATGTCTCTCCCACATCAGTCTTTACAGATGTCTTGCGAGACAGACAAATGCCACCTTCTGGTCTGCCTGTATCTCAGCGTAAGGCTACTATTTTACACCTCACCCAGCTTGTGTGAAGTTTCCTCAGTTCCCTTCCAAGTTCCCTCTCCCCTTTGTCTCAACACTTCTAAATTGTGAGACTATTCGTTTTATTTATGTACAGCACCAACAATATTTCAGTATCGAACAAGGGACTTCGGAGGCCATCCGGTGAGACTAATCCCTTGCTCGATGCAGGAATCTTGCAATGTAAGCCCTCTTTTCACAGCTGCTTTTCCTGGGGAAAGCCTGGGGGGGGGGCAAACCTATTCAGACACAGAGCTTTAAAGTGCGGACGTGCGCCTGGAAAGCACAGCACAAAATAAAGTTTGGGTGAGCCTTTAATCTCAGTTCCCCAACTTCAAATCTTGTGCCTCCCTCGTTTGCTGGGCTCTGAGCAAAAGGCTCCACTCTGGTTTTCCTATTATGTCTCCTTGAGAAACAAAACCTGCCTTGGCACCAGGCAGGGCCTTCTCGCTAGTGGCACCTCGCATGTGGAATTCCCTGCAAAAGTTAGTCCCGCTCCTTACCTGACATTCTCATGGCGGTACATGTACATGGTGTTAAACTGCTGCATCTCCTTCTGGCTGGCATCCTTCTTCATATCCTTGAGCATCTCGTCAGCTACGTGCCTGGGCAAAATCGACAGCATCAGCCCTTCCTGAGGCACAAAGAAGGGAAATGTGAGAAGGCTGGGTAAGACTTATTCACCTGCAAGACCACCCTGGAATTACAATCAATTAATATCAGGATTTCCTCCTCCTGCGGCAAGCAAGAGAGGCAGAGCTCAGCATATACGTGTGGAAAACCTTAGGATGAAATTTCCAGCCTTGGCCAATCTGCTGCTGTCTGGGTATTTTGGAGTCCAGCTCCTGTCAGTCCCTGCATCGTACAGCTTTGCTGTTTGGGGCTGATCAGAATGGCAGAACTTCCAGAAGGCACCACTAGGCTGGCTCTCCATGAAGGAGTTGGTCCAGTTTCAAGATAAAGAACCAAGAGCTACACTGGTGTGGCAGGAAAGGGTGGCAAGTGCAGCGGGAAGATTCAAGGGCAATCAAAGAAACATTTGAACATTTCAGCGTAGTATAATATAGTAACATCAACTCCGCCATGTGGGAATCCCATGCAGACGACCGCCTGAAACATGCAGTCAGGTCGTGCATTCACAGCAGTGACCAGAGGAAAAATGACCACTGGGAGGAGCGTAGAGAGAAGCAATGTCATGGTGCACCTGCATCAGAACAACCAGGTGCCTTCATCTGCCCCGGCTGCAACAAAACATGTCTCTCCCTCATTGGTCTCTACAGCCACAGCAGGCGCTGCAACCTTCCAACAGTTTGGCTTCACACACCTCCCTTTGTCTCCCAAGACAGAGAGATGCCAACAGCAGTATGGAAAAAAAGTATTTCTTTTATTTGTAGAATATGCAGCTGCATTGTTTTAAACTCCCAGGTGCCCCACAATCGTCTTATAAAGTAATCGTGTTCTGTGTTATAAATCAAGCACTGCTAGGAGTCGTTTCATTTTGTTTTCCAATGTATTTCTTATCGATAAAACATCTGTTGTGGCACAAACCATGGTTTATTCCAAAAGTGTGGCACCAAGGAAAAATTTGAGAACCATTGCTTTAGTACCTGGAGGGCAGGCTGAGCTGGAACACCCGGTCACCATCCTGCCTAGATGTATTCTATTCCTGTTTAAATTACAGCATCCTTTTCTCCATTTCCACCTGTGCCTATAAATCAGCATGCACACCTTTTAAATGCAAACCTGTCCTCCTTTTACTCTCTTTCTTGCTGGTCCCTCAGTGGCCACTCTAGGGCAACAGCTTCCATCCAAAGGCCTCAATGTGCCAGTGAGCCCTCGGTGGCATACTCCATACAGTGTTTACAACATTTCCTTTGGAAATGAGACGTTCTTACTGCCACTCTCCTCTTCCTATTCTTGTGTTCTTAGACACCACCTGTGCCACCCCAGCAGGATGCAACCGCCGCATTTCGGAGCGTCACGACGCGCTGTCAGGCTCTGGCATAAATGTGCCAGCAGCTTCCCTCTGGTAGGACTTACAGCACAAAGAATGATGATTGTTCCATGAACACACCATCGCCTTCTTGTAGGAGCAATTCCTTAGACAGGTTGCTCAAAACGTAGCAGAGACCACAATTTAACTCAATCGATTTGTCCCCTTGCTGTCCATTCCCAAGTGGTTTCTTTTTCACCGGCTGCTGTAAACACTTCAGCTGTCCAGGCAAACCCAAGTTTTCACATGCATTTTCCCCAGTTGCTGTTTCAAGCAACCATGCTTCCTTAAGAGGAAGTTCCACATTTTTAAAAAACCACCCAATAAAAGACAATGGTGTCCATGGAAAGCTGGTAGGAGAGATTTTAAAGCAGAGCAGATGTCCTTTTCAGATTTTCCAAGCATAAGAAAACTCTGGATTTAGCAGGGAGAAAGTTTGGGACAGCAGCTGTTTCTGGTAGACATTGTATGAACAACCGCAGACCCTCCAAGTGCCCCTATTTCCAGGGACAGTCCTGGATGTACAGAAGCTGTCCCAGATTCTGATTTGACCCCGGAATCTCCTGCTTTTCCTTAGGATGTCCCTATTTTCATCAGAGAAATGTTGGAGGGTATGGAGTTGTGCGACCCCCCGAGCCAAGAAGATTAACAACTATACAACCTTGAGAAGACATCTGAAGGCAGTCCTGTCTAGTGAAGTTTTTTTTAATGTTTCATGTTTTACTATGTCTTTATATATGGTGGAAGCCACCCAGAGGGGCCAGGGCAACCCAGTCGGATTGGCAGGGTCTAATAATAATAATAATAATAATAATAATAATAATAATAATAAATAATATTTATACCCCACCCATCTGGCCGGGTTCCCCCAGCCACTTTGGGCAGCTTCCAACAAAATATTAAAATACAGAAATCCATCAAACATTAAAAGCTTCCCTAAACAGGGCTACCTTGAGATGCCTTCTAAAGATCTGGTAATTGTTGTTCTCTTTGACCTCTGGTGGGAGGGCATTCCACAGGGTGGGTGCCACTACCGAGAAGGCCCTCTGTCTGGTTCCCTGTAACTTGGCTTCTCGCAGCGAGGGAACTGCCAGAAGGCCCTCGGCGCTGGACCTCAGTGTCCAGGCAGAACAATGTGGGTGGAGACGCTCCTTCAGGTATACTGGACCGAGGCCAGATGATGATGATGATGGAATAGCACATCCCTCTTTTCGTTGGATAAACCTTGGCGGGTATACAAGGGGGCATTAAAGGATGCACAAAGGAGTTCATGTTCTGCAGTGCACAGTGCCAGAAACCACAGGAGGGGAGAGTTGTTCTTGTGCTCAAATCCTGCTTGCTGGTTTCCCATTGGGGTATCTGGTTGGCCACTGTGAGAACAGGATGCTGGAACAGATGGACCACTGGCCTGATCCGGCTAAAGGCTCCCCTTATGTTCTCATGTTAAAGCTGAAGTGTGGGTGGGCAGGAGGGCCGACCATGGGTCTCTCCAGCCCTGTACTGTCTACACCAGCCTTTGCCAACCTAGTGCCCTTCATATGTTTTGAACCACAACTCCCATCAGCCACAGCAAGCTGACTACAGCCAGGAGTCCAAAACATCTGGAATGCAACAGGTTGACAAAGGTTGGATGTAGAGAGCTACCTGCCTCCCCACGTGGCAGGGTGCCCACCTCTTTCTGCTACGGTTGTCTGAATCAGTCCCAAAATACATCAGGGAGATCCCCAGCTAGCTCTCGCACCCTGTACATTCCTTTTTGGGCTTTTTCTAACAATACAGAAGCAAGAGACTAAATAGAATACACATCACACAGCCCTTCCCATAGCTGCCAACCGGATATTTTGACAGGCTCATCCCACCCGCTCTCCTATGCAAACGTGAGAAAAACCAACTCTCCGTAAAGAGTGCATTATCCCTGCAATTCAAAAGGTGGTATTTGGAATGCTTTGATGACTCAAAACAAAACAAAACTGCTCCTTTCGCAATGTGCACAGTCGAACTGCGGAAACTGCACCGCCAAAATGCAGCCACGACCGTCAACTTGGGACGGCTTCCGAAAAGGGCTAGGCAAATTTGTGGAGGGCAAGGCTACCAATGGCTGCAAGTCATAATACGGTAGCTATGATGATCACTATTCCCACTGTCGATGGTCGTACACCTCTGAACACCAGCTGCAAGAAATCGCAAGTGGGGAGACAGCGGTCCACAGCTCTGAACGAAACCTGCTTTCAACCCAAGGTGGAAATATCGAAAGATTATCGGAAGAGAGATCTCATTACAGATCTCTCGTGTCTCATCTTTATTCCGCCTTTTGCTTTGTTGGGGAGCTTTCCTTGGCTTCCTGGCTTGGAGTGTTTGCTTTCCCCCTTCAGAACATCAGACACTGAGCAACTCTCTCTACGCACGCCCCCCCCCCCAACCCTTTCCATAAGGGGAAAGGAGTCAGCCGGCACTTAGCGCATCTCATCCTTCATTTCCTGAACCGATCTGTATTGTCAAATCATCCTCATTAAAACCAAAGCATCAAATTATACCCACAGCATCCTCCCCAAGCAACTCCCAGGAGGAGGCAAATGGCAACGGCAGCAGCAAAAAAGCAAACATCAACGGCTCAAGCCAGCCTTACTCCAAGGCTTGCGGGGGGGTGGGGAGAGGGAAAAAACCTAGTGCTCATTTCTCTGACTGCTGTAAATACTTCGGCTGCCTCCCTCCCTCTTCGCAACAGCCACGCATTCCAAACCAAGAAAAATGGAGAAATAAAGCCTGCTGGGGAATCACAGGTCCTGGGTTCAAATGTGGCCCTCCAGGTCTCTCTACCTCACCCCCCCCCCCAAGACTCGCCCTAGGTCACACTCCCTGCTGACCAAGCTTTGTATAACAAGGTTTTTTGCCTCTGGCCTTCAACTCTGCTAAGTCTGAGAGGAGGGTGGCGCACAGAAACCGGACCACTGTAGGAAGGTAAATGTTGCATTTGCTTCTCCACCCCCTTTGGCCCACCACTGCAGTGCTGTCCCTGAAAGGCTGCCTCAAAGAAAATATTGCCCTCTGGCTGAAGACGGTTTCCCCCTCCCGCAGCATGCTAGAAACCTACCCACCCACCCCCAAATTTTTGCAGCCGGCTTCCATTTTGCAAAAGCAGGCTTCATTTCTGGCTGCAGAATTGTGTGGCTGGGGAGGAAGGCAAGCTCCCCCGCCCCGTTTTGGCACGAGCTTTGCTTCCAGCAAAGATTAAAATACAATAAAATGTCACAGATTGAAAACTTCCCTAAACAGGGCTGCCTTCAGATGTTGCATTCAGGTATGCATTCAAGAGTTGCACACTAGAAGGGTCGCATGAGAAGCTTCTGCTGAATGAAGCTGCAGGCAGCCTTGTCCACAGCTAATGCCGGTTCCACAGGAGGGGACAAATTCTCTTATGCTCAGGTCCTACTTGCCAGTTTCCCTGTGAGAAACAGGTTGGGGAACTCTTCTTCTTTGGCGATCACTTGTAGCTGAGTAAGATTGTCTTCCATAAACACGGGTTTAACAATGAGTCCGTAAGTGACTGTGGAGACCAATTCTGGATCCGCACGTCCTTCTGAAGTGAGGACATAGGTTTCTGGGTGGGAGTTGGTCACGGTGAGGGTTTGCCAAGCGTGCCTTCCTCTTAGCCCATTTCTCCCTTTCATTCTGAGTTTGAGTGTCTTCAAAGCCCAAAACACCTTTGGTAAAGGCTGCTCTCCAACTGGAGCGCTTGCAGGACAGTGTTTCCCAGTTGTTGGTGTTTATACTACATTTTTTAAAGATTTGCCTTGAGACAGTCTTTAAACCTCTTCTGTTGACCACCAGCATTACGCTTTCCATTTTTCAGTTCGGAATAGAGTAGTTGCTTTGGAAGACGATCATCAGGCATCCGCACAACATGACCAAGTTGATGTTGAAGAACCATTGCTTCAACACTGGTGCACTTTGCTTCTTCCAGTACACTAGCATTGGTTCGCCTGTCTTCCCAAGTGAAATGTAAAAAAATTTGGAGACACCGTTGATGGAATCTTTCGAGGAGTTGGAGATGGCGTTTATAAGTGGTCCATGTTTCACCAGTGTTGAATTCAGGTATCACCAGAATTAAGATTGCCGGAAGAAATATCAACAACCTCAGATATGCAGATGACACAACCTTGATGGCAGAAAGCGAGGAGGAATTAAAGAACCTTTTAATGAGGGTGAAAGAGGAGAGCGCAAAATATGGTCTGAAGCTCAACATCAAAAAAACCAAGATCATGGCCACTGGTCCCACCACCTCCTGGCAAATAGAAGGGGAAGAAATGGAGGCAGTGAGAGATTTTACTTTCTTGGGCTCCTTGATCACTGCAGATGGTGACAGCAGTCCCGAAATTAAAAGATGC
Organism: Zootoca vivipara; assembly: GCF_963506605.1. Taxonomy (NCBI): domain Eukaryota; kingdom Metazoa; phylum Chordata; class Lepidosauria; order Squamata; family Lacertidae; genus Zootoca; species Zootoca vivipara. Next base: position 116,863,072 of record NC_083278.1, on the reverse strand, counting down.
CTGCTTCTTGGGAGAAAAGCAATGACAAACCTAGACAGCATCTTAAAAAGCAGAGACATCACCTTGCCTACAAAGGTCCGTATAGTTAAAGCTATGGTTTTCCCAGTAGTGATGTATGGAAGTGAGAGCTGGACCATAAAGAAGGCTGATCGCCGAAGATCAAACCTATCCATTCTTAAGGAAATCAGCCCTGAGTGATCACTGGAAGGACAGATCGTGAAGCTGAGGCTCCAATACTTTGGCCACCTCATGAGAAGACTCCCTGGAAAAGACCCTGATGTTGGGAAAGATGGAGGGCAGAAGGAGAAGGGGACGACAGAGGATGAGATGGTTGGACAGTGTTCTCGAAGCTACGAACATGAGTTTGACCAAACTGCGGGAGGCAGTGCAAGACAGGAGTGCCTGGCGTGCTACGGTCCATGGGGTCACGAAGAGTCGGACACGACTAAACAACTAAACAACAACAATGTTTCACAAGCATAAAGTATGGTTGGTAGTACAGGGGTGCCATCTTGAATAAAATATGGGGAGGGTGGTTTCCAAATAAGCCCTGCCCCATATAATCGATCCCATGACGCTGTGCAAGCACATCATTTGAATGGCAATGCCCATCAATTCTGGGGTGAGGACGGCCCCCTCAAATATTTTATTGGGGGGCCCAAAGACCCATCCGCCCCTGGGAGTTGGCTCCTATGGGGGACTCGATGGGCCACCAACCTGATGCAGCAGGCTCTTTTTATGTTCTTAGGATCAGGACCCCCAGGGACCCCAGTGGGTGGGGAAATATACATTGAATCTACTCTACAGGTTTTTTTTATAAAAAAGCAACAACAACAACAACAACTGCAGCAGCCGCAAAAGGCCACCCAGAGGGTGGGAGCATGGCCTGCCCGCAGCATGCTCCCTCCTCGCAGCTGCTTGGTGTTGTACTCTAGAAATCTTTCTATGGAAGGAGGAAGCGGGTGCTTAAAATTGCCATGCCTACCGCCTGCAGGAGCTCTTAGCACCTCGGCTGCAAAAGTCCAAGAGGACTACGGCACAGGGTTCAGGGGCTCTTCCAAAGTGTGTGGGGGGGGATAAGCAAGGAGGTGGGAGGAAAAGGTTGCTGCACAGCGACCCTCAGCCCCAACATCCCTAGGCTCAGCTCCCAACCATTGCACACTGAGCTGGGAAGTCTAAAGCAAGTCCATTGCTCTAAATGGCTCTAAAAGAGGATTACTGCAATGCGCTCTACGTGGGGCTACCTTTGAAGGTGACCCGGAAACTACAACTAATCCAGAATGCGGCAGCTAGACTGGTGACTGAGAGCGGCCGCCGAGACCACATAACACCGGTCCTGAAAGACCTACATTGGCTCCCAGTACGTTTCTGGGCACAATTCAAAGTGTTGGTGCTGACCTTTAAAGCCCTAAATGGCCTCGGTCCAGTATACCTGAAGGAGTGTCTCCACCACCACCGTTCTGCCCGGACACTGAGGTCCAGGACCGAGGGCCTTCTGGCGGTTCCCTCGTTGCGAGAAGCCAAGTTGCAGGGAACCAGGCAGAGGGCCTTCTCGGTAGTGGCGCCCGCCCTGTGGAAGAACACCCTCCCACCAGATGTCAAAAAGAAAAACAACTACCAGACTTTTAGAAGACATCTGAAGGCAGCCCTGTTTAGGGAGGTTTTTAATGTTTAATAGATGATTTTATTTCATTTTTCTGTTGGAAGCTGCCCAGAGTGGTTGGGGAAACCCAGCCAGATGGGCAGGGTATAAATAATAAGTTGTTGTTGTTGTTGTTGTTGTTATCTCTCCTGAGCTCCGTGCTGCCCCAAATGGTCCGCCCGCTGCCTCCCCCTCAGCTGTAGGGCAGCTGAGTGGGAGGAGGAGGCAGGCAGACTCCTCGGAGGCCCCGCGGAGCGTCCTGCTCCAGCTCGCCCCACCCCGCGGGCAGCTGGCCCCACCCATGGGCACAGGGCATGTGCACCACCCCAGGCACCCGGTCGGCTTGCTCCCCCACTGCCTAGCTCAACACGCTAACCACACTGGCTTATGAAGCCTGATAATCTGCAATTCAAATAATTTCTATTCCATCGTTTGAATTATGGACTTTCAGTGTCCCAAACCCAAAGCGGCCTAAGGAAGACTCTGCCTGCTGGGGCAGAAGGAAGACTGGGTCAGGTGCAGAATCATGGATGAGGCCCTGACCGGCTGCTGAAACCCTGAAGAGGAACACTTCAAACTGCAACGTTTTGTTGCAGAGCTCGCTTGAAAATCCAGTTTGTCTTTGGGAGAACTCCCAGTTCTCCTTGTCTCCCAGCGCTGGGACAAAAACCCCAGCCATGGGGGCCTGTTTCTGAGCTTGGTTGAGACCCGACACCCCTTCCCCACCTTGTAAGTTCAGAAACAGGCAGGAGCGATGGGAAACTTTTGCAGGAAGAAAGACGTTCACCCCTTTGCCAGGGAGACATTTGCTTGCTCTGCCTGGCTGTGTGTTTTGTGGCACCAGAAGGGGTAACTGTCTCGAAATGTTTGCCATTTGCAGCCATGGAAATGGGTTGCCATAGCGACCCCACCTGACATCCAAGCCGAATTACAGGAAGTGGAGCAAGAAATGATTTGAGCCAAGGGATGAAGAAGGGAAAAGAGTAATAAACTTTTTGTGTGAGAGAGAGAGAGAACAGAAGGAGGCAAGGAGACATCTGTTTCTACAAGGCAGACTCTTCCCTTCCTAAAATCCTGCCATCCCAAGTGATAGGTCTGGGGCTCAATCTGCCCTTAACAGACTGGAGAACCGCACCAAAACTAACAAAATAAATTTCAATAGGGACAAATGGAAGATTCTGCACTTCGGCAGAAACAATCAGCTGCACAAATATAAAATGGGGGATACCTGACTTACTAGTACAGTCAAACCTCAGCACTTGAACGGCTCTGTTTTTGAACGCTTCCACTCCCAAACGCTGAAAACCTGGAAGCAAATGCTCCAGTTTTTGAACGTTATTCGGAACCCAAATGTCCGATGTGGCTTCCATTTTGAGTTTCCTTATTGAAGCTTCCACTTTCAGTTTCCAGTTTTCAAACGTTTCAGAAGTCGAACGATCTTCTGGAACGGATTACGTTTGAAAACCGAGGTTCCATTGTAGTCCATGTGAAAAAGGACCTGGGGTCTTAGCAGACCACAAGCTTAACATGAGTCAACAGTGTGATGCAGCAGCAAAAAAAAAAGCAAATGCTATTCTAGGCTGCATCAACAGAAGTCGAGTGTCCAGATCAAGGGAAGTCATAGCCCTGCTCTATTCTGCCTTGGTCAGACCACACCTGGAGTCCTGTGTTCAGTTCTGGGCGCCCAAATTTAAGAAGGGTGTCGACAAGTTTGCAGAGGAGGGCAACCAAGATAATCATGTGTCTGGAAGCCAAGCCTTATGAGGAACAGTTGAGGGAACTGGGCATGTTTAGACTGGAGAACAGAAGGAGATATGGGAGCCATCTTCAAATGTTTGCAGGGCTGCCACATGGAAGAGGGAACAAGTTTTGTTTTCTGCTGCTCCAGAGGGCAGGACTTGAACCCATGGATTCAAATTACAAGAAAGGAGATTCTGGCTAAACATTAGGCGTTAACACATCTGGTGTTAAGAGCTGTTCAACAGACGATCTTGGAAAGTGGCCGACCCTTCTTCACTGGAGGTTTTTAAGAAGAGGTTGGATGGTCATCTGTCAAGGATTTAACAGAAACCTCCCGCAATGCAGGTATCACAGCAAAATGCTGAAAAGGTTTTGCAAGCTTTCTGCATGGTTCCAAAAACCGCCAAGCCTGTTTGGGCTGGAGACAGCAGAAAGAGGTATGTGCAACTTGGGAAGCAACATTAGAAAGTGGCATCACATACTCCCTGCAAATCTTAAGTGTTCCAGTTCAACTTACTAGAATTCTGGCACTGAAGTGTGTTGCATAAAACCTATTCACCGCTCCCACCGAAATTATTCTTTCCCCAAAGAGCACTGTTCTTCCAGGTTGCATGCACAATATATTCTAGCGTGTGTTTACTGTAAACATGAAGAATCTCTCATGGCCACACATTTATGGTGGACCGTGGAACTTGAACAGAATCATAGAATTGTAGAGTGGGAAGGGATGCCAAGGGTCCTCTAGTCATAGAATCATAGAGTTGGAAGAGACCACAAGGGCCATCCAGTCCAACCCCCCTGCCAAGCAGGAAACACCATCAAAGCATTCTTGACATATGCCTGTCAAGCCTCTGCTTAAAGACCTCCAAAGAAGGAGACTCCACCACACTCCTTGGTAGCAAATTCCACTGCCGAACAGCTCTTACTGTCAGGAAGTTCTTCCTAATGTTTAGGTGGGATCTTCTTTCTTGTAGTTTGAATCCATTGCTCTGTGTCCGCTTCTCTGGAGCAGCAGAAAACAACCTTTCTCCCTCCTCTATATGACATCCAACTCCCTGGAATGCAGGGGAGACATATTTGCAGGAGGGAACTGAAGGAGTTAACATCCTTCCAATTTGCCCATCAAGTGCCTTTCCCCCCCCCCCCAACCAGCCTTAAGTCTTGTTCTCCTCATTCTCCCCAATTGTATATCCAACTGGCAGTGTATGTCCAGATTGCATCTGCTGGGTTCCCCCCCACATACACACACACAGAGGGGGCAATCTGCAGGCACCAGGGCTAAACTGCATACACAATACACACTTTTTCTGACAATTAATCTTCACAGCAGGGGGGGGGATGGGCAAAAGGGCTCTCAGATGCTGAAATTGTGGCTTGATCAGAGGCTCCCAAGCTCACCATCCTTCAGCAGAGAACTGCAGCCGTTTCACACTGCAGGAGCCTCCATGCAGAAGGCAAAGTAATAATTCAGATTATATCAGAGACACACCTCTCCCTCCTCCCTCCCTCCCTCCAGCTCTCTAGGCACCCTATTAGAGTGTTTAAAGATGAAGCCTGCCAGACTAATTAGCTCTTCTGTGGCTGCCTAAGCTAATTGGCGGAGCTGGTGCTGAGGCCGGGGCAACATTCGCTAAGCGGAACCGAGATGCGACTCGGTTCTTGATGTGATCAAAGCAAGCTCCGTCATTCTGAGATGCAGGAATGAAAGGCAGCTATGGAATATTGATGCTGGGGTGGGGGGAGGTAGAATAGAAAAGTCCAATCTTAAATGCATTATCATCATCATCATCACTAATTTGAAAAATACTTGAAGGTTTTTTGTATATATATAATAAAAAAAATGTATTCTGAGTATTCAAGTGCCAATGGTCAAAGGCCTGGAAACAATGCCTTATGAGGAACGGCTTAGGGAGCTGGGTATGTTTAGCCTGGAGAAGAGAAGGTTGAGGGGTGATATGATAGCCATGTTCAAATATATAAAAGGATGTCATATAGAGGAGGGTGAAAGGTTGTTTTCTGCTGCTGCAGAGAAGCGGACACGGAGCAATGGATCCAAACTACAAGAAAGAAGATTCCACCTAAACATTAGGAAGAACTTCCTGACAGTAAGAGCTGTTCAACAGTGGAATTTTCTGCCAAGAAGTGTGGTAGAGTCTCCTTCTTTGGAGGTCTTTAAGCAGAGGCTTGACAGCCATATGTCAAGAATGCTTTGATGGTGTTTCCTGCTTGGCAGGGGGTTGGACTGGATGGCCCTTGTGGTCTCTTCCAACTCTATGATTCTATGATCTGAATCTGCCCAGGTGCTAAAATACTGAGGTGAGCACCATCTCTAGGTCAACACCTGATGGTGACACGAGGCAGAGCCTTTTTTGTGGCTGCTCCCATACTGTGGAATTCACCCCCAAGAGACCCAGATTGGCTCCCTCCCTCCTTGTTATCCTTCTGCCGGTAGGCTAAGACCTTCCTGTTCAGGAAATGATGCTGATCGCTGGGCTCCTCTCAGGGCAACCTTTACTTTAACTGCTGGCTCCGAAAGTGTTTTGACGTACCATAAATATTCCTCTGATTACTACCGTAGTTGCTCAGGGTAGAGGGGAGGAAATTTCCTTTCACTGTTCCCTGCTTATGAGCTTCCCAGGACACCTGCTTTGTGCTCATGAGAGAAGAGCCTTGGAGCCTAAGTTCCCATAAGCAGAATTCGACTCATGACATGCTCTGGGCAGCTGATTAGAGCAGGGGGAGGCAACCTAAGAGAGCTGGACCATAAAGAAGGCTGATCGCCGAAGAATTGATGCTTTTGAATTATGGTGCTGGAGGAGACTATTGAGAGTCCCATGGACTGCAAGAAGATCAAACCTATCCATTCTTAAGGAAATCAGCCCTGAGTGCTCCCTGGAAGGACAGATCGTGAAGCTGAGGCTCCAATACTTTGGCCACCTCATGAGAAGAGAAGACTCCCTGGAAAAGACCCTGATGTTGGGAAAGATGGAGGGCACTAGGAGAAGGGGACGACAGAGGACGAGATGGTTGGACAGTGTTCTCGAAGCTACGAACATGAGTTTGACCAAACTGCGGGAGGCAGTGGAAGACAGGAGTGCCTGGCATGCTCTGGTCCATGGGGTCACGAAGAGTCGGACACGACTAAATGACTAAACAACAAATCATATCACCCCTTAACCTTCTCTTCTCCAGGCTAAACATACCTCACAGCGTTGTCGTGAGGATAAAATGCGGAGGAAGAAAACCGTGTACGCCACCACCTTGAGCTCCTTGGAGGGAAGGAGGGGTATAAATGCAATGGAGATATAAATACAGACAGACACACCAACCCCAAAAAGGAAAGAGGCGGTCTTGTTGAGGTTCCTGCGTTGCAGGGGCTGGACTAGATGACCCATGGGGTCCCTTCCAACTCTACAATTCTGTGATTTCTATGAAAGGATGGTTTCATCATCTGCACAGTGAGGAAATAGAAAGATAGATAGATAGATAGATAGATAGATAGATAGATAGATAGATAGATAGATAGATGATAGATATTTCAAAAGGCATGTTCAGATTTTATTTTGGGATTTGCTCCGAATGTAAATAACTTGGTTAATTAAGTGGATTTCTACCGAGAGCCTACAGGGGTTACTCTCCGGCAGCAGATACAGAGAGAGTGTTGCTATGGGAACTGGACTGTCACCAGGGCCTCCCTCTCGATTTCTCCGAGAACAGGCAATCTATAAGAGTATAAACAAGGAGAAATCCTTCCAACCGAGAGCAACAGGAAGCTGCGGAGACGCAAATCCTAAACTGCAGAGCAGAAGCTCCATCTCTCTCTCTCTCTCACACACACACACACACACCACGAGCTGTTGCAAAGGGTCTGTCTCTTACGGACAGGCCGCTCCAAACACCCAGAAAAGGCTGCGTGGTGAAAAGAAAACCCAATTGTTTAATTGGGTTAGCCCGCATTTGGGATGAATGAATGGGCTAAGTCATAAATTCCACCAGGTGACTTTAACCTCTTCCATGTGGGAACATTGGTCCATCTAGCTCAGTACTGTCAGCACTGGCTGGCAGCTGCTCCCCAGCGCTTTAGGCAGGAGTCTCCAGGTGGGGAGGGGAAAAGGCTCCCCCCACCTAAAAACCCAGGCAGGCACCGCCAGGCGATGGAAACACTCAGGTAAATGGGCTGAGGGCTCAGTGTCAGTATAGCTTCCTATGCTCTCTACAATTTGGCCACAGGGAAACACAGACCGTTTGGGACTCGGGCGGAGACCCTCTTCTCCAGGAAAAGCTGCTGCAATTGCTTTTACGGTGGGGCATTGACTGAGAAGGGGGTGGAAGCAGCTTCCTGTGCGTTAGAAACTCAGATATATAATCAAGGCGCCAAATGGCTCTTTAAACCAGGGCGGAGCTGCCAAGTCTAACGCTGAAAAATGCGGGATCAACAGCGGCGCGGCACCAGAAGTCCGGACATGCGTAGAAGCGACTTCCGGTGCCGCTCTGCCCCATTTCCAGTGCCCAAGACATGGGTAGAGCGGCACCCGAAATGGAGCCTCCCTGGCAGGTAGGAAATCCGGGGGGTTTCCGGGATTTTTTTTCTATTCGGGATAACAGCAGGAAACGGATTAAAATCTGGGGGTTTCCAGCGAAAAACGGGAGACTCGGCAGCTATGAACCAGGGTTACAGCCGCCGAAACACAATGCCTAGTGGTCATGGTTAGGCCAGAAGGCTCAAAAGTCGTATTTTTCAACGAGACTTTTGGGTTCCTGAAATTCGTTCTGATTGTGCAGATAAAACATAACAGACACAATTCTACAGGAGGTGTTGCTAGTGTGTGAAAACGGTCAAGATCCGAGGATCCGCAGGCATGCAGCTCCAGATGGGGGAGACATCAGGCGCCAATCCTGGCACCCGGGCATCTCACTTGGTCACAAGTTGCCAAAAGCCAGGTGCTAAATGTGCCTGGAGAATTCTGAACACTGATTGCAGGGGGTTGGACTGGATGACCTTTGGAGTGCCTTCCAACTCCACAAGTCTATTATTCATCCCAGGAAAACCAGCCCCCGTTTTTCTGCCTGCCATACAAACGTAGAGGAGCCTTGTCTAGGTACCCCCGCCATTTCCCCCGAACGAGCAACGTAACGTTAAATAATAGAGGCTTGCTTTCATCATCGTCCTCTTCTTCAGCCTCCATCTGTGCGATACAGCAGCAAAAAAAGTGAATGCTATTCTAGGCTGCATCAACAGAAGTCTAGTGTCCAGATCAAGGGATCCTGGCGCCCGGGCATCTTCACTTGACCGCAAGTGGCTGGTAGTCAGGTGTTAAATGCGCCTGGCAAATTTCAAAGGCTGGCAGCTGACCCTCCTTACCAGGCCGACAATGGAAGGAGGGAGCTGTGCTAGGATGAACACATCAAGGCCTTCCTAGAGACAGATAAGCACTGCAAATAAACTAAAAATTTGCAGAGGAGCCAAGTGGTGAGAACCCAAAGAGCCCTGATTGATCAGGCCGTCTAGACCAGCATATTGTTCTAACAAAGGGCAAGCAGGCGCCTGTTGTGGAGAAGAGAACCCACAAGCAGAATCCGAACACAATTTCATTCTCCTCTCCTGCGGTTTCCACAATCTATATCACTGCACAATATACTGCATTTTAGACACCGAGTCAAAAATGCTTCATTTGCCCAAGCTCTTAGTGAATAATATCTCTCGGGTTCTTTTTTATTGCCACGGTGGCTATGAAATGCGCTGTTTTATTGGCTATATTTTTTTCCGGTAATTATATTTTATGAGCTATCTTTGCTATCATTGTTTGTCTTTATTGCTGGAGGTTGCCTTTAAAATTCTCTGCGCTGGAAAGGCAGATTAGGAGGGTTTAGAGCAAACAAACTCCGTCCTAGCTGGGTTGAGGAGGATACTCTCAGGAAGGTTCCCATTTATTTCCAGTGCTATTTGAACCTGACTTCACCATGGCGCTTTTAAAGCAGTCGGTTGTTTGCCCCCCCCCCCAAATAGTGAACAAACAGGCTCTGAGAAAGGGTCATTTACAAGACTGTGATTTATCCAGAATCCAGACTGAACTACAGAAAAGTAAGGCTTCAATGCCCAAACAACAAGTGTGGGTGCAGCCCACTGGGAACTTTTTCTCCATAAAGCCTTTTATAAGCAACAAACCATTTCCCGGTTTAGTAAGGTTTAGGAGACAGTTACCCAAATATGGTTATCAGATGGAACCTAAGTATAGAAGCACAAAATGTGTGCATGTTTCAAGAGGGCAGAATAGTTTAAACATGCACCAATGTTTTTTTTTTAATAAAAAAAACTTTCCAAAATGCTGATGTTCACTCAAAGTCCCAGTTCAAAGTGATGCATATTACTGGTTGTAACTCTCACAAAATGTTATTAAAACAAAGCTTTAAAAGTGGACTAATTATAGAGCACTTTCAAAGCTAAGCACTGCACAAGCTAAGTTTCTGATCCTGTTCCCGTATCCTATATATACTTCTACAGGTTCCTTCCAACTCTACAATTTTACAATTCTGCGATACGATACCCGTTCCGCATTTGTAAGAACTTGGTCATTTAGTGTGGCAGCGCCTGCACTGTGGAACTCCCTGCCTATTGAGATCAAGCTGGCGCCTTCGCTGTGCTCTTCTCAGGACCTGCTAAAAACATTCTTGTTTAGGCAAGCCTTCCCAGATTCTTAGAACGTTGAAGTCATTTTATTCCGTTTTAGTATTTTAACTTTTCTGCGTTTTAAAGTAGGGATGTAATTCCTTCTTGATTCCATCTTTTCGTAAACTGCTTTGAGGTTCTTCACTACCAAGCAGCGTATAAATTTTATGATGTTTTTTTTAAAAAAATTCCTCATTATCCAATTAGCAGCCACATGTTAAGTACACCCCTAACCTTGGATCCCGAATGCCTTGCAAGTCGAGCATTTTGGTTCACGAAAGCCACAACCCCAGAAGTGAATGTTGCAGTTTGCAAACGTTCTTTGGAACCTGAACGTCTGACACGACTTCTGCGACTTCCGATTGGCTGCAGGAGGTTCCTGCAGCCAATTGGAAGCCGTGCCTTGGTTTTGGAAGTCGAACGAACTTCTGGAATGGATTGCATTCGACTTCCAAGGTACCACTGTACTTCCAAAGTTGAATTTTGTTCAGGCTAGAGCTCTTTTAGAGCTGAAGGGTGGGGGAAATAAAGAAACAGACCCTGTCCTCAATCCAGCCCTATCAATGTTTTATGCAAAACTGCTGCCATTCGCTGACACCCCTGATGTATAAGGGGAGAGGGACATGCATAAGAGTGCAGAGCAGAGGTCAAATTTCTGCTTAAAGGAATTTGTCAACTTCTCAAAAACTTTCCGTGTTCCTTTCCACTTCCATTGCCTCTCTCTCTCTCTCTCTCTCTCTCTCTCTCTCTCTCTCTCTCTCTCTCTCTCTCTCTCTCTCTCTTTTACCCCTCACAGGGGACCCGTCTCTGCTTATCAGTCGTACAGCACAAGCCTTGAGCTGATGATATGCCGCCTGTCTCTCTCACAGCAATGCATAAATATCTCTTCAAAGACCCATCCAAGCACTCTCTGACGCCTGCAAAAGTTTATCTCCCCGTGAACCCGCAGCTTAGGCTTGACATCAATAGCACTTTGGTGACGCGGGTCTGGAAGGCATTAGGAGCCGTCTTGGTGTGGGACAGAAGTCAGGAGCTGTTGACAGGGGGCCGGCAGCTGTGAATTGGATGCAGCCGAGTCTATAAAAAGAGCGCCAGATCTATTCTTAGCCCCAGGAATGGTGTGTGCGCACCTTTCCCCTCTGCACATGACACAGTTGTTGCAAACAAACCTCCCTCAACTTGCTCCCTTGCAGATGTTCTGGACTGTCACAGCCTTCGATGCTTGCGATCCATATGCAATCCACTTTCAGGTTCTTCGGAGGAGGCAAACATAAGAGCCTACTAAAAACCTGGCTTCTGGATCAGGCAATCTAGTCGAGCATCTAGGCGCAGGTCAATTCTGTGTCCAAGCAGCTCCATCTGGTACGCAGGGTGAGACCCTCCTGCCTGCAGACCGTCTTGCCAGAGTGTGCATGCTCTGGTTATCTCCCGCTTGGACTACTGCAATGCACTCTACGTGGGGCTACCTTTGAAGGTGACCTAGAAACTACAACTAATCCAGAATGCAGCAGCTGGACTGGGGATTGGGAGTGGCCGCCGAGACCACATAACACCAGTCCTGAAAGACCTTAATTGACTCCCAGTACGTTTCCGAGCACAATTCAAAGTGTTGGTGCTGACTTTTAAATCCTAAACGGCCTCGGCCCAGTATACCTGAAGGAGCGTCTCCACCCCATCATTCAGCCCAGACACTGAGGTCCAGCTCCGAGGGCCTGCTGGTAATTCCCTCCCTGTGAGAAGTGAGGTTACAGGGAACCATGCAAAAGGGCCTTCTTGGTAGTGGCACCCGCCCTGTGAAACGCCCTCCCATCAGATGTCAAGGAAACAAACAACTATCTGACTTTTAGGAGACATCTGAAGGCAGCCCTGTTTAGGGAAGTTTTTAATGTTTGATGTTTTATCGTGTTTTCAATCATCTGTTGGGAGCCGCCCAGAGTGCCTTAAGCTGGAACTGGGGGCAACTTCTGCTACGTAGGTATCTCACCTCAGATCCCAAATACTAATTACATCCCTTTGATGCTGGACTGGAATGCTTTGATGGTGTTTCCAGCTTGGCAGGGGGTTGGACTGGATGGCCCTTGTGGTCTCTTCCAACTCTATGATTCTATGATCCCTGGGGAGGAGCAGCAAGGAGAGATGGCTCTTGGACATAGACTCTACCAACCACTGGAAACTCAAGAACCACCAAGGGCAGACCTGTCCTTCCTGGGTATCCAGCTCAGCTCCTCCCACGGATGCGACACAGGGAGATAATGCTGGTTACTGTCGGAGCAATTCAACTCTTACCTGCTGCTGGCTTTGCTCCTCAAGGTTGAGCTTGACCTCCAGAGACTGACGAGCTTCCAGGAAGGCTTTGCGGTGCTTACGATCAGCCATGTAGTACGACATGATGCCCACGCAGATGGTACACAGGTAGATGGCAACATTGGACAAGATCTTGAATGAGAGAGAGAGAGAAAGAGATGATCTGCAGAAAATGGAGACCATTTCTTTGCTCCAGGAGATGCAGGTATGGAAGATGAGAGCAACCAGGCTTCTGTCCCACCCTATGCGTAAGAGGTCACCGTTGGTCGGAACTGCACTTTAGCCCTCCAGGTGTTTTGAACCACAACTCCTTTCAGCCCCTGATGGGACTTTGTAGTCCTGGCTGGGGTTGGTGGGAGCAGTAGTCAAAAACATCTGATGATACACAGTTTTGCTTCTCCAAAACATCTGAACCAGGAGAGGCTGCAAGAGCTCCGGATTAGTGTTTGAATGTGGTGGTGGAATGGATGAGACCGGATTAACTTGTGCCTGAACCCTGGGAAGACAGAGGCTCTTCCCATGTTTTGGAGATACACAAGTTACTTGTTCTGGACTTACTTGTTCTCCCTCTGAAGGAGCAGAGGGTGTGTAGCTCGGGGGTACCCCTGGATACATCTTTGTGACTAGAGGTCAAAGTCTCCTCTGTGGCAAGGAGTGCCTTTCAACAGCCTTGTCTAGTTCCCCAGCTATGGCTATTCTTGGGCAGAGGGCCTTCTGGGTGGTGGCGCCTGCCCTGTGGTGCTACCTTTGAAGATGACCTAGAAACTACAACTAATCCAGAATGCAGCAGCTGGACTGGGGATTGGGAGTGGCTGCTGGGACCTTATAACACCAGTCCTGAAAGACCTTCATTGACTCCCAGTACGTTTCCGAGCACAATTCAAAGTGTTGGTGCTGACTTTTAAATCCTAAACGGCCTCGGCCCAGTATACCTGAAGGAGCGTCTCCACCCCATCATTCAGCCCAGACACTGAGGTCCAGCTCCGAGGGCCTGCTGGTCATTCCCTCCCTGTGAGAAGTGAGGTTACAGGGAACCATGCAAAGGGCCTTCTTGGTAGTGGCACCCGCCCTGTGGAACGCCCTCCCATCAGATGTCAAGGAAATAACCAACTATCTGACTTTTAGAAGACACCTGAAGGCAGCCCTGTTTAGGGACGTTTTCAATGTTTGATGTTTTATTGTGTTTTTAATATTCTATTGGGAGCCACCCAGAGTGGCTGGGGAAACCCAGCCAGATGGGCAGGGTACAATTATTATTATTATTATTATTATTATTATTATTATTATTATTGGAAGCCTGGCCGCTGTAGTCTATGTGTTGGTAAACTCAAGGCTGGATTACTGCAACGTGCTTTTTGCGGGGCTGCCCTGGGCCTGGTTCAGAAGCTCCAGCTGGTACAAAATGCAGTAGCCATTGCACTTATCTTTGTAAACCAAGAAAACCCTGAATAAAAATATTTTTAAAAAAATAAATAAATAATAAATAAATGCAGTAGCCAGATTGCTAATGGAAGCATCTGGCTAAGAACATGATACACCATTGTTAAAACAGCTGCTGGCTGTGCCCATCTACCACTGAGCCAGTTTCAGGGTCCTTGTATTTTTTTTAAAAGCTGCTCAGACAACGACCTGGAAGGCCCAGACTTCTTCCTAGAAACACAGCACCAAAGGAAGTTTGGCTGAGCCCCAAAGTAAACAGCAATGTGTACACAGCCTCAGTCCGTATTGGATTTGAAAATGCTTTTTATATATGAAATTATTTTCGTTGTTTTTACATGGAATTGCTTTAATGGCTTACATATATGCAATTGTTTTACATCTACCTAAATGTTTTATATTTGTTGCTTATGGTCTTGATCGTCAAATAGCTCCAAGGTTTTTTTTAATACGAAGCTATCCACAAATGGAATTAAATAAATGAACTGCCGGACGTTGTCATCACCGAAGTCCTGTTTTTAAAATACTCTCCTGCTAGTTTTTTTTCCTGTTGTGCCTCTGTTTTTATAATACTGTTTTATGTTGTGTTTTTGTACACCGTTTGTAGATTTTATTATTATTAAGCATTTAGAAATGCTTTTAAATAAATAAAAATAACTGAATAAACTGTTAACCCCAATATTTTGTAAACTGATTAGAGGTTCTATTCACAATCAATTGGTATATACCCCAATCCTGACCCCACTGGGCCCCATTTCGAAGAGCTGGTTTTGATCTATAAATCCTTAAATGGCTCAGGATCGCAATACCTCAAGGGCCGCCTCTCTCCAAATGTGCCCTGTGCCCTGAGATCATCCTCTGAGGCCCTTCTTCACGAGCCCCCTCCATGAGAGGTCTGGAGGTCGGCAACACAAGAACGGGGCCTTTTTGGTGGTGTCAACAACAGGCATGCAAACAATAATTCATGTAAGCGACCAAAGTGGATAAATGTTTTGTTTTCTTTTGTTTAAGGAAGGGGGAAACAAGCAAATAATCAGACTGTCCTGTTGAGAATGTGGAGAAACCAATGTATAAAACCGTTCTGCTACTGCGCAGAATCTGCCTACACCAGGCACCTCCAAACTCGGCCCTCCAGATGTTTTGGGACTACAACTCCCATCATCCCCTAGCTAACAGGACCAGGGGTCAGGGATGATGGGAGTTGTAGTCCCAAAACATCTGGAAGGCCGAGTTTGGGGGTGCCTGGCCTACACCAACGAGGGAAGCTTTGTGGAGCACGGAGAGAAGCTGGGGCACCTACAAATCAAAGCTGCTGTTAAAGGCAGAGGAGCAAGAGCTGGTAAAACATTGGCAACCCTCCCAGGCCCACCACTCCTGGTAAGGTGTGGGTGGGCGTCCCAGCTGTTCCCAGGACGTCCTGGGACACAAAGTGTTTTCACCCCTGGGCTTGCCTGGCAGCCCTTTCAGATGGCTCTCACGTGACTTTGCTCATTACAACTAGTTAAGGTGTTTTGGAAAAAAAACAAAAGAAAAAAACCTGCCAGGTCTCTAAGCACCTGTGCATCGAGGGGCCTGAGGGAGATACCTGGAGAGAGCAATTTCTTAAACGGAGCTTTGCATCTGATAGCCTTTGCAGCAAACAGTTTCTTGCCTTCCGTGGAGGAACCAGATCGTGCCTGGGCTCGGATGGCTATGCTGCGGAGGTGCCTAATTTTAAAATATTCGCACACAGATGCTGGACCAGAGGGGACACTGGTCCGACTTTGTGTGAAACAGTTGTGCATGTCCCCGACGTTGGAATATAGGAATCTGTCTCACACCAAGTCAGTCCATGTGAAGGTAGCTGAAATCACCCACCGCTCTTTTGTCTCTCCTTTTCAGATGCTTCCTGGACTTGATTAATCAACACAAGGTCTCCTTAAGGGTTTTGATCAGGGGAACAATAGTCTGTCCACAACAACAACTTCCTTTCGGAGCCAGGTATCGCCAGCCACAGAAATTATGTGGTCTGTCCCTTTGGTCTACGAGCCGCCCCCAAACCAAGCTGCCCGCTCTGCGAGTCCCCACGCGCTGCGCTAAACCAGCACAGCACGGGGACTTGCCAAGTGGCGCCAGAAATCGCATCTGCACATGTGCAGATACCGGAAATCGCTTCTGCGCATGCCCAGAAGCTGAAAATTGCTTCTGCGCAGGCATGAATTTCCAGCGCCGTGCTGCGCTGGTCCAGCCCACAGACTAAACGGCCTCGGTCCTGTATACCTGAAGGAGCGTCTCCACCCCAACCGTCCAGCCTGGACACTGAGATCCAGTGCCGAGGGCTTTCTGGCGGTTCCCTCATTGCGAGAAGTGAGGTTACAGGGAACCAGACAGAGGGCCTTCTCGGTAGCAGCACCGGCCCTTCCATCAGATGTCAAGGAAATAAGCAGCTATCTTAATTTCAAAAGACATCTGAAGGCAGCCCAGATGGGCGAGGTATAAATAATAAATTATATTATTATTATTATTATTATTATTATTATTATTATGGCTGGTAAGCCTTGCCGACCCCTGCTTTGGAGAATTCTAGCTAGCATTGTGCCCTCTCTGTGATGTGCAGTGTGACATCACCTCCAGATAATCCTTCTCTGTCCTTCCAGTAGCGTTTATATTTATTATTATTATTATTATTATTATTATTATTTATTATTATTAATTAAATTTGTATACCACCCTTCATCTGAATATCTCAGGGTGGTTCACAGGATAAAAATACAAGATAAAAACACAAAGTACATAACAAAAACAAAGCAAAACAATAACCCCTATTCCCCCACCTCCTCCCACAGACACATTTAAAGTAGCACATATTGCTAGTTTGGATACAGACACATGTCTCCGCAGAAATATTGTTGCATTCAGTGCGACTTATTCCCAGGTGAGTGGGTTTAGGGGGGCAGGTTTAACTACCTGCCTTGGAAATACCATAAGATAGAAACTCAGACAAACTATACATGCTACCAGCGCATGGAAATGGGTGGGGACAGGGAGAAGGGGCAATACTTTGTCAGTAAGAGGAAAGAGAACAACAGAAAAGGACTCCTAAGTATTATGCAACAGCTACATTTAACATTTTAAATTGTTGGATAAAAGGTTCTCAATCTCTTCAGTAATCTTTTATCGCTCTGGGATGAAACACGTAGTAAGAAGCAGTAGAATTGCTAGTAATAAAACTGTGAGGGTCTAAATTACTACTGCTAAACGTTATTATAACTAGAGATTACAGTATCCCACTGGTTCTCTTCATCCCCACCAGGTTTTCGTTCTGCCCCTAAGACCAAGCTCTCCGGTTCGCCCATCGTTGGTTCGGAGGCTTCTAGCTTTAGCACATAAACACTTGCATGCGCTCTCTCTATCTTCAAGCATCTTCGGCACTCGTGTTTTGACCTGTGATGCTTTGTTCCGTCTGAATTCCCAATTCTGGGCTGCATCAATAGGAGTATGGCATCTAGATCAAGGGAAGTAATAGTACCACTGTATTCTGCTCTGGTCAGGCCTCACCTGGAGTACTGTGTCCAGTTCTGGGCACCACAGTTCAAGAAGGATACTGACAAGCTGGAACGTGTCCAGAGGAGGGCAACCAAAATGGTCAAAGGCCTGGAAACGATTCCTTATGAGGAACCGCTTAGGGAGCTGGGTATGTTTAGCCTGGAGAAGAGAAGGTTAAGGGGTGGTCTGATAGCCATGTTCAAATATACAAAAAGGATGTCATATGGAAGAGGGTGAAAGGTTGTTTTCTGCTGCTCCAGAGAAGCGGACACGGAGCAATGGATTCAAACTACAAGAAAGAAGATTCCACCTAAACATTAGGAAGAACTTCCTGACAGTAAGAGCTGTTCGGCAGTGGAATTTGCTACCAAGGAGTGTGGTGGAGTCTCCTTCTTTGGAGGTCTTTAAGCAGAGGCTTGACAGGCATATGTCAAGAATGCTTTGGTGGTGTTTCCTGCTCGGCAGGGGGTTGGACTGGATGGCCCTTGTGGTCTCTTCCAACTCTATGATTCTATGAATCGCTGCTCTGTGCCTCTGCACTCGTAATACCAAGTTCTACCCCTCTCTCTTTTCAATTGGCACAAACGCTTTCGCCTTCATATTCGCCCCAGAGGGAGGATTCCTTCCAAACCGGACTCTCCTCGGCTCCTGTCGGCTTGAAAGCTTCTCTGCCACCTTCTTTTTTTATTTTAAGAACCAATGGTCTGGTTTCATCCCAGTTCAAGTGGGGCCTGTCCCTTTTGTTCCCCCCAGGGCGCCTAGCAAACCCAAACCCCTCCTTGGCACGCTATCCATGCATTAACACTAAAAGCTGCCCCTAAGGCCTGGAACCCATAGCGTTTTGGAGGAAGCTACCCAGGAAGGCCCTAGCTTTCAACATCCCACCTAGCAGCCTAAGCTTTCCTTCCATCGTCTCACAACTACATTTCCCTATCTTGTTGGTGCTGGCATGTACCATGGTCACTGGAACCTCTCCAGCACTATCTACAGACTATTTAGACGATAAGACACACCAGCAGCCTTCACCTCAGAGAGGCCAATACTCTGCAGTCTGCACACCCATCACCCCACCTCCCCGGCAAGCAATCTATGTTCCTTATGATCAAATTGCCAGCTGTTTCTATTACAGTATTATGCTGTAAGCTACCCGACAAAGGTCCGTATAGTTAAAGCTATGGTTTTCCCAGTAGTGATGTATGGAAGTGAGAGCTGGACCATAAAGAAGGCTGATCGCCGAAGAATTGGTGCTTTTGAATTCTGGTGCTGGAGGAGACTCTTGAGAGTCCCATGGACTGCAAGAAGATCAAGCCTATCCATTCTTCAGGAAATCAGCCCTGAGTGCTCCCTGGAAGGACAGATCGTGAAGCTGAGGCTCCAATACTTTGGCCACCTCATGAGAAGAGAAGAATCCTTGGGAAAGACCCTGATGTTGGGAAAGATGGAGGGCACTAGGAGAAGGGGACGACAGAAGATGAGATGGTTGGACAGTGTTCTCGAAGCTACGAACATGAGTCTGACCAAACTGCGGGAGGCAGTGGAAGACAGGAGTGCCTGGCGTGCTCTGGTCCATGGGGTCACGAAGAGTCAGACACGACTAAACGACTAAACAACAACAACAAGCCACCCAGAGTGGTGTGGAAACCCAGCCGGATGGGCAGGATATAAATGATGATATTATTATTATTATTATTATTATTATTATTATTATTATTATTATTATTATCCCTCCTCCACCATTCCTGACCAACATGCACCCATCACCTTCAATGTTGCCTAGAGTTCCTCTGCAGAGAGCAAAAGCCCACTAAGAACTGTGATTTTACTTTTTGGAGTTTGACATGCAACATTCACTTTTTAAATGACAGTGCTCGTTTTAAGTTACTGGATACGCGCGCACACACCTTATTTTATTTCATTCTCTTTTATTCCACTGTACGCTCCATCCTCTTGATGACTTTTGCTTTCCCTTTTCTGAACCTTTCCCAGATCTACAATATCCTTTTTGACCCAGCCTGGGTGCGCTTTAGATATTTTGGACTTCAGTTCCCATGAGCACCATCTCTCTCTCTCTCTCTGTTTATCCAGTTAGACATACTTTTAATTTTTTTAAAAAAGCTATTTTATGAGTTTTGCATTAAGGACAACTTCCCTGGGGTTGCTGGGAGACAGTAAACATACCGCCAACATCTCGTTTATCTTTCAAATATCACTGCATTTGAATCGCTGGTTGCCGTTTCTTTACAAAAAATAAAAACCCACGGTTCTCACGCTACACTATAACTCCCTACTTCCTCCAAAAAGAGTTATCCTCGTAACTCAAAGGTAGCCAAGGGCCGGAAGAGGGAAGAGGAGACTGTTAAACTGGTTGTTTCTTCCACTCCATTAAGGCCCAAGCAGAGAATAAGGTCACCATCCCTGTGTCGGAGACTGGCAGGACGTTGACTTGTGTGTTGGGGGGGCTGGAGTCTGACTCGAAAGAGGAGAAATAAAAAAAAATCCTTCCAGTAGCACCTTAGAGACCAACTAAGTTTGTCATTGGTATGAGCTTTCGTAGACAGGTAGGTAGCCGTGTTGGTCTGACGTAGTCGAAACAAAAAATACCTACCTACCTGTCTACGATCACACTTCAAAATGACCTTAACAGATTAGACAACTGGGGCAAAGCAAACAAGATGAATTTTAACAAGGAGAAATGTAAAGTACTACACTTGGGCAAAAAAAAAATTTGAAAGGAACAAATACAGGATGGGAGACACCTGGCTTGAGAGCAGTACATGCGAAAAGGATCTAGGAGTCTTGGTAGACCACAAACTTGACATGAGTCAGCAGTGTGATGCAGCAGCTTAAAAAGCCAATGCAATTCTGGGCTGCATCAATAGGAGTATAGCATCTAGATCTAGGGAAGTTATAGTACCACTGTATTCTGCTCTGGTCAGACCTCACCTGGAGTACTGTGTCCAGTTCCGGGCACTGCAGTTCAAGAAGGATACTGACAAGCTGGAACGTGTCCAGAAGAGGGCAACCAAAATGGTCAAAGGCCTGGAAACGATGCCTTATGAGGAAAGGATGTCATATGGAGGAGGGAGAAAGATTGTTTTCTGCTGCTCCAGAGAAGCGGACACGGAGCAATGGATTCAAACTTCAAGAAAGAAGATTCCACCTAAACACTAGAAAGAACTTCCTGACAGTAAGAGCTGTTCGGCAGTGGAATTTGCTACCAAGGAGTGTGGTGGAGTCTCCTTCTTTGGAGGTCTTTAAGCAGAGGCTTGACAGGCATATGTCAAGAATGCTTTGATGGTGTTTCCTGCTTGGCAGGGGGTTGGACTGGATGGCCCTTGTGGTCTCTTCCAACTCTATGATTCTATTCTATGATTCTATGAAAGCTCATGCCAATGACAAACTTAGTTGGTCTCTAAGGTGCTACCGGAGGGATTCCCCCCCCCCACTACGTCAGACCAACACGGCTACCTACCTGTAACTCGAAAGAGGAGGGCAGTGGTTTGTGGAGACCTGTACCAGCAAGGAGGCTAGAATCAGAAGCAGCGTAAACTTCAGAGCGAGTAAAAGGTGACATGGTAGAAATTTATTAAAAAATCATGCATGGCATGTAGAAAAATATTTCTCCCTCTTTCGCAACACTGGAACTCATGGGCATCCAATGGAAGGCTGGAAGATTCAGGACAGGTGGAAAAAAGGACTGCTTTACGCAGTGCAATGTTAAACTATGGAACTCCCTGCCGAAGGAGGCAGTGGCGGTCACCAACTTGGGTGGCTTTAAAAGAGGATTAAACAAATTCATGGAAGGGAGGGTTGTCGGTGGCTACCAGCCAGCTGTTGGAAGCTGCATGCGAGGAGAGAGCTCTTCCACGGTGCGGGAGACTCAGCTAGATGGGCTCGCTAGCAGGCAGATTCCTCTGTTTATTTAGATTTACTGTTACTGCCCTTTATTATTTCTATCTTGCTCTTATATCCTACAGTAAGTACCCAGAGCAGATTACAAGAAAAGAATTATGTTCCCAGCAACTGATATTCGGAGATACACTCTCTCTGAACAAGGAGGCTCTCTATTAGGTCCCCATTACTAATACCAACTTGTATATATTTGTTTAATCCTCACCACAACTCCCTCTCCCCACTCTTTGTGTGTCTGTCTCCCCCCCCCTTTCCTCCTTCTCGATTGCAAATCAGCAGGCAAAGTTTCTCGTAAATATTTACCTGGTGCAAAGCACGGCGGGGATCAGGAAACAACGCTTAAAACAACCGAACCACTGTTTGGCAGTGGCGTGCAAATTGAGCCAGTGTGGTTCCAGCGGTTAGAATATCAGGCTAGACCAGGAGACCAGGGTTCGAATCCCCCACTCAGCCGGGGGTGAAGCTCACAGGGTGGCCTTGGGCCACTCACCGCCTCTGAACGTGACCTACCTCGCAGGGGTGTCCTGGGAATTAAACAAGGAGGGGCAGAACCATGCACACCAACTTGAGTTCGGGGTGGGGGGTGGGATATGAACACAATAAACAATCTAAATTCAATGCAATGGAACAACACACAATGGTGGAAATCAGGATGAGGATAAAAGCTGCACCTGCTGTCATAGAATCGTAGAATTGTAGAGTTGGAAGGGACCCCCAAGGGTCATCCAGTCCAGCCCCTAGCAATGCAGA
This sequence comes from Zootoca vivipara, assembly GCF_963506605.1. NCBI lineage: Eukaryota > Metazoa > Chordata > Lepidosauria > Squamata > Lacertidae > Zootoca > Zootoca vivipara. The sequence goes on along the minus strand of NC_083278.1, from coordinate 116,841,095 downwards.
ACTCTCAGCTAAAGCATCCCTGACAAGTGGCCATCCAACCTCTGCTTAAAAACCTCCAAGGGAGGATCCGTTCCACAAAGCCCTTCCAGAAAAGGAAAAGCTAAACAGTAGAATACCTGGCGGGGTTGGGGGAGAGGAGGAGAATAAATGCATGAAAGAAGAGGGATATCCCCTTCCGCAGGTTCTGAAGGGGGGGGAGGGAGGGAAGCCACCTTCCACCAGCACCACCCCAACAAATGTGCACCAGGGACTTGCTATTCTTAGCTCCTCGGAGTTGCCATGGCAACCAACCCACTTTTGGAGCACTGAGGAAGCATCCGAGTGGGATTCGGAAGCCCGGTGATCGACGAATGCGAGCCGCAGCAAAAGAGCAGCACCCGTTCTCTCTGGGGTGGAGGCCATCGTTTTCCCGGGAAGTCCATAAACCCTGGAAGGAAAACGACCCAAAAGGAAAGCCGTGAGCTGCCCAGACAAGATCTGCTGCGGTGGTTTCTCCCTCGGCCATTTGTATTCTCCGGGTTTAGACAAAGAGAGAAAGCAAATGTAAGAAGAGGCTGCTGGATCAGGCCACGAGCCCATCTTGTCCAGCATCTTGTTCTCACATTGGCCAACCAGATGCCCCTTGTGGGAAACCCTCGAGCAGGATTCGAACACAAGAGCCTCTTGCAGGAGTGAGTTCCATAGTTTAACAGCGCACAAAGATGCTCTGCCTCCCAGACACTGAGATCCAGCGCCGAGGGCCTTCTGGCGGTTCCCTCACTGCGAGAAACAAAGCTACAGGGAACCAGGCAAGAGGGCCTTTTTGGTAGTGGCGCCCGCCCTGGGGAATGCCCTCCCATCAGAGGTCAGAGAGATAAACAACTACCTGACATTTAGAAATTACCTAAAGGCAGCCCTGTTTAGGGAAGCTTTTAGTCTGTGATATTTTAATGTATTTTGATGCGTGTTGGAAGCCACCCAGAGTGGCGGGGGAGGCCCGGCCAGATGGGTGGGGTATAAATAATAAATTATTATTACTTATTATTATTATTACTTATTATTATTATTATAAAATGAAAATTAATTAATAGTTTTGTAAGTTGTGTGTCTTCATTGCTCAATTGGATCCTTTTACATGGTTTTGCATTAAGGCATTTTATGCATTGTGACTTCCAGTTATTTTTATCGATCGTTGTTTAGTAATCATTCATTGTAAATGTTAAGAGTGAATTTCTGTTTAATTATTTGCTGATGTTTTTAGAGTTAATTTTGTTGTGTACTTTTATATTCTAATAGATTATTGAGTATTACCGTATTTGATATGTCATGGGTCGGCAAACTAAGGCCCGCAGGTCGGATCCGGCCCAATTGCCTTCTAAAGCTGGCCCACGGACGGTCCGGAAATCGCCACATGGATTGCCAATGCGGGCATTCTTTCTCTCTCCCTCTCTCTACCTCACACGGCAGCGGCGCCTCCTCCCTCCCTCCTCCTGGCTTCTCCCCGCCCTGCCTAGAGGAGGAAGGGGGCTGGGCTATGTTGCTGCCAGCCCCTCTCCAGAGCCCTTTCGCGCACCGCTCATCGTCCATCCGACGCCGTTCATCCCCCCCAAAAAAATATAGTTTGGCCCCCCACAAGGTCTGAGGGACACTGGACCCTGCTGAAAAAGTTTGAGGACCTCTGATATAAGTCATTCCATTTTAAAGTCATGTTTCATTACAATTTTTTGCATTGGGTCAGATTATTATAAGATGTGTGCTCTTGGCTGAATATTTTGTTGCCGCCTTGGGCATAGTAATATAGAAAGGCATTCTGCAACTTAAAAGTGAAATGAAATGAAATGCTTCCTAATGGCAATTTCTGGAAACCGCAGGAGGGGAGAGAATCGTCTGGCGCTTGGGTCTTGCTTGTGAGCTTCCTAAAGGCATCTGGGACAGGAAACCCAAACCCGCCCCCCAGTACCTATCCTTATGTAGCCAAGACAGCACCACCCAGGCAAACGAGGGAAGTATTGGCAGGCTTGGAAGAAACCCCAAAACAGCCCAGTGTGGACTAAGCAGAACACTGAGTGTCTGTTGGGGCCAAGGACCAGAAAACGGAATTTGGGAGGCATAGGGTGAAGAAAGCAGCTGGCTGGCTGGGACAAAGAATAGCAATGGATGGCAGATATAGCTTGGCTGATAGAGCACTAGACTTTTAATCTCAGGGTCGTGAGTTCGAGCCCCACATTGGGCAAAAGATGCCTGCATTGCAGGGGGCTGGACTAGATGTCCCCCTGTGTTCCCTTCCCGTTCTAGGATTGTATGATCCACACACGATAGTATTCTGTTACAGGCCCCTGCTTGTGCTTTCTGCGTTTCTCTACACAGAAAAGGCTGTGGATGGCCTTGGGATCTGCTGATTTTTCGGATGTACCCCCCTATGAAGAGGTGCATGTCCAAAAATGGGCTTAGCCACAGCAGAAAAGGTTCTGGAGCAGAAAGTCCAAGGCCTCCCATTGCCCCGGCCAAGTGTGTGTTATTCTCCTGCAGGCTCCTGGCTCAGGAGGAGGTTGCTCCCTGCGGAGACGGCCGCCCAGGGCTTTAGTTGTCTGCGTTAAACACAAGCAATTAGCTCTAAAGAGGGCAAGGGAGGCAAAGAGGCTGAAAACACACAAACAAACTCCCAACAGCCGAGAGGCATCATCGTCGCCCCGCTGGGGCAGCCGGCCTCCGAGTGTGTGTGTTTGCGTGCAGTTATTGTGACAGAAAATTTGTGTACACACAACTCGCTCCTATAAATAGCACAGGGCCAGCCTAGCGAGGCAAACTCTGACTCCAAGGAGCTCTGAGTCTGAAAGCAGAAACGGCAGCAGTTCCATGCTGAGTTGCCCCCTGGGGTTTTTCGTAAAAAGCAGCTTGTTTAGACACTTAAGAGGCACCCATTATATCGAAGTCCAGCATCCTGCAGCATCCTACTGGATGCCTGTGGGAAACCGGGAAGGCAGGACCAGAGTGCAAGAGTTCTTTCCCCTCCTGCGGTTTCCAGCAACAGGTATTCCGCATTGCCACCTCCAACTGTGGATGCTGAGCTTTGCATCCTGACTAGTCGACATCGAGAGCCCTCTCCTCCTCCGTGAATTTGCCTCGCCCTCTTTTAAAGCCATCCAAGTGGGTGGACATCGCTGCCTCCTGTGGCAGGGAGTTCCACAGTTTAACTCTGCACTGCGTGAAGAAGTCCTTTCTTTTACCTGTCCCAAATCTCCCAAGGTTCAGCTTCGTTGGATGAATCCTGGTGCTCTGAGAGAGGGAGGAAAACTTTTCTCTATCCATTCACAGTCAGTTAAAGGGAGTGGGCTCTGTTTCGCCAGGAGATTAGAAGGCTGAAGAGGGGCATTTTCAAAGTTTTCAAAGACTTAGGGCTCATCCACACACACTCCTCCATTTCCCCTACTGCTTTCCCCCGGGGAAACTCGCAGTTAGCGCTGAATTGGAACAAATGAAAATCGGGTTGAAGCTGAAAGTTGAAAGGTTCAGAGTGGATAATAAAACACAAGAGTGGGCCCTTTCTGCAATGGCTCCCCGTTTGCTGAATGCTCTCCCCAAGGAGGTTCAGCTGGTGCCTTCATCATCATCATCATCATCATCACTACTACTGCTACTACAAAGCACAAACCATTGTCTCTCTTCCCTTCTTATTAACTTATTGCATTTCTAACCCACTACTTTTTTCTAACAGCCTCAAGGTTGCTTACATGATTCTCCCCCCTCCCTCATTTAATCCCCCCCAAACAACCCTGTGAGGTTGATTCGGCCGAGAGGCAGTTACTAGCCCCCAAAGTCCCCCAGTGACCTTTATGTCGAGTGGGGATTTGAACCCTGGTGTCCCACATCCAAGTCTGACGCTCTAACCGCTACACCACCCTGCCTTTCCTCCAGAGACAGCATCTCTGAAACAGCTGTTGGCTGCCTCCAGGTTCATGAGACCCTTCAGGGTGTGGTTCGCCAGCCGTGTTCTGCAGCCAGGCTACGACTTTTCATAGGGCCAGCTTTTCAGAATACTAAGCACACATACACAAAAACATGCATACGAAGCCATGGAAGAGAGAAAAGGCCCACGTGCTTCCTCCTTCACCAAAGGCCCGCAAATAGTGACATGACAAACACACACTTTCTGAATGACACACTCAGCCCCAGGGGCGGAGGAAGGGGGGTACGGTGGGTGTGGGCCGCCCCGGGTGTCACCACTGAGGGGGGTGACAAAATGCCAGGCGGCACTCACCACAGGGCCTGCAGCGCGCCCGGGACATGCGTCTCTCCTGGGGGAGACGCGGTGGCTTGGGCGCACGCAGGCTCCATGCTGCTCAAATGGTCCACCCACTCTCCCCCCCCCCCAGCTGTAGGGCCAACTGAGTGGGAGGAGGCAGGCAGACTCCCTATGGGCAGCTCCTCCTGCCCCTGGGCGCGTCGCCCCAGGCGCCCGAGCCGCTTCCTCTGCCGCAGTTCAGACCTCCAAAGCTACCATTCACAGCTATGTTACAAACAATCAAATAAATTGGAGTTCTAGTTGTGAGTTAAACCAAAAGGAAAGATACCAAGAATCATAGAATCACAGAGTTGGAAGAGACCACAAGGGCCATCCAGTCCAACCCCCTGCCAAGCAGGAAACACCACCAAAGCATTCTTGACATATGCCTGTCAAGCCTCTGCTTAAAGACCTCCAAAGAAGGAGACTCCACCACACTCCTTGGGAGCAAATTCCACTGCCGAACAGCTCTTACTGTCAGGAAGTTCTTCCTAATGTTTAGGTGGAATCTTCTTTCTTGTAGTTTGAATCCATTGCTCCGTGTCTGCTTCTCTGGAGCAGCAGAAAACAATCTTTCTCCCTCCTCCATATGACATCCTTTCATATATTTGAGCATGGCTATCATATCACCCCTTAACCTTCTCTGAACTCTGGCCAGAAATTTCAATGCTAGGAATAAATCCTACTCACGAGTTGCAATCAAATAAAAGTATGTATTCTAGTAAGAATACGAAACACGAAAACAGCTTCAAGCTCTTACTAGAATACATATGTTACAAACAATGCCTGTCTTGGTTGCAGAGAAGACATGACGCCAAGCCACGGTGCAAGAATTTTAGCCCTGACTTGCCAGAAGCTTCTGAATCGGCAAGCCACAGTTAGTGACCACCCAGCAAGCAAGAGTCTGGAAACCATGGTTTGAGGTGGTTTGGCGTTAAGGCATCTGTAGCCAATGTGATGCTCTCCAGGCATTGCGGATGACACCTCCACTGGCCATACCAGCTGGGGATGGTGGGAGATGGAGCACAGTGTATTGGCTAACCCTAGTGTAAGGTGCTCAGGGGACCTGTGTCTTGCCTGCTAGGCCTTTGGCACTCTGGTCCCTGAGCCAGCCAGACTAGGCTCTGTAAGAGGTCACTGTGGGAAAACAGGGCGAGACTCTGCTATGTCTCTTTATGCAGATCTGGCTGCAGAAATTCCCCACTGCAAGGGGGAGGGGAGCTGTATTTATGAGAGATGTCATCCTGACCTCTGAAGAGGCTTGTCTGACAGACACCTCGAGTTAACTTTCCCAGGAGCTTGTGGTGAAATCCATAGAGCTCTTAATGACCTCGTTTGTTTGCGACTGCAATTAGCTACTCTGGAAAGCACTCTCTAAAAAAATGTATTTATTTGCTTGCTTCAGTGTCAACACAAATCAAGCTTCAAATCAACACAAGATAAACACACGAAAGTGTTAACACGTGAACTTTGCCCTTGCTTTACGTCTCGAAAGCAAATGTTCACATGGCATTTAACTGAGAGGTGAGCAAGCGCGTCTGCGGGGACTGCAAGCTAATCTTTATTTCATGCCAACAGTAGCATGGTTTGCACATCATGGTACGTCAAGCCACGCATGCGAGTTCTGCGAGAGGAGCTAGCATTCGCCTTCTTCCTCTTTGGCTTTCTTACTGCTACCCTGAGTCAAGCCACGGTTTGTCTTCGCATCCCAATCCAGGCTCAAGCCACAAACCACTGGAGAAACTTGGCTTGCACCTCATGGTTTTTCTGGCAAGATTTAAACTGTGAGCTTGCGTTCAGACGATGCACTGAGCCAAGCCATGGTTTAGCGCAGCGCAGCGCAGCAACAGAACCACCAGAGAGAAGGGGAGTTTGCATGCTGGCACTAAGCCACGGTTTAGCTTAGCATGTCATGCAAACCAGGTTGGTGTGACGTACAACAGAAACCTGAGGCAGCCCTTTGTCTTCAGTGTGAAACAACAGTAAGGGGAGATTTCCAATGGCCTGTTTCTCTGTCTGTTCAAGCTGAGATCATTTTCAAGCTCTGCGCCTAGAGAAAAAGCATTGGGAGGGGAGGTGTAGAAGGAGAACTGGTGGCGGCGGGGGTGGGGGTGGGGTAGACATGGTTTCACCATTTCTGCAGATGCCAATCAGCTTCTGGAGCCTGTCATTTTCCCTCTCTGCAACACTTCCCTGCTGTTCGATCGCGACCTTGTTCAAAGATATGGCTCAGCAACCACCACATGCATTTCTCAACGTATTAGGTTGGTACATTTAGGAGCATACAAATACAGGAAGCCCACCCCAGAGACAGCTGCAGCTCTCTGGGGAGAGAACCTGGGACTTTCTGCACACAAAACAGAAGCTCTGCCACTCAGCTATGACCCCTCCTGCCAAACTGGCTTGCTGGGTGTTTTTTTTTTAAATCCACCTTGGATCTGGATCCCATCTTTTGTCAGACACATACTTTGAATCTGGAGTAAGGCATGACGGATGTTAGGCTTTGTGCTCAATTCTCTCACCAACACGAAAAACCACCACCACCCCGCTCCTAAAATTTGCTTGGAAGGGATTGAACTCCCGAAATATGAACAGGCCATAATACTCTGAAATGCACACTGCACACCCTCCCCTTCCTCCATATAGTTCAAGGTGCTAAGTACAGCGTGCTGGCTTTGGTATATAAAGCACAATTATTATTATTATTATTATTATTATTATTATTATTATTATTATTATTACCCCACCCATGTGGCTGGGTTTCCCCAGCCACTCTGGGTGGCTCCCAATAGAATATTAAAAACACGATGAAACATCAAACATTAAAAGCTTCCCTAAACAGGGCTGCCTTCAGATGTCTTTTGAAAGTCAGATAATTGTTTATTTCCTTGACATCTGATGGGAGGGCGTTCCACAGGGCGGGTGCCACTACCGAGAAGGCGCTCTTGGGACTGATACCTGAAGGATAGTCTCACCTCTTACATATCCAGCTGATCACTGCAGGTGGGGGCCTCCTGCAGAAATACCGTCTATTCCACACATTGTAGGAATCGGGCTTTTAGTGTTGCAGCAGCTGCCCTCTGGAATCGCCTCCCCTCGGAACTGTCTACACCAGTGATGGCGAACCTATGACACGCGTGTCAGACGTGACACGCAGAGCCCTCACGCAGAGCCCATCGGCCCATTCACGCTGCTGTTGGTTCCCCCCCCCCTATTTGTTCTCCCATTCCTCCTACAGCTTGTCTCCGCTGTTAAAACCTTTGTTGTTGCTGCTGGTAGCCAGAGATAGGTTTTTTAACCCTTTCTGTGCTGTTTTTTCTGGCGCTTTGGCAGACTATGATTGGGTGTAACAGCGTTCGTTTTTTAACCCGTTCTGTGCTGGTTTTTTGTCACTTTGGCAGACTATGTTGGTGCTGCGTTTTAGTTCCAGTGAAGGTATTATTCGTCATTTATTTCTGTTCTCTCCCCCCCCCAAAAAAAGTGCAGCAGCTTTGGGGCATCCCCTCCAAAAAAGCAAAGCAACTTTTGCACCCCCCCAAAAAAACCTCCAAAACTTTGGTCAGCAGCTCCCCCAAAAAAGCTCAACAACTCTGGGCACTTTGTGATAAATAAGGGGTTTTTGGTTTGGTTTGCTTTGGTTAAATCATTAGTTTTTGGTTTATTAAATACAGTTATATATTACAATTATACAATTTTTGTTATTTAAACTATAAATATTGTGAAATTATGGTTTTTTCTGGAAGTGACACACCACCTGAGTTATGCTCAGTTTTTTGGCGAACTTTGACACACCAAGCTCAAAAGGTTGCCCATCACTGGTCTACACTGACTGGCAGCAGCTCCCCAGGGTTTACGGAAGGGGTATTCCCCAACCCAACCCAAACCCACACCTTGCTCGGCTCAGAAGCGCCACCTCTGATATCTGAATACCTTCCTCTTCCTACAAGAGCCTTCCCAGTCTGCATCTTGCACTGGTGTTATTCTTAAGATGCTTTCATCCACTTGTTGTTCGCTACCAAGTGCTCCTCTGAGAAAGAAGGCCAGGGTGCAAATTTAATTAATAAAAATACTTGAATGGAGAGCAGTGGGTGTGGCTCCCCTGGCTTCTATAGAGAAATGGGGGAAGATCAGCAGTCGGGAGAAACATTCCCGAGCAAATCATCTCTGTGAACACCATGCATGCTCTAAGGCTGTTGAAATCCAGGTAAAGAACTGCTGTCTTGAAGCCACTGGCTACCTGTACTTGCTTTCTATACATTTGAGGCATCCGCTCCTTCCCAGTTTACAAGGTTTCAATAATTCCAAGACCTGCTGACCTGGGCTATATGGCTGAGGCAGTGGCTCATCATATAGGCATTGATGGCGAGAACACAACTTTCCTGAATGCCCTACTGCCTAAGACAATATCTCTGCTGATAGAAAACTAGCACATCAGGGAGAAAGGCTGTACCCACCCCACACACCCTGCTCTGTTGGTTTTCTATTTGCTGGGAGTTTCAGTATAAGGAAGCGTGTAAAAAAAGAAAAATTAGATTCCCCAATGACAGCCTGAAGTGGCACAACTCCTTGCAAACCGCTCGGTTTTCTATTGTACCCACAAGCCAGTCTCCTGATAAGGCTAAATGAGCTACAGCAGGCTCCTCCACAAACTATTCTGTGGGTGGAAAGATAGAAAAGGTGGGAAGCATAGCTGCCAAGTTTTCCCTTTTCTCGCGAGGAAGCCTATTCAGCATAAGGGAAAATCCCTTAAAAAAAGGGATAACTTGGCAGCTATGGTGGGAAGCTCTCTTGCAGCATGGCCCTTATTTCTGTTGACTTGGATATGAGCCTCCTTTATGTTCTACGGAGGTTAGTCTCCGGTAGGGAAGAGAAAAACCTGCCCATTCTGGCTTTGCTCAGTGTCTTATTTTTCCCATCTTAAGTTCTCCACATTTGCATACTGGCCTGCAAACTGTTTTTTGAAAGGTCCTCGTGAAAATTCACAAACCTCTCCCAATATATACACATTTGTATGCAGTTTCGCCTTACATGCACATTCTTGCAAAGCAATCTTCACAAACAGAATGCACTTGTAGGTTGTTTTCACGTAAGGATACATATTTATGCATGTCTCAGTTCTCGCATTATTTTGGAAAGTGTGAATCAGGCAGTGTTGCCTTTAAATGCAGATTAATTTGCCTCACGCCCCTACTCTCAGGTAAGTAATAAAAATAATAATAATAATAATTTATCATTTATACCCCGCCCATCTGGCCGGGTTCCCCCAGCCACTCTGGGTGGCTTCCAACAAAATATTAAAATACAGAAATCCATCAAACATTGAAAGCTTCCCTAAACAGGGTTACCTTGAGATGCCTTCTAAAGGTCTGGTAATTGTTGTTCTTTTTGACCTCTGGTGAGAGGGCATTCCACAGGGTGGGTGCCACTACCGAGAAGGCCCTCTGCCTGGTTCCCTGTAACTTGGCTTCTCGTAGCGAGGGAACCGCCAGAAGGCCCTCGGCGCTGGACCTCAGCCTTACTACCCGCAGCAGAGAATTAGCAGGCCCAGCCACTCAAGAGCCTTTTGACTCTACTCTGAAGGCAAGCCCAGTGAAAATATTTATTTCCCAAGGATTGCACAAGTACAACATGCTGGTGGCCATTCTGATTCTCACCTCCACCTGCCTCCCAGTGCCCTCGTCAGCTTTCTCTGTGCATAAAGGATCTCTTTCATTTGGGGCTGGTATTAAAATGTCCTCTTATATTTCAGTTATAAGCTCATCCCCAACTGCCCCAAGTTGAATAGATCCAATAGTCCCAAAGAGTCGGCTCCTTCCTTCCTTCCTTCCTTCCTCCCTCCATTTCTTCTTTCTATCTGCTACGAGCAAATCTAGCTTTAGCAAAGAAAGTCTAAGCCTGATCCACGGAACAACTCTTTAGTTTCTTCTGCTTTATTTGATTTTATTAGCAAAAAAAATGTAGGTTTAGGAAAAGCATGGAAATTCATCCTGGCAAGTCAAAGATCAAGGCAAGGTTTTTCCCGAGCCAGAACTCTAGGTACGGTCTAAATACGCCTCCGTGGTTTGATCTCAGACGAGGAGGGTGGAGGGGAGGTTAGTGAATTTTTTCTTGTTATTTTTTACTTAAAAATATGAAGCTCCCTCTCCAAGAGCCAGATCACTAGCCCATCTACACCTACGTCCACACCAGCTTTTGTCAATATTTTGGACTACAACTCCCATGAGCCCCCAACCAGCAAGACTAGTGGTCTAGGACGATGGGGGTTGTAGTTCAACAACAAGTGGAGGGGGGAAAGTTAAACTGGCCTCTTTCATTCCTGGGTGGTAGGACTTTATTTTACACATTGGGAATGACCAACTGCACCAACCTCTTCCATTCTCATCACTGGACATACAGAAAATAAAGTCTTTGAGTTGCATGCCTTTTCAGCTTCTTACCATCTTTTCTTTTCAATACAACTTCAAAAAAAAAGGTGATTCATACTGTATATACTTCATATAATTTTTCCTGCTGGTTACTTTAAGCGTGCTGGTTACTTTACTTTAAGCCTCCATCCTGACCCCATCTGGTTTGACTGTTTTTTATTGTTTGGTCATTGACTTGTTCTTGGAACTGCTTTGTATCACTTTCATTAAAATCCCAATAAAAATATATATATTAAAAAAATTGGAAAGCTCTAAACCTGCTCTAAACCAAGCATCTTCTTCCCCCTTCCCAACGCAGGCAACTGGACTAGCATAGTGGACTCTCGTTGCAAGAATTATTACTCAAGGGGGAAATCTCAGCTGCTCCCCTAAAGAAGGAAACCATCCCTGAATTATATCCAGTCTCCTGGGATAAAAAGGAAAGCATACTGTTTATACTGTTTACAGACCTTGTGCTGCTCCAGTGCAACATTCTGTGCCCAAAATATCCGAAACAGTAGACTTTTAGAAGACCAGATGTGAAGGCAGCCCTCTTTAGGGAAGCTTTTAATATTTGATGAATTATTGTATTTTAACATTTTGCTGGAAGCCGCCCAAGAGTGGCTGGGGAAACCCAGCCAGATGGGCGGGGTAGAAATAATAATTTTTTTATTATTATTACTACTACTATTATTATTATTACACCCAGGGGTTTCGCAAAGGCCCTTCATCGTTCACACTTTGAATTGTGGAGTTCACATAAATTATGCCCACCAATATTTATTTATTTATTTATTTCAAACATTTAGATCTCACCTTTCTTAAAAAGTTCAAGGTGGACCTGTAAGATCTGCCTGCTTCACTATGGACCTAATATTTGCTGGGATGCCATGAGGGCCGGATTTAGGTTTGATGAGGCCCTAAGCTCCTGAAGGTAATGGGGCCCTTGATATGTCCAGCTATACTTTGTCAATGGTAATTTATGTCAATTTATGGACCTAATAGGTATCTAAAGCCATTTGCCCATGCAGAATGTAGGCACCCTATAAATAGAAAAGAGCAAACCAGTGATATTTTAGGGCAGGCATCCCCAAACTGCAGCCCTCCAGCTGTTTTGGACTACAACTCCCATGATCCCTAACTAAGCGGACCAGTGGTCAGGGATGATGGGAATTGTAGTCCAAAACATCTGGAGGGTCGAAGTTTGGGGATGCCTGTTTTAGGGAGCAGGCGGGGCCCACTGCTTACATCATAGGAGCCTACACAACACAAAACACTGTTGCTGTATGTAGGTTGTATTTCATTTGTTTTCTATCTTATATTTTGGAAATGTACATCCAGGGTTTTTTCCTTTAATTTTTTTGGGGCCCCCCCAAGAGAGTGGGGCCCTAAGCTATAGCTTGTTTAGCTTCTACGTAAATCCGGCACTGGCTGCCGTATGCAAACGCACATGTGCCAATTTCTCAGCAACCAAATCACAGGGGAGGTCTGGGGTGTGTGTGCTTTAAGTCATCAGAGCAGGTGCGAGGGGGACTGTTACGAAAAAGGGGAGATAATTAGGGGCACATAAAGCTCTGTGCCTCCAGCACTACAGAACTGCCATGCAGTCATGAGGACTAGAAAGCCAGCATGAAGTTTAGTTTATTAAGTGGCAGCAGAGAGGTTATTTGGAATGGAAAATTCTGCGTTTTTGGGAATCCAAAATCTGTGCAGTCCACAACTACATTAAGCCAGGAATGCCACACAGGTGTGGAAGTAAAAGTCTTAAGAACCCTGAATATAGGTAGAATTCCTGTAATATCTTTTTATCCTTGCTGATAAAAAAAATAAAAACCACTATCTCCTCCGTAACGTGCCTGAGCAGAAAGAGGAGCAAAGGGCGATGGCATCCACCACCCTGCTGAAACATGTTGGTTGGATCAAACTACGTCATATTCATAGCGGATCCACTCAAATTGAGGGACTTCAGTTAGTCATGCCCATTCAATTCAATTGGCCTCCAAATGGATACAGCTCTCCGTCTGCAAAGCCCTTCCCTACCTGAGCAAGTTAAATCATGCACCGCCCCAAAAACCCTTTCCCTTTTGCTTAGCATTCCATGACAATCAGAGAATCGCAGAGCTGAAAGGTACCCCCAAGGGCCATCTAGTCCAACCCCCCCGCAATGCAGGAATCCGAGCAGATTGCTTCGGAAGACAGGGTGCGGGGTGGAGGCTCTCGGGTTCTGTACTCAATTACAGAACACACCTAGATCATTCATTTCCCCCAATTTGGACCGAAGCTGATGGGTGTGTGTGTGTGTGCGTGCAATTATGCATCATAATTCAGTATTTCATTAGAAATGACAGGAGAGAGAAGGATGGGTTTTGGCGAATGCCATGCGCACAACCGCTGGGAGCAGTGGAAGCACACTCAAAGCAGAGTAAAGAGGAGTGTGCATACAGTGTCAGTTAGAGGGGGGCTTTAAGCAGAGGCCAATTGGCCACCAACTAAGGAATCTCGCAAGGGGGGTGGATTGGATGATCTCTGGCTTGCCTCCCCCCGCAAACGCCGGCTACAGGTTTCCTTACCTGCCACAGCAAATACCCTCCCAGGATGGATTCTTGACTCAGCTGCATCTGCTGCTGCTGCGCTATGGTGACCCCCAGCACCAGGGTGTGGATGGCGCAGGAGATGGCCGAGATAAGGACGATGGGCGTGAGGCGCAAAGGGAGGGTGAGGAAGAAGGAGAAGACGAAGAAGGCCTGCCAGCCCACCGTGTCGCTGGCCTCGTGGTAGCGGGCATAGTTCAGGCCCAGGTAGCAGAATATCTGGGCGGCTATGAGGATCCACAGGATGTAGGGCATGAATTTGCGGGTGACGCGGTCCGGGAGGAGGTGGTACTTGCATAGGATGAAGAGGAGGATCTGAGCGGCCAGGCCCACCGAGGCCGCCAGGGTGGTGGGCAGCTTCTCCGCAGTGTAGACCACCGTGCACATGACGACGACGTAGCAGTCGAAGAGGGCGGCAAAGACCACCAAGACCAGCAGGGTCTCGTGGCGCTGCCTCCGGAAATAGGTCTGGTAGAGGTTCTCCAGGGATTCCGGGGCAAACGTCAGGCGCATGAACCGCGGCAGGCAGAGGCAGGAGCCAGAGTTCCTCACCGTCACCTCATGGGTGCGGCCTACCCCATGCTCGGGGTCAGACGGCAAGCTGACCGAGTAGTCCGCCGAGTACTCGGCCGAGTACTCGGGCTCGGAGAAGGCCCTGTTCTGAGGCATCCTGCTTGCGGTTGCAGACCGTCAATCTGCGAGGAGGATCTGATGACCAAGTTACATCAGCGGTGGTCCAGCTCCCATTAAAAGCGGGAAACGGGCAGGCCGCAAGGCGCGGAAACTTCTGGAGCAATTATCCTTCCAGGGCCAGTGTGAAGCGGTATCTCTCACAGCCCAGCATGTGTAGACCCCTGGCAGAAAGAGAGAGGGAGGGGGGAACGTTTTGGTCACCCAAAATGCACGTGGCCTCCATTTTAATGCCAACCTCCGGCCTAGCGCAGCAACCCCCCCCCCAGCAAGCAGCAGATCACCACAAACCAGCTGCACCCAAAAGCACACTTCTCTATGCTTGCATCCGAACCCCACCCAAATGAATGTTTTCGTGCTGAGAAAATTCACATGCAGGAAGGTGAGGAAATAGCTGGCCAAGCTCCAGAGGAACTTCCATCGAAAACGGTTCAAGAAGCAGATGAGTCGAGGGGCTGTCCCTGGAACTACAGACCACCCCCTCAAATACAGAAGGGAGGCAGGAAAGATGCTGGCAAATCACTCCGCTGGCAAATCGATCCCTATCGGCTTGGCTTAAGCAAAATTATTGGGCAGATGTTGAACGCATCCCGCCCTTCCACTGCCCCTCCAAGCGGCGAAGGTTTCACCATCCAGATGTGGTTAGAAAAGGCAAGCAGGACTAGTGGTCAACAAGTTGGCCCCCAGGGGAGCACGCTCCCTTCCGTAAGAGCCAAGGGGGCCTTCGGACCCCCCAATAAAATACTTGAGGGGGTCTGGCCTGCCCAAAGTTGATGGGCATTGCCATTCAAATGGTGTGTGTGATCGATTAAGCAGGGTGGGGCCTACTTGGGGCCCCCAATATTTTATTCAAGTTGGAACCCTTGCACCCTTCCCCAACGTGCTGTTTCCCTCACTTTCTACACCCTCCCCAAGCGTCGCCCCCCCCCCCAGTGTCTCCATCCTTACCATCTTCCCCAAGGGCATGTCTCCAAGCCGGTCAGGGTCAAGTCTTCTGCTCAGGCCCCGTCAAAATGACCCGGAGGGCTGGCACAGCCGGCCAGCTCTTTCCCACGGAGAGAAGGAGCGGCGGAGATGCGCGCAGGCTCCATTCAAGCTCCCTCCTGCATCTCTGCCGGCTGGGAATGGGGCGCCAGCGACGGAGCTGGCATCCAGCAGAAGGGAAACCGCCGCCACCACCTCTTTCTTGAGTCCAAAACTAAAGCCGCATCTTCCCCAAAGAGCCACGTTTCCTTTCCCAGCAGAACAGCCCGGCTCGTCTCCTTCAGGCTCCCTTGCTCATCGCATCCCTCGCCCTCCGTCCCTCCCCGCCCGGTTCTGCCTCGCTGGCGTCTCGGACCCCGGCGTCGATGGCTTGGCTCTGCCGGTTCCCCTGCCTCTCTCTCCGGCCTGGGTGGGTTCTCCCCGTCGCCTGGAAGACCCGCGGAGCTTCTCGGGCGGGTGGCTGCGCCTGGCGCGCGTTGTGGACGGAGGAGAAATGCGCGGATGGATGGAAAGGGGGGGAGGGAGGGAGAAATCTCCACCCCAGCGCAACGCCAAAAGTGTGTGTGCGAGGAAAAAAATAATAAAGAGGAGGGAGAAGGAGGAGCAAAAGCGAGGCCTCCGTGCGAGTGATCGCAGAGGGTGGAGAGAAGGAAAAACGAACTCAAACAAGTGCAAGGGGGAAGCCAGAGGCGCACGTGTGCACGCGTGCGCCCGGGCGCAGCTGCAACTGATGGGAGGCGATTTCTCCCGCAGAAAAAGGCAGAGGCAGCAGCGCCCAGTGGTTAGCGGCGGCGGGAGGGAAGGAGAGGTTGGAGCTCCCAAGGAATCCAGGCCAGACGATGCCGAACTAAGACTCTCCAGACCAGGAGGGAAAGGAGAGACGAGATCGGAGGCTGGGCCGCCGGGCTGAGCCGGCCCGCGCCGCCTCTGGGGTGGCCCTCGGCCGGGCTACGGCCAAGGAAGACCCGCTGCAACAGGAGGAGCCGCTTTCGTCGCTCTGGCTCTCCCGGCGGCCCGGCTTGGCCTCTCCCACGCTCCGCTCCGGTGCTGCGGAGCCTGGGAAAGGGAAGGAAATCCCACCCTCCGGCGGCCGCTTGCGGAGGTAACCCTTTCCGCCCCGCGCCCAGGAAGGATGCTCGGCGCGCGAGGGAAGGAAGGGCGCTCTGCACGCGCTCAGGAGCGCGCCGCGCCATCAGCTGGCGGGATGCTCGTGGCCGGCCTTGGTTTCCTTGGGGGCTGGCTGAACGTAAGAAGAGTTTGCTGGATCAGGCCAATGGTCCATCTAGCGTAGGCTTCCCCAAACTTCGGTCCTGCAGATGTTTTGGACTACAATTCCCGTCATCCCTGACCACTGGTCCTCTTAGGTAGGGATCATGGGAGTTGTAGGCCAAAACATCTGGGGGGCCGCAGTTTGGGGATGCCTGATCTAGCGGCTAGCCCAGCATCTTGTTTCCCGCACGCAGGATTTGAGCAGAAGTTCGGCCCCTCCCGTGATTTGCAACAACTGGAGGCAAAGCAAAGCAAATACTGTACCAAATAGTCTGGTGAATTCGCATTACAAATTGCACTGCCATTCTACCGCAACTTCAAACGGGTAGGGGAATATAATTCTAATAAATAGATGGGTTTACAGGATTATTATTTCATAAGGGTTTGGGTCAATAAACAAGCGCAAATAGCCAACACCATGCAAGGTGGTTGCAACTAGATAATGTGAAGTGCTTTCATCACTTGATGGGTGAGCATTTTCTCTTCTTGTGGTTACTATTATTTAGGGTTGCCATATGTCCACTGCCAAAGAGAGGCACTTTGTTCTTGCAGGTTTTCATGCTGCAATTTCACTCCAGTTTAAAACGAGGGTATAAAATGTACTGGGTCTGACAACTGGATGGCACCCAAAAAAACATTTATGTGACTGAAAGGAAACTGCTTGAAACCCAAGAAAGCTGTTGTCGGTCTGTGGAGTCAACACTGGGGCAGAATCATAGAACTGTACCGTTGGAAGGGACCTCAAGGGTCATCTAGTCCAACCACCTGCAATGCAGGAATCTCAGCTAAAGCATCCATGACAGGTGGCTACCCAACCTCTGCTTAAAAACCTCCAAGGAAGGAGAGTCCACCACCTCTTGTGAGAGTAAGTTCCACTACCGAACAGCTCTTACTGACAGAAAGTTCTTCCTGAAGTTTAGTCGGAATCTCCTTTCTTATAACTTTGGTTCAAGTCCTACCCTCCAGAGCAGGAGAAAACAAGCTTGCTCCATCTTCCATGTGACAGCCCTTGAGATATTTGAAAATGGCTATCCTATCTCCTCTCTGTCTCCTTTTCCAGGCTAAACATACCCAGCTCCTTCAACTGTTCCTCATAAGGTTTGGTTTCCAGACCCCTGATCATGTTGGTCGCTCCAACTTGTCAGTATCCTTCTTAAATTGTGGTGCCCAGAACTGGACACAGTATTCCAGGTGGGGTCCGACCAAGGCAGAATAAAGTGATACTATGACTTCCCTTGATCTGGACACTAGACTTGTGTTGATACAGCCTAGAATAGAAAGAATTCACGTTTTTTTTGCTGCTGCATCACACTGTTGCATACGTACTATGCCTTTAAAGCACATTTGAAGCACATTGTTTCCATCAAATATTCTGGGCACTGTTGTTGGTTAAGGGTTGCTGGGAATTTGCTAACTGGGGAAAGAGGAATAAGGGTAATTAACAAATAAATTAAACAGGGTTAGAACATATAAATTAAGCAGGGTTAGCGCTTTACAAAATCAGCTTATTTTTAAATGTCATTTAAAATAACAGTCCCCCTTTAAAAGTAAGCATTAAACCTTAAGGTGACAGTAACAAATTTACCTTATTTTACCTTTACAGCTAATAATAAACAAAGAGCATCTTGCTATTTTTATTACCTTATAAAGTGTGTCTGGCTGGTTTTATACCACATTTAAAACACTACAGTGATTGGAAAGGTGTTGGCAAAGCAATAGAGCGCAGACATTTGGTGGCAGCAGTTGGAAGGTGAATAAGCCATGGTAAATAAAAGCTGGTTTTCCTCACATATCAAGAATAAAAGTGGGGCTGTCTCTACACACCAGGGTTTAGGATTAGGTACAAGAGGGCATTTATTAGTCCAAGCACTTCGTGGAAAAGGTAGCTTTGAGGAGGGGTTTGGAAAAAAAGTAATAGAGGTGCGATGTGCAAGGCAGTTCCAGGTATAAGGAAAAGAAAGAAAGGGATGTGTTTAAATAAAATAAAATCCTATCCTCCCAGTGGCCCACCATAGGATTGTGGCAGCAGAATATTGCCATGTTGGCTAGCCTTTAATTCCATGAACGGATGGTTGCCATCACTGCCTCCTGTGGCAGTGAGTTCCAAGGTTTAACTGCACTACATGAAGAAGTCCTTTCTTTTATCTGTCCTAAATCTTCCAACGTTCAGCTTCGTTGAATGTCTACTAGTTTTGGGACTCAGCTACGCAGCTGCAATTACAATGTTTTAAGTGCGTTATAAAAAAGTGACATAAGATGGCTCAATGGCAAATTGCATATAT
This sequence comes from Zootoca vivipara, assembly GCF_963506605.1. Classification (NCBI taxonomy): domain Eukaryota; kingdom Metazoa; phylum Chordata; class Lepidosauria; order Squamata; family Lacertidae; genus Zootoca; species Zootoca vivipara. Next base: position 116,822,614 of record NC_083278.1, on the reverse strand, counting down.
ACAGTATTTGCATACATACAGTTTTTCCATAGCTTGTTCATAGCGTTTTTTAATATCTGCGTAGATCCAGCCCTAGTGTTATCAAAGAGGGAGGGAAACTGAACCCCACTTTCTCCATGCTTCGCCAAGTTTATACACTTCTTCGCCAAGTTTATACACTTTTCCCAGTAAAATAAAAAAAATTCCTTCAGTAGCACCTTAAAGACCAACTACTGTAAGTTTTTATTTTGGTATGAGCTTTCGTGTGTGCATGCACACGAAAGCTCATACCAAAATAAAAACTTAGTTGGTCTTTAAGGTGCTACTGAAGGAATTTTTTTTATTTTGCTTCGACTCAGACCAACACAGCTACCTACCTGTAACTTTTCCCAGTAGTTATGTATAGAAGTGAGAGCTGGACCATAAAGAAGGCTGGTCGCCGAATAATTGATGCTTTTGAATTATGGTGCTGGAGGAGACTCTTGAGAGTCCCATGGACTGCAAGAAGATCAGACCTATCCATTCTGAAGGAAATCAGCCCTGAGTGCTCACAGGAAGGACAGATCGTGAAGCTGAGGCTCCAATACTTTGGCCACCTCATGAGAAGAGAAGATTCCCTTGCAAAGACCCTGATGTTGGGAAAGATGGAGGGCACAAGGAGAAGGGGACGACAGAGGATGAGATGGTTGGACAGTGTTCTCGAAGCTACCAACATGAGTTTGACCAAACTGCGGGAGGCAGTGGAAGACAGAAGTGCCTGGCGTGCTCTGGTCCATGGGGTCACGAAGAGTCGGACACAACTAAACGACTAAACAACAGCAACAACCTTACTCACCTTTATCTAAATCTAGAACATCCCAAACACTGCAACACTTGTTCATAGGAGAATCATTCCACTCCCATTGATAATTTCAGCTGCCCCTGCCCTTTCTGAACCTTTTCCAAGTCTACCATATCCTTTTTTGGGATGAGGCAACCAAAACCGTACACAGTATTCCAATCGCAATTGCACCTTAGATTGGTATAATGGCCAAATGATATCAGTATTTTCTTTTCAGTTCCTTTCCAAGTGATCCCTACCATGGAATTTGCCTTTTCCACACTGCACACTGGATCTCCTTCTTCATCTGCTTCAAACCTCAGCTCTTGTTCCTGGTCAAGTCACCGCCAGTTCAGACCCTGTGAGTTGTATGTGAAATTAAGATGTTTTCACCTTGATTTTATACTTGATTATATTGAATTGCATTAGCCAGTTTACTTCCAATTTACTCAAGTTTGGGCTGGTCCTTTTGGAACATCAACAGTTTGAATCCCCGCGACGGGGTGAGCTCCCGTTGCTCTATCCCAGCTTCTGCCAATCTAGCAGTTTGAAAGCATGCCAGTGGAAGCAGATAAATAGGTACCACTGCGGTGGGAAGCTAAATGGCATTTCCATGCGCTCTGATTTCCATCACGGTGTTCCATTGCGCCAGAAGCGGTATAATCCTGCTGGCCACAAGACCCAGAAAGCTGCCTGTGGACAAATGTCAGCTCCCTCAGCCTGAAAGCAAAAATGACCGCCACACCCCATACACACCTTTGACTGGACTTAACCCTCCAGGGGTCCTTTACCTTTTTACCCTCGTGTGCTTCCAGACCAGGCACGGCTGGTTATCAATAAGATAGCTCAGTCAGTAGAACATGTAGAGCAGGGGTCCCAAACTAAGGCCCGGGGGGCCGGATGCAGCCCAATTGCCTTCTCAATCCGGCCCCCGGACGGTCCAGGAATCAGCATGTTTTTACATGAGTAGAATGTGTCATTTTATTTAAAATGCATCTCCGGGTTATTTGTGGGGCATAGGAATTCATTCATATTTTTTGCCAAAATATAGTCTGGCCCCCCACAAGGTCTGAGGGACAGTGGACCGGCCCCCTGCTGAAAAAGTTCGCTGACCCCTGATGTAGAGCACGAGAGTCTTAATCTCAGAGTTGTGGGTTTGAGACCCACATTGGGCAAAATATTTCTGCATTGCAGGGGATTGGACTAATGACCCTCTTTGGGTCCCACCCAACTCTACGATTCTATGAGTCTACGATTTTCAGTAAACTGCTGTGAAATTCCTATTCATCGTTTATGAATGTGCAGCTCCTTGCTCAGTATTCATTAATACACTTCTTCTCCTTGCCTACATTTCAGTATTCATACATTAGGAGTTATGTAACTCGTTTACGTAACACTTGTCTGGTTGCTGGTGGTACCCAATTCAACATACTATAGGAAACACAGATTTAAATTGTTCAAAGGGATTAAACAGCTGGACCTCTCAAACGGGGGCAGATAAATAAACAAATCCCAAATCCTACAAATGGCCTGAGTTAGCGGTTTGTTAAGGGCGGCTGGGAATCGTAAGTGTTGTATTTTAAATTGTTGCAACTCTTAACCCAACCTGGGACCTCGGGGGGGGGGGGGGAAAGGGTGGACAATAAAATAGTAACTCCTCTTTCTCTGTGGGGGATAAACTACAGCGCCCAGAATTCTTTGAGGGTGGAAATGCGCTTTGAGTGTGTTTTAAAGGTATAGCGTGTACACAGCCTAATATTGTCACTGAATGGGAAGAGTACTGGGTAGAAAAAGGGTCTTTGCCAGCAAGGGGAATGCTGAAAGGGAAACAGGCCTATGCTGTATATTCTCCAAGCCCAATTCAGATAACTGCACAATAGCCTTTTCTTTAAATTCTAACCTCAGCCCACCCCCGCCACCTCTTTGCCCCTTGAAAGTATCGCTGGAGTAGAGACAGACAGAATTTGGCTTTGGAAGATGTGCCTAATCCAACTGCATCAACAACAACAACAACAACAACAACATTGACACTGAAAGCTTTAGGAAAGACCAGCTTTTAAAGCAGAGGTAATAGACTCAGAATACACTTTTTAAGAGCTCTACTTTAAGCATGGGCCTATAGTGCCACCTAGTGGTCACTGAAGTAAAACTCAAGTAGCTTCTCCAGCAGGACTTAATAGAAATGCCCATTACAATAAAAGCTTAGGTGTTCCAGCACAAAGAGAGGGCGACCAGCAAGGCAAGAGGGACATGGGTCCTGTTACGTCACTGGCTGTGCTGGTTCCCAGGTGTGTGTGTGTGTGTGTGTGTGTGTGTGTGTGTGTGTGTGTGTGTTACACAGAGCACATGAAGTTGCCTTATCCTGGTCCATCTTGGTTGGTATTGTCCACACTGACTTGTGGCAACAGTTTGGTGTGTTTCTGGTAGAAGTCTTTCCCACTGCTACCAGGAGATACCAGAGATGGAATCTTGTGCATGCAAAGTTGATGCTCGAAGACTGAGCTACAGAATGGGAAATAAAGGGGTGCAAGAACATTGCAGAAACATGTTCCCCAATCACGTTGGGGCTAATATATCAAGTCAGTGTTTATTCCTCTTTCTGTGATTGGGGGTGGGGGGAGCTTAGGCTTGACAAGAAGAAGAAGAAGAAGAAGAAGAAGAAGAAGAAGAAGAAGAAGAAGAAGAAGAAGAAGAAGAAGAAGAAGAAGAAGAAGAAGAAGAAGAAGAAGATACTGTCCTTCATCCAAAGATCACAGGGCAGTTCACAACATAAAAATACAAAACAATAACAATGAATACAAAATAAAACAAAAACAAGCCAATAACCCCCTCCCACAAACACGTTTAAAAGGCCACAGATTGTTAATCAGCCAAAGGCTGAGTTAAAGAGGGAAGTTTTTGCCTGGTGCATAAAGATGTGTAAGGAAGGAGCCAGGCAAGCCTCTCTGTGGAAAGCGAAGGGAGCAGCTGCAGAAAAGGCCCATTCTCATGCTGCCACTCTTTGGGAAGAGGCACACGAAGAAGGGGTCAGAGGGTAATCGCAGGATCCAGGCTGCTTCATATGGGGAGAGAGGCGGTCCTTGAGGTATTGCAGTCCTGAGCCACATTAGGCTTTATAGGTCAAAAGCAGCCCTTTGAATTGGGCCCAGAAACTAACTGGCAGCCAGTGTAGTCAGGCTGGAATCCATGTCATATCCTCAAACGGTCTTGCCCCAGTGAGCAACCTGGCCACCAAATTCTGCACCAACTGAAGCATTTGGACCATCTTCAGAGGCAGCCCTGCGTATAACACGTTGCAGTAATCTACCAGAGGTTACCAAATAATAGAAAACCAAACTTAGGATATACCAGTCTCTCTCCTGGCTGAGGCCATCATACAGGTTGACCAAGACAGTTTTTGTGCCAAACCGGGCCTAAACCCTGATCAAAATGGATTTAGAAAATCAGTTTCCTCCAAGACTGCCTGATCTGGTCTGTGACCACTCACTCAAGAACCTTATCCAAGAAGGGGAGATTTGTGTCAACTGGTCGGTAGTTACGTTTTCTGAATCCAGGTGGGTTTCTTGAAGAGTGGTCTTACTTACCACTGCCTCTTTCAAGCAGTCAGGGACCACCCCCTCTCACAAGGAGGCATTAATCACCTCCCTGGCCCACCCAGATGTCTCCTTCCTGCTAGTTTTTATCAGCCAAGAGGTGCAAGGGTCCAGAGTGCAAGCGGTTGCCCTGAAAGAACCAAACTTCTTGTCCATATCCTCGAGCCTTACTAACCGAAACTCAGTACAAGTAAAATGGGGGCAGCACTCGCAGGCAAAGGAGTAAAACGAATAAAGCTCTGGGACTGTCATGCCCCGCAACCGAGCCACTCATGAATTAGGGCTGAGGTAGGGGTTGACTCTGCAAATGTCAAATGTATAAATCCAACCCGACCAATTTACTGGACTGGCTCAACAGCACTTCATCAAACCCCAATCAAGCTGCTTTTGTACCCCTTCCATCATTCTAGAAAAGTATACAAGGGTCTCAAAAAGGCAGTAGTGCGCCTGTTCGAAAACACAAGCATCAAGTGTGTTTTAAATCCAATTTAATTTTGTAAAAATATAATACATAAACTTCAAAAGGAGAAACGTTTTCTATGCAAGAACATGCAGGTGTCTGGTGTTCCAACAACTTCAAGTCATCTCACAGTAAGCTGATCCACACCTTCAGATGTCTGGTGAGAGAGGGTGAGTGTAAGTAAATACCAAAAAATACAGTGCATTCAAATCCATTTATCACACAAGGCAGGCTGAGAATGGGGTGGGTGGAGAGTAGGAACTGTTTCTGAAAAACAGAAAATGCTTTGAAAGAGATCCCCTGCCTTTATGGCTTGGAGTTTAAATCACCCTGCATTTACCTTTTTCCACTTTCAGAAGAAAAGCCTGCACTGGGAGGGAATTTTACAGAGAAATCAGTCCCAAGGTCATGATCGCTGAAGGTTCTTGGGTAGATGCAAAGAGGGAGCACACATTTGCTCCACGTCCCAGGCTTATTCCATTTCCCTGCTCATCCAAAGAGGCTGCGCAAGTGAGGATTCAACAGAGATCATGCAAAGCTTAGCTATACAAGCACCCCAAAAATAATGCACTAGCAAACAGTGTACCTCCCATATGCCCCGCTTAGCATGCCAGGATTACATCAAAAGTACAGGAAGCCACTGCCCGTTCTTGGGGGCAGGATCTGACCCGGATAAATCACAGCGGCAATATTGGGTGCTCTGATCTCTTCATGTTGCACTCTGGTTCTGACGGGATGGCATTTTGCCATCTTAGCAGAACAGTTTTGTTACAGAGCAAGACCTCCCAACAAAGTCTTCCCTTGGGGTGGGACAGCTGCTTGCAGCTTCAATAGCCTTATGAAATAAAAACATAAAGGCTCTGCACCCAAAGAGAAGGAGCAGGTTCACATCCGTGGCATTTCTAGGTAGTGAAGGGATTGCCCCTCATCTGAAACCCTGGAGAGCAGCTGCTACTGAGTGTGGCTAGCGCTGGGCTGGCTGGGCCAATGGTCTGAATCACTACAAGGCAGCTTCCTGTGGTGCCAAGCCTGCTCTGGTTTGCACAGCAATCTTTGTCAGGGACCGCACCAACTGCTGAGGGAGCCAGTAGGGCTTGCAGTACCTTCCACAGGTAGAAAAGCTTGCCCTGGAGATGGGAGTTCACAAGGTCAAAAGCTCAACCGAACAAAATGGCAGGGGGAACGAAGGCAGGTCTCAGTCACGCAACACCTTGGGCAGAAAACAAAAGGCAGGAAAGTGCAATCGCAAGGATATACAGCAAAACCTTACGTTCACAGGGAATTTACTCCACAAGGCATTTACAATGGTTAAGACCAGGCACCCCCAAACTGCGGCCCTCCAGATGTTTTGGCCTACAACTCCCATGATCCCTAGCTAACAGGACCAATGGTCGGGGAAGATGGGAATTGTAGTCCAAAACATCTGGAGGGCCGAAGTTTGGGGATGCCTAGTTAAGACTGAGCTTCATGGGCAATTGGAGGGAAAGAAACTACTGTGGGGTCCATACAAGTCTGCAAGCTTAAAACCACTGCCCAAGGCTTAAAGTGCACATGTGAATTAATATATATCTATACACACATCGCAAGAAAGGGCATCACTTTTGGCTCGGTGGGGAGGGGGGCAAATCTCTCCCTCCATTATCTGATCAAAAGCTAAACAGTTTGCACTGAAGGCAGGCAAGAAATGTCAAGGGGTACAGTCTTGCAGTTCTCGCTCATCTCAATCTCTGACCCAAAGGTAATCCACGAGAGAGCTTCCTTTTCCCGTGGTTCAGAGACACTCCAGGAAGCAGGGCTGCAGAGAGAGAATCTCAGTCTTTCCCAGTTGGAACATTTTGGTGCTCCCTGGATAATTTTCTGAAAAGTGGCCTCGTGACACCTGTAGGGGCAAATGCCACTTCATGAGTAGTCAGGCAAAGGGATGCAAAAGATGGCAACTGCAGGGCCTCAGAGGGAATCCTGCTACCTCCCGTCCCTCACAAGCACATTTTCCAGTTAATCTTCCCAGCCAGACAAACCAATTGCCTTAGGAGACTGGAGGAAGGGAAATGAACAGAGGGCATGAGCAAAAGGGGAGGACCCTCTTTTCTCCTCCATTTCCAGTTATGTTTTTGAGGTGTTCTAGATACGGTAGCATTGATGGGGCAGGGTGGGGAGAGGAGTCAGGGAGAGAGGAGGTGGTCTTACTAGTAGTCCATTGGCAAAAAGAAAAGATATAGATTTAAGTTTTCCACAATAGATTACAATTAAAAATCATGTAGCCAATCAACTGGCATAATTCCACATATATTCACTAACCAGATCACTAGAGTTCTTAAAAAAGTGATATTGAGAATGCCGATTCTTACATTTTAGCCTAGTGAAGGGCTAAAAATGGTTTCCTGGGAGTGCAACTCTCTCTCTCTGAACTTGAGAAGCACAACCATTTAGGATCTCAGCTACTCAACCCCATCTTCCTGCTCATGGTGCAGGTTTATCTTTCCCAGTGCTATAATCCGAAATCCTCACCAGAGTAATCACGAACTGCTCTGCAAGGCCAAGTCCCATCCCAGGCACTGAATCCTGTGTTAGTTAGATCAATCATGGGATCTTTGTTGTATATTTTGTTGTTTCATCAGCTTGTAAACCACCTTGTGTGCGGCAATATGGAAAGGCGACATACAATTGAAAGTGAAATGAAAATGAAATGAAAACTGTTTCAGAGAGATTCCATGGCAGAGATTTCACTTTGGACAAAAGGCTATCACAGGCCAGAGAGGGAGTGAAAATAACTCCTTTCTGAATCTGCAGGCACCATGCTCTGACTTGAGAGAGCACTGCCTACTATTTATCCTATTTATTGCCTTATACGGTAGCACTCAAGGATAAAATGTCAGGGAACACTTGGCGAAGCAAGTTTCTTGCTATTTCAGCTTTGAGTCATGAGATTGAGGAGCAACCAGCAAAATTCTGAATCCTGCCTCGCACAACTCAAGTGCCCCTTGAATTCCACTTCAGCAGTTTCCTTCTCTGCCTTAAAGCACCTGGGTCAGCCCACCTCCTAAGCTACTCCTCCCCATGCTCCCGTCTGAGTCGCTATATGCTATGTGAGGTGACCACCTTACACAGCTATGACCATGGGAAAGGGAGGGCAGAGAACTATAGCTCACTCATTGAGGACCATTCGAAAGGAACCGGACACATTGCCAGGCATAGGGTGAAGAGGAGAAAAGGCTGGACTTAAAAGCACCAAGTTTGGGATAACAAAGTACAGAGAGGCCAGAGGAGCAGCTCTTTAAACAAAGAATAAATAATTTTTAGAGACAACTCAATCAAAGGCCAGCTTCCCTGCAGAGGAAAGTACAGCTATGGAGGCATTCAAATGGATTTGGCAATCCACCACAGATGGGCAACCTCACAGATGGACAAGCTGGTTGCAACAGTGCGGGAAACAGTTCTGGATGGTTGAGGAGCACAGCAGGAGGGGAAACAGTCTGTAGTGGTTCCCTCTGGTTCTTGCTCCTACCATCCTTGCTCAAAGGCAACGCTTGAGGTCTCTCATTTGGACTGGAGAAAGGCAGCCCTCTCAAAAGGGATCAGTAGTCCTTGGGAGAAGCTGCTTCCTCCCTTTCTCACTTGATGTTTTTAAGCAAGGCAGTCCGTGCATTGACCACAGCTTTGAAGGCGTCCTCGCTCCCAGGAGCCATGCACTTATCCGGGTGGAGCAGCACCGCCAGCTTCCGATAGGCCTTGTTCACCTCATCCCTGGAGGGAAAGACAGGCATTCATTATGAGCGGCCACCACAAGCACAAGCGTAATAAGCTCCCAAAGTTATAGCTTCGCCCAAAGGCCCCTTCCCATTCTGTCTGCCAAATTCTTCCTTGCTGGCTTCTACACCAGCAGGGATTTCCCCCATTACCTGGTGGCCCCTGGCTTGACACCCAGCATGTCCCAGGAGTCCTTGCTGCTGCGGATTCTTCGGATGGTGTCCGCTTGCTCCTTGGTGAAACTGACGCTCATGCTGACCATGGGCCGCTTTCCCCCATTGTCGCACAAATCAACGATGGCAGAGTAGAAAGTCTACAAGCACACAGAAGGAACAGGTAGCAAAGTTTTGTATGTGCCCGTAGCTCGACAATCCCTATTTCGTTAATGGGACCAAACCTCAGGTCCTTCTGCTACCTCATATCGAGAAACCTGAGAAAGGGAGAACATCTATAGATTTTGTGGGGAAGATCAACTCTTAAACCTACCATCTAGCACCCTCTCATCTCCACTGCTGCTCCTTCCTCAGCCAGTTCCTTTTTTATCTGAAGGGGTCAGAACAGCCACTGCATGGCTCTCTGGGGCTTTCAGTGACCTTCAGACCATTCTTTGGGGTTTTCAGTTCCCTCACATCAATGGCCACTTAGCCACCCCACAGTCAAAAGGAGTTGTCTTCACCTATAATCTGCCAGACCACTGTTCCTTGTCTCTCTTGACCCCAAATCCACAAGGCCTCCCACAGCAGGGCCAGAATCTTGTACTACTAGCTCCTATTGTTTTATTTATTTAAAAGTGAAGGGCTGCTCATTTGAAAGTCATTAAAAACAGATGACAACAAAATGGAATTCAAGCAATTAAGTCATTCCCTGCATTTTAACATGGGACAGGAAAATATATATTTGAGAGAAGACAAGTGGGTGTGTAGGGTGTGAATCCCCAGAGAATGAAAATTGCAGAAGCAACTCTAAAAATTAAAAAGTGGTGATGTGCTCAGCAGGTGCATTGTGATCAGACTCAAAGAAATGTAGAGCTGAAGGGACCCAGAGGGTCATTTAGCCCAACCCCCCTGCAATGCAGAAATAAGCCAAACAAATTGTTTGGGGAATACAACTTCACCTCTAAGGATAACTCTCTTGATATAATTCTTTTACAAAATATTTATTTCATTTGTTGCATTTATTGACACAGTTGGTTTTACCTGGAACATCTCGTTGATTCCTTCTCCAGTCTGAGCAGAAGTCTCAAAATAAAGGAAGCCTCTGCTCTCTGCCCACAGCCGCCCCTCACTTTCGTCCACAGAACGGTGCTTGGTACAATCAACCTGAAACACAAGTGGGTGGGAGGAAGCATGATCCTGGCTCACAGCTACTGACCTATCCTCCATGTCATTACCTAACCTTTTTAAAATCCAGTAATTCACACTGGTAAAGTCTTCCAACTACACTGATTTGTGAGTGGGGGCAGTCTCTGAAAGAGCCCAGTATTACAAGCAAGATTTTCTACACCTTAAGTCTCCTCTTGGGAATAGTTACCTTGTTGGCACAAACTACAAAGACAATATTCTCCATGTTTCCATGTGGTCCAAGTTCCTGCTTCATCTCAGCGAGCCATGAGTCGAGGGCATCAAATGACTCCTTCAGCCCAACATCATACACCAGGATTACGCCCTGCGTGTCCTTGTAAAACTCATTGCGTACCTAACAGAGCACAGAAACAAACAACTAGATATTTTGGACCAAGAGGGTGCTACTGCTACAGGAATGAGAAGTGACCACAAGAACCATATATTATCAACAGAATGGCTTGGGATCTCTGGTTCAGTTTCCCTTTACATGTGTGCCACTGTGGTGTAGTATGGTGTAGTGGTTAAGAGCGGTAGACTCGTAATTTGGTGAACCCTCTGCTCCTCCACATGCAGCTGCTGGGTGACCTTGGGCTATTCACACTTCTCTGAAGTCTCTCAGCCCCACCCACCTCACAGAGTGTTTGTTGTGGGGGAGGAAGGGAAAGGAGATTGTTAGCCGCTTTGATACTCCTTCGGGTAGTGACAGAGCGGGATATCAAATCCAAACTCTTCTTCTTCTCTTCTTTTCAATTGATCTGACACCATGTGTGCAGGCAGAAAAGTGCTGCTGCTGGACTGACCAGCAATCTTAGCAGATCGGTCTGCATCAGGACAGGCCATTATGGCTATGCACAATTTCGTTCCTTTCAGCTCTCTCATGATTCTCAAATAGTTACAGTCATACCTCGGTTTAAGTACGCCTCGGTTTGAGCATTTTCAGTTTAAGTACTCCACGGTACTGTCTGGAACGGATTAATCCACTTTCCATTACTTTCAATAGGAAGTATTTTATTTTGTTTCAATAGGAAAGTTTGCTTCAGGTTAAGTACGCTTCAGGTTAAGTACGGACTTCCGGAACCAATTACACCCATGCTTCGGGTTAAGTACGCTTCAGGTTGAGTACTCCGCAGACCCGTCTGGAACGGATTAATCCACTTTCCATTACTTTCAATGGGAAAGTTCGCTTCAGGTTAAGTACACTTCAGGTTAAGTACAGACTTCCGGAACCAATTGTGTTTGTAAACCGAGGTACCACTGTACTAAGATTTAAAATAGATATCCTACAGTTACAATGACCATAAGCCAAAATGCCCAGCCAATCTATATATGTTAAATGCAAATTAGTCAAAGACCTCCAGGTTCCTGAGACGGTATGAAGTGGGTCACATTTTTCACCATGGAGCAATTTAGCTTGCCAAGATCAGAAGTCTATGGATTTATGTCCTAAACCAGGGGTCGGCAACCTAAGGGCCATGGGGGGCCCATGGGGGTCATTTAACCAGCCCATGAACCCCTGCCGCCCACTCAGGGACCTCTGCTGCCTGCTGAGTCGGCTCCCATGCACCATGCTAAACCAGCGCAGAGCATAGACCGCCTTCCGCGATACTGGCTGGCTTCCCATTGGCTGCAGGAAGCTCCTGCAGCCAATGGGAAGCTGCACATGCCTCCTCTGCGCCGAAAGGAGCGCTGGAAATAGCATTTGCGCATGTGAGCGCACATGCACACACTCCAGCCCACCGTGGCGTCTGCAGGACAGTGAACCGGCTCAAGCCACAAAAGCTTTGCCGACCCTTGTCCTAAACTAATGGCCAGAAAACTGCCACCTAGCTTACCTCATAGAAGAAGGGGTGTCCAGCCATGTCAAAAATATTCACTTTGATTTCCCGATCCCGAACCTGCACTCTGAAAGAAAGAGGAACACAGCCATAAGACACAAGTGCACACACTCCAGACCAAGTTCAACTTTTCTATGACATGGGTATTAGGCAAGCATCGCAACATGACAGTTGAGCACAGATGAATTTTGGTGTGATCACTTAGGGCTCAGTAAAAATCTTCTGGGCTAATCTGTAAAGAAAAATTGTAACTGGATAAATGATCAGTGATGGGCGACACAAAGCATCCAGATTACATACAGGCGATGACCATTTTAGGCACGCCCAATTGACATGCAGTCATGGACGCACGGGTCCTTTAGGACCAAGAAGAGGGCAGAATGGGAGCGGAACATAATGGGGCAGGGTGCAGTTATGTGCACTCCGCCAACATGTGCAGGGAGCAGGAATGGAACCTTTTTAAGGGATTGATCAGAGATGTAAAATCTGCTCCACTGGGATGTGCCCAACGTGTATGCAAAATATAACACACAATGAGATGCCCACATACACCTGCAGTTTCCCAGTAGCAATTTCCATTAATATCATAGCAACAAAATGATGAATGATCTTCCTGTTTCTCTCTCTCTCTCTCTCTCTCTCTCACACACACACACACACACACACACACACACACACACACAAAACGCCTTGGTTCTTATTTTCAGGAGCTGCTGTGTCAAGTGTTGTCTATTGTGAAAGCAGGGTACTCACTTGGTGACACCATAATCGATGCCAATTGTTGCAAGGTACTTGGGCACAAACCTCTTCTCACAGTATCGCTTTATAATGCAGCTCTAAAATGCAAAAGAATGGAGATTGTTACCCAATTGGCTGAGCTGTCTATTCAACCCACTGTATTCCGTATTTTGCCAGGTTTAAGTGCAAAGCACATCTTTTTAAAGCACTTATCTGTATGCGTATGTGCATGACTGGCAAATTTGATTCAATATAAGCTATTTTAAATTTTGTTTTCAACTTAAAAAGCAAAAGGGCAGTTGACACAAGCACACTCCAGTTTGATTAAACCAGGAAGCTTCTAATTAACCATAGGTTTCCTATTTCATCTGAACTGGTAAGCTGTGGTTAATTATAAGCTTCCTAATTATGAATTGCAGCAAAAGGGAAAAGCAAAGAGGCTGAGCAGGCAAAAAGTCCGTGCATATCTTGCTTTAGTAAGCCATGATATGAATGGTTCGGAATACAGTGGAACCTTGGTTTACGCCTACCTCCGTTTATGAAAACCTCCATTTATGAACGCCGCGGACCCGGAAGTGTTTACATCCGGGTTCCGCAGCGTTGGATGCGCAGATGCGATCTGTGCAGCGCGAGCACACATAGAAGTGCTCTATCGGCACTTTGCACACGTGCAGAAGCATGCCTTTGGCGAGCGAATGCCTCGGCAAGCAAACACCTCCGCGGAACGGATTGCGTTCGCAAACCGAGGTACCACTGTATATGTTTTCTATTTTAAAACACCTACAATTTACATCTTCCAAAAAATTGACAGGATAAATTCCCAAGTTATTATAGTTTAAACATGCTGCAATCATTATATATTAACATAATAAGCAAAACAAAAACAAGAAGTCTGCCCCTAAAATTATCATTATGGCCTCGGTCCAGTATACCTGAAGGAGAGTCTCCACACCCATTGTTCTGCCCAGACACTGAGGTCCAGTCCCGAGGGCCTTCTGGCAGTTCCCTCAGTGTGAGAAGCCAAGTTGCAGGGAACCAGGCAAAGGGCCTTCTCGGTAGTGGCGCCTGCCCTGTGGAATGCCCTCCCATCAGATGTCAAAGAGAAAAACAACTACCAGATTTTTAGAAGACATCTGAAGGCAGCCCTGTTTAGGGAGACTTTTAATGTTTAATAAATTAATTGTATTTTATTTTTCTGTTGGAAACAGAAGTGGCTGGGGAATAAATAAATAAATATGATCAACAACAACAACAATGGAAGCAAAACTTCCCAAACTCGTCAAATGTCAGTGTTTGTAGGGGGAAAATGGGTGACCTATTATACTTCTACTGTTTGTGGATGAAATCCAATGGATTCCCCTTCCCCAGCGGCACTCAACCAAAGCCAACTCAAAGAGGATTGGGTGGCTCTTTATTTATTTTCAAATTAAAAGATAATGATTTGTGTGTCCTGGTTGGATAAAACGGTGAGGGTCCGGCAAAGCGGGAAACGAGTCCTCCATACGCCCCTCTCACCTAATGTACCTCGCAGGGTTGTAGTGAGCGTGGGCGGTAATCAGAACCATGTTATGCTGCCTTAATTGAGTCCCTTGGAGGAAAGTCAGTATATAAACATTAGTATATACTGTATGTGTGTGTGTGTGTGTTATCTTTGCATATACCATATATATATATACACACATACAAGATACCAGGCACCAACAAAGTCTGCCCTCCAGATGTTTTGGGACTACAACTCTCATCATCCCTGACCACTGGTCCTGTTAGCTAGTGATGATGGGAATTGTAGTCCCAAAACATCTGGAGGGCCGAGTTTGGGGATGCCTGCAATATACATATATGCAAATATAACACAACAGATAAGGATTACAGATAAGGATTGCTCCTCCCCTCCCAGAAGCCTTTGCGCTTGGCCAAAGAATAAGCGCCCGTCGCCCCACCCCACGCTAACGCCCAACTGCCATAACGGCCAAAACGGCAGGGGGGCGACCGACTGGTTGCGCGCCTTGTCACTCCCCGTCCCGCGAGCCAATAAGGCGCCTCCTTCCCTTCCCCTCCCCGCCCCACCCCCTCCTACCTCTTACCTTGCCCACCTCCGCGTTGCCCATGGAGATAACTTTAATTCTCAGCGCCTTCCGCGGCTCTTTCCGCTTCGCCTCCATCTCTCGAAGGGCGCGGGCTGGACTCGCTGAGGCTCAAGGGAACCCCTCGCCACCGCCGCCGCCCCGAACCCCGGCCCGCGCGCCAGCCTCTTCCGCTGCCCCGCTCCCCATGGCCCGCTTGACGACAGCGGCGACGCGGCTGCTTAGGACCCGGGCAACTCTTCGCGAGATTTCCCGATCTTTGCGAGAGCAGGTCGAGAAGCCGTCGCGCAACGCGAGAGCTGGGAAAATCTCGCGAGAATGAACCAAACTGGCTTCCCGCCTCTTCAGCTCAGTCCTGTTGGTTCAGAAGAGAAGGCAGGCGCCCTTAGGGCTGCCCTGCAGGGTTACCTTTGCCTAAAATGGTCATCGCCTGTATGTAATCTGGATGCCTATGTGTCGCCCTTCACTGCTCATTTATCCAGTTACAATTTTTCTTTGCAGATTAGCCCAGAAGGTTTTTACTGAGCCCTAAGTGATCACACCAAAATTCATCTGTGCTCAACTGTCATGTTGCGATGCTTGCCTAATACCCGTGATGGTTGCCTAATACCCATGCGACACTCCCCCCCCCCCGAACCAAGGACATTAGTAACTATACAACCTTCAGAAGACATCTGAAGGCAGCTCTGTATAGGGAAGTTTTTAAATGTCAGATGGGTAGGGTATAAAGAAATAATAAAACTATTATGGAATAGGATGCCCCTATTTTCATCAGAGAAATGTTGGACAGTGTGCGATATTGTGGGCCAGGGCTGCCAACTTTTGAAGGTGTCCCTTTAGGTATTCATCTAACAGTACTTAAAAACATGCTAATGCATTTATTATTCTTTATTTGCAAAATAACATCCAGCTTCTGTAAATCCAGGACTGTCCCTGGAAAGTAAAATAAAAAAATTCCTTCAGTAGCACCTTAAAGACCAACTAAGTTTATATTTTGGTATGAGCTTTCGTGTGCATGCACACTTCTTCAGATACACCCTGGAAAGTAAAACGATACTTGGAGGATCTGATATCAGGCATACTTGCCTAAGGATACAGCCTTGCATTAGCTTTCTATATTACAATCCAGTTCATCAGATGCTTGAAGTGTTCTCCTGAGGTACTGGTATACTGTATATACACATGGTAGGGGCAGCAGGGAGTGAGGAGGTTTGTAAACAGGGAGGGCAGAAGGACATTAAATGTAGAAATACACAGACAAAAGGTATTCACACAGACACACTTATCATTGATACCATAGGCATCTTGGCATTGGTAAGACAATTAAACATGTAGTGCAATTAAAAAAGCAACACCATTAGTCCTGACCTGATCAGTGCTATTTTTCGCCATGAATGCCTCCCTTGTTCTCTTATAATGGCAATGGCACTTTCCCGAGAAGTGCCAGGACTGCGTTTCGGTGAGTCCTGGCTGGAAAAAAACCTGATCCTGATTGTTCAGAAGTGATAGCACTGAAGCCCTTGATGGATGTGCAATTCAGCAGTTTCATATTGTGGTCTTTGTTCCAATATGGCTATTGTAAAATCAGAATTCAAGGTGGCATTTGACTCACTTTGACTCAGAGTAGATCCACTGAGTAGTCCTGTTCATTATTTTCTATGGATCTACCTTGAGTAAAAGTTAAATACCGTACCACCCAAAGTCTTTATCCCTAATCCTAATCCTAAACGTGATAGTTTGGAAGGTAGTCAGATTTGAAGCTGTAAAGCACATGATAGGAAGCAAGAAATGGTTAGCAGCAATAGCAACATCTAATTAATGCAAAATGCAGTTTACATAGCGGCATAGTTACAAACTGAAAACAGAAACTGGGGAGGAACAACTCCACAAAGTCTCCATTTCAATCCCAGGCTTTTAGATCTGCCTAGTTCAATGGCAAGAAATATAATGCAAGGAATGAACAAACAGTGAATTATGGAGTTCTTTTCTTCTATTCATTAAAAAAAACCAACCCAACCTTACAGATGTGCTTTGTTTTCTCTCCCCAAACCCTGCTCATCCCATCCCAGTTATATTTATAATGGTTACAAATGGCTTTGGTTGGTAGATGTCAGATAAGCCTTGCACATCTCAAGAGTGCACTGATGTTTTAAATTAAATCAGATCAATGAGCCTCTCTTTAATTCTTGCACGTCTACAAGGTATGCTTGGGAATATTTAAGGGCCCCCTTTTCCTGTTGTAACGTGAAGGATGGACTTGATGCCTTGACGTTTTCATGCAGCACTGAGACACAGCAGGGCCATTTATAAATAGTCAACCGGGTGCTTTGTGTAACGTGCACTTGGATTTAGGGCCAAACAGGACGTTTGATGAAAAACAGGGTCTTCTGAAATGTGGTTGATTAGAGCAGGGACTGACCAGAGCAACGGGATGTGTGGGGGGTGCTAAAATAGTGCACATCCGGAAACCAGATGCCATTTCAGGTGGGCGCTGATTTCAAGTTTGCAAATCATCTTGAGAGTTGTTCTCTAACACTGCCCAGATGGAGCCATTAAAACTGGCCAGAGTCAAGGTGAATACTCATGAGTATATTGCATTTTAATCCATAGCTGCACTGAATTGCACCTCTAATGGTGCTATTGTCCAATTTATTTTAATCTTGGACTATTGGTTGTTGTGTGCTTTATTGCTGTAACCCACCCTGGGGTCCATGGGAAAACAGAGTGAGGCAAATAGCGTTGATACGAGGTCATGTTCCAGGGCCAGATTTAGGTTTGATGAGGCTCCAGCTGTCCTTTGTCAACAACAATTTGTCACTGTTGTATGTGTTGAATATATGCTATATGGTAATTTATGGACCTAATAGGTATCTAAAGCCATTTGCACATAACAAAATATGTATTTTATCAAAGTACATCCAGGATTTTTCCCCCTTTAATTTTTTTGGGGGCCCCCAAGAGAGTGGGGCCCTAAGCTATAGCTTGTTTATCTTATACGTAAATCCGGCACTGTCAAGTTCTAGGCTTAAGAGATGAAATAAAAACTTGACAGATTGCTGGGTTCCAGATGCCATCCACCCAAGAGGCCTCAAAGAATTCAAATGTGAGCCGTGAGGACTCTCCAGCTCTCTTCTGCCACTTCTGGGTTTGAATAGAATTTAATTATTTCGATTGTGCATAACTGGGGTGAGGGGATGCCTGCATTTAAAAGTTCTAACAGCCCAAATCCCCATGCTATACTGCTGCTTGCTTTTGTGACCATAAAACTACTGGGGGGCTCTCTCTTTTGCTAGAGACAGTGATGTAGTGTGGAGTGGCAGTGGAGGGGGGACTGTGGCCCCAGGTGCAAAATTCTGAGGGGGCACAACCAGGTGCTCCCATGCAGGCAGCAGCTTCTTCGCCCTGGCACAGCACAGCCCTGCTTGGCTCCGCTGGGGAAGGCATTCTGGTGGTGTCAGCGGCTTGCCCGCCCTGGGCCCCAGCAACCCCCCAATACGCCACTGACAAGAGAGTGAATTTAGCCCCTTCTCTTAGCCCCAACTCTTTTATAGATCACCCGTGAGAGGTCATTAATATCCAATTTCTCCCTCACACAGCAGAAACAAATGAACGCTCAATAAAGACCAGACATAGCCTCAACTCTATGCAAGCTTTGTGCAAGCAAATCAGGATGAATTCTCAATAAGCTTACTTGGAGGAGGCTTTCAACCTCAACAGCGCTATTCTGAAGGAACTTGTATGTGGTTGGCTATTAAGTGCCTAATAAATTCAGGAAATAACCTCACATTAATCCAGGTCTTCCCTTTCAAGCCAGAGATTTGGAAACCTGTTGTGTGTTAACTATGGCTTGTGCCAGTACACATAAAACGTGACATTGCTAAGGCTTCAGATGGAGAAACTGGAGAAAATCTGGAGAGGGATCACATGCAACCATGGTTAGCTCCCAATTTTCAAACCGTGGTTGCAAGGAGCTAACTTCATTATCTGTGCTCCCACAGCGTTTTGTGTTTTTTTTTAAATTGTCCAAAAAGCTGAGTTTCCTAGATCAAAGCAAAACACAACCTGGGACATTTGCAAACTAAAGTTTGTAACAGGGCTAGTTCTCGGAGATGGGATTGGAGAGAAAGTAAAAGTTCAGAAAATAGATTTCCACCTGCAGGAATGCACCTCCTGCAAATGGATATACAGTAAGAGGACCCCCCCCCCAGTACAGAGTGGGTAAATGAGCCAATTTGACAGATCATACTTATTTTGGCAATAGATTTGTCAGAGGAAAAACTGAAGGTGACATAGGAGCCTGCAAGGGATGATGAGGGGAGAAAGAGAAAGAGAAAGAGATTTACGCCAGAAATCAATTTAGTGGAATAGTCTGCGTTTCATTTAAGAGCCTTTTCCGCGTCATCGCTCTTGCAAGAAGCCAGAACAAGAGACCTCCGACCAAGAACTCGCCTTTGCTGGCAGAGTTCACACATTCAAGCCCTGTGATCAATTCACAATTAGAGGCCCCAGGAGTTACACCAGCTTTTTTTTCTTGACTGGTGAATAAAAATAGCTTTTCAAAACCGTCATATTTGGCTGCAAGAACAGAAGGGCAAAATTCCTCTGGGGCGGACCATTAAAAATTGCCCTGCTGGGTCAAGCCAAAGGTCCATTGAACCCATCCGGCTGTCTCCAGCCATCAGTCTGCAAACTTGTGGGTCAGTGCTAGATATTGACTAAGGCAAGAGATGATCAATGAGTCAGAGGCAATAGATGTGGCCACCAATGGAGATTGGTCTAGGCCCCACTTGTCTGTTTTCCTACATGCAAAGGCTGTCAAGCTGCCTTCTCTTCTTACGCCTCAGCGTTGCACAGCAGATCAGAAGATGTGGACCAAACTAGCATTGTTTCCCCAGTAACTTTCCCCATCTTGGTGCCCTCCAGAGGTTTCGGTCGGCAACTCCCATCAGCACAAAGTTGTGTTCCAAAATATGTGGAGGGCACCAGGTTGGGGAAGGCTGCTCTAGGGCCCTGTCATGGTCAGGAGAGAGAGAGCATTCGCAGTGGGATCAGGTGTTAAACAGGGTTGTCTTATTGCCCTAACTATTCATTATTTTCATTGCATTATCCTATACTTTGTCGAAGGGAAACTCCCCACTGCGGTAGAATTCATATATTGAACAGACTGAAAGCTCTTCAATCATAGAGCTTCAGTATGCTGATGACAACGTAGTGTGTGCACGCTCAGAGGATGACCTCCAAACCATCCTAAATATCTTACAAAAAACTTGGCCTGTTGCTCGACATCCAAAAAACCAAAGTGCTGCACCAACATGTACAAAATAACCCCTCTGCAGTGCCACAAATCTAACTCAGTGGTGTAATGTTGAAAAATGTCGATCACTTCTCCTACCTAGGCAGTTATCTTTCCACAAGGGTCAACATTGATGCTGAAATCCAGCATCGCCTGAGCTCTGCGAGTGCAGCTTTCTCCCAATTGAATTGCAGAGTGTTTGGGGACCGGGACATTCACAGGGAAACCAAAATGCTTGTTTACAAAGCTATTGTACTACCAACCTTACTGTATGCTTGTGAAACATGGACCACTTACAAACGCCCTCAAAAAAAAAAGAGAGGGGGGGTTAGATTGAGTGCAGCCCAAAGGCCAGGCAGAACAGTTCCGCCTGCAGGCCCTGCGGAAAGATGTCCCACAGGGCTCTGATCTCCTGCAGTAGGGCGTTCTACCAGGCCGGGGCCAGAGCTGAAAAGGCCCTGGCCCTGGATGATGATGATGATTTATTACTTATACCCCACTCATCTGACTGAGTTGCTCCAGTCACTCTGGGCAGCTTCTAGAATCACAGCAAAACATCAAACATTAAAAACTTTCCAATACAGGGCTGCCTTCAGATGTCTACTAAAGGTTATATAAAAGAGATTTAAAGACTGTCTCAAGGCAAATCTTTAAAAAGTAGTATAAACACTGACAACTGGGAAACACTGGCCTGCGAGCGCTCCTGTTAGAGAACAGCCTTTACCAAAGGTGTCTTGGGCTTTGAAGACGCTTGAACTCAGAACGCAAGGGAGAAACATGCTAAGAGGAAGGCACGCTTGGCAAGCCCTCACCGTGATCAACTCTTGCCTGGAAACCAATGTCCCCACTGTGGAAGAACGTGTGGATCCAGAATAGGCCTCCACAGTCACTTACGGACTCATTGTTAAAACCGTGTTCATGGAAGACAATCTTATTGGCTACGAGTGATCGCCGAAGAAGAAGAAGACTACTTATCTCCTTGACATCTGATGGGAGGGCATTCTGCAGGGAGGGCATCACTACCGAGAAGGCCCTCTGCCCAGTAACTTCACTTCTCACAGTGAGGGAACTGCCAGAAGACCCTCAGTGCCTGGGCTGGGGTGGAGATGCTCCTTCAGGTTTAAACCTTTAATAGTAAACTAAATTAAATTCCTTTCCCCATCCCTAGCTTTGATTAAAAAGGAGGCACTCGAAGCCCTCTAAATGCATTGTGAGATCAGCTTGACTAAGGCAATGAGGCAACAGGAACTTTGTTCCATTTGTTTTATTTTAAAATGTTTCTCCCAGGGTGGATAAAAATCAATGATTTTTTTAAAAAAATCAAAAAAATCGGATTTTTTTTTATTTAAATCGATTTTTTTTATTTAAATTGGATTTTTTTAAATAAAATGCTTTTTGAGGAAAATATATTGCCATCCAAAGGTTGTTCCATCATGAAATAAAGATTAGTTTTTTAATTATGTAGAATAAGGTTGTATATGTTTAATTTCTGGGGTAAATAAATTCCATTAATCCATTCACAACGTCATGCTCTTCCAGAGGTTTTTGTAAGATTATTGGGCAGTTTCTCTGCCTACAAGATATTATCACATGCTTGATTTACTTTTGCAGTTCTCAAAACTGAATTTGACTCAGCAGAGATCACATGCCTCTACTTCACAGCAAAAATGTTATAACATTAACAGAGTTGAGAAAAAGACCTTAATCCTATTGTTCTACAAACCTATGAATACAGAATTAACCCCTTCAGTGCTAAGTTTCAAGAAGTTCAGTGAATAGAATAGAAACAATATTTTTCTGATTGTTTGGAGTGGACAGTATTTAAGTTTTTCATGTGTAGGCTGGGCTGACAGTCTAAGTTTCTTAAAATACATATATTTTGTTTATGTTTAGCCAAATTAGTTAACAAACATGGATGTTTCTTTAAGCAAATAACATATGCTGTGATGTTATTGTTTCAGTTGAATAAATCTATTTAAATTGTTATTATTAAGGTAATGATTATTTTTCTCCTTCCTAAGTACAACAGTAAAGTTGTCCAAATATGAATGATTAACCTATTAAACTGGGGATAAAAAACTAATATGAAAAGTTGTTATTCTAAAAATCTTCATCTACTTGCATATTAAAGTTATACCAGCAAGAATTAGTCTTTATGTAGAAAACTATGATTTAAATCAAGCCTTACTGACTAGTGATTTAAATCATGATTTAAATCAGTTTGATTTAAATCAAATCCACCCTGGTTTCTCCTCTGCCTTTCCACTTTGCAGAAAAGCCTGCAGGGTGGACTAATATCCAGCCTCTGTGGTCTCAGACATGTAACGAGCTTGGAGATGGCAGAGAGGGGGGAAATGAGATCCAGGAACAGTTCATTGCTCACCATCAATCACAAGAGTGGGATGGAGAGAATTTTGTTTTAGTTTGCGTTTAAAGGTGAATCAAATTAATTCACGCTTTCCAAAACAGTAGAAGAACTGAAACACAGCCATTCTTTGAAATTTGTGTGGGATATTCAGCCTCTTATAACCAACATGCTCAACTCTAATTAATGCACGAAGGGGTTAAGACCATAGAGGAAGCTGTCCTGCCAGGCTTAGCTAGGTCACTCCCCTTAACTTTGGGCGGAAGGGTTATCAAGACTTTGTTTTTCCCATTCCACCATGTGAACTTTGTTAGCAAGGAGGTTTAGGCAAGATGCTCCAAGCTTAGACCACATGGCTTAAGCAAGCCATCTTTGTGTTTCTACACAAATAATTTAGAAACATGCACCACTTTGGAACTTCAGTTTTACTGCCTGTGTTTTCTTACTGCTGTGTGGAAAAGCTCGTGAATTTGAAGAGTTTGTAAGTAAACCATTTTTAACTTACCAAATGTGTGTGGTCTCTAGTTTCTGTCCACAGCTAGCATTGGGCCCGTGTGAACCTTGTTTTATACTGTATTTATGGCATTGTTATTTTGTTTAGCTTGAGTTTTCTTCCTCTGCTCTGGTATTTAAAGTGTTAAGCACTCTAAAAATTGTGCTAAATAAAGGACACTTAATGGGATGTGATTCTATAACTCACACACACTACACATTTAAAGCATGCTGCGCCCGCCAAAGAATCCTGAGAACTGTAGTTTGCCCTAACAGAGCTCCAAGAAACTACAGTTTCCAGGAATCCTTAGAGGAAGTCATGTACTTTAAATGTAGCCCAAGTGTGCAGTTTCTGGGTTTGTTTGGGTTTTTTTAAGGATCTGGGTTCTAAGGTTTGCAATGTCCAGTTTGCTGACTGGTAGGAGCAATGACTTCCTGGTTTCCTATCCCAAGCATTCGGGATCATCAGGCCCGGCTGCGGCCCCAGCTCACTTTTGGAGCAAAAAACGCTCGCCTCTCTCCTTCCCAGCCTCCACACATGTTTGGATTTGCTCCAAAGATCCCCACATCCTTCTCACACCTGATCTCCCACTTTGGGAAGGCGCTGCCATTGCAGCCACTCAGTCCTGTCCTGTCAACTGCGCTTCACATCTCAGAAATGCCTCCGTATTCCGTTCTGCGCGCCCCCTTTCCGTTCTGCCTCTGTAGCTGCCGCGTTCCCCCTTCTGGCTTCCCCGAGGAGGCTCTGATCTCTCCTCTGGAGAAATGCAGGAAGCCCAAGGACAATTGAAAATGAAAAAAAAAAATTTCTCTCTCTCTTGCTGTCTTAGCCATTTCTGCTTAGAATTCAAAGGCAAAGGCAGAACCATCTGTTGTGCACGAAATATCCAATAATAGGCCTCTCTCTCTCTCTTTGTTAATTCTGAAATGGAAACAAGCCAGGCAGGAAGAAAAGTGATCCAGCCGCACACCTTCCTCTTCTCCAAGGGGTGGTCTCTTGATGTCCCCACGGGCTCTTTGCGCTCTGCCTGGTTGGCAGCACATCTCACAAAGGAATAAACGAACGGTAGGCTAAGAAGAGATCCCAAGGGCCATCTAGTCCAGCCCCCTGCATTCAGAGCTACAGATAAAACAACAAAAACTCATAGGAACTCCTTGCACAAAGTCAAAGACTAGTTACAGGTAGGTAGCCATGTTGGTCTGACGCAGTCAAAACAAAATTTTAAAAATCCTTCCGTTAGCACCTTAGAGACCAACTAAGTTTTTCATAGGTATGAGCTTTCATGTGCATGCACACTTCAGATATCTTAGTTGGTCTCTAAGGTGCTACTGGAAAGTCAAAGACTGTTGGTCCTCTTAGCTCAGTCTTGTCTATGCCAGGGTTTCCTAAACTTGGGTCTCCTGCTGTTTTTGGACTACAACTCCCACCATCCCTAGCAAGGACCAGTGGTCAGGGGTGATGGGAATTGGAGTCCAAAAACAGCTGGGGACCCAAGTTTGGGAAACACTGATCTACACTGAATGCAGCTCAGCAGGGGACCTTCTGCATGTAAAGCAGGTGTTCTGTGCCTGAGCAAGGGGCTTTTTTCTTCTTCTCAGGTAGCTGGGTTAGGAAACAACTTCCAGAGGAATCCCTGGATGAGTCTTTCTTGCAGCAAAAGCCAGGAGTTTTGGGGTGCTTTAGTTGTGATTTCTGCATTGCAGGGGGTTGGACTAGATGTCCTTTGGGGTCCCTTCCAACTCCACAGTTCTGTGATGCTGTGAGTCTTGTGGCACCTTAAAGCCATGATGGTGGCACAGGTTTTCGTGAAGCAGGAAAGAATCTGGAGACCCTGCCACCCAGACATCGCTGGGCTTGGTGGGCTGCGTGCAGAGACTTCACATATCTCTCCTCGGTGAACTCAAGTAAATTGCCCTGAGCCGGCAACTTATTTCTGTCTCAAGAGGGAGAGTTAAAAATTCTGTTGCAAATCTTTGATAACATTGCAAGTGTGCCATCTGCTTTGCATTACTTTCATTGAGGCCTGTAAAACTTTGACCTCCCCCAGTACATGCAGAAGATATTCTACACAGACACACACGGCAATGCTTGCGGTTTTATTATTAGTGTAGGGGCTTTCTAGGAACAAGAAAGGAAGTGTGCAGAACTCCATGCAGGGACTGAAAGGCAGAACCATCTTGGCGCTGGATGGAAGATGCTGCCCCAAGAGACCCCAAGAGGTAAGACTGCACCTTTGGCCCTGAGCTTGCTGGGGCTATGAGAGGAGCAATGAGAGTCGCCCTTGGGGTACGATGTTCTGCCCGCCCCCTCCATTGAAGACCCCAGATGTAAATATGCATACAACAAACCATATTTCTAAGACACTAGCCTCTGCTGTGCCTCCATTTCCCCAATGGAAGCACAACCCCGGGTGAATGCCTGGAATACTGTAATAGTGTTTTTTATTATTATTACTTGTACCCTGCCCATCGGTCTGAGTTGCCCCAGATATTCTGGGTGGAACCCTCTGGACTCTTCCTAGCACACAGCAGAGATTTGGGGTGCTGCGCAACCTTTGTAACAATACTTTGTTTTCAGTCTTCTTTCCCAGCTGAGAGTGGTTCTGTTGGTGGTGTTGCAGGTGAGCAGTATTGGCAAGGTTTTTATGAGAGCGGGTGGTGCTGTGGTCTAAACCACTGAGCCTCTTGGGCTTGCCGATCAGGTTGTGGTTCGAATCCCCGCGATGGGGTGAGCTCCCATTGTTCTGTCCCAGATCCTGCCAACCTAGCAGTTCAAAAGCATGCCATTGCAAGTAGATAAATAGGTACCACTGCGACGGGAAGGTAAACAGCGTTTCTGTGCGCTCTGGCTTCCATCACAGTGTCCTGTTGTGCCAGAAGCTGTTTAGTCATGCTGGCCACATGACCCGGAAAACTGTCTGTGGACAAACGCCAGCTCCCTTGGCCTGAAGCGAGATGAGTGCCACAACCCCATAGTTGCCTTTGACTGGACTTAACCATCCAGGGGTCCTTTACCTGATATTTATTTATTTATTTATTTATACCCTGCCCATCTGGCTGGGTTTCCCTAGCCACTCTGGGCAGCTCCCAACGGAATATGAAAAAAACTATAAAACATCAAATATTAAAAACCCCTCTAACTTACCTATTGGCAAGGTTCAATAGCAAGCGA
Organism: Zootoca vivipara; assembly: GCF_963506605.1. NCBI lineage: Eukaryota > Metazoa > Chordata > Lepidosauria > Squamata > Lacertidae > Zootoca > Zootoca vivipara. Next base: position 116,796,693 of record NC_083278.1, on the reverse strand, counting down.
AAGGAGCAGCATTTGAAACGCATGCCATGCTTAATGTCAGACTAATCTGATCTCATATTTTGACATAATTAAAAGCCTGGTAGACGAAGGGAACGCTGTGGATATAGCCTATCTTGATTTCGGCAAGGCCTTTGACAAGGTGCCCCATGATATTCTTGTAAAGAAGCTGGTAAAATGCGGGCTAGACAATGCTACCATTTAGTGGATTTGTAACTGGCTGACTGGCTGAACCCAAAGGGTGCTCATCAATGGCTCCGCTTCATCCTGGAGAGAAGTGACTAGTGGGGTGCCACAGGGTTCTGTCTTGGGCCCAGTCTTATTCAACATCTTTATCAATGACTTGGATGATGGGCTTGAGGGCATCCTGGTCAAGTTTGCAGATGACACCAAATTGGGAGGGGTGGCTAATACCCCAGAGGACAGGATCACACTTCAAAATGACCTTAACAGATTAGACAACTGGGCCAAAGCAAACAAGATGAATTTTAACAGGGAGAAATGTAAAGTACTACACTTGGGCAAAAAATATATATGAAAGGCACAAATACAGGATGGGTGACACCTGGCTTGAGAGCAGTACATGTGAAAAGGATCTAGGAGTCCTGGTAGACCACAAACTTGACATGAGTCAACAGTGTGATGCAGCAGCTTAAAAAGCCAATGCAGTTCTGAGCTGCATCAATAGGAGTATAGCATCTAGATCAGGCATCCCCAAACTTCGCCCCCCCCAGATGTTTTGGACTACAATTCCCATCATCCCTGACCACTGGTCCTGTTAGCTAAGGATCATGGGAGTTATAGGCCAAAACATCTGGAGTTTGGGGATGCCTGATCTAGATCAAGGGAAGTAATAGTACCACTGTATTCTGTTTTGGTCAGGCCTCACCTGGAGTACTGTGTCTAGTTCTGGGCACCACAGTTCAAGAAGGATACTGACAAGCTGGAACGTGTCCAGAAGAGGGCAACCAAAATGGTCAAAGGCCTGGAAACGATGCCTTATGAGGAACGGCTTAGGGAGCTGGGTATGTTTAACCTGGAGAAGAGAAGGTTAAGGGGTGATGTGATGGCCATGTTCAAATATATAAAAGGATGTCATATGGAGGAGGGAGAAAGATTGTTTTCTGCTGCTCCAGAGAAGCGGACACGGAGCAATGGATTCGAACTACAAGAAAGAAGATTCCACCTAAACATTAGGAAGACCTTCCTGACAGTAAGAGCTGTTTGGCAGTGGAATTTGCTACACTCCCTAGGAGTGTGGTGGAATCTCCTTCTTTGGAGGTCTTTAAGCAGAGGCTTGACAGGCATATGTCAAGAATGCTTTGATGGTGTTTCCTGCTTGGCAGGGGGTTGGACTGGATGGCCCTTGTGGTCTCTTCCAACTCTATGATTCTATGCCTCGGGTCCCCCACCGATCTGCATCACATCCTGGGGCTGCCAGTTTCCGCTCTGTTCCTTTCGCCCCTTTCTGTAATAGTTGACTTGCCTTTGAAAAAACCTTCATTTGAGAAACCTGTTCTAAAATACTTAGACCCTCCCAGCACTAGGACATTGGTGATTGATTAGACCCTGGAAGGTATCCAAGATAACACTTTGAGAGAAATTAAAAACACCTCCTTGCCTCCAGATCCTGTGAAACGCCATGTACCTGAAGGGCAGGAGTCTTTTGGAAGTGGTTTCAATAACACTACACTTCTTCTATCTCTCTCTCCCCTCCTCCTGCCCCCCTTTTCTTGCCCTCTACCTGGAGATATATTTGAATGCGAGCCAGCTTCTTTTGACCACACCGTGCAGAAGGCTCCCCTCTCTAACTCAGGCCTGCTCCAAAACAGCCGCTGGTAAATCTCATGACTTTGCAGAAGTTAAAATGTTAATCCATAAACTGGGTTAGAAACAAGTTAATGCACCCATCATGATCCCATGGAAAGATTTCAAGGAGGGATATGTAGAAAATGTAACTTGAAAAAAAAGAAGACATTGCACATACTTTTGTAAGCCATGAAATCTTTAATTTAAAATATGTTTTTTTAAAAAAAAGGAGGGTTGGCAGGGGGACTTCGGTTCAGAGTACTATTTAATGTGAATCTACATAAGTTGCACTTTCTTGAAGCAACACACAGGCAGAACCAACCATACTTCAAAATCTGCAGCTCTCTGAATTTTCCAGTGCAGTTCCGCAAACGTTATGATGTGTGCAAAAAAAATGTGTGTGTTAGGGGAAAGAATGCACAAAAATGAATGTGTTGTGTGAAAAACCTTGGAGAAAAATGCACTATATTAGGCAAAGGTGGGTGAAGTTAAATGAATTGCCAAAAATGTTATTTTTATTTCAAGCACTTCCTATCATTGATAAGTTGAATTGTTTTAAGGAATGGCAAAAGGTATTGTCTAAATTTATCTGGCAGGGGAGGAAAATCCAGAATTTTACTTTGAAGCAGCAGCATTTTGCTGGTTGAAAGAATGGTTCATGTTGGAAAATACTGATGTATTGGATTTGGAAGGTTTTGATAATATTTCTATGGCATGCATATTTATGGTATGATAAGATAAAGCTCCACAAAAATCATATAATCAGAAAACCATTGTATAATGTATGGATTAGATATAAAGATCTGTTAGAAAGAAAAACACCTAGGTGGGTCTCACCATTGGAGGTTAAGGCCCTAAAAGGTTAAATATGGAGACCAAGTGGTTGAAGTATAAAGATATCTTGTTGGAAGCAGGAGACCAATTTAAGCTAAAATTGTATGAGCAGTTGAAAGATGATGTAGATGACTACCGGTAGTTTCAATATCATCAGATTAATGAAGTGTTTAAAATGGATAAGAAAATAGGTTTTCAACCAGAAAAATCCAAATTGGAAACGGAATTGTTAGAGACAAAAACAAAGAATCTGTCTAAAATGTATAATTTATTGTTGGAGTGGCATATGAAAGATGAACAAGTGAAATCTGTAATGATTGACTGGGCAAAGGATGTGGGGCACAACCTTATGATGGAGGATTAGGAGAGGATGTGGAAAAAGGCTATTAAGTTTACAGCATGCAATACTTTGAGAGAAAATATGATGAAAATGATGTACAGATGGTATTTAACACCCGTTAAATTAGCTAAAATTTATCATGCACATGATAATAAATGCTGGAAATGTAAAGATGTGGAAGGAACCTTTTACTATATGTGGTGGATGTGCCCCAAAGTAAAAGACTTCTGGGAAAAGATTTATAATGAATTGAAAAAGGTGTTGAAAAACACATTTATTAAGAAACCAGAAGCGTTTTTACTTGGTATAGTTGGGGAAGAAATTCCCCAAAAAGATGTTACTTTCTTCTGCACACCCTAAGGGCCTCGGCAAGCTCAGCCCGCTTGCCTTTGCTCAGGAAAGGCTCCTTGGCCAGAGGGCTGGGGAAGGGACTCTCCCGCAGGGACCTTTGCTTTCCTCTGGATGTTTATATCCCTGGAACTCAAGAGATGGAAAATGCTAGCAAGGAAGGGGAAATAAGCAAACTCTGACACAAATTCTTGGTTGGAAGTTCTTCTAATGACCAACCAACCAGATGCCCCTTTTGGGAAACCTACAAACAGGATTTGAGCACAAGAACAACTCTCTCCTCCTGTGGTTTCCAGCTTCGAAGGCAGCAATGCTTCTGAATCCCAGTTGCTGGAAACTGCAGAAGGAGAGAGTTGTTCTTGTGCTCAAATCCTGTTTGTAGGTTTCCCAAAAGGGGAAAGAACTTCCAACCAAGAACTTGTGTCAGAGTTTGCTTATTTCCCCTTCCTTGCTAGCATTTTCCATCTCTTTAAGTTCCAGGGATATAAACGTCCAGAGGAAAGCAAAGGTCCCTGCGGGAGAGTCCCTTCCCCAGCCCTCTGGCCAAGGAGCCTTTCCTGCGCAAAGGCAAGTGGGCTGAGAGCTCTCCAAATATGCTGCATGTGTGAAGCCTATGCCCTATGCCCGGAAGAGTTGCTGACTTCCCCCATCTTATGCAAGACCGTGAGTCACAGCGGCCTTGGGGCTTCGGGCGCAGTGGTGTCGGCCCACCTCAGGCGTCGCACCTTGCGGTCCAGGGTGGCGCCGATCTCAATCTCCAGGGGCTTGGCCTTCGGGCTGGCGGCTCTGGTCTCCGACTGCCCCCGCCATCCCTCTCCTTCTCCTTGGGTGTGCCAGGTCTGCTCAGCTCCTTGGCCAGGGGGCTTTTGCCAAGGCCGAAGAGGCCAAGCAGGGTCTCCAGGCCCTCTTTGGCGGCCTCGCTGCCCACCTCGCCTGCGGCCAGGCCCCAGAGGCTGCTGTGACTCATGGTCTTCCATAAGAGGATGTGGGGAGTCAGCAGCTCTTCCCCTCTATCCCTGCAACTCAGACATGGAAAATGCTAGCAAGGAAGGGGAAATAAGCAAGCTCTGGCACAAGTTCTTGGTTGGAAGTTCTTCCAACCAAATGCCCCTTTTGGGAAACCTACAAACAGGATTTGAGCACAAGAACAACTCTTCTCCTGCGGTTTTCAGCATTGAAGGCAGCGATGCTTCTGAATCCCAGTTGCTGGAAATCCCAGGCAAATGATGATGATGGACTTTATGGAACTTGCGAGACTGACTGGGAGACTGCGTCACCAGGGAGAAGAGTCAGTGGAAGATTAGAATAAATGTAAAGCATACTCTTAAAAATATTGCAATATTTGAATTTTTTGTAGGTTTCCCAAAAGGCGCATCTGGTTGGTTTGTGCACGCAGGAGTCTGCTGCTTTGGAGAAAGAAGAAAACATGGTGTGGTTCGGAGCTGCACGTGGAGATCGAGGGAGCCCGAAGTTCAGCTCTGATTCCGGCGCCCCGAAGCCAAGCCGAGCTCCTATCTTGTTGTTGCAATATGGGCATGCGCATTAAAACCCCCCCGCTAGGCGTGGAGGATGTGGACCATTTGAATAAAATTTGGAAGTTGTTATAGGCTGTAGGTGTAGAGTAGTGTTTATTATTTAAGAATTTTTTTTGTATTGTAATTAAGTATAAAATGAGAGAAGATATGTAAGGATAAGATATAGAATGTGGTTGAAATTGCGATTTCGAAATTGCTAAAGATTATTTACAGTGAAGCACAGAAAGGGGGGACTTGAGGAAGTCATCTTAAAATGTTAAGAAATGAGATTTAAAAGTTTGAAATTTTTGTATTTATTTTTGTTTTTAAGTGGTATTTTTTATTGTATTGTGTTGTATTGCAATGTTTTTATCTGTTTATTATTATTATTATTATTATTATTATTATTATTATTATTAAATGAATAAAAAATGGGGGGGGCACAGAACCACAAGGGCACCAGAAACAAAGAGGGTCTTGCCTGGAACAGCAGCAGCAGGGTGGAGAAAACAAAACAATCTGTGGCTGCTCTGAGCCCACTTTGGTGGGAGAGCAGCTTAAAAATCGAATAAATAATAATAATTAGTATTATAATTATTCTTTTTTTTAAGTGCCAGGGCAAATGTTGAAGCCTATTCTCCCCTATCACTGTGGTACCAATCCAAATTTGGCCCCCGTGGTGCTTTTCCCACAAGGAGGTCACAACTGCTGCCCTTCTGCAAGTCCCTGTGGCAATCTTGTGTTTTGCAGTCTTGTTTTGCCCTTAGAACTGATGGCATTAAGTATAAAATGAGAGAAGATATGTAAGGCTAAGATATGGAATGTGGTTGAAATTATGAATTAGAAATTGCTAAAGATGATTTACAGTGAAGCACAGAAAGGGGGGACTTGAAGTCACCTGAACAATTTCTTCAGCGCCCCGGACTTCTGCGGGCTCCGTGGCGCCTTGGGCATGCTGAGGTGCAGGGACACCCTCCGGGAACTTTGCTTGGGGCTGGGCTCCATAGCATTTATATTTGTGAGCAGAGAGATCCCCTTGTGGTTTGGGGTCATTGGGAGAGGATGAGGGGGACCATGGCATCTCTGGGGACTTGGGGAGGGAAGGCGGGGAGCCCTGCCTCTTGGGGGTCTTGCCGGCTTTGCCTTGCACCTTTGCCCAGACATTCTTGAGGCAAAGATGCAGCTGCTTCAGGATGTTAAGGCGCTTCTTGGGAGGGCATGGCAAGCATCGTGCTGGGGGCCGGCATTCGGAGTTCATTTTCAGTTGCGGGATGGGTTTTGGAAATCTCTGCTGTGGCTTCTAGACCTCGGGTCCAGCCTCTCTGCTGAGTGCTGCTTGGGCAGGCGGACAGCCTTCTCTGGGTCCTGAGGCTGGGGGGGGCAGTTGCCTTGCTCGTCCACTGCCTGCCCTTGCTCCTGTCCAGCTTGGAGGGCAACCCCTCTCTGCCTGTGCACATCCGAGAGGCGTCTGGCTTGCACACCAGCTCCCACTCATTGGCCTCGGACCGCTTGATCTTCAGCAAGAAGCCCAGGCCCATGTGGACCTCACCTTCCCACACGCTCAGCCGGGGGTAGACCACGAGGGAAGGGCTGTACCGCGTGGGCGGGTGGCGGCAGTGGGGGTGCAGCGGTGGCACAGCAGGCAAACGGGGTACTCCATGCATGGCCGGCCGCACCCCTCCTCCAGCCCCATCTGCAGCTGGGGCCATTCCTCAGTTGTAGAGGAAGAGCTAGAAGTTGACGCCACCTGATTTTTCAAGTCACAACAGTAGCTAAAGCTCTTGGATAACTTGCAATGACAATCTCACCTGTCATTACTGCGTTTTCGCTTCCTCGGAGCAACAAGTGCCTACAAGTCAGAGGCAGGTGCATTAGTCAGTTATGTGTTCACAGGTGTGATCTATCTACCTGCAGAGCCGAGATTAGAATGAGAATTCATGTTTGCATCCCTTCCCTATCTTTGCAAGCCACCGAACTTCTTGACACAGCCCCCCCCCCGCCGCCGCCGCCAGTTTACACTGGTAGACCCTTTAGCCTGTGGGATATGTCAGTCAAATCCAACATTCGAAGAGAGGACCAACTGCCACCATGTGTCAGTTAGTTTGGCCCGTTGGTCAGTTAGGCTGCTGGGGCATTCCGCCGTGACGTGTGTGACATTCAGACAACGTTTTCGGTACATTTGTACTGTACTGTAATTGTTTTGACCCTAAAACAACTGCTGGTTCGAAAGCAATTAATTGACACCTGTCATTTATGTCTTAAGATATAATTAATTTGATTTGGAATATTTTTTATGTTGCCTGAATAGAGATACAAATTTACAATTTTGCGTGACGTGTGTGACCATTTTGCAAATGTTTTCCCCCTGCTTCTCAAGTTCTTTGAATATTTCTGTGAATTCTTGTAACATTCATGGAAATAAAAATTATTAGAACTAAGCCATCTATGTGTAAATCCAAAAGAGGGGTTTTAGGAATATGAAGTAGCAATTTACACATATATGGCTTAATTCTAATAATTTTTATTTCCATGAATGGCGTCAACTTCTAGCTCTTCCTCTACAACTGAGGAATGGTCCGCGCTGCAAATGGGGCTGGAGGAGGGATGTGGCCGGCCATGCGTGGAGTACCCTGTTTACCTGCTGTGCCACCGCTGCCCCCCACTGCCCCCACCCGCCCACGCGGTACAGCCCTTCCCTCATGGTCTACCCCCGGCTGAGCGTGCGGGAAGGTGAGGTCCACATGGGCCTGGACTTCTTGCTGAAGATCAAGCGGTCCAAGGCCAATGAGTGGGGGCTGGTGTGCAAGCCAGACGCAGCCACGGACCTTCACAAAGGCATCAGAGCGTCTGCGACTGGGACGCAGCCACGGAAGCACTCCGATGCCTTTGCGGATAACTATATTACCATTACAGTCACACATAATGAAATGCACTTTCCGTATGCCTGGTACTGCTAATGTATTCACCCATGGGTTCATGTCAGTTATTCTTGATTTTATTTCTGCCTGAGACACATGAATGACTAGTCTTTGGCATTAAGGGGCTAACCATATTAGCAAATTCCAGTGATGATTGAACAACTGTCCCGCTAGTTTCCTTACTCATGACGAACGAGGGATTTGGCATTTCCTCCAACACCATCAACAATACCTTTCCCGTGTGATTGCGAAGTATTTCCACTGAAATGGTCTCTTGAATTTATGGCATAACTGTTGCATCAATTTCACCATAAACTGGTTTTTAAACTCAGATGATGGACCATCACTCCAAATAACATCCGTTAATGTTGAATTTTCTTCGTCAAGAATTGTTTCATATAAGATATTTAAAAATACAGCGACAGTATCCTTATCTTTTTTTATTGGTGTCCAAGCAAATGAGATACATTGAGCAACTATTTCCTTGAAGGACGGTGTGACAAAAGTCATTTACTTTCCGTCTTTATTTTACAACCTACTTCTCAAATTATAAAAGAACCAATGGGGATATCCCACTATCCCATTTATTCTCCCTGTAAACCCCCCTATAATGCTTGGGGTTTAAAGATAAATGAGAGTACTCTTCCAGCACAAAACGTGGCCCGGTATCTTTTTAAGCTCTGAGGTGACTATGAGACTATTCTTAGTGTACACACCCGTAAGGGGTTCTCCTCACTTGAGCTTTCCCCACTGTGAAGCTTTCCTCCTCCCCGAGGAAACTTTGTTTCACCCTTGGACCAGTCTCCCTCTTCCTCCTCCTCTCGGTGCACTCAAGGGACAACAAACTCTCCTTTCTGCTTTAGATAAGGGGTTTTGTCCTTTTAATGAGTATCCCCACTAGATGAGCAATAGATACCTTCTCCCTCTTGTATTAACCCTTATACATCCAAGTTGTAACCAAATATATCATCCTAGGGTTATTTCGTTACATATCTCCCCCACCTCAAATACATTGCGTAGGCATGCTCTTAATTAACCAGAGTAATGCCAAAGCAATGGGCTTGGGTCTTATTTCAATACATTCTATAACATACATACTACAAAGTTAACTTAATTAACATCTCCTAAACTTTCACATAAATAAATCGCATTCTGCGTGTGTTAGATTCTAGTGGCTCAGTACATATGATTTGTTAGGGTTTTCAACATTTTCTATAACTATTTGCACATTTCTTTACACCTCAAAAATACCTAGACAAAGCATCAGCTATGACATTTTCCTTTCCTCTTACGTGCTTTATGTCAAATGTATAAACCTGCAACTGCATACTCCACCTGATTAACTTACTGTTGTTACCCTTCATTTGGTTGAACCATTTCAGTGGTGAGTGATCAGTATATAATGTAAACTTTCTACCCCATAAATAAGGCTTCAACATACCTATGGCCCATAGAATAGCCAAGCACTCCTTTTCTATGGTTGAGGTGCTTTTTCCCTCTCCAATAATTTTCTGCTGATGTATAACACCGGGTGTAAAAAACCTCTTTCTCCCTCTTGTGTTAATACAGCACCTAAACCGACACCTGATGCATCAGTCATTAAACATATATTCGCTTAGTATACCACAAATTTGAGGTCTTAAATAAATCATCCAGTTTTCCTCAGGTATTTGAAACTCCACACAAACCCTTTCAAAGGTGAATAAAAATGCTTCTATATCATCCCCTTTTACAAATTTTGGGAATCTCTTCAAACTAATTGAGGTACTATCATTAGTAACTGGGTTCTGAGGTAATTCTGCCCGTAGCTGTATTTCTTCAAGCCTCATTCTTCCCAGCTGCATTTCTTTCTCCATAGCCATTCTCTCCTGTTCTAATTGTACTTTTAATTTTTCTGACTGCATTCTCTCCTCAGCAGCTACTCTAGCTTTCTCTGCAGCTATCCGTTCTTTTTCTGCCTCGACTTTGGCCATCTCTAATCGCATTCTCAAAATCTCCAGTTCTGAATTAGGGTTTTCTTTTTCCTCCAACCCATCTGCTCTTTCATCTCCTTTTGCCTCTCTGGGTTTTCTTACATGTGTCATTTTCCTCACAGGAAATTCCTGACAAAATCAAATCAAACTAGGCGCGTGAGCTTTGAATTTTGATCACGACGCTGCCACCAAAGATGTGACGAAAGTCCTTTACTTTCCGTCTTTATTTTACAACCTACTTCTCAAATTATAAAAGAACCAATGGGGATATCCTGAGATAAAGTTCACCTCCCACTATCCCATTTATTCTCCCTGTAAACCCCCTATAACGCTTGGGGTTTAAAGATAAAATGAGAGTACTCTTCCAGCACAAAACGTGGCCGGGTATCTTTTTAAGATCCGAGGTGACCATGAGACTATTCTTAGTGTATACACCAGTAAGGGGTTCTCCTCACTTGAGCTTTCCCCACTGTGAAGCTTTCCTCCTCCCCGAGGAAACTTTGTTTCACCCTTGGACCAGTCTCCCTCTTCCTCCTCCTCTCGGTGCACTCAAGGGACTCCTTTCTGCTTTAGATAAGGGGTTTTGTCCTTTTAATGAGTATCCCCACCAGATGAGCAATAGATACCTCTGCAGAAAAGATCACACAGACAATAGTTTAGATGGCAATTTAACTTAACATTTAATGTCTTAAAATCTTAACGGTTGCATTCAAGTTTCATGTGTACAAGCATGTGGTTTCAATGGAACTGTTCTTGTTAATCATATAATTGCAAACCTCACGAATTCCTCATCTACACCTACTCTAGTAACCTACTCCACAACCACCCAAGCTCCCACTCTCCTGCTTTTTTTCTTTCTCTTCCCCTACCAACTGCCATAACCGCTCTTTTCTCCTCATAGAATGTCCATAACCCTGCCCCCACAAGAATGTGATGTATCTCAGGGTAGGAGATGTATTAACTCTTATACATCCAGGTTGTAACCAAATATATCATCCTAGGGTTATTTCGTTACAGACGGCAGCAGTGAAAAGTGTAATGCTCTGATGGCTCCAGAGTGCAGACTGAACTTCATTTTGATATTTGCAAGAGTGTGACATAGAAAAATCGATCTGTAACAGTTGTTTCGATGGATCAGTTTGATCTGACTGGAATTCTGCAGCCTGAATGCGTTTCACTTGTGTGTGTTCTTGAACAACAGGAATTGACTGAAGCAGTAGTTTCAGAAGTTCACTTGTGCAGCCATTTTTAAAAATCTTTTTTATGTGTTTATTTTCTACTTTGGGGAGTTGTCTTCTCTTTAACCCATTCATGCCACTACACAGCTGTTGCTGGATCCACTTCTATACCGGTAGCTAATTTATTCCCATTTTGGCACTCCAAACAGCTACCCATCCAACAGGAGGAAGTTAAATCTTTATCACTGCACAGCACCGCTCTCCACCAGTCTCTTTGGTAAAATATCTGCAATGCTTTCAATTTTAAAAAGAAATTCTCGTGGATCATACAGATCATTCTCGTGGATCTGGTGGCGTATTTTTCATTAATAAGACATTTGGTGGACGGAGTGTACAAAAAGTTGTAAGACCTATGACAGTATCTGGATGACTGATTTTAAAGAGGGAAAAATTTCGCTGTCTCTGTGGGCATTCATCCCTGCCGCTTCAGCATCAGGGAAGGTATAAAAGATGCTTGACATTTGCTTCCTTCTCCTTGAGAGGCAAATCTTTTGAAATGTATTTCTTTTTAACAATTTTTTTTTTATTCATAGTTACAGGTAGGTAGCCGTGTTGGTCTGAGTTGAAGCAAAATAAAAAAATTCCTTCAGTAGCACCTTAAAGACCAACTAAGTTTATATTTTGGTATGAGCTTTCGTGTGCATGCACACTTCTTCAGATACACTAGAAACAGAAGTGTCAGACCCTATATATATACAGAGGGTGGTGGGGGTGGGTGGGAATGGGAGATGGGCTGATGGGAGTGGTAAACCTGTAGATGGGTGTTAATGGCTGCTGATGGCTGCAATTAGTCCTGGGCTGAGGTGCTAAAGAAAGCTTGATCATGCATAATGAGATAAGAATCCGATATCTCTATTCATCCCAGGTGCTTCCATGGTTTTAAGCTTGGTAATGATTTCCAATTCAGCAACTTCCCTTTCCAGTCTGTTCCTGAAATTTCTCTGTAATAAAACAGCTGCTTTGAGATCTTGTATAGAATGTCCTGGGAGATTGAAGTGTTCTCCTACTGGTTTTTCAGTCTTATGGTTCCTGATGTCAGATTTATGTCCATTTATCCTTTGGCGTAGGGTTTGGCCTGTTTGTCCAATATAGAGAGCTGAAGGGCACCGTTGGCATTTGATGGCATACACAATGTTAGAAGATGAGCAATTAAATAGTCCTGAGATGGTATGTTGGATGTTGTTGGGGCCAGTAATGATGTTGTCCGGGTGTATGTGGCAGCAAAGTTGGCATCTGGGTTTATTGCAGGCTCTGGTACCAGTGTCCATGTTAAGTCTGGTGGTTGTATTATTGTGGGTGAGGAGTTGTTTAAGATTGGGTGGCTGTCTGTAGGCAATGAAAGGTCTTCCTCCCAGAGCTTGAGAAAGGGAGCTGTCATTGTCCAGGAGAGGCTGTAGATCTCTGATGATGCGTTGTACTGTTTTAACTTGGGAGCTGTATGTGATGACTAGTGGTGTTCTGTTATTTTCTTTTTTGGGTCTGTCTTGCAGCAGGTTCTCCCTAGGTATCAGTCTGGCTCTGTTGATCTGTTGTTTAACTTCATCAGGTGGATATTTTAGTTCTAAAAAGGTTTGCTGTAGATCTCTTAGGTGAGATTCTCTGTCTGTAGAGTTGGAACAGATACGGTTGTAACGTAGGGCCTGGCTGTATACGATGGATTGTTTGGTATGTTTGGGATGGTAGCTAGAAGCATGTAGATATGTTTGTCGGTCAGTTGGTTTTCTGTATAAGGTGGTGTCTATACGTCCATCCTATATTTTTATAGTAGTGTCCAAAAAATGTATTTCTTGCATAGATTGGTTCATTGTTAGGTTGATGGTGGGGTGAAAGTCATTGAATGTCTGGTATGACGAATTCGTTTTCATCTTGCGAATCGCGGTTTCCCATAGGAATGCAATGAAATTTATTTGAATTCGCAAGATGAATTTTTCGCAAAACGAATTGACTTGCGGAACAAATTTAATTTGTCTTGTGAGGCACCACTGTATCATATTTTTTAAGCAGTTTTCTTTAGCAGTTTTCATATATCATATTTTTTAATCAATTTCAATAAAACTAACCTTTGTTTTAAATTCCTCAGATTTCTATGCTATCTTCCCTGTTGTGTGTGTGTGTGTGTGTATACTCCCAATTTTTCAAGTTAAAATATAGAGTTTGGGATATATTCCCCGGTGTATAAGACGACCCCCGACTTTTGAGAAGATTTTCCTGGGTTAAAAAGTAGTCTTATATGCAGGAATATGTAGTGTGTGTGTGTGTGTGTGTGTGTGTGTGTGTGTGTGTATTTCACTCCCCACCCGTCCCCTCTCCTCCCCCTGCCACCAGGAGATCCCAGGGTGAAAAAAGACAGAAGGACTGGTCCTTTTTACAGTTAAGCCCCTCCCCTCCCCTCCCCACCCCACCCCGTGGCTGAAATGTATTTCTTTGTAGCCATCTATTTTGGTTATTTTGGTGTTTTGCGGAACAGTTCAGGGGAAGGCCATTATTCGGAAGGTTTGCAAAACAACAGTTGCGGGCTGTTGTTTGTTTTTTAACACCAGGACAATGCATCAAGGCATCGCACGGGATGGACGTAGTCATGGCAACAGCAGCGACACATAGACAGAAGATGATATGCCATTAATTACATCACAGGATAGCCGTCTGATGATCAGTCATGCTGATCATCGCATCCAAACTGGGCCTCCTGGAAAGGAGAAGGGGGTGGGCTTCCTTGTTCTTTATTTATTATTATTATTATTATTATTATTATTATTTAAATGTATTTTGAATTCATTTCAAGAAAAATAACAGTTCTGGGGAAGGGCAGGAGCTCAGTGTTGGAGCATCTGCTTTGCATGCAGAAGGTCCCAGGATAAACCTCTGGCATCTCCAAATAGGACTAGGAAGGACTCCCCGCCTTAATCTCTGGAGATCCACTGCTGGTTAGTGTAGACGTGCAATGCAGATTCACCTGAACTTAATATAGGAACAGGTAGGTACAGTGTTGGTCTGATGCAGTCGAAATAAAAATACTAAATAAAAAATTGCCCAGTAGCACCTTATAGACCAACTAAGTTAGTTCTGGTGCTGGAGGAGACTCTTGAGAGTCCCATGGACTGCTAGAAGATCAAACCTATCCATTCTTAAGGAAATCAGCCCTGAGTGCTCACTGGAAGGACAGATCCTGAAGCTGAGGCTCCAATACTTTGGCCACCTCATGAGAAGAGAAGAATCCTTGGAAAAGACCCTGATGTTGGGAAAGATTGAGGGCACAAGGAGAAGGGGACGACAGAGGACGAGATGGTTGGACAGTGTTCTCGAAGCTACCAACATGAGTCTGACCAAACTGCGGGATAGTTACAGGTAGGTAGCCGTGTTGGTCTGAGTCGAAACAAAATAAAAAAATTCCTTCAGTAGCACCTTAAAGACCAACTAAGTTTTTATTTTGGTATGAGCTTTCGTGTGCATGCAGTTGGTCTTTAAGGTGCTACTGAAGGAATTTTCAAACTGCGGGAGGCAGTGCAAGACAGGAGTGCCTGACGTGCTCTGGTCCAAGGGGTCACGAAGAGTCAGACACGACTAAACGACTAAACAACAACAACAACAACAACAATAATAGGAAGACAGTGTGGTGTAGTGGCTAGGGTGTTGGAATAGAACCTTGGAGACCAGGGTTCAAATCTTTGCTCATGAAATGTACTCGGAGTCGAGAGTGAATTTCATGCTCTTTATTCAGCTCATAGTCATCAAGGAGAAGAGGAGAAGAAGAATGGCTCTTTTCCCAAAACCATCTGCTTATATACATTATTTACACAATGGGCCTTGCGTGATTGGCTACTTCAGGGCTACACCTGTGGGCCAATTATATTGTGGATTGACTTCTGCCTGCAGCCTGATTGGCTGCTCCTACAGGCCAATCAGGTAGCAGATTCACTTCTGCCAGCCGCCTGATTGGCTGCTCCAGCAGGCCAATCAGGTTGCGGATTCACTTCCACCTGGAGTTGGATTGGGTAGCTCCCGCTGTTTCTGAATCCTATTGTTCTAGGATTCAGCTCAGTACATAACACCCCTCCCCTCTAAGTTCCAGTCCTGCCCGGGAAGTTGCATTCGTAGTCCCCAAGGTCTGCTGGCCGCCTCCGTGTGCGTTGTGGCCTGGGGTGTTCCTTGGTCAGGGGTTCTGGTTCTGGCTCGTGTTCCGAGGCTGCTGGCTGTGCCGGGGCTGTCTGGTCTGGCGCCACTGAACCACTAGGTTGTGGCTCTGGTTCCGGTGTCCTTCCAGCCTCGGGGCGCCCCTCTGTGCCTACTGCTTCTGCTTCCCCTGCCCACCCCTCTCGCTCTACAGGCCTCACTGCCCTGCTGTCCCCTTGGGACCCCTCTGTCCCGCTCTCCTCCTGGGTTCCTCCTGGGAATCGTCGCCGTAGCTGGTCGCAGTGGCGGCGCCAACATTGCCCCCCTTCCGTTAGTACCTCGTACGACACGGGACCGGTCACCTTGGTGACTGTGGCGGGTACCCATGCTGGGCCTGCCCCAAAATTCTTTGCGTACACTGCGTCCTGGGCCACAAATGTCCGGGGGTTCCTGCCTTTCCCCACCACTACCTCATCCTGAGCTCTGTCGGGGTGAAGTCGGTCCAGTCTAGTTGCAAGGCGCCGGCCCATTAGTAGTTCAGCTGGGCTCCGGCCCGTCGTTGTGCTTGGGGTGCTGTGCTGTGCTAGAAGAAATGCGGCAAGGCGGTATTCCCAGTTCCCTTGTGTCATGCGGCGGAGGCTGTCCTTGGTGGTCCGCACCATGCGCTCCGCTTGGCCATTGGTGGCAGGGTGGAATGGTGCTGAGCGGATGTGGCGGATGGCGTTCTGCGCTGTGAAGGTCTGGAACTCCTCTGACGTGAATGCGGTTCCATTGTCCGAGACGAGGGTGTCAGGGAGCCCGTGGGTTGCAAAAAGCTTACGTAGTACCCGGATGGCTGCCGCCGTAGAAGTGGACGGTACCAGTGCGACCTCCAGCCATTTGGTGTAGGAATCCACCACTATGAAGAATGTTTTTCCCTGGGAGGGGCCAGCGAAGTCCACGTGCAAGCGTGACCATGGATGTCGGGCGGACTCCCAGGGCTGGACTGGGGCCCTTGGGGGACCCGGGCGGGATTCTTGGCAGGTCTGGCAGTGTTGGACCCAGGCCTCTATCTCTCTGTCAATCCCCGGCCACCACACATAACTCCTGGCAAGGGCCTTCATCCTCACTACCCCTGGGTGTGTCTCGTGTAGGGCTGTGAGGACCCTTTTGCGGAGGGGCTGGGGAACAACAACCCTGCTTCCCCATAACAGGCACCCCTTGTGGGCCGACAGTTCATGTTTGCGGTTTGTGTAGCCAGCGAATTCTGGCCCGGGGCTGCTGCTGGGCCATCCTCGCCACACCCAGTCCAGGACCCGGGAGATGACCCTATCTTTTGTGGAATGGTGCGCAACTTCTTGTGCCTGAATGGGTCGGTCGGGAAGCAGCTCCAGGGTCATAACCTCTTGCGCAGGCGCTGGGTCGGGGCCTGTTTCTGGTAGTGGTAGCCTGCTGAGGGCGTCTGCGTGGCCCATCGCCTTCCCAGGGCGGTGGATTAGTGCATACTGGTAGCCGGCAAGGAAAATTGACCACCTGAGGACACGTGGAGACAACACTTGGGGGGTCTGCTTCTCGGGGGCAAACAGGCCAAGCAACGGCTTGTGGTCAGTCACTATGGTAAAGGGCCGCCCGTACAAGAAATCATGGAATTTTTTTACGCCCTTCACGATTGCCAGACCCTCCTTGTCAATCTGTGAGTAGTTTCGTTCGGCTGCAGCAAGCGTCTGGGAGAAGTATGCCACCGGCACCTCTCTTCCATCCGGGAGTTGGTGTCCCAGGACAGCGCCGATGCCATAGGGAGAGGCGTCGCATGCCAGCACCACTGGCAGCCTCTCGTCGAAGTGTGCGAAGACCGAGTTCGAGACGAGCAAGTCCTTGACTGCCTGGAATGCGGCCCTTTGTCGCTGGCCCCACACCCAAGGGGCCCTTTTATCTAGGAGTCTGTGTAGGGGCTCCGCTACCGCTGCCTTATGCGGAAGAAAGGCATGGTAAAAGTTCAATAGTCCCAAGAATGACTGAAGTTCGGGCTTGCTCTTGGGCGCTGGGGCCTCACAAATGGCCCGTACCTTGTCACCGGTTGGATGGACCCCTTCTGCGTCCACCTTAAATCCCAGAAAGTCCACCTGCGGCACTCCCAGTAAACACTTTTCCCGCTTCACCTTGAGGCCCGCCGTCTGGAAACGGTGCAGGACGGAGCGGAGGCGGTCCTCAAATTCCTCTGGTGTGGGCCCGGCGATCAGTACATCATCGAAGAAGGGGGTGACGCCAGGAATCCCTTTAAGGAGAGAGTCCATTAGATTCTGGAATATGCCTGGTGCCACGCTAACGCCAAATTGCAGCCGCTTTACTCTGAATGCCCCTCTGTGCGTCACAATCGTCTGAGCCTCTGCTGTGGCTTCGTCCACAGGCAACTGTTGATACGCTTGGGCCAAGTCCAGTTTGCCAAAGATTTTTGACCCAGCCAGGGTGGCGAGGACATGGCTGACCACTGGCACTGGGTATGCATGGGCCGTGAGAGCCTTGTTTATGGTGCATTTGTAGTCTGCACAGATGCGGACCGAACCGTTAGGCTTGATGGGTGTGACAATTGGAGTTTCCCAGGGGGCGTTGGGCACCGGCTCCAGCACTCCTTGCTCCACGAGTCGGTCCAATTCCTCGTCTATGCGGGGTTTCAGGGCGAACGGGACCCGGCGGGCCTTGTGCCTGATGGGTCGTACCGCGGGGTCTAGCTGTAGGGCAATGGGGGTCCTGTATATCGTCCCAATGCCCCATCGAAAACCCCTGGAAACTCTTTGCATATGGCGTCCACGTCCACTTGTAAGCTAGTGCGGTTCACCCCGGTAACGGCTAGCCCCAGAGGTCCAAACCATGCCAGTCCCAGTAAGCTAACGTAGGGGCCCTTAACTACCAGCAAGTCCAATTGTTGCTTTCGCCCTCGATATTGCACCCTGAAGGTCCCCACCCCCATTGTAGGGACCTTACGTTTCTGGAAGTCCCGGAGGGTGAATGGGGCCGGCCTTAGTTTGGGACCCCCATTAGGGCACAGTTCCCTTAATGTTCGGGCCGAGATTATGGATAGAGTTGAACCCGTGTCCAGCTCCATGCGGCATGGGGCTCCCTCTATCTGTACCTCTATATAAATTTTCTCTGTGCTGGGATGGGGCAACTGGAATACCTGGTAGTCCGTGATCTCCGTCGAGTTGCCTTGGTGCATGGTGCCGTGTGACCTGGGGCTCCTGGGTCGGTCATCTGATGCTTGTCGACGGGTGAGTCGAGCCCGACACACCCGGGCGATGTGTCCCAATTTTCTGCACTGCCTGCACTTTGCGTTGCGGAAACGACAGGTCCTCCTCTCGTGGTTCTCCCCGCAGCTTGCACAGTTCCCTCCTTCTCGTCGAGGCTGCTGTGGTGTGTGTGCTGCTTGAGTGCGCCGCTGTACTCGGTGTACTTCCTCCCTGTCAGATTCGGATTCGTCGGTGAGGTCTTCGTGGTAGACCCTCGGTTGGGATGGCGGGGCCGGTCGTGCCTCTTGCGTTGACCTCTCGGCGGCTTCGGTTGCCAGGGCTTCCTCCAGAGCAATCTGGAACGTGAGGTCTTTTCTGGCGTAGAGGCGTCGTTGCAACATCTCGTCCCTCAGGCCACCGACGAGGCGGTCACGAAGCATGTTCTCCAACTCTGAGAAGTTGCAAAGCAGGGCGGCTTGGCGGAGGGAGGTCACAAACCCAGTTATGGTTTCCCCCGGGGCTTGCCGCTTTGCGTAGAAGGCATTTCGGCAAGCTACCACCGAGGGCTGTGGTGAGAAGTGCTCCTTCAGCCGTTCCATTATTGTTTTGTAAGAGACGGTAGCGACATCTCTAGGTGCAAGGAGAGCCCGGGCGATTTCAAACGTCTCCTCTCCACAGACGCTGAAGAATGTCGCCCTCTTCATGGCATCGTTGGTGACTTCTTTCGCTTGCAGGAGGAAGTTGAAACGGGCGGCGTACCCTTCCCAGTCTCCTGATGCTGGTTTGAATGGCGAGAAGCTGCTGTCGGTTGCCATTCTGGGTTCCTTGGGTCCTGGAGCTGAAGCCTGGATGCACGGTGCGATGCAGCGGTGCAGCAGGTGGCGGTGCTGCGGTGCAGTGCGTGGTGGCGGTCAGCTCAGCAGGATCCCATCCTCGTCGCCAGTGAAATGTACTCGGAGTCGAGAGTGAATTTCATGCTCTTTATTCAGCTCATAGTCATCAAGGAGAAGAGGAGAAGAAGAATGGCTCTTTTCCCAAAACCATCTGCTTATATACATTATTTACACAATGGGCCTTGCGTGATTGGCTACTTCAGGGCTACACCTGTGGGCCAATTATATTGTGGATTGACTTCTGCCTGCAGCCTGATTGGCTGCTCCTACAGGCCAATCAGGTAGCAGATTCACTTCTGCCAGCCGCCTGATTGGCTGCTCCAGCAGGCCAATCAGGTTGCGGATTCACTTCCACCTGGAGTTGGATTGGGTAGCTCCCGCTGTTTCTGAATCCTATTGTTCTAGGATTCAGCTCAGTACATAACAGCTCAGCAGGCAATTGATCAGTTATCTGGACTCCAAAGCACCCACCCCGAGCACATTCGTCTTGCCAAGATTCAGAGCTGGTTTATTGACCTTCAGCCGACCACCAAGCCTAGGCACGCCTTTCTTGATCCAGATGCTATAGAGAAACAGAGCTGGGTATCACCAGCATTCTTAGGTTCAGGGCAGAGAAAATCAAATCGTTCTTCAGATGATTAGCTGTTCCAGCTCAGTGCTACAGAAAGGGGCGATGAGTGCCAGCTTATTAGGATAGCTTTAATGAAAGGGTTAGAAACGTCTGTGGGAGGAAAGGTGAACCTGCTAGCCTGAGAGCTAAATGGAGCCTCTCTGACAGAGGCAGTCTACCTCAGAGTACCAGGTGAGCCGTAACACACACACACACACACACACACACACACACACAAGGCACCTTGCTGGCCACTTAGGGAGGTAAAATCGATCCATACCATAATTTTAAAGCAAAAAGCTTCCCCTAAAGAGTCTTGGGGACAACAGTTGGTTGAGGGTGCTGGGAACTGTAGCGCCGTGCAGGATAGACTATGTTTCCCTCGATTCTTTGCAAGGGGGATGTGTGATGGGTGTGCTTCAAATGGACAGTGCGGCTCTGATCCCTAAAAGGTCAGATCTCCAAGAGCAAATTGTTAGTTCTACATTAACGTAGCAGAATTCAGTGGCAAAAATCATTATTACATTGGGGGGAAAGGCAGATAAATGCCTCCTGGATGCGCAGAAAGCAAAGGGAATGTCCAGCTTTGTGGTTTCTTGCAGGGGAAGCTTAGCACTGTGCCACGTGGGAGAGGGAAAAGGAGTAGAGTACATTGGGTGGAGCTGGGGGGAGGAAGCAGAGGAAGATATGTGCACTTCAGAAAGCAGCTTGAGCATCTGGTTATTGGTTTCTTGTTAAATCAAAGTACTGAGACTTGTAATGAGAAGTGTTTATTGATCCCGTCTGCACTGCACGGACATCTGCTGAATAAACTGCCCAAGTTCTGCTTCTGCCTGGAACGGATTTCCAGGATACAGCCAAAATAAATATCCCTGGAGGAAAACCTTCTGTGAGGCAGTGATGGTGAGTGGTCTCCTCATGCAGCCACAGGGTGTACAGAGGACGGTGCCTAATACCGGGTTAGGCCCATGGTCCATCTAGCTCAGTAATGTCTACACTGATGGGCAGCGGTCTCAGGAGATGCTGGGGGTTGAATCTGGGACCTTTTGCAGACAGTGCAGATGCTCTATCAGTGATCTGTGGTCCTCTGGCAGAGGCTAAGGCTGTACCAGTAAGCTATGGCCCACCTGGGCCATTCAGCCCAGTGGAACTTACTCTAACTGGCAGCAGCTCTCCAGGGTTTCAGTCAATAGGTCTTCACTTGCTCCATTTGAAAAAAGGGGTTTAAAAAACTGAAATTCCTCCTAGGACCTTCTGCGTGCAAAGCTTTCGTTCTGCCACTGATCTATGGTCTTCCAATAAAGGGGAAAATCATTACATTAAGATCCACAATGTGGGGGGGGGGAGTCAAAAGGGATTTTATGTTTATGTATTTATTTCATTTCTTTATGTAAAATAGAAAATGCAAAAATATAATTTATGAAATGCCTGTAGCCCTTAATCACATTAGTAAAGGTAAAAGGGCCCCTGACCATCAGGTCCAGTCGTGTCCGACTCTAGGGTTGCGGCACTCATCTCGCTCTATAGGCCGAGGGAAGCCGGCGTTTATCCGCAAATAGCTTTCGGGTCATGTGGCCAGCATGACAAAGCTGCTTCTGGCGAACCAGAGCAGCGCACGGAAACGCCGTTTACCTTCCCGCCGGAGCGGTCCCTATTTATCTACTTGCACTTTGATATGCTTTCGAACTGCTAGGTGGGCAGGAGCTGGGACCGAGCAATGGGAGCTCACCCCGTCATGGGGATTCGAACCACCGGCCTTCCGATCAGCAAGCCCTAGACTCTGTGGTTTAACCCACAGTGCCACCTGGGTCCCTTTAATCACACTACTCCTGAATAAATCTATTAGTCTTAAGGAATCACAAACCCCATCAGATCTGCCCCTCACCCCACTTCTCCAGTTTCCCTAAGCAGTGAATTGCTGCGCTCTCTCCTGGAGGAGGGGCTGGCTGGTGTGCTTGGCTGCCTCCCTCCCCTCTCTTCCTGTTGGATTTTCAATTAAATCTTAATGGTTGTTTATCTGGCGGGATACGGTTACTTGCCACTTTTGTCTGATTGCACACCAGGCTCTCTCACCTTCAAATCGTAGAATTGGAGAGTCCGAAGATACCTCCAAGGGTCATCCAGTCCAACCCCCTGCAATGCAGGAATTAGAGGTCAATAATCCCTGGCAGATGGCCACCCAACCTTTGCCTAGAACCCTCCAAGGAATGAGAGAACACAGCCTCCCGAGAGAGTCCATTCCGCTATTGAACAGTTCTTTCTGTCAGAAAGTTTTTTCTGATGTTGAGTCGGAATCTCCCTTCTTGCAGCTTGAAGCCACAGGTTTGAGTCCTACCCTCCAGAGAAAACAAGCTTGCTCCCTCTTCCATGTGACAGCCCTTGAGATATTTGAAGATGACTCTCATGTCTCCTCTTTTCCAGGCTAAACATACTCCTTCGACCGTTCCTCATACGGGTTGGTTTCTAGACCTTTCATCATCTTGGTTGCCCTCCTCTCCACACCTTCCAGCCTGTCAATATCCTTCTTGAATTGTGGTGCCCAGAACTGGACACATGACTCCCAAGTGGGGCCTGTATGAAGCTGGGGCTGATGGGAGTTGTAGTCCAATCTGGAGGGCACCAGGTTGATGAAGGATGGTGGAGGTTGTGAGAGTTAGAACTACTTAAACTAATTATGGAGAGGACGTGCTACCCAAAAATGATGCTCTTGTAATGATGCATTTCAACTGGTGTTTTGCTAGAAATATAACTTGGCCTGTTGTTCGTTGCAGGCGAATTGTGAGTTCTGAGTTTATGGCCTTTGATTCCTCCTTCGTTCAGCACGGCTGGTCTTTCGGCTTGCGATGCGAGTGATGGATGGGGCGCTGATATGCGTGAATGCTGCTCCCCGCAACCGTAGGTGCTGCAGCCTAGAGGGGATGGGGAGCAGCCCGAGCGGGATTCCTTTCTGGCAGGGATACCCCTCTTTAAAACCGGCTTAATTGCCTGTTAAGGGGAAAGCAAAGCAGCCTGCAGAAAACGCCCATAAAAATGGCTTATGGCTGTGTCCCACTGCAGTGCTGTTAATATTCTTTAACGAGGGAGCTGGGGCAGCAGCGCCAGTCGAAAGGACTGAGAAGCCTCCTTGCTTCAAGAGGAAAAGAAATCCCGCAAATATCCCACAGCTCAGTGGAAGGGCATCTCCTGTGCATGTAGAAGGTCCCAAGTTCAAATCCTGGCATCTCCGGGTAAGGCTAAGAATATCCTTTGCCTGAATTCCCGGAGAGCTGCTGCCGGCCTGTGTGGACAATAGTGAGCTAGATTGACCAATTACATGATTTGGGGGACAGCAATGCTTCCGAATCCCAGGAGCTGGAAGCCACAGGGCATCTGGTTGGCCAGTGTGAGAGCAGGATGGCCTAAAGGGCCATTTGGCCTGATCCAGAGAGAGGGAGGGAGAATTTCAGAGAACTATCCCTGCAATGCAGGAATCTTTTGCCCACGTTGCTGGGTGGCCTCAAACCACCAACCTTTTGGTTAACAGCTGGACTCCATTGCGCCACAATAAGGCTCTTATTATATTCTTATGTTCTAGTCCTCCTAGTGGTGCAGCAATAAACCTGCTAGCACATTTGCAAAACTAAGCAGAGTCCGGTTTTGTTTCAAAATGGATGGGGAACCGTATGTTGAGATTGTCGCATTGCAGGGGGTTGGACTAGATGACCCTCAGGATCCCTTCTAATTCAGTATTAAGGATGCATTCTGCGTAGCCATTTAATTCAGCCCATTCTTCAGAACGACGAGGACTAGAAACTTAAAGTTTAGGGGAAGGGATGTAGCTCAGCGGCAGAGGAAATGCTTTGCACTGAACCCAGATTCAATCAGTGTCACTGTAGACAATACTGACTCATTGGAAAGATGAGAAAGTCCCTACCAGAGAGGAATGGCAAATTAAACTGTTGGACTATGCCAAAATGGCAAAACTGACCGGAAAGATCATGAATCAAGAAGACCAAAACTTTTAACAAAGAATGGGGGAAATTTATAATTTATATTGGAGACCACTGTAAGCAGATGGAAACATTAGCAGGATGTTAGCGCTCGTAATGTAACAATTACTATGGAGATAGTGGATTTATATAAAATATGGATTATTGAAAAAGATGCAGTAGAAAAGGTTTAATAATAGGACCCAAGGAGGGGAAGGTAGGAAGTCCAGAGAGGCTTGATAAAATTCTAACACTTACTGGGTCCAGGAATTTAGAAGTGCCTAGCACCCACAAACCCACAACAATTTTTTGCCCCAAGGTCCCCCAAACCTTTAAATACGAATTAAGGTACATTAAATACAAGCAAATCAAAACCATATAAAATAGCACAGTCACCATATACCAACCGATCCCATTCAGAGTTTCCTGGGAAGAGCGAAGCAAAGTTATTCCACTTTGGAAATTGCCAGTCTGTGCAGGCAAGAGGGGGCCTCCGACCAACTCTCAGTGCCCTACAAAACTACAGTTCCCTGGATTCTTTGGGCCGAGGGAGCCATAGGTGCCAACTCCCTGGAGCCTTGAGTGCCTGAACACCCACAAAATTCCCCATAAAAGGGCCAGGCAGCCACAAATTTAGGTGCTAGGGCCATGCACGCTTCATGGCACCCACAGCTCCTGGCACTCGTAGAATCATACCGGTAGAATCATAGAATCGTAGAGTTGGAAGAGACCACAAGGGCCATCCAGTCCAACCCCCTGCCGAGCAGGAAACACCATCAAAGCATTCTTGACATATGCCTGTCAAGCCTCTGCTTAAAGACCTCCAAAGAAGGAGACTCCATCACACTCCTTGGTAGCAAATTCCACTGCCGAACAGCTCTTACTGTCAGGAAGTTCTTTCTAATGTTTAGGTGGAATCTTCTTTCTTGTAGTTTGAATCCATTGCTCCACTCATGGTTGCTGGGCCAAGCCGACACTCCTGGAAGGAGCCATGACTGTTTGAAGTGTCACGACGCAGCTTTAAATGTGTAGTGCAGAGGAGGCCTGACTCCACCAAGTGTTTTCCGCCTTGCCTTCTTCCCTATCAGTCTTAATGGGCAGCAGCCACCTCCGGGTTCAGCGTATGATTTGCGGATATACAGCTTCCATTCCATGACGCAGGGCCTGTGCAGGAGATCTGCCACAATGACGCCACTATCGGCACCTCACAGCGAGGCCACCTGAGCCGGCGGAAAGGAAATCTATATGCCAGATTTCACCTGCTTTAGTTTTCAGTCCGGGCAGACTCAGATCCAATTAGCTAACAAAAGGCTCTCCTCGCGGGCGGGTGGGGTTTCCTTTTCATACCGTGTATGAGCTTTGCTAGCTCTGGTGCTGCTTTGCTCTCTCTCCCCTCCAACACTGATATCTTTCCTTTCATCTGCATAAGGCTTGCGAAGGACTTTGTGTCTCATGTTAGCAGATTACCCCGACAGACGGGCCGTGACGCATCGCCTTCCCTATCGGGTTTTCTCCATGACTCTCCTTCTCACCCACCGCAGCTCAAGAGGCACACAAACAGCTTCACATTTAAACGAGGAAGCAATTGATCTTCCCAAAATAATAGGTGGGAGCTTTTTTTTTAATCTGAAAGAGGCCGGCGTGCCGGGGGCATATGATTTTATAGCACATTTTGGGGGCAAGGGTGAAAGTTCTAGCTTGGATCCTTACCCGGAATGCAGGGCTGGAAAGTTTTGAGCCACGCCGGGTTCCATCCTGCGCAATTCTGATTCTAGCACCCATTCACTTCATGCGGTGAAACAAAAATATGCAGGACACTTTGCAGCAGTGTGGAGTCTGTCATGTCTCCCCAGCTCCAATACAAGCAGAGAGTCAGGCACCTGGAGCAACACACATGCCATTCACCCGGGGACGGGGTGATCCGCCCACGGGGATGATCGGTGCGGCTGCACGATCCTCCTCAGGGGCCAATCTTGGGAAGGAGGAGAGCCGCAGCAGCTGCTTCGCCGCTTGCCACTTTGCTGCTTGCTGGGCTTCGGGGAGTTGCAGGCGCCCCCCCCAAATGTCAGCCCCCTTCAGGATAACACCCGGGGCGGTCCGCACCTCCACCCCACCCCTTCCTACGCCCCAGCAGAGAGAGGCTCTTACAGTGGTACTTTTAGTTGCAGACCTAATCAGTTTCGGGGTGCTGTTTGCACCCTGAAAAGTCCGCAACAAGAGCGCCTCTTCCGCACATGTGTGCGGCGCGATCGAGCACTTCTGCGCATGCGTGAAGCGCACAGATCGCTTCTGCACATGTGCATATGGCGAACCCAGAAGTAAACACTTCCGGGTTTGCCGGGTTTGTAAGCTGGAAGTCCGTAACAAGAGCGGTATGCAACTAGAGGTACCACTGTACTTGGAAGCATGAAAGATATACATTTATAGAGGTACAGCCGACATAGGACTTGGGTGTCACCATTCATGAGTTCAGGAGCAGGTCAAAAAGTTCGGAAACAGACCGAAATGACGAAGGTGTCCCAACAAGCTTCCCTGCCTCTCCCGCCAACTTTTTAAAGACAAGGCCTGGCCTGCTCACTCACGAGAATCTTTGGCCTTGCAGGAATATCAAGACTGCAATGTCCTGACTCCCAGTTGTCAGAGAACAAAGATCAGGAGACGAAGCCTTTCCAAAGGTTTTAATGCTTCATGGCTGAGTGTCTCCCAGGTCCTAATCCAACACTCCAACCACCTCACCACACTGACATATGGAATGCCTTGGGGATTGAATGGAGGTTTTGTAAAATGTGTATGTGTGTGTGTGTGTGTTTACACCAGGTTTTTTTCCTCAGCTGTTTTTTTTAAATGATATTGAATTAGTAGTTTCAGAAACTTTTTTGCTGTTACTGGGTTGCATTTTGTTGATTTATAAGTTCACAAGATGCCCAGAGGCCTAAGCATCTCTGTTGCAAGGATGCTACAGCGAGATGCAGGAGAGACAATACCAGGCCAGGTGGATCAATGGTCTGAGTTGGTAAAAGGATTTGTCCTATTTAAGATTGCTTCCTCCCATGCAAATCTGCCTGAAGACCAAGATTCTGCTCTAAGGCCTGTCCCCAGGTCTTCAAAGGTGAAGTCTACCTATTTATTTATTTATTTAAAGGTATTTGTAACCCACCAACGTAATGTCCATTGGCAGGGCCTTTTCTGTGGTGGCCTAGCATTTAATTCCCTTCCTGGGGGAAAGGCTCTGCCTGAGATTCCTCCGCCTTTCGCAGCCTGGTGTGCTCCTGATGTTTGGGACTACAACTCCCATCAACCCCAGCACCAAACACCTGTGCTTGCTGGGGGCTGATGGGACTAGGACCTGAGAAGCAAGGGTTCAGACCCCCACTTGGCTGTGAAGCTCCCTGGGTGAAACTGGGCCAGCTGCTGCCTCTCAGTGTAACCTACCTCACAGGATTGTTGTGGGGATTGAATGAAGAGGAGGGGGAGAACCATGTATCCCAAAGAGGCGAGCTATCAAGGCAGTAAAGCAAACGACTCAATGGGCTGGGGCGGTATGAAAACAGAAACTCCTTGCATATTTACTTAGCTGTGATTCCTGCATTGCAGGCAGCTAGAAATCAGATATTTAAGCTAGGCGCCAAGTGGCTCCTTAAACCAGGGTTACAGCCGCCAGAACGGAATGCCCAGTTGCCTTGGGGGGGGGAGACGGCTCAAAAGTCATTTTTCAATGCGACTTTTGGGTTCCTGAAATTCGTTCTGACTGTGCAGATAAAACACGGAAGATAGTATTCTACACGATGTGTTGCTAGTGGGTGAAG
This sequence comes from Zootoca vivipara, assembly GCF_963506605.1. Lineage (NCBI taxonomy): Eukaryota > Metazoa > Chordata > Lepidosauria > Squamata > Lacertidae > Zootoca > Zootoca vivipara. The sequence continues at coordinate 116,769,132 of NC_083278.1, read as the reverse complement.
ATAGTCAAGATCCAAGGCTACCCAGACATGAACCTCCAGATGGTGGAGACATCAGGCACCAATCCTGGCACCCGGGCATCTTCACTTCGTCACAAGTGGCCGAAAGCCAGGTACTAAATGTGCCTGGAGAATTTCAAACGCTGATTGCAGGGGGTTAGACTGGATGACCTTTGGAGTGCCTTTCAACTCCACAAATCTATTATTCATCCCATGAAAACCAGCCCCAGTTTTTCAGCCTGTCATACAAACTAATCGGAGCTTTGTTTAGGTACCCCCGCCATTTTCCCTGAACGAGCAACATAAAATGTTAAAGGCTAGAGCAGGCTTCCTCAAACTCAAAATTTCAGATGTTTTGAGACTACAATTCCCATCATCCCTGGCCACTGGTCCTGCTAGCTAGGGAACATGGGAGTTGTAGGCCAAAAACATCTAGAGGGCCGAGTTTGAGGAAGCCTGGAACAGAGGCTTGCTTTCATCGTCGTCCTCTTCTTCAAGCTCCATCTATGTGATGCAGCAGCAAAAAGAGCTAACGCTATTCTAGGCTGCATCAACAGAAGTCTAGTGTCCAGATCAATGGAAATTATAGTACCATTCTATTCTGCGTTGGTCAGACCACACTTGGAGTACCAGTTCTGGGCACCACAGTTTAAGAAAGATGTTGACAAGCTGGAGGTGTGCAGAGAGGGACAACCAAGATGATCAAGGGTCTGGAAACCAAGCCTTATGAGCAGGCATCCTCAAACTGTGGCCCTCCAGATGTTTTGGCCTACAACTCCCATGGTCCCTAGCTAACAGGACTAGTGGTCAGGGATGATGGGAATTGTAGTCCAAAACATCCGGAGGGCCGAAGTTTGGGGGTGCCTGCTTATGAGGAATGAAGGAGTATGTTTACCCTGGAAAAGAGACTGAGAGGAGATAGGAGAGTCATCTTCCAATATCTCAAGGGCTGTCACATGGAAGAGGGAGCAAGCTTGTTTTCTCCTGCTCTGGAGGGTAGGACTCGAACCAATGGCTTCAAATTACAAGAAAGGAAATTCCGACATCAGGGAGAACTTTCTGATAGGAAGAACTGCTAGACCAGGCTTCCTCAAGCTGGTCGAGGAAGCCTGGGCTAGACAGTGGAACGGTCTCCCTTGGAAGGTTGTGGACTCTTCTTCCTTGGAGGTTTTTAAGCAGAGGTTGGATGCTCATCTGTCATGGATGCTTTAGCTGAGATGCTTGCATTGCAGGGGGTTGGACTGGATGACCCTTGGGTGCACCCTTCCATTTCTACTATTTATGGTCTCCCTCACATCTCCACCAGGGGGCGCGCCGGCCCCCCTTTCCTTCCCCGTCTTAAAAGCTCCGCTTCCCACGGCGCGCCGAGCATTGGCCGCCGGCGCCGCTGGGCTGCAGACGCGGGACGGTGGCAGGCAGGCAGCGCGCAGGCAGCGGCGCCCGGGCTTAGCCTGCCTCCTTCCTTCCTTCCTTCCCTCCCTCGGAAGCCCTTTCCTCCCGCTTGCCGGCAGCTGTGCGAGAACTTGCTCGCCTCCCTGCAGCTACGAGGTAAGCGCTGCAGAGATTTCTAGAGGGCGACCCCGGGGTGCGCCGGGTGGGGTGGCTCTGACTTTGCACAGGACAGCCCCTCCTTGCTCTTGCAGAGGAAGGGGTTTGTTTTGGCTTGCATGCATTTCCCTCCGGTGCAGGATCAGCCCCGGTTCCCCTCCCTTCCGCAGCCCGGAACGGTTTCACGTGCCTGGCGTCTGGGGGAAGAAGGAGCCTGGGGGATATAATGGCTTGCAATGCAAGCCAAGGCGTCGAGGATACAGATCCGGGGCCGGGGGCTGCAATGAATGACCAGCTCCCATGCATGCTGGGGCCCTGGGTGCCCGAGCAGCCACAGAATTCCCCATGAAGAGGCCGGGCACCCACATATTTAGGCGCCAGGGCTGCATGGCACCCACTGCCCCCCCCCCGCACCCACGGCCACGGGGCCAAGCTGGCACTCCTGCCAGCTCCTCATGGCCTCCCGGGAGCCTCCTCGTTGCAGGATCCGCTCAGGAAGCAGCCGGGAAGAAGCAGGCAGAGAGTGGACTCCCAGTCTTGGATGGGGAGTTCTGAGCATATGCTCCGTCCATGTGCTCTCCGGAATGGGAGCAGACAGTCAGGTCCAGGCAGTCAGAGGGGATCTAGTGGTCCCGGTTATACATTAGGACATCCCCACCCCACCCCCCAGTGAGTTTTCCTAGGAAATGTACTTGTGGAGTTTTGGAGCACCTTCTCCCTTGTTGTGGCAAGTGGGGGCCCTTCCCCATGTCTGCTGAAAAGGGTCCATGCGCTCGCCCTGTGGCTTCTTGGGAGCCAGCCCCATGCGCTAACCGTGAGTGCACCTCATCCTGAGAGGTACACATGCCTTTCTGCCCTGTGACTGTGTCCCAAAAAGACAGGAATCCTATAACAGAAGCAACGATCATAGCAATGCAGGCTGTTTGTTTTGGGTGGTGAGCAGTGGATCAGAATGGATCCGTAAAGCATGGCGAAAGGGACCGGGCGTTTTGTGGCAGGCATTGTGGACCTGCTTGCTCAGAAATACCCTCCGAGGGTCACTGTGTCAGATTGTTATTCAGTCCGGCCCATGCTTTTAGCTCAGAGCGACAGTCCTCCTCCTCCTTCTTAAATATCTCTGTTTCCCGCCTTGCTCTCTGAAAAAATATATTTCCAAGAGGTGTCTCAAACCAGAGTGTTTTTTTTTTAATGTGCAAAGCATTTTCCTTACTACAAAGTTACAACCCTTCCCCGTTGACATTTTAGGATTGCAGATTCTGAAGATTAACTCTCGGAAACGCGCTACATGATACTCTGGGATAGTGTTTTTAGTTTCCGGGAGAGAAACCCCATGTTTTCTTGTCTTTAAAACATATGCTCTGATTCTGCCTTCCTTCCTGTTTTTTTTTTTTTTTTTTTTGCAATGGGAGATTTGAGGGAAAGTAGGATATGAATGCTCCTGTTAGACTTGGATTTCTTTCTGCTGGGAGGGGTGGGGGAATAATTATGTGGGTCTGTGAGTGTGATATTTTGAAAGGGGAGAATTGTCTGTATGCCATGTTGATCATCAATTTCTTGGTGCTTCTGAAAGGAACTTGAAGTCACCATTTAAATGTGTTCGTGGGAGGGAGGTGTCTTTAGTTTGTTTTTATTATATATTGTGCGAGTTGTCATTTTGTGTTTTTATGTTGTGAATCACCCTGGGTGAGGGGCGATATACCAATTTAATAAAGAATCATCATCCACAGACTTCTCTCATTTTCCTCCTTATAACTGCTCTCAGATTATTCAGATCAGCCTTGCTCAACCTGGAGCTCTCCAGATGTTGTTGGAGCACAACTCCCATTTCCCTTGACTAATGGCTGTCATGGCTGCTGGGAGTTGTAGTGCAGAACACCTGGTGGGCCCCAGGTGCACCCTTACCGCTCTCTGTCACCATCAGGATGGCCTTGGCTTTTGGATTGGACGATGCTGGCGTGGGGAGGAGCCTCCTCCACGTGGTCTTGGGTTTCTGGAGTTAGTATAGTGAGGTGGAAGGAGACCAATGGACAGTGTCTCCTGTTCACCAAGAGGCTGCTGGGGAGGAGGAGGCATAGAGGGACTGCCAAGGAGGCGGCAGATCCAACCTCCAAGGGCCGTGCAGCAGTGGGTGATGCATTTATTGGAGGCCGTATCTGCTACCCCTACGGATCCTGCTGCCCGAAGCGGCCGCCTCACCTTGCCTCATGGGTGGACCGGCCCTGCCTACAGATGTCCAAGTGTATAGGGGTGCTCAAGGATAGCATGGTACAGGGAGCTAGCTCCCAGGTAGATGTGTTTTTAGATGGAATGCCAACATCCCTTATTCCTTCCTTACCCAAGAGTCATGAACCAAACTTCTGAATTAAGTTTTCCTCAACCCACCCCCTCCAATCTTTTTCTTGAGACATATTTGACTAAAACCTGCTTGTTTCGGCAAAGACGTTGCTGTGTGTATATTTTGTTGTATTTTTAATGCTACTCTGCGTTATTATAAAGGTGAAGGGACCCCTGACTGTTGGGTCCAGTCGCGGACGACTCTGGGGTTGCATGCTCATCTTGCTCTGTAGGCCAAGGGAGCCGGCGTTTGTCCGCAGACAACTTCCAGGTCATGTGGCCAGCATGAATAAGCCGCTTCTGGCGAACCAGAGCAGCACACGGAAACGCCGTTTACTTTCCCACCAGAACGGTACCTACTTATCTACTTGCACTTTGACGTGCTTTCGAACTACTAGGCTGGCAGGACTGCGTTATCATAGCATCGTAGAATTGTAAAATTAGAAGGGACCCCGAGGGTCATCTAGTCCAACCCCCTGCAATGCAGGAATCTCAGCTAAAGCATCCATGACAGGTGACCATCTAGCCCCTCCAAGGAAGGAGAATCCACCACTTCCTGAATCCGTTCCACTATCCAACAGCTCTTAGAAAGCTATTCCTGATGTTTAATCATGCTTTATTTGTTTAAATATTGAAAGAAATGGAATGTTTGGTTTGTGTTTGGTGAACTGCTTGGGAGATTGGAAGGGAAACAGAGAAATCCACCAGTCAATTAGTGGCCTGCTGGGTACCTCATCCGCTTACCTGCAAGCTTCGATCAGAAGTGAGGACAACCTGTGGAGGTAGCAGTGGATGCTGCAAACTGAATAATGCAGGCTCAAACCCCAGCAACAAACACACTGTGCCTTGGTTTCCTCATAATGTCAAACCACAGTTTAACCTTGCAAGGGTGAGCTGCAGCAAATCTTGAACTTGCACAATCTTCCTTCCCCCTCTCCTCCAACACTGCAAATTGGAGGTTAACTATGACATCTCAACCCTAAGCTATGGTTGATCTTTAAGTTTACTGAAAACAAAGCCAGCTTTTTAAAAACTCTGTTTTGAAGTTGAGTAATTTCCACTAACAATAGTCAAGGCTACCCAATTTTGACAAGGTTTGGGAGCCACGTCAAACTGTTGGAAAGGAAGCAAAGGCTTCCAAATCTCTCATGATGGCCTCATGGAAAGAAGGGCGAGGCTCAAGTCTATACAGATGCGAGGCTCACTGCAGCTTTTCCTGGCAATGTTGAACTATGGTTTAAGATTATGTGCGAACACTGCCACAGGGAGGCCAGACTATACATGGATCAGGAATATGTGATTGTTAGACTGTGAAACTCATTCCCACAGGACCACTAACCTAGATGGCTTTATGGTTGAGTGTATCACACACCTACAGGCACAGGTTCAGAGATGCTGAACAGTCGGAAAGTTTGGTTTATTGAGATAACTAACAGAGGAGCCCCTCGTGCCCTCCTGGCTGTGGAAAGGCTGAAAAATTATTTTGTAGAAAATCTCTGTCAGAGCCGGGAGAGCACATTGGGATGGGAAAACCAGGCCAAAGTTAATACAAACACACCCTTGCCTCTCATCTGCCCAGGGCTGCCGGAGCCTTGTACAAACGCAAACATTCATGTTCCCGGAATTATTTATTTTTGTCTCGGGATGGGGTTGCTCTCGACCTCGGTAGAATGTGCTTCCTCTCGCCTTGTCTCTGGTCGCCTGCCTACCTGTTCCCCTCGGCACCCCCAATAGTTCATTTTGTTTCCTTTGCCACTCTGGAAACTTCACCCTGTTTTCTGCTCCATTGCTGTTTCGACCCCATTTTATCCATAATACCCAAATGGATGGGGTATAAACAACAACAACAACAACAATAATAATAATTTGTGGGGTTGAAGGATGCTGTTTGATGGTCATTCTATCGATTTCTGGTTCAGTTTCCTGCAAGGCCTGGCTGCAGTGAAGAAAAACACTCCTGTTTTCTCTTGCTGCGAACATAAACCACGCAGAATGATTTCTTGCGCTTCCCTGGAAGTGGACAGCCCTTGGAACGGCTAAACTTAATTCACATGTGGTGCCAGGAGATGTATGAAATGGCCTTACATGGAGCCCAGAGGGATTCAGCCCAGATGGTTTGGTGCCATCTCTACTCTAAAACAGAAGCTCCCCAGAGACTCTGGCAAAGGCATTGTTTATTTATTCAAATTTTGATTTATAGAGCTGCCCATCATTCAATATTCCCCGGGGTGGCTTACCCAAGAGCATGCTATTAAAAGTACAATATATATAAAATTAAAACTAATAATGAGCAATATATACAGCAGCTCCTGCCAAACTCCCCGCTCTTATAGCAACAGAGATAATGCATACCCTTTACAGCTTGGATGAATCTAGGCTGAGCCACTGGCAGCCCCAGGTAAATTGAAAGGGGCCAACCTATGGTCACCTGGAGGAGATATTGATAAAATTTTGCAGATCTGGGGAGAGGAGGAATGCAGCCACTCATTGCTGCAGAAATCTTGAATTTTCCCTTCCCCCGTCATTTGTGGCTAGATAATGGAGAAAGCAAAAAAAAAGGGAAGCATTTCAAGGGCATGTTTGGAGAGGCCTTGGATCTGGACACCCTCCAACATCCTCTTGGAATTGGGGTTGGGAGGGGGGGATAACACTGGTAGCCATAGAGCTGGCCTACAGATTTTTTCACTGATCAGTTATGGCTTTGCTCTGCATCCATGGTTCAAGGCAGCAGTGCTTCTGAATACCAGTTGCTGGAAACCACAGGAGGGGAGAGCACTCTTGGCAGTCCTAGAAACTCAGATATATAAACTAGGCACCAAATGGCTCCTTCAACCAGGGTTATGGTCGCCGAAACTGAACGCCTCGTTGGCATTTTGGGGCCAGGCGGCTCTTTTCAATAACAACTTTTTGGTTCTTGAAATTCATTCTGATTGTGCAGATAAAATACCACGGGTGGAATTCTACAGGGTGTGTTGCTAGTGTGTGAAAGCAGTCCAGATCCAAGGCTCTCCAAGCATGCCTCACCAGATGTTGGAGGTGCCAGGTGCCATTCCTTGCACCTGGGCATCTTCACTTGGTCACAAGTGGCCCAGAGCCAGGTGCAAAATGCGCCTGGCCAATTTCGAACCCTGGCTTGGTCTAGAATCCAGCTTTCAGGTTTCCCATAATAGGCATCTGGTTGGCCATTGTGAGAACAGCTTGCTGGACTAGATGGGCCTCTTTTGGCCTGATCCAGCAGGCTTTCCTTACATTGCTTTGCATGCAGCCTAAGCCTGAAACTGGGGGACCAATGGGTGTTAGTGTGTAGGCAATGCTAAGACAGATTGACCAGTGATTGCAGTGGCAATGAGGAAGTTTAGGGTGCCCATTTGAATTATGGTGCTGGAGGAGACTCTTGAGAGTCCCATGGACTGCAAGAAGATCAAACCTATCCATTCTGAAGGAAATCAGCCCTGAGTGCTCCCTGGAAGGACAGATCGTGAAGCTGAGGCTCCAATACTTTGGCTACCTCATGAGAAGAGAAGAATCCTTGGAAAAGACCCTGATGTTGGGAAAGATTGAGGGCACTAGGAGAAGGGGACGACAGAGGACAAGATGGTTGGACAGTGTTCTCGAAGCTACGAACATGAGTTTGACCAAACTGCGGGAGGCAGTGCAAGACAGGAGTGCCTGGCGTGCTATGGTCCATGGGGTCACGAAGAGTCGGACATGACTAAACGACTAAACAACAACAGGGTGCCCATCTGAGCAATAGCACCAGGCATATGGAATGGCATCTTTCTCCCCTCGCCCTGTGTGTGTGTCTGTGCATGATTTGACTGGAACTTTTGTATTCCATTGCCAGATTATTCAGCCATCAAGGATCCTTGTTGTTGAGCCACAGAGAATTCTCCCTCCTCGCCATGGTTGTGGTTTGGGAAAACGGGAAAGAGAGTGGGATGCAAATGATTCTTTGGCCCTTTGATGTTCAGTCTCTGGGCTGCGCTGCCCTGTAGTTAAAGGATATATTTGTGTGTGTTTATCACACACAGTTTACTGGCGATGAGTGACAGACATGGCTTGCCAGTCACCATAAGGAGAAACAAGTAGCTACTTCTTAGATATCTCTCTCCTTATTTTACTCTGTCCTCAAACAGCACTCGGGTATTCTGCGATCCCAGAGCCTTGATCCTTGTAGTGCTTTTAAAAAATACCTTCCTGGCAATTTCTTTTGATGCAAGGGGGAAATCCGTGCCCTAAACTTCTAATTTTGGAATTGCTTTCACTTTTATATGTGGGTGGGTAGCATGGTGTTTTTGCAGCGAGCTAGCTAATATATCCAGCCCAAAGTTGTTGCTTTAAATGTATTTTATGATGGATCCTGGCTTGTTCTGTTAACTGTGTTGCTTCTTAGGGCTGACTGAAGGGAACCTGTGCCCTCCAGATGAACAGTACCCCACCATCTCTGGCTTTTGAGGCTGCTGGGAATCCAATAACTTCTCGAGGAGTCACTGGTTTTGCACCCGCTTCTATATGGCTAGCCATGGTCTTATGCTGTTGTCCTACTAATTATAGAGTTACAGTAATTTACTCCCTGAGAGGTTTAGCCAAGAGTATTTTTATATGCTGACCGGCCCAATAAGCAAGATCTCTTATTAGTTTTATGGAATTCCCTTTTTTATTGATGTTCCGTCGTGGAGCACACCAAGTAAAATCCAATTTTACGTCTTGGCTCCTTCCCGATGATAAACATTTTCACTTGCATGGGCCTTAAATGATCCCACTGGCATTTCTTTTTACGATGCCGTAAAACAGATTGAGAGTTCTCCATCGCTCCAGATTACGAGAAGGCTGTTTGAGCGTCCTCTCTCGTAAGAAAAACCAAATGTAAAAATTTGGAAACAAAGGAAAAAGACGGATCAAAGAAAGATGGACTTGGATCTGAACTTCACGAGCTGTCCAATGAAAGATACATACTTCATAATTTCGTACAATAGAAGCAACTTCAGTTTGAATGGTGATGATATTGATGTATGTATTAATATGGGGATAATGAAAGCTCTATGGTAGAGAACCATTCCTCCGCCTGGTGCTAGCACTCCTAGATGTTTTTTTTTTACTGTGCCCTGCTGGATCAAGCCAGCAGCCCATCTAGTCCACCATCCTGTTCTCACGGTGGAGGTGAACTATAGCCATCATAGCTAGTAGCCATTGGCAGCCTTATCCTCCACAAATTTGTCCAATCCTCTTTTGGAGACACCCGTGTTGGTGGCCATTGCTGCATCTTGTGGGAGTGAGTTCCGCAGTTTAACATTGCATGAATAAGTCCTTTCCTATCCACCCTAGCCAACACAACCAGTGATGTCAAGAGTCGTAGTCCCACAACATTTTTTTCTGCTGCTGCGGAGGGGAGGAGCTGAACCAATGGATTCAAATTACAAGAAAATACGGTAGATTCCAACTAAACGTCAGGAAGAACTTTCTGACAGTAAGAGCTGTTGAACAGTGGAACGGACTCCTTCAAGAGGTGGTGGCCTCTCCTTCCTTGGAGGTTTTTAAGCAGAGGTTGGATCTGTCAGGGATGCTTTAGCTGAGATTCCTACATTGCAAGGAGTTGCAATGCTTTGCAGGGCCACTGGTTGCCCCACCCTGGACAAACGGCTTGACTGACTATAAGGCAGGTTTAGATGTCAGCGGAGAATTCTGTACTCCGAGAGGTTGTGGCTTATTTGAAATCGGTGGGATTCAAGAAGGTTGACTGCACACGGGGTTGCAGCTTCTTCCAGGGCAGTTGAGAAATTTCTCTGTGTGCCCAAAGAGGGGGAAATCCTGAAAACATTTTGGTGGGCATGTTTCCTTCCCCTTCTCTGACACTTGTGATTAATGGGGCTGCAGGAGAAGATGGAAGCAGAGCCCAGAAGGAGAGAATAATGGTGCCAGGAAAAGTAGCAGCAGCAGCAACAACAACAACCAGAACAGCATTAGAGATTTTGCCCTGCTGGAGAAATATTTCAGCTCTGTTTCACTGCTACCTTAATTGTGTCACCTGCCAAATTTTGGAAAAGGCAGGGGGAAGCAGCGAATGATGCAGGTGTTCTCGCATCATCACCCTCCTTGAACTGGTGAACAAGCTGCTTTCCCCCTCCTCCCTCCCAATCACCTTTCCTTTTGTCACATGTATTTTATAGATTGCAAACCTTAGGGCAAGGACTGTCTTATTTTTGGACCTTGCAAACCAGTCTGGGAACCTTGTTTGGCAGAAAGGCAGGGCAAGGATGCTTTATTTTTTGACAAAATAACAGGCAGAACGCACTAACTAGCTGGCTTGGCTGCAAAGGATTTATTGGGCCTTTGTTGTTGTTTAGTCGTTTAGTCGTGTCCGACTCTTCGTGACCCCATGGACCATAGCACGCCAGGCACTCCTGTCTTGCACTGCCTCCCGCAGTTTGGTCAAACTCATGTTCGTAGCTTCGAGAACACTGTCCAACCATCTTGTCCTCTGACGTCCCCTTCTCCTAGTGCCCTCAATCTTTCCCAACATCAGGGTCTTTTCCAAGGATTCTTCTCTTCTCATGAGGTGGCCAAAGTATTGGAGCCTCAGCTTCACGATCTGTCCTTCCAGGGAGCACTCAGGGCTGATTTCCTTAAGAATGGATAGGTTTGATCTTCTTGCAGTCCATGGGACTCTCAAGAGTCTCCTCCAGCACCATAATTCAAAAGCATCAATTCTTCGGCGATCAGCCTTCTTGATGGTCCAGCTCTCACTTCCATACATCACTACTGGGAAAACCATAGCTTTAACTATACGGACCTTTGTCGGCAAGGTGATGTCTCTGCTTTTTAAGATGCTGTCTAGGTTTGTCATTGCTTTTCTCCCAAGAAGCAGGCGTCTTTTAATTTCGTGACTGCTGTCACCATCTGCAGTGATCAAGGAGCCCAAGAAGGTAAAATCTCTCACTGCCTCCATTTCTTCCCCTTCTATTTGCCAGGAGGTGATGGGACCAGTGGCCATGATCTTGGTTTTTTTGATGTTGAGCTTCAGACCATATTTTGCGCTCTCCTCTTTCACCCTCATTAAAAGGTTCTTTAATTCCTCCTCGCTTTCTGCCATCAAGGTTGTGTCATCTGCATATCTGAGGTTGTTGATATTTCTTCCGGCAATCTTAATTCCGGTTTGGGATTATTGGGCCTTATAGAGCCTCAATTGCCTTGGAGAGTCAGCTGTGTTGCTTCAGGCTAGAAATGCAGCCCATTTCTTTTCCCCTATGGCAGCCAACCAGGTACCCTCCATGGCCATGCTGGCTGAGGCTGCTGGGAATTGTAGTCCAAAATGCCTGGAGCGCACCAACTTGGCAAAGGCTGCCCTAGGGCCTAGTCTGCCTGATGACCCCGAGTGTTGGATGCCAGGAGAGTACCCAGGAGACTGGGTGGTTTGAGGCCAGCTTCATCACTGCATCAATAGGAGTATAGTGTCTAGATCAAGGGAAGTAATAGTACCACTGTATTCTGCTCTGGTCAGACCTCACCTGGAGTACTGTGTCCAGTTCTGGGCACCACAGTTCAAGAAGGATACTGACAAGCTGGAACGTGTCCAGAAGAGGGCAACCAAAACGGTCAAAGGCCTGGAAACGATGCCTTATGAGGAACGGCTTAGGGAGCTGGGTATGTTTAACCTGGAGAAGAGAAGGTTAAGGGGTGATATGATAGCCATGTTCAAATATATTAAAGGATGCCATATAGAGGAGGGTGAAAGATTGTTTTCTGCTGCTCCAGAGAAGCGGACACGGAGCAATGGATTCAAACTACAAGAAAGAAGCTTCCACCTAAACATTAGGAAGAACTTCCTGACAGTAAGAGCTGTTCGACAGTGGAATTTGCGTCCAAGAAGTGTGGTGGAATCTCCTTTTTTGGAGGTCTTTAAGCAGAGGCTTGACAGGCATATGTCAAGAATGCTTTGATGGTGTTTCCTGCTTGGCAGGGGGTTGGACTGGATGGCCCTTGTGGTCTCTTCCAACTCTATGATTCTATGATTCTATCACCTCCTAGTTTCTTTCATCTGTGCTGAACCTCCCACAGATCTACTTAATTTGTACCATTCATTGTCCTGTTCATGTGCTTGAATTTATGTCCCGGGCACCCAAGGGTTTATATAAGCCCAGCCTTTCATGCTCCAATGGTACGGATTGCGCACAGCAAATAAATGTCTGCATGGAGCTCCATAATTCTCGATGCACCTCCACTGCAGGAACTCAGGCTCTGCATTTTGGAGGTGCAACGCCAGAGTTGAAATAAACGTTGCTTGCCGATCAAGGATTCTCTTGCTGTGATTCCTGCATTGCAGGAGGTTCGATTAGCTGCCCTTTTGGGCCCCTCCCAACCCTGAAATTCTATGATTCTGTGAATCCATTGTGGTATTTTTAAGCTCTGCCTGGTTTGAGTACCACTAGCTGACGAATGTGTTGATATTTATAACTTTGCCATCTGCTGAGAAGTGGGACCTGGAGGGTGGGAAGCGACTTTGGTTTCCCTGGTAGACATTCCGTTTAAATTAATAGCGTGGGAGACAGCAGCCCCCGGGGGACTTTGGGGAGAGGAAGAAACAAATGAGTGGCAGTTGGTGCCTTGCAAAATAAAAATAATAAACGGAGGAGCAGGTTTGGAGAGAGAGGATTCACAGAAGTGTAGCTTACCCCAACCACATCTAAAAGCAAAAACCAACTTTAATATAAGATGCAAACTCAGCATTTGTCCAAAAAGCCAGCCTGTACAGCCCTGAAAAAACCCCAGTGCTAGTAATGTGGTAGATTTGAGGTATGATGACACCTGAGCCAATTTGGTGTTGTGGTTGGAGTGCCAGACCACAGGACCTGGGAAACGGGGGTTCAAAGCCCAGCTCAGCTATAAAGCTTGCCGCCTCTCGGCCTAGCCTATATTGCAGGGGTGCTGTGAAGATTATGCCAGCTGCAGTAACTGGGACCACTATTGCCTTTGGTCTGATCCAGGTAGGGCTCCTCTTGCGTAACTTCCAAGCGGATGAAAAAACATCTGCCTTGAAAGCACGCAGGTGGCACTATCCATTCTTGTCTAAGAAGAAAGATAGACTAAATATTTGCGCAATAATACATAGAATATTTTTGCAGCTGTTGCCCTTTCCTCAAAGGTTGTACATGGCATTGTTGGTTGTGTTAAGAATGGCAGAAAGGTGTGTGTGGGGGGAAACCATGGGCAAAGGTGTTTATATTTTGAAGAGGAAAAGATGTGTGGGCGTCTTCAGCCGTTTCAATGACATTTTGCCTAAGTTGCACATAATGCAGTAATTGTCTCTCAGGGAAAAGGCACTTTGATGTACACTTTCCAATTGCTCTCTGTAGGTGTGCACCTATAATGCTGCTTTTGTCTCTCTCTCCGCAGCGGCTGGTTCCCCAGTTCTTGATCCTGAATAGCGTGCCACCTAACAAAGAGAGGATTGAATGTGGCTTTGGGTATTTTAAACAAGTGCGGTGGGGAGGGGGGGGAGAGAGAAAGGAGGGCGGTCGAGTGAATTTTGCTGCTTCTTCCCACGCTTGTTTTAGAAAGCCCAAAGCTAAGGCCTTGGATCTCTCCCCACAGAGGAGTGCGTGAGTGCGTTTGTGCACAAGAGCAAACTTTAAATGCAGAGAGACCACACAAACACACAAACACTTCCAGCTCCCTTGAACTTCTTATTATAATGGTCAAATTCACAACTAGGGCAGATCCACTCCATACAGCCATAGCACATTTAGTAACAATAGTAATAATAATAATAATACTTATTGTTTTTATTTATACCCCACCCTCCCTGGCCAGAACCGCGCTCAGAGCGGCTAACATCAAATGTATAACACACTAACATAAAATCAGGCCATCAATTAAAACACATCCTAAAATCAGATCAAGATCAGAATAAAATCCAAGCAGATGGCAACCCGCAGATTAGGGTTGGGAACCTTAAATGTTCACCAGGCCCAACTGTTTGTGCTGAACTTATATGGGCCTGTGAGAGAGTACACATGTGCTTCCCCCATAGATTACTGGGAACTGTAGTCCCCCCCTCACTGAGCTACAATTCCCAGCATCCACAACAAACTACAGTTCCCAGGATTCTTTGGGGGAAGCCATGTGCACCCAGTGTGTGTTGCAGCTCTGCCCTTAGTTTCTTACTGATTAATTAATTTAGAAGGGTGTATATCTTGCTCTTCAGCACTATTACTCTCAAAAGAGCCTTGTGGGAATATTCTTGCCGCATGGCCAATCTGATAGGCATCTCTGGTTGCGCCTAGTCCGGTATATATTTGTTACTATGTATTTTGTGTTTCTAAACGGTAAACCACCACTGTGATCCTCAGATGAAGGGCAGTAACAAAATTTAATAAACAAATAAACAAATGATATTTAACAACTCACCTTTAGCTGTCAGCAACCAGGAATCCCAGGCAATGGTTTATGGAAAAAGCCAAGTGGGAGAGATTAACTCTTCTGCAGCCCAGGTAATGCAGACCAAGCCTGCCTCCTTCGCCAAGATCCCATCATGCAGCTAAAGAGTGGATTTCCTACACACTGACTTGGCATTTAGCAGTGGTGCCACAAGGTCTGACGACAAGTTGGCAAGGCTCTACAGATTTCCAGAAAAGGGAAAGTTTTCAATTAGCAATGATTGCGCCTCGGATTATTATTTTTTACAGCCTTAGCCCTCTTTCCCCTCCCTGGCCTGCCCCATCGACCCAGCCATAGCTTCCCCCTGCCCTTTACTGTTAGAAGAAAGGATTCTCCCATAAGTATACCTTGAAAGGATGTGGTAAATTCTGTTCTGTAGCCACCCTGATTTTGTGAGTACCATGTGGCGTTTTTAGGGCATTAAAGGAAATGAGCCCTTGGCTTGCTGACTGTTTTTGCTCATGCACACCCGCGGCGCTTTCAGTGGAGAGAGAGTCCCACTCTTGTTCCTGAGCTGAGGCTCCTATAAGCCCATTTTTAATAGCTGCTTAATAATACGCTTGCCAGATTCAGCACAGCGCAGAAGTTTGACCTGTTTGTGTTCTTGAGGCTCTTTTCCTCTGGGCCGATCTAAATGTGGCAACAGCTATGGAGACAGTACCAATGTACTTTGAGCGCCAAGGTTTTCCATTTTCCAAGGTTCTTGACAGACATATGTCAAGAATGCTTTGATGGTGTTTCCTGCTTGGCAGGGGGTTGGACTGGATGGCCCTTGTGGTCTCTTCCAACTCTATGATTCTATGGGTGGCAGGATTAAAGAAAAAAAGAGGGAACAGCTGATGTAAGATGCTTCCTTCTCTTCCCTACCTGAGGTTAGACCAGTGTTTCTCAACCAGTGTGCCTCCAGATGTTTTGGGACTACAACTCCCATCATTCCTGACCACTGGTCTTGCTAGCTAGGGATGATGGGAGTTGTAGTCCCAAAACATCTGGAGGCACACTGGTTGAGAAACACTGGGTTAGACTATGGTGTCTGAGGCTTCTTAGTTTAGAACAGTGATGGCCAAACGTGGCCCTCCAGCTGTTTTGGGACTACAACTCCCATCATCCCTAGCTAACAGGACCAGTGTTCAGGGACAGTGGGAATTGTATTCCCCAAAACAGCTGGAGGGCCAAGTTTGGCCATCACTGGTTTAGAAGAAGTGTAAGGGATAGAGAAAGATGGGCAAGGTTTATAAAATTATGCATGGTCTGGAGAAAAACTGTGTAGCATATTTTCACCCACATAATACTAGAAATCTGGCTTCCACAAGTTGTGGTAGGGACTGCCAGCTAGGATACTGAGGGCTGCTAGCAGGGTCAGATTTATGTAAAAGTTAAACAAGCTATAGCTTAGTGCCCCACTCTCTTGGGGGCCCCCCAAAAAAATTAAAAGGAAAAAAAGGATGTACATTTCCAAAATATAAGATAAAACACAAATAAAACCTACATACAGCAGCAGTGTTTTGTGTTGTGTCGGCTCCTGTGATGTAAGTCATGGGCCCCGCCTGCTAGCCTGCTCCCTAAAATATCACTGGTTTGCTCCTTTCTATATACAGGGTGCCTACATTCTGCATGGGCTGGTTATTTTGTTATATGCAAATGGCTTGAGATACCTATTGGGTCCATAAATTACCATATACAGTAGCATATATTCAACACAAAAAACAGTGCCAATTTGTTGTTGACGCAGGACAGCTGGACATATAAAGGGCCCCATTACCTTCAGTAGTTGGTTCAAAATTGGGAAAGGAGTACGACAAGTTGTATATTGTCTCCCTGCTTATTTAACTTATATGCAGAATTCATCATGCGAAAGGCTGGACTAGATGAATCCCAAGCCGGAATTAAGATTGCCGGAAGAAATACCAACAACCTCAGATATGCAGATGACACAACCTTGATGGCAGAAAGTGAGGAGGAATTAAAGAACCTTTTAATGAGGGTGAAAGAGGAGAGCGCAAAATATGATCTGAAGCTCAACATCAAAAAAACCAAGATCATTGCCACTGGTCCCATCACCTCCTGGCAAATGGAAGGGGAAAAAATGGAGGCAGTGAGAGATTTTACTTTCTTGGGCTCCTTGATCACTGCAGATGGTGACAGCAGTCACGAAATTAAAAGACGCCTGCTTCTTGGGAGAAAAGCAATGACAAACCTAGACAGCATCCTAAAAGCAGAGACATTACCTTGCCGACAAAGGTCCGTATAGTTAAAGCTATGGTTTTCCCAGTAGTGATGTATGGAAGTGAGAGCTGGACCATAAAGAAGGCTGATCGTCGAAGAATTGATGCTTTTGAATTATGGTGCTGGAGGAGACTCTTGAGAGTCCCATGGACTGCAAGAAGATCAAACCTATCCATTCTTAAGGAAATCAGCCCTGAGTGCTCCCTGGAAGGACAAATCGTGAAGCTGAGGCTCCAATACTTTGGCCACCTCATGAGAAGAGAAGACTCCCTGGAAAAGACCCTGATGTTGGGAAAGATGGAGGGCGAGGTGGTTGGACAGTGTTCTCGAAGCTACGAACATGAGTTTGACCAAACTGCAGGAGGCAGTGCAAGACAGGAGTGCCTGGCATGTTATGGTCCATGGGGTCACGAAGAGTCGGACACGACTAAACAACAACGTGTTGAGGTGTTTTTTGTTTTACAGTCCAAAAGGTGTATTCCTTTCAATTAAACAATAGATAAAATTAAATGACAGGATTTGCTCCTATGACTTGACCCGTTTTTGGGCGGGAAATGCCGTCTTGTCGACTGCGCATGCGTCACACTTGTGGCGTGTAGGGAGGGAGAGTTGACGGAGAGGAGGGAGGTTCGTTAGTTTCCGTCGCCTTCCGAATCTCCTCCCTGCTGCCCCGCCCCCTCCCCCCCACCGCTTTCTCGGCAATCTCCGTCCGCCTCAGTCCCTTCCAGCCCCGCCCCTCGTTCCTTTCCGCCCGCCCCCTTTCGGAAACGGCCGAAGACGCGCTGAAGGAACCGGCGGCGGGCGAGGGGATGTGAGAGGTGAGGCGGGCTGTCGCGCGCGGATAGGGTCGCTCTCTCCGTGGGACGAACCATCTGCGCCTGGCTCGGAGGTAGGCGAGACGGGGGGAAGGACGGAGGGAATGCGGGATTTCGCGGAGGGTGCGGGGAGGCGAAAACAGGAGGTGAAAACAGCAGCGCGTCTCTCCACCCGCGCCGCCCCCCCCCGCTCCTTGTCCTAATGGTCGCTGCCTACGGATCCCGGGAGCGGCTGCCTTAACACTGCGGGAGGGTTAAACTAAGAAGGTGAAAGCGTGGGGGGGTGAGGCAGAGATGGAACGTACCACGAGTGATGAAGGAGAGGGGTGTGTGCGCACAAGGCAAGTATGCGATTTTTTTGGGGGGATATCTTGAGGCTTTGGAGGGCGGAATACCCCCCTTTTTGGACAATGGTACTGCCTAAAGAAGGAGAACCCCCATCCCCTTTAAGGTAGCTTTGGAGAGGGGGGTCTCTCCATCTGGGGGTGCTGCTTGGGGGTACTGTATTCTGGGGACACCCTCCAAAAATTAGGGACTACCAACTTTGGAGGGCAAAGAAGTATCCCCCTGTTCCTTGGGTCTTGGGTCTTTCACCTGTGTATGTGTGTGTGGTTTTTGAAAGCACAGGCTCTTTATTATTAATATTGCCATTAATAATAATGTATTGCATTTACACGTCAGAGGCTTGGTGTGTGGTGTTTGGGCCATTGATCTGGTCACTGGTGTGTTTGGTTTTGTGGAATAACTAGCTCGCTGAAATCAGATCAGAATGATAATAATAACAACAATAATAAAATGCCATTATGTAGGTGGGGGGGGGGGGAGAAGAAGCTAAAACAATGTGAAACGAGATCAAACCATCTCATTGTTGTGGTGGTTGTTTTAAATACCAAATCCTGTCTTCTTTTGCCCTGGCTGGCATTTCACCTAATCTCATATAAAACATTGGTGTTATTATTATTATTATAAAATGCCAAACAGCAGATTGGGAGAGTACCGCCACGGTATGTTATGTCAGTTACAGCAATAAAAGCAGTGGTTACATTTATTTGTTTCAGGGTTTGCTTCCTGCATTTCCACCCACCCACTCTCCAAATGGATTGTTTGAAACAGTGTATATCCTAGCATATACACTGTTTCCGTAACAGTATCAGTATCCATTTTTAAAAACTGAACGACAGAAAAACAGAGGATTTTTAAAAAGGCCACATGGATAAAAGCCTTCAGATGGCAGGGAGAAAACTGTCAAAAGGCAGGTGTGCGGTCCATGTTTTAGTCACCACTATATTATCATCATTATCATTTTTATTATGTTTTGTTATTATTAATTAGTTGGTTGTTATCAAAATCTCCAGGAGACTTTCAGGAGGCTCTGTCTCTTATTCCCACCAGGTGAACTTTTGATAATGGTGGGACATGAAGTTATAATGAGCAATAGATCAGCCTAAGATAAGTTAAAAACAACAGCAGCCCATATGAACTTCTTTGCCCACATTCATTTATTTTGTTTAGCTGCTTACGATGCTTTATGCGTGATTTTTTATTTTTGTATTTTGTTCTTGATTGACATCTGTTTCATTTCGATATTTTGTAACGCGGTGTTTTAAAGAGAGGCTGAAAATTTCTTAGGCTTTTTTCTTCTTCAGAAATGCAAAGTAGTATAGAAAGGATTAAAATGAAAGAATGGGGCAGACTCAGCGTCTTGCCTAAAGTAAGGAGTGGTTAGAGACCATGTCTTTCCAGATGTTGTTGGACTACAACTCCCATCAGGCTCAGTTTACGAACCTATTCTTCTTGGCATCTATCTGTCTGTCTCAAGGGTGAAGTTAAACTGCTGCTTTAGCAGCTCTGAAGTGACCTCCCTGGGGCACAAGCCTGGACTGCCCAGACAAGACCCCCACCCCCCCCTTGGCCTTGCTGTTGTGGTCTAGAGACTCTAGCAGGCATGTCAAACCTGCGGCCCTCCAGATGTTTCGGACTACAATTCCCATCTTCCCCAACCACTGGTCCTGCTAGCTAGGGATCATGGGAGTTGTAGGCCAAAACATCTGGAGGGCCGCAGGTTTGACATGCCTGCTAGAGGAAAGCAGAGCAAGATGGCTGGCACCAGCTTGGCTGCAGGAGTTGCTGGAAGGAGACATACAAGGCGCCATCCAACCCTCTTAGGGACTCCCCTCTGGATTTGTGTAGGGTTTACTCCTTAGCCTTTTCTTCTCCTGAAGATGTCCTGCAAGGCAGCAGAGGTTTATGATGACAGTTTTCTTTCTCCTAGATGGGCTCCCTTCCCAGGTGGATGAGGCCCATCTGCCCCTTGCTTCCAGCATGTGCAGAAACCACCTTCTTGACTGTTGGACACCCTCTTAGAATCATAGAGTTGGAAGGGACCACAAGGGCCATCCAGTCCAACCCCCTGCCAAGGAGGAAACACCATCAAAGCATTCCTGACAGATGGCTGTCAAGCCTCCACTTAAAGACCTCCAAAGAAGGAGACTCCACCACACTCCTTGGCAGCAAGTTCCACTGTCGAACAGCTCTTACTGTCTTGTTCCTGTCTGCTCAGTCTGCCAGAGCCTGCTGGATCAAGGCAGTGTTCCATCTGGTACAGCATCCTCCTGTGAGCTCAGGATAGTTTCCTCTCTGCCTCTCAATCCCTGCTTGTTTCCAGATACGAAACACTACTTCCACTATGATTTCCTGCATTCTTACCTTGCGTTCCTTCCAGTGTGGCATAGCTGTTTCTCCCCCTCTCCATTTCATCCTCACAACAACCCTGTGAGGTAGGTTAGGGTTGAGAGATGGTGACTGGCCCAAGGTCACCTGAGTGAGATCCATGGTGGAGTGAGGATTTGAACCCAGGACTCCCAACACGCCAGCCACTTTGCCACACTGTGATCTTGCCTGGCAAAGTTTTGGGGCAATTGTGATGAAACTTAGCTGCCTTGTAGTTGGAAAGATATATATACTCATGTAATCTGGTTTTGACTTGTCGCCCAGTTTAATAAATCTTAGAGGCTGCAATCCCCGTCATGTCTCCTTGGAAGTAAGTCCCATTGAATTCAAACGGTAAAGTTGTTTAGGATTGCAGCCTTAGTCAATGAATCATTTATGTTACAGCTGATTAGACCAGGGGTCAGCAACTGTTTTTCAGCTGTCGGACGGTCCACCACCCCTCAGACCATGTGGTGGGCCAGACTATTATTTTTAGGGGGGGGGAATGAATGAATTCCTATGCCCCATAAATAACCCAAAGTTGCATTTTAAATCAAAGCACACATTCTACTCATGTAAAAAACACGCTGATTCCCGGACTGTCCGCTGGCCGGATTGAGAAGGCAATCTGGCCAACGGACCTTAGGTTGCCTACCCCTGGGTTAGACCAAATTGCCAAACTTTGAAGAGCAATTTTAGTCAACGAATCACTTAAGCTATAGAGGATTGGATTTAAATTGTCAAACTTCTGTGTGAATCAAAGCAAATCCTTTCTGAAGGGGGAAAAGAATACTTTGTTTTCTAGATGATGTGAGGGCATGTCACCGGAGATGCCATTTTTTAAAGAGGCCTTCTGTCAACAGAGAGAGAAAAGGAAATGCTGCCCTCTGAGTTCTTGCATTAATCAGAATTTTCTTTTCTTTTATTGCCTGATCTTTATCTGGAGCTCTTTGGTCGAAAGGAATTGCAAGATTCCCTAGCACACTTAGGGAGGAATAAAGCCTTTTTATCTTGGAACTGGGCAGAAGGGCTTCACGTTGTACACAAGTTAGGTGGCTAACTTGGCTCCTGATCAGACAAATGTATCTTCCCCTGTGCGTTGTGCCATTGAGTTCCTCGGGGGCCGGAGGCTTCTCTTGTACTCTTGCCAGGACTTATCAAATAATTTATTATCGTCGTCTGTCTTCGCTGCTGGATGAAATCAATATTAAATGGATGGATTCAACAGCTTTGATGGAAGGCGAAGGATCCAGACTGGGGAAATGTTATGTTCGGTAGGGAGGCCTGTGTGGCAGTAATGACTAACTTCTCTTGGTATTTACTGAAACGCTAAGGGGAGTTTTTGTGTGTGTGGGGGGGAGGGGATTCTTGCGTTCTCTGTCCGCAACTGAATGGTGACGAAAATGCCCCTCCAGTCCGTTGGTGCAGAGTTTTGCTATTGTCTGAGCCACTTTTTCTCTTCCTTCGAGCAATGACAGTTTTATTTTGGTTCAGAGCTCGGCTTCATGCACGGCCAAAGGGTCTTGGCAGCAAAACAGTGGTACAAACAGCCTGTGAACCGACTGACATTTCGTTGCAAAAGGGATGTCAAAACAACCTTTTTTTAAAAAATACGCCTCGTTGTTGTTGTTTGGAGTGGGGTGGTGGCGGGAAGAGATATTGGAGGCTTGTGGCATTCAGATGTGGGCAGCTGTTATAGTTGGAAAGGCCAGATGATCAAAGGTGCATCTTAAAAGCAAAATGATGGTGAGACCCTTGTGGTCCTGGGGCTTTTCACGGATGGCTGTGTGTGTGTGTGTGTGTGTGTTTAACTACCTTAAGGTCTTTAGAGAGTAACAACAGTTACTGTCAATCCAGGCTCAGGTGCATTTAGAATTTGAGATTTCTGGGTTTTCATTCTGGAAAGCATTTCTAGAGGTTTGCTGTTTGCAGATTCTGGAGAAGCTCCTTTTGGTATTTTTGTGTGTGGCCAGGCTCTTATTTGCATGACTTGAGTACGGCTTTACAGCTCATAATGGTTCTTTGTTGTTTGCCCTGCTGTGCTGCTTCCTTAACTGCTTTAAATCTGCAGTTGTAGCCCTGCTAGCTTCTAACCTGGGAGCGTGAGGCAAATTGTTGTTGTTAGCTGTAAAAAGGGCACATCAGTGTGTATGTGGGAATTTGTGGGAGTAACGTAAGTGAAAAAGGCAGCCTTCCCTCACCAGGAACATAAAATAAATATTTCAGCAGGGGGTGAATGTAATGAAAGGGAGGGGTAGCGGCAGTCTGGAGGAAAATGCCTTTCTAACCTCAATTACGGATGCCGGACGGATTCTGAAGGTTGACTTGCACATGGCAGCCCCTGTGTGATGCTGCTATCTAGCTCACAGTTAGGCTGTGACCACATGGAGATGCCATAAGAACCTCAGGGGCAGCTGGTGGGCATATGAGGGGCAAGGCCTTTTTGGTGGTAGCACCTCAGTTGTGGCCCTCTGCTTCTCATTCATGGATAAGATACTCATTTTGTTGTATGTTATTTACAAACACGTTAGGATATACAGAGGACAACTGTAGACTTTAAATTTGATTTTGAAAGTTTGTTTGTTTTTTAAATGCAAATACAGTCTGGACTGGAGGCTATTTCTTCTTTTTAGGATATTGTATCTGGATACTGCTCCTGAGTGAGTCCTGCAATAGTGATATTGACATCTTTTCAGCACCAGGTTAAGACTTCCCCCCTCACCTGGGCATTTGGTTGAATTCGATTCAGTTGAGTCCAGGATTTATATCAGCTTCTGCTAATTCACACTTACTCTCACACACTCTCACACACATATCCTCCTGGGTGTTTTGCCACTGTGATGTCTGGTGGCTCCAAAATATACCCACCACCATGAAGAAAATCAGTATGGTTGTGTGCCCTTGTGGAACTCGGTCCTGCAGGGGGCAATGAT
This sequence comes from Zootoca vivipara, assembly GCF_963506605.1. NCBI lineage: Eukaryota > Metazoa > Chordata > Lepidosauria > Squamata > Lacertidae > Zootoca > Zootoca vivipara. Next base: position 116,746,136 of record NC_083278.1, on the reverse strand, counting down.
AACTGTTAACCTAGATGACTTTAAAAGAGGATTAGGCAAATTCATGGAGGAAAAAGGCTATGGAGGGCTGCTCGGATCCTGCTTGCTGGTTAGCCACCCTAAGAAGAGGCTGCTTGTCTAAATGCGCCATTGGCCTGAACCAACAGGGTTCTGCTTCGGTTCTTAGGAAATGGCCCTCGTCATTTTCACAAGAGATACTTAACCGTGAATATGCCGCCTGACACTTGATCTCTGTGGCGGTACCTGATGTGCCAGAGGAAGTGGCGAGTGGGGAGATCACCTGGCAGAGCGTATTCTAATTACGGCTTCAGATTGCTTTTATCTAACGACTGCAGCCAAATTTTGATGCTTCAGCACTGCTTTTTGGCGAAGTTTGCCTTTGGGGCTGTTCTCCAGACGACCTGAGTCATTTCCCTGACAGTCTGGCTGCTAGAGGATTTGTTAGGGCTGGTACAGACCATGGGGCTAAGGTGGGGTGTTTGCCAGGATGTAAGGGCTCCATCTCTTTTGGCAAGTCGTTCTGCAGGTAATGTGGGAATTGGAAGCCTTGACTGCTGTCCAGCCAGGAAAACTGATGCTATCGTCAAGCGGAGGAGGGTTTTATTTTTATTTCTTTGAACTGCAAAGTGATACCCTATCTTTGAAATATCATTGCTAATTGAAGTCTCCTTCTGTTGAGAGTGGTTTGGCTAATCCACTGCAAATGGATTAAGTTCTGGGGGGAAACAAGTCGTTCAAGGCCAATATTTGAAATGACTCCAAACTGCTATAATTCTGTATAGATTGGAACAGGCTTCTCTCCCCCAACTACTTTTAGTAGCATTCACTTTTACATCCTTTTGGTTTGCTGGGGCATGAGCTTTGTGTTTGTGCGCGTGCTAATCTGATACCCATCAAAGATACAACCATCATTCTTTTTTGTTCTTCCCTTGCTGGCTCCTGATAAACCAGTCAACCAATTTTCGTAGGTGTATTGATGCAATCAGCTTGTGGAAAGCATGAGCGTGGGAAGGGAAGATTGCATCGAGTCTTTAAAGCAGCCTTCACCAACTTGGGGCCTTCGACACGTTTTGGACTATAACTCCCATCAGCACCAGGTTTAAAGGCAGCCATTATCTTTTAAAGGTGACTGGCCTGGGAAATGATAGGCAGAACATTTCTTTTTTGAAATAATTTTTACAATATTTGATTTTACAAGTGTAGCGTTATAACAATGCAAAATGCATATCCATATTTAGAGATTTCTCCAAATCTCTAGATTTCCCACCTTCCCCTCCATGGGTCCTATTATAGACCTTTTCAACTGCATATTATTTCATCATCCAAATTTTATATCTCTCCATTTTGTCCATAATATCTTCTACATTACAAGTGTTATTCCAATCCTGCTAATGTTTTCATCTGCTTACAGTGGTCTCTCAAGTAAATTATAATCCCCCCCATTCTTTATTGAAGTTTTGGTCTTATTGGTTTCTGAGCTTCCTGGTCACTTTTGCCATTTCGGCATAATCCAACACATTAGATTGCCATTCTTCTCTGGTAGGGACTTCATCCTTTTTCCATCTCCGGGCTAGTAGCATCTGTGTGGCTGTCGTTGCATACATGAAACGACTTTTCTGCTCCTTTGGGATCTTGGTACGTACCTACAATTCCTAATAAAAAAACTTTGGTTTTTTTTTAAAAAAAGTCATTTAAAACATTTTTTTCAATTCATTATATATCATTTCCCATAATGCTTTTATTACCTTACATAGCCACCACATATGGTAAAAGGTGATAGGCAGAACATTTCTAACCATTCTTTTCATTCTGTTTCTGGCCCTGATTGGAAGATGCTGACTAGCTGTGAAGTGAGATTCTTGCCCTATGTTCAGTATTAATTTGCCAGGTTAGTTGGTGGCCATCTAAGAAGGAGGTCAGTGAATGAAATCGAACCTTTAGCCTTCAATCCTGCAGGATCTTAGCTAGTGGGACTGAGTTTGGACGGACTTTCACATAGGATTGTGCTGTTAATGGGGTTTCTGTTTTAGACAAACTCTTGTTTATATTTCTAATATGACGAAAGCAAAACCGTAAGAGGAATGATCTGCTCCTACTTCCCCCTGCATGCTAAACCCACAAGGAATACTCATTGCTTGCCAGTGGGCCTTTTTCTGAACAGCAGAACTGAAGAGCAGCTGCTTTTCGTTAAGAGGTTTACATTTCACTGGAGACGTTCTATTGTTGGAATGTTTTGCAGTGCCCCATTTTTATTAAAAAACAAAACAAAAACCCCAATAGCTTGGCATTTATTTACCAATAGCATCTTAACTTCTAGTTCTTGTATATACTAGCTGGCCCTGCACGTGTTGCTGTGCGTTAGTCTGTCAAATGGAGAGTAATAGGGCCTTCTCGGTATCGCTGCCTGCCCTGTGGAACGCCTTCCCATCAGATGTCAAGGAAATAAGCAACTATCTTACTTTTAGAAGACATCTGAAGGCAGCCCTGTTTAGGGAAGTTTTTAATGTTTAATGCTGTATTGTGTTTTTAATAATCTGTTGGGAGCCGCTCAGAGTGGCTGGGGAAACCAAGCCAGATGGGCGAGGTATAAATAATAAATAATAAATATTTATTATTATTATTATTATTATTATTATTAGCTAGGATCCAAATGGCTCCTTAAACCAAAATTGGGATTTTTGGGCTAGACGGATTGAAGGTTGAATTTTTCAATGTGGCTTTTGGATTCCTGAAATTCGTTCTGATTGTGCAGATAAAATATAATGGGTAGAATTCTACAAGATGTGGTGCTACTGTGTGGAAAACAGTCCAGATCCAAGGACCGCCAGGCATGCACCTCCAGATGGTGGAGACATCAGGCACAATAAGTAAAGGTAAAGGGATCCCTGACCATTAGGTCCAGTGACCGACTCTGGAGTTGCGGTGCTCATCTCGCTTTATTGGCCGAGGGAGCCAGTGTACAGCTTCAAGGTCATGTGGCTAGCATGACTAAGCTGCTTCTGGCAAACCAAAGCAGCACACGGAAACGCCGTTTACCTTCCCACTGGAGCGGTACCTATTTATCTACGTGCACTTCATGCTTTCGAACTGCTAGGTTGGCAGGAGCAGGGACCGAGCCACGGGAGCTCACCCTGTGGCGGGGATTCAAACTGCTGACCTTCTGATCGGCAAGCCCTAGGCTCTGTGGTTTAACCCACAGCGCCACCCGCGTTCCTTGTCAGGCACAATAGCCAGGTGTAAAATGCACCTGGTGAATTTTGAATGCTGCATGTGCAGGCTGGCCAAAGCAGGAAATACTGATATCATTACAGTCTGGGTATTATACTTCTGTTGGTACAACCTTGAATTGCATAAGTCTTTTCTTAAGTGGCGTCACACTGCCGACTCATGTTTTGCTCGCAGTCTTCTAAAAGCCTTGGCATCCTTTTCACACTTGCTGCTCATCCTGAATTGCTGCATCTGGTTCTTCCTACAAAGGATGCAGAAGTTCACATTATCTCCTTTGGAAAGTCAGTTTGTTAGTTTTGGCCCAATTCCTCCATTGGATTTCTTCTTTAAAAGGGTATTGGCTACCGTAGCCACCTGCAAACTTTTGCTGCACTTTAGCTGGTAAGAGATACCCTGTGCCCTGGTGTCTCCTGCCAGGCATATTGAAGGCAGTGTGCAATTTCAGTCGTCCCCCCCCCAAAAAAAAGCAGTTTCAGGCAACTTATGGAACAGTAGCATTATGCCAACTCGCTGCTAATTTTGATGAAGATGGGGAGATGAATTTCCACTGTAGGCAGAGGTTCTTATTCCCCCAGAACTCCCCCACTCACTCCCAAATCTCCTTATCTGCATGGTCAGGTGGCGGCTACCAATAGATAACTAAGGACAAAACTGCACCATCAGGAAAACACCACCACTATCACTTATAGTAAATGTACAGTACAAGATCACAGGGTACCAGCGTTTGAAATTTGCCAGGTGCCAGGCGCATTTTCCACCTGGCAATTGGCCACTTGCAACCAAGTGAAGAAGCCTGGGCGCCAGGATGGCACCTGATGTCTCCAGCACCTAGAGGTGCATGCCTGGGGATCCTTGGCCCTTGACTGTTTTCACGCATTAGCAACACATCCTGTGGCATTCTGACCCCTTTTATTTGCAAAATCAGAATGAATTTCAGGAACCAAAATGTCATATTGATAAAATACGTCTCCTGAGCTGTCTGGCCCAAAAATGGCAACTAGGCATTCCATTTTGGCCACCGTAACCCAGGTTTAAGGAGCTATTTGGTTCCTACCTTATATATCTGAGTTTCTAATACTGCAGGGTACCTATTTAAGAGCTCTTGCCCATATTACACTGGCCTGTGCATCACTTTTTATGAAAGGTCTTGGCAGTCTTGCCTCTTGGTGCGGAAAGAAAGGGGCTCCAGTCTTGGTTGCAGACACCCAGGGGACATAATGTGCTTTTGCTCACTGGAGAAGCATATAGGAACAGCAAGTCCTCCTTCCGACCCCAGAATGGCAGAAAGTCACCAGAGCAGGGCAGTGTAGGATGTTTGCATGTGAGAACCCAGATACCTAGTTGTTGGAATCTTAAAAATTTATTTTCCTAGCTCATTCTCTTAGAGCTAGCCTTTCCAAAACATAATGGCAAACAACATCCATAAGTAATTGAGTTGCCCGTTGCCCCAGGACAGGCATCCCCAAACTGAAGCCCTCCAGATGTTTTGGCCTACAACTCCCATGATCCCTAGCTAACAGGACCAGTGGTCAGGGATGATGGGAATTGTAGTCCAAAACATCTGGAGGGCCGAAGTTTGGGGATGCCTGCCCCAGGATGTCTCTCCATCTCCATCTCCATCTCCATCTCCATCTCCATCTCCATCCATGCTCTTTGACTCTGTAGCCTGTGCTGGTCCATCATCGGAGCCTTGCCAGTTGTCACTGTAGGGACCAGTATGAGTGCGTGCCTCTGGTTTCTGAAGCTTCAAGCAGTGCCTACGTCTTGAGCCACCCCAGAGAACATCGGAAGAGCTTGGTTGCTGCAGCAGGCCAATGACCCATTTCATCCAGTATCCTGTTCTCAAAGTGGCCAACCAGATGCATGTGGGAAGATGCCTGTTTGCTCAGAGACGGTTTAACAAGCCCTGTGCTGCAAATGTTTTCAGCCAGTTTTCCTGGCACGAGGATTTTTCTGAAGTGCATGGGCCAACTGGCTCACAGAGACTTGCTAAAACCCTCCTTTCCCAGCTGGAAAACGCCCCAGGAAAAAAAAAACTACATCCCAGAGGGGGTCAAGGGTGGATCTAGAGAGGGAGCGATGCGCCAGGAACAAAAAAGAAGCCAAAGGCGAAAGAGAAAAGTTGGAAGATGGGAGCAATTCCAGCCTCGGGAGTCATCACTCGCAAATAAAGCTGCACCCCCATAAAACTGTAAGAATTTGGAGAAAGTGAGGCTCCAGCGAGAGTTGGTTTTCCAAGTCTGGGCAGCGGTCTGTCACTAGCAGACCCCGCACTGAATTCCCAGCAATGGCATTGGATTAGCAGCAGGAACAAGAGAAACACAAATGCGGTTTTCATTATACTAACACTTCATGCTGTGAAACTTACAATGAGGCCTTTTTAATCTGCCTCCAGCAATCCTCTCCCCACCCCCTTCAACATACCCGGTTGGACGCCCACAAGTTTTCTGCGGAGAGAGAGAGCTCTGGTTTTAAAGTGTTGAGCTTTTGGTCAAGGCATCTGGGGTTCCGATAATCCCGAGGAAGAATGGTCGTTTCCCACGTGTTTTCTCTCTTACTATTGTGTGCGTCTGTGCAGAGTTGAGAGTACAACTTTTGCCATGTCTGGAAGCTGTGCAGCTCCTCCCCTTTGTCCAACAAGGCATAAATGTGGCAAAACGAATGCTTTTTAGAGGGAAGAACAACAGGGAGGAGGACTTTCGCAGGGAGGGGCGGCAGGACCTCACAGCTCCTCATGCCACCACCTTTTGCAAAATCCCAGGAGGGGAGGGGATATTCGTGCAGGCTATTGCTAATGAGAACATTTGGAGAATGTCGAAACCTGCCTTGAGACTCCTTCGGGTAGTGATAAAGCAGGTTATCAAATCCAAACTCCTCCTCCTCCTCCTCCTCCTCTTCTGCAGTTATAATCTGAAACTTTAGGCGCCATACTGCGCCCAGAGCTCAGTTAACTGCTCGCCCTAATGAAATTCCCTGTTGCAAAATGCGCCTAGAACAACGGTAGTTTCAAACACTGGAACTATCCCGGCACTCACCTTTTATCTCTAACCCTTGGCAGCGACCGGAAGACGAATGAGGTGCGGCGTTGCATCTCAGAAGAGTTTCTTCTGCCTTCATCATTTTATGGAACCAGTGGGACAAGGTGACTGGGCATAGCTGGCGTTGCAGGCCAAGAGCTCTTGAGGAATGTTGGGTTGGCATCTCTGAGATCATTTGGCTAACCTGATTGCATGAAGGCTAGTCACATCATCCACCAGTTGAGCGATTGGGGGAGGGCACATATTTATTCAAACCAGCCCCCCCATTTAACTCATGGACTCCAGTTTATTTCCAGTACTGTGGGACCTTGGTTTACAACCATAATCCGTTCCGGAGGTCTGTTTGTAAACCAAAATGGGTTGTAACCCAAGGTGCGCTTCCGCCAATGGGGCCTCCAAAAATTTTTTTGTTTGTAATCCCCCCCCCCAAAGGATTCTAATAATAATAATAAAAAGGTTGCAAACCGGGAAACACACTTCCGGGTTTGACGTGTTTGTAATCCAAAACGTATGCAAACCAAGATACCACTGTATTTCTCAACTGCTGTTGTTCTTTCAGAAAAGTGCTCTATGGCCAGTTCTGGGAAAGAAGATATTTCTCTCTCTCTCTCTGCTCTTAGGTCCCACTGTTTTGGTCCCAGTGCCTTCAATACTTGCAAGTAAATACTGGCTCCTTTCCTTCCTCCTGCCCCTCCGAGTTCCCGTTTACCTTCCCTTCTGCAATTTGGGCTTTCCTAGTTTTCACTGGCTAGGTCTTTAAAAATAAATAAATCATAATAATGAAGAGTTGATACATTGCTTAATTCAACTCATCTCTGCTTCCTCAGTGCCATTTCCTAGCAGTAATTGGCTACAGCTGCCGATCCCAGTGAATATCCGCAAAGAAGTAAATTTAGCTGTTTTTTCATTGCCATCTTCGTTCCTCGTGGTTTGGCCGTCTTGTGCTGCAGGCTGGCCCTCTCTGCCTTAGCATGTCAACAGGAAGCTGCCCTGATGGTCTTAATGTGCGTGTGTCTGAGTGATTTGCTTTCTCTGTCTCTCTCATTTTTCAGGGCAAGATTTACATTTCTCTTCGCTCAGGTTTGGCCTTGTATTTTGTGGGTTTTGCAGAGGAGCACGAGCAAGGCTCAATGGCAAAGCACCTGCCTTGCATGCAGGAAGCCCCGGTTTCAATCCCTGGCATCTCCAGGGTAGAGCCGGGAATGCCCCCCTGCCTGAAACCCTGGGGAGCAGCTGCCAGTCAGTGAAGACAATACTGAGCTAGGTGGATCAGATGGTCTGACTTTGCATGAGGCAGTTTTGTATGTTCTAAGAAGTTTCCCTCCTGCAAAACGGAGAAATTGTGCTTTGCCCAAGGCCAGCTTAGTGAGCACATAGCCTAGGGGGGATGTGAACCGAGGGCTTCTCTCCATTTGTAGTTCAGACTCTCCTAGTCTTCTCACCTGTGTTGTTATGGTTTGGAAGTTTACAAAGCGCTATATGTACTGAAAGTGAAACTGATGGCTTACGTTCCAGGAGGCAAGGCTCACAAGGAATAAAGGACTGAGTATAGCCTCACTACGTATTGCTGGGCTGAACAACATGGGCTGGAACAGGTCCCAGTGCAGCCAGGAACTTATTAATACTCTCTTTCCCCCACCATTTTAAATCATAGAATCATAGAGTTGGAAGAGACCACAAGGGCCATCCAGTCCAACCCCCTGCCGAGCAGGAAACACCATCAAAGCATTCTTGACATATGGCTGTCAAGCCTCTGCTTAAAGACCTCCAAAGAAGGGGACTCCACCACACTTCTTGGCAGCAAATTCCACTGTCGAACAGCTCTTGCTGTCAGGAAGTTCTTCCTAATGTTTAGGTGGAATCTTCTTTCTTGTAGCTTGAATCCATTGCTCCGTGTCCGCTTCTCTGCAGCAGCAGAAAACAACCTTTCTCCCTCCTCTCTATGACATCCTTTTATATATTTGAACATGGCTATCATATCACCCCTTAACCTTCTCTTCTCCAGGCTAAACCTTCTCTTCTCCAGGCTAAATGAAAGCTGAAATTCTCCAGATCCAGGTTCTGTGCCCAAAACCGAAACAGCTGCACAGCCGTGCATTTGCACCCCTGACCTTGCAGCTGCGGGCGGTGCTTCCTGACAGCCCATGCCAAAGCTTTCCTTTTCTTCCCTCCTCCCCACCCCCACCCCTTTTGAAGACCTTGCACAGCTTTCCCTCTCGTCTCCAGCAAAGCCTTTCCCCCGGCTGTGTTTTCCTCATTGATTGCACTTGCAGCTTGGGCTGAAGCCTCCCTCTGATCCTTGCGCTATTAAAAGCGGGGGGGGGGGGGCTCTTTCATTTGCCTGCAGAACAGCTGCTGTGAGTAAGCGCACTTGTTGTGTTGTGGGAGCGCCAGAGCACCCAGGCGCGCAGCCTCTCAGAGCATTGCAGGATCTTTGGTTACCTTTCTGAAGAGTCTGTTGCTTAGAGGTGGGGGACGTCCAGCATGCAGATGAGAGGATCCTGGGGGGGGGGGCCTGTGGAAGAGCATCCTGCCCCATGGCAGCTGCCGCGATCCTGGACCAGCCTCCTCTCTCCTTTGAGCTCTAGCGTGTAACAAACCTTCCGTTTATGAGATTTGCTGATAGGGATTTGGAAATGTATTCTACTCCATTTTGCAGGATTATGAGTGTTATCGTGGGCTGCTGCCAAAAAAGAAAGGAGCTGCTTCTCTCTCTCTCTCTCTCTCTCTGCCCCCCCCCTTTGGGAAGGCAGCGTTTTTTGCCCCGGGGCCTTTGATTTGAACATTACCCTTGCAAAGCACATGCCTGCCTTTTTGTTCTCGAGAAGCTCAAACCTTATTAAAGAGCTGGAGGTGTCTGTAGCATGGAGAGCCCTCCGAGAGCAAACGCTGGCATGTGTGTTGGGCCCCAGCCCAAGAGAGGCAAAGGTGCACTATAATATACAGTACCAGGCAAATGTCCTCTGAACTGGCAGACGTGATACATCCTACGGCAGTGGTGGTTTTCAAGACTTTCTCAGCTTCAGGGAGCCTTCCTCATGTTGACGTGCATGTTGCTGAACCTCTGGCATGCTGGGGGTGATTCTGGGGAGTGTTTCGAGGCCACACACTCGGTTCGTGCTCGGTTGTTGCTCTGTGAACTGGGCAGACCGGACCCGGAGGCCCACCCACCAGAGCTGGGTGCAGTGGGGCGGGGGGGGGGGAGCAGAGCTGGAAGCAAAGTGGCAACTCAGGGGGCAGTGCTAGAAATGAGCCAGGCACATTTTGTGACTGGCACAGGTCCAGTTGTGACCATGTGGAGATCTCAGGATGCCAGGTTGGCGACTGGGGAAAGCAAAATGGCCCTTGGAGAAGGACCTTGAAATCTTTTCCTTGAAGCTTGAATTTGTTTTATGCTGGGTTGTTTGATTTGATGTTTCAGTGTGTTGCAAGCTGCTTTGAGATTTCCCCCCTTTTAAAATATAAAATGGTGTAGATATGAAATTATTATTATTATTATTATTATTGCTCATTTAAAAAATGGCACCTAGACATGAACTTCATATATGTAAGGGGTAGAGAGTATAGAGAACCTCCCCCTATCATCAGGAGCAGCTCCTCCCCAAGCAGCCATGGAAGCGCAGGGTCTGAAGGAGCGAGTCAGGAAGCAGAGAGGGAGAGCCAGGGCTCCGGCAGCATGGAAGAGCCCCTGCTCCACAGGCGGGAAGAGAGAGAGACGGAAAGGGGGGAGAGGGAAAAGACGGAGCGTAGACCCTTTCACCCGGCACCAGAATTAAGGAGGAGGAGAAAAGGGAGGAGATTTGCTGTCCCCAGGCTCTTATGTTGGTCCCACAGGCATCTGCTTAGCAGCTGGGAGAGCAAAATGCTGGACTCTTGCGTTCAGCTAGGAGAAACCTTTGCTGATCTGCATCCAAAGTTCTATAAACCCAATAGATTCCTTCCCAGTAGGGTAGACCCTGATTTATTTTTCTGCACCCTTGGGGGGGGGCAAGAGTGTACTCTGTGCCCCCCTGCAGCGTCTCTATTTCAGGGGAAGATGGGGAGTGCCAGGCCATCTTGTCTTTCAGAGATGGGCGCCCGCCATTAGTTATTTGAGATGCAGAATGTGAAAAGGGGCACATTTAAATTCTGGAAATTGTGTTCTGCTTTGAATCCTCCGAAAAGGCGAATTAACTGTCAGAGCCTGTCTCTCTCAGTATGAGATGATTGGAAACTGGTTGGCAGAGTATCTAGATCTGGGGGTTGTGATCGCAGCCACTTGCCAAGTAAGGGAGGGATAGAAATTGGTGGAAAACTGTTTCCCTTGCGTTCCTAAGGCTTCGATTTGGCATTTAGGCTCACCTTCTGATTTGACTGTGGTCTTTTGTCAGCTCCTGAGCTGGATCACTTTCCCCCTGCTGTCTTCTCTCCTCTGCCCCATATGCCCAGGGCGCTCCTTTCTCCCGCAGCTTGCAACCAGAGTAAGCCAGGACTTCTTTTCCTTCTGATTTCCTGGAGCCTTGACACTAAGCCCTCTCCCATGTGATCAGACCACATCGATGGTTTTTTCCTTGAAACTGTTGAGTAAGCATGGATCCCGCCGACATGCTCCAGCTTCCAGATTTAGGCTGACACACCCAGGTGGGTTGCAGCCTGTTGGCCCAGCTCCTAGCAGAATTAATTCCTGACTGCAGCAGTAGCCAAAAACCAAAAATGCTCTCATGAGGAGCTGCTTTGTCACTTGGCAAAGTGAGGTGCGGTTGGCTGAAGGTGGAGTGAACATGCACAAAATCAGTAGTTTTATTCTGCAGGGAATACTCAGCTACAAGCTGTAATTTGGATGCCAGTGTGTTTGTCTGTCTGGCCTGCAAGCAGGTAGGCCCCAGGACACTGTCTGAAGCACATGTTGAAGTTAATCTGGTCTGGGTCTGGTCAATGCCCTGACAGTGCATTGCCTAGGAAGGACTGCAGCTCAGGGTTAGAGAATATTCATTGCATGCAAAATGTTGCCATAGCCAATCCTTGGCATCTTTAGGGAGGGCTGAGAGAGAGTCCCACTTGGAAACCTGTTGAGCCACTGCTGGGTGGCATAAACAAGACTGATCAGAACGGACCCCATGGCCTGACTCTGTTCAAGGTAGCTTCCTGCATTTCTGATCCTCTGTGAGCCGTCTTGCGTTCCATCGCAGAAGAACTGTTGGGTATAAATACAGAAAGAGAGAAAGGGGAAGGCAGGCAGAAATTTGGCATTTGCAAACTTAGGAGAGCAATCGGTGGTTGGTGGTAACTGTGGCTAAGTCTCTTCCATGGTCACGGGAAACAGTCAGGAGTCTTATGGCACCTTGAAGATTAACAGTAACTATGGTTTAAAATAAATTGTTTAATCAGAAATCCAGTGGGTGGGATTTGTTTGAGCGTGAGAAAAAGCCGACAGGGTGCTGGTTGAGCTGTGGTGCTAGAGTCGGATGTTTGGAGAAACCTTTGATTCTTCCTAGCTATGGTGCAGCCTTTTTCTTTTCTTTTTTTTAAAAAATGCTTGGGGTCTTCTCTCCCCTCCCTCCCTCCCTCCCTCCCTCCCTCCCCTGCCACCTTTTTTGGTGCATGTTTCTTTCTGGAGTGGAGTTCCTAATTCTTGCCCACAAATGCAGACATGGAGAGGATTTACAGTGGTGCCTCGCTTAACGAATGCCCTGCTTAACGAAATTTCCGCTTAACGAAAGGATTTTTCGAGCGGAGGTTGCTTCGCTAGACGAATTCGTTTTATGAAAAATTCGTCTAGCGAATCGCGGTTTCCCGTAGGAATGCATTGAAATTCAATTAATGCGTTCCTATGGGCAAAAAAAATTTCCCAAAAAAATTCAATGCATTCCTATGGGATTTGCTAGACGAATTTTTCGTTATAAGAAAAGACCCGTGGAACGAATTAAATTCGTCTAGTGAGGCACCACTGTACTTGGAATTACATAACATGGATTCCCCCGGGTGTTCAGTGGGTGCAGAAATGTCCCTCTCAATTGGGGATGCTCCCGATGTGAGATCACTGAATTTGTGGTGCGTCAAGGGGTTAAGCGCCATCACCTGTGGACTGGATTGATTGGATGGGTTTTCATCTCACTACATGCATTAAGTGGCTTAGCAATTGTAATTGGTTTATCAGTGCCAGGATGCTCCTGTTATCATCACAACTGTTCTTTGGGAAGGAGCCGTTTTAAAACCACCATGATCACCACCTGCACTTTTCTGCATTTCATTCCTTTCTGACCTCACTGTATATATGTACACACAAACACATCCTACTGCCAAACCTGCAAATAGGTATATGTACCTGCAGCTTGGATAGCACTTCATGCATCTGATGGGATGTAGTCCAAAAATGAAAGTTTATGCTACTGTAAATTTATGCAGGTGCAATCCTAACCTGTGGTTGGCAACAGCGATGTTTCTTAAGAGTGCTGCTCCACAGTCCTGGTGCTTGCTCTGGATTCAGCCGTGCTACTTTCCAAAAAAGCTACATACTAAGGATTTTCCCTAGCGACTACCAGCAGGCTCCTTAAACCAAGGTTGTTGTTTAGTCGTTTAGTCGTGTCCGACTCTTCGTGACCTCATGGACCAGAGCACGCCAGGCACTCCTGTCTTCCACTGCCTCCCGCAGTTTGGTCAGACTCATGCTTGTTAGCTTCAGGAACACTGTCCAACCATCTCGTCCTCTGTCGTCCTCTTCTCCTTGTGCCCTCAATCCTTCCCAACATCAGGGTCTTTTCCAGGGAGTCTTCTCTTCTCATGAGGTGGCCAAAGTATTGGAGCCTCAGCTCAGAGCTGATTTCCTTCAGAATGGAGAGGTTTGATCTTCTTGCAGTCCATGGGACTCTCAAGAGTCTCCTCCAGCACCAAAATTCAAAAGCATCCATTCTTCGGCGATCAGCCTTCTTTATGGTTCACTCTCACTTCCATACATCACTACTGGGAAAACCATAGCTTTAACTATACAGACCTTTGTAGGCAAGGTGATATCTCTGCTTTTTAACATGCTATTTGTAACCAAGGTTACAGTCACCAAAACAGAATGTCTAGTTGCCATTTTTGGGGCAAGGCTTCTCTTATTTTTCAAATGATGGACTAGCTGTGATTGATTATCAGTTAGACATCTGGCTAGTTCAGATGACCACTTTGAGCTAGGTTAAAAACTTTGAGAACTTAAAGACTAAAAATCCCTTGATCCAGGGACAGTCCACATATATATTGGCCTATTCTGGCCTCTTTCTCTTAATGGTGACATGGTCCATTCATAACATCGTTCACAGCTCCTGCTCAGGCTGCACAGAAAAAGCATTTTCGTCCCTGAATTTCATAGGAGGATAGAATTCTATAGGATGTGTTGTTCGTGTGCGAAACCAGCATACCCAAGGATCTCCAGGTATGCACTTTCAGATGGTGGAGACTCCAGGTGCCATCCTGGCACCCAGGCATCTTCCCCTGCTCTCAAGTGGCCAATAGCCAGGTGCAAATTGTGCCTGGCACCTGGTTGATTTTGAACACTGTTACTCAGCTGTCATAATTGGGGAGACAATGCTTTCTGGTATGCATCACCTTAAAAAAGAATGGCTAATTTCCAACACTGCTTCTACCTGGCCTTGATTTGAGCAGGTGCTCTTAATAGGTGTAGGTATCCTGTTGACAGGAGCAGGCTGTGCAGAGGAATAACTAAGCTGCATCAAAATAACCCTGCAGCATGGTGGACTGGGGTTTCGGACTGATACTTGGCTTTGAATGGTTCCTTCTGAGTTGCTTGTAAGGAATCAAGTTGAGAAGCATCCATGGAAGGGCTGGTGTTAACTTCTGGTGGTCTGAATGTGGCTCCGACAAATGTCTCCCTTGAGTCCTTGAAGGGTTTTTGTGTGTGCAGAGACTTGGTATCTGGCTTGGGGTGAAGTTTGCATATTCGGGAAAAGGGTGCTCATTGTTCAGCCCCTTATTTGGTTATAAATGTGCTTGTATTTTCAGAGTCAAAAGCGTTCTGGACATGAGATCGAGGTTTTTTAACATAACCCAGCGTGAGCTACATTGGGAGGCATCCATGGGAAAAATTTCTTCAGCAGTGCAGGAATTGTACAATTAACACTCTCGCTTTCTCCCCCTGCTTCCTTTTCAAATGGCAATTTCATGTCTAGATCTGGTGACTCTTTAGCCTAGCTAAGAATCAGGCCTAACTAAGAACTTGCTGCATCTCTCAAGTGACCCTCGATAGACCTTTCTGCACAACTTTGAAGGAGCCTCTAGCTACAAAAGGTTCGGCTGTGTAGGGCTTGCAATGTGCAAAGTCAGCGGCTTAGGAGGAGGGTCTGAAGAGTAAAAAACAAAAACAAAAAAACGGTAAAGGACCCCTGGATGGTTAAGTCCAGTCCAAGGCGACTATGAGGTTGTAGCACTAATTTCACTTTCAGGTCAAGGGAGCCGGCATTTGTCCACCGACAGTTTTCCGGGTCGTGTGGCCAGCATGACTAAACTGCTTTTGGTGCAACGGGACACCGTGACAGAAGCCAGAGCGCACGGAAATGCCGTTTCCCTTCCCGCAGCAATGATGCCTATTTATCTACTTGCACTTGTGTGCTTCCGAACTGCTAGGTTGGCAGGAGCTGGGGCAGAGCAACAGGAGCTCACTCCGTCAAGGGGATTCGAACCGCCGATCTTCTGATCGGCAAGCCCAAGAGGCTCAGTGCTTTAGACCACAGTGCCACTCGAATCCCCGTTTTGGACAATATATTGCCCAGCCCTAGTAGGTTGTGTAGAACTAGGTTCCACTTTGCAAGGAACTTTCAAGGAGATCAATCCTGGTAGCACAAGCAGATGTACTTTTCAACGCACTGACTTGACTCCTGGATAATTGGGCCACAGCACAGTTCGGACTCTGTTGCCGTTAGCATAATGATTAATCCAGTCAGGCTCTCTTGACCTATGCAGGATTATGTCTTCAAGTACTTCCTTTGCTGCTTTGTCTGCAATTATTTCCCCCCCCCTCCTGCTCTTCTTCTTCCAAAACATTGCCGCCCTTGCCTCTTTACAATTTGCATTTAGATTGGCTGCCTGGAGGGAGCGAACTTGGACAGTGAAAGAAGAGGCCAAGATAGTTCACGGCTCCTTCTGAGATCCTTTGCAATTGGCCCTGCCGCTTTGCGTAAAAAAGCTAGTCGCTCTCCTTATTGACAAACATGAAAAGAGTCCATTTCACTTTAATTTCATCCCTGAGAAAGTATTCCTTTTTTTGCAACTGGCTTTTGCTGAAGCAGTAAAGTGAACTTTTGTATCGTGCTCTTGCATTGTTGAGGCATGATTCCAGCTGAGGGCGACGAGCCAGTTTTCTGTTTCCCCTGCAGAGCCCAGAGACGAGCACTTAGCCCTGCAGCGCTGTGGGCTGGGAAATATTTAATACCATGCTTTACGAGCAACACTGCTTTTGACGTGTGAAGATTTACAGTCTTCAGGTAAAGCAAGCACCAGTCTTTATCATGGCCCCTGATGGTATTTGGCTAGAAGCTGCCTTTTTCTGCTGGGCTGGATTTAAAGACATCTCGGCCCTATGCTGCGCATATTCCATGCACAATAAACATAGTAGCCAGAATAATTCAGTGTATTTCTTCTTTGGCTTGCTTAGCTTTGCCCAATTTACTCTTCTGTGAGTCTGTGATTATTCCTTAATGGCTAATGTGTTCCTCCACAGTTGGAGGCATGAATGCTTCCAAGTACCAGTTGCTGGAAGCCACACAAGAGGAGAGGGCTCTTGTGCTCAGGTCCTGCTTGTGGGTCCTTCCCCCCAGGCATCTGGTTGGCCAACTGACAGTTAGAAACTCAGATATACAAGCTAGGTGCCCAATGGCTATTTAAACCAGGCTTACAGGCGCCAAAATGGAATGTGTAAGTTGCCATTTGGGGGCCAGACGGCTCAAAGTTGTATTTTTCAATATGACTTCGGGGTTCCTGAAATTCATTCTGATTGGGCAGATAAAATATGGATAATAATAATAATAATAATAATAATAATATATTATTTGTACCCCGTCCGTCTGACTGGGTCTCCCCAGCCACTCTGGGTAGCTTCCAACAAAGATTAACACATTAAAATGTCACACATTAAAAACTTCCCTGAACAGGGCTGCCTTCAGATGTCTTCTAAATGCCAGGTAGTTGTTTATCTCTTTGACATCTGATGGGAGGGCGTTCCACAGGGCAGGTGCCACTACTGAGAAGGCCCTCTGCCTGGTTCCCTGCAACTTGGCTTCTCGCAATGTGGGAACCGCCAGAAGGCCCTCAGCGCTGGACCTCAGTGTCCGGGCAGAACGATGGGGGTGCAGACGCTCCTTCAGGTATACTGGACCAAGGCTATTTAGGGCTTTAAAGGTCACACCAACACTTTGAATTGTGCTCAGAAACGTACTGAGAGCCAATGTAGGTCTTTCAGGACCGGTGTTATATGGTCTCGGCAGCTGCTTCCAGTCACCAGTCTAACTGCCGCGTTCTGGATTAGTTGTAGTTTCCAGGTCACCTTCAAGGTTAGTCCCATGTAGAGTGCATTGCAGTAGTCCAAGTGGAAGATAACCAGAGCATGCACCACTCTGGTGAGACAGTCCGCGGGCAGGTAGGGACTCAGCCTGCGTAATAGATGCAGCTGGTAGACAGCTGCCCTGGACACAGAATTGACCTGCGCCTCCATGGACAGCTGGGAGTCCAAGATGACTCCTAGGCTGCGCACCTGGTCCTTCAGGGGCACAGTTACCCCATTCAGGGTCAGGAAGTCCTCCATACCAGCCCGCCCCCTGTCCCCCAAGAACAGTACTTCTGTCTTGTCAGGATTCAACCTCAATCCATTAACCGCCATCCATCTATCCTCCAACCGCCTCTAGGCACTCACACAGGACTTTCACTGGTTCTGATTTAAAAGAGAGGTAGAGCTGGGTATCATCTGCATATTGATGGACACCCAGCCCAAACCCCCTGATGATCTCTCCCAGCGGCTGCATATAGATGTTAAAAAGCATGGGGGAGAGGACAGAACCCTGAGGCACCCCACAAGTGAGAGCCCAGGGGTCTGAACACTCATCCCCCACCACCACTTTCTGGACACGGCCCAGGAGGAAGGAGCGGAACCACTGTATAAGATAGAATTCTGCAGGATGTCTTGCTCGTGTGTGAAAACAGTCCAGATCCAAAGATTCCCCAAGAATGCACCTCCAGGTGGTGGAGATGTCAGGCGCCATCCTGGCACCTGGGCATCTTTACTTGGTTGCAAGTGGCTGGTAGCCAGGTGCAAAATGCACCTGGTGAATTTTGAATACTGGCCGTAGTGAGAACAGGATGCTGGACTAGATGGTCCATTTTCCTGGCCCAGCAGCCTCTTACCATGTTCTTATAATTCATTGTTGAACACGGTGGCTACGAATTAAGAAGCCGCTGGTTTCAGTCTTGTCCTTTGTGTTGGGCAACCACTCTCTTCCTCATCCTGTGAGGTGGGTTAGTCTGAGAGGCGACGACTGGCCGAGTGTCACCCAACTAGCTTCATGGCTGAGTGGGGATTCAAACCCTGGTCTCCCAGAGTCCACCAAGCCAGTTGTGTGTCAGGAGAGGATGCCAAATGTGGCAAGGAGATTCAGGGACAATATTACATTTTGGGAATCCTTCGTGTTCTTACGTAGCTGCAGTATTTTATACTTTCTGAGTATCCCATAGTCATATTATAAAGCAGGTGTGTTCTGTGTTACAAATCAGGCCAGAGTTGTTGAGCTCAGTATCACGTGATTGACCAAGGATGCCCTGCGATCGACCAGTAGATTCCGATCGATCTGTCGGGCATGCCTGTTATAAATCAAGCACTGTTTTCTTCTTGTTTTCCAATGTATTTTTTTATAACAAATAACAAAAATCAGTGTGGCATTTGCAAATTTCTATTCTGGAAGTGTGGCCCAGAGGAAAAAAGGTTGACTGCTGACTCTCCTAGATAACACCTGTTGGTGGTAGGTGGCATTATGTGTGCAGAGCAGCTGGTGCTATCCTGCACCCCAGACAGTGAAAACAACTTTGTGTCCTTCAGGGTGAAGGATGCTATGTAAGGGCAAACCAGTGGGGACTTATTAAGAAAAGCCTGTGTGCAGAGGTAAAGCCCCGGGCTTGCTGAAAAATTGCTGATGCGAGATGCTGCTAACTAACCATGTCTGTCTACTGCAGTTGGGGAGCCGAGTCGTAATAGGGCTCTATTGGTGTCAGCTTGTAGTATATTCATAGCCTGGCAGTGGCAAGCGAATGTCAATTTGCCGGAGACGAGTCAGCTCCCTAGGGGGTCATAAAGAAATTCTAGGAGGAGTGTGATGAGCCCCAGAGTTGCAGGCAGGGGTGAAAGTGGATGGAATTTCAGCATGGGAAAATTGTAAGCTAATTCATGTACTGGGGAGAGGTGGGGTGGGATTTCCTGCTGGTGACGGGTCGATAGCCTTTGGATGCTAGCGCTTGCTATTGGATGTTCTGCCGCCAGCAGCTTGCCTCTGAATGCTGGTTGCTGGGAATTGCTCAGATCCTGCATTCAGGCTTCTCACTGTTTAGCCACAGTGAGAACAGGATACAGTACTGGACTAAACAGGCCATTGGCCTGATGCGCAGCAGGCTGTTTTTGTGTTCTTTTGTTGTTGTCGTTTAGAAGAAAAAAAGATGATTAAGGCGAGGGGGACTCCGGCCAAGGTTTGCAAAAATGTTCTCCCACCTGCACGGTCCCAGAACTTGAGGTCCTCCCCAGTTCAACTGATTGGCATCCGGTTTGCGGCAGACTGGTCCTTGGTTCACATTAGGCAGAGGGGACTTGAGTTTCTGGTTTTTGTTCAAAAGCATTTTTAACCAGCTTAACATTTTTTTTTAAAAAAAGAAATCTCTTAAATGCTATACGGAAATGCAATACAAGAAAACAGTATAGTAAAACCCAGTAAAACAGTATTCTAAAAAACAGGGACTTTAAAAAAGTGGATTAAAAATGCATTATGGAATTCACTGCCGCAGGATGATAAAGCAGGTCCACTGAGAATTGGCCTTTTGGCCGTTAACCACAGTAGTTAGATGGAATCTCCATGCTGAGAGAGATTCAGTAGGCATCTCAGTTACCTGATGCTGGAAATGAACAGTCTTGGAACGGCTTATGAGCACCTGGCCATTAGGTCCAATATGGGATGATGCTTTGGTAGAACTTTTGGTTCTTACGTGTCAAGGAAAACATCTTCTAACACGTCTTTGGTTAGTTTTCAATGACGGCCTTTGCACTCAGAAGGTTGTCTGGCTGTCTCTCAGCAGAGCAACCTGTATTTATTATTATTTTTTAATGCTAATGTACCCCCAAGGTCACTTCAGAAACAAAGGGGATTTGCCTTGGTGAGGATTTGCTGTGGTGAAGGACAAAACAGTCACCCTCTCTTAGGCCAGTATTGATCGGGCATCTCCTGTAACACCACTTTTTGCATGTAGAGTTCCCATCTCCAATGGACTGCCTGCTGCTTTTTTGAAGTAATCAGGTGAAAAGTGTTAGAAACTCAAGATATATAAGCTAGGCACCAAATGGCTTCTTAAACCAGGGTTACAGTTGCCAAAACAGACTGTCTAGTTGCCGTTTGGGGGCCAGACAGCTCAAAACTTGTATTTTGCAATGTGACTTTTTGGTTCCTGAAATCCGTTCTGATTGTGCAGATAAAATACCCCAGGTAGAATTCTGCAGGATGTGTTGCTAGTGTGTGAAAACAGTACACGTCCAAGGATTCCCCAGGCATGCACGTCCAGATGGTGGAGATGTCAGGTGCCATCCTGGCGCCCGGGCATCTTTGCTTGGTTGCAAGTGGCTGATAATGCCAAACTATGGTTTATATTTTAACTAAGGTTTTGAAATTACAAACTTGGGTTAGTGAGCAACTTTAAATCATAGTTAAGTGGCTGGGCTGGGTTTAAATCATAGAATTGCAGAGTTGGAAGGGACTCCAGGGGTCATCTAGTCCAACCCTCTGCAATGCAGGAATTTCAACTAAAGCATCCACTGCAGATGACCCTCCAACCTCTGCTTAAAAGCCTCTTTATATAACACAGTACTAAATCATGGTTTAATAAAGGGGGTGGACCTTCCTTCCCTGGAAGCTTTTAAGCAGAGGTTGGGTGGCCATCTGCAATGGATGCTTTAGTTGAGATTCCTGTATTGCAGGGGGTTGGACTAGATGACCCTGAGGGTCCCTTCCTACTCTAAAGGTAAAGGTAAAGGGGCCCCTGACCATCAGGTCCAGCCGTGTCCGACTCTGGGGTTGTGGTGCTCATCTCGCTCTATAGGCCGAGGGAGTCGGCGTTTGTCTGCAGACAGCTTCCGGGTCATGTGGCCAGCATGACAAAGCTGCTTCTAGCAAACCAGAGCAGCGCCGGAAACGCCGTTTACCTTCCCGCTGGAGCGGTCCCTATTTATCTACTTGCACTTTGATGTGCTTTCGAACTGCTAGGTGGGCAGGAGCTGGGACCGAGCAACGGGAGCTCACCCCTTCGCGGGGATTCGAACCGCCGACCTTCTGATCAGCAAGCCCTAGACTCTGTGGTTTAACCCACAGCGCCACCTTCCTACTCTACAGTTCTATAAATCCATTGCTGTGTGCAAACCAGGCCATTGCCTGCATACCTTCAGGTCTGTCGTTTTTTTCCTTAGGGACTAGAAACCTGCTATTTAAAAAGCTGAGATCCTCAAGGTATTGAATTATGCACTTGCCCATCTCTGCGCTTTCTCAGTACATTTGTTCGATTGTAAAGACAAAAGTCCTTCCGTCTATAAGGAATGTAGCTACATGTTTGGGTCTGTCTCTTCCTTAACCGTTCTCTTGTCCTGTTCACCTCGGCACTGTGTAAATCGGCACATCTTGAGTCATGATTTGGAAAACGGGACAGAAACTGGCTGCCAGCTATTGAACAGCTGGGCCTTGCTTAATAAGCCTAAAGTGGAAGGATGATGCATCTGCCTCCAACACAGAATCCCACACTTTTAACATCTCCAGAAATGTCTGTAAAGAACACGGGGCCTGAGTGGAAGGGCTTTTTAAATTAAAAAGAAAAACGGCTCTCTTTTTGATGTTCCAGGGACACCGTGAGCACTGTGTAAAAATACCAACATATTGATTTTCTCTCTCTGTGTGTGTGTTACTTGCCTGGTGTCCCAGATCTTGAAGCAAGTGCAATTGGTTTATCTGTGCACAATGGCAAGACAAGCTGAACACCCCTTGAAAAACGATGCTGTACTCTGTCGGTGGGGTTGTATCTCACGCAAAGTACATGTGCACAGCCACAGGATGGAATTCTAAATCTCACTTCCGGGGCTGTGTAATGGATTTCTTTTGAGTTGAGACACAAGGGCATGGCTGTATCATCCAGCAACTTGTTTCTCCACCGTCCGTGGCCAACTGGGTGCTTTCAGGAAGTCCACACAAACGTGTTGCATGAAGGCAACAGACAAAACAACTGATATTCAGAGGTACGCGCCCTCTGAATGTGGGGGCTCCATAGTCACTTTCATGGCTAATGTCCATGGATTAGCCCTAGCCCCCATGACTTTCACTATTCTTAGAAGACCAAAAAGACTAGAATTGCCATCTCGCTGTTTGATTGCTAGGCAGGGATGACTTTTGGGAATCGCTGCTCATTCTCAAGCTCTCTCTCTCTCTGTATTTTGGTGGGTTAACTTCCCTGCCAGAGCCGCAAGTGAATGGGATGCAAAACTGTGATAAGAGCTCTACTTTGGAGGCAGAGCTGATGTTTTGTGTTTCTTATATAGTGATTTTATGTTGTGAACCACCCTGAGATCGGCAGGCATAGGGCAGTATACAAATAATAATAATAATAATAATAATAATAATAATAATAATGCTTTGCATGCAGAAGGTCCCGGTTCTATCCCTGGCATCTCCCAGGAGCAATGGATTCAAACTATAAGAAAGAAGATCCCCCCTAAACATTAGGAAGAACTTCCTGACAGTAAGAGCTGTTCGACAGTGGAATTTGCTGCCAAGGAGTGTGGTGGAGTCTCCATCTTTGGAGGTCTTTAAGCAGAGGCTTGACAGCCATATGTCAGGAATGCTTTGATGGTGTTTATGATTCCTCTGCCCACCCCACCCCATATATTCTTAAGAGCAGGGGTAAGCAACCTAAGGCCCGTGGGCCAGGTGCGGCCCAATCTCCTTCTCAATCTGGCCCACGGACGGTCCGGATTTACATGAGTAGAATGTGTCCTTTTATTTAAAATGCATCTCTGGGTTATTTGTGGGTCATAGGAATTCATTCATATATTTTTTTCAAAACATAGTCCGGCCCACCACATGGTCTGAGGGATGGTGCACCGGCCCACGGCTGAAAAAGGTTGCTGACCCCTGTTTAAGAGGGTCTCCTCCCCAATCTTCAGAGAGTGTCTGGAAGTGTGGAGGCAGAAAATGGTCCTCAAATACAGAACTTAAAGAAGCACAAATATATTTTAACTTACAGGTAGGTAGCCGTGTTGGTCTGGATCGAAGTAAAATAAAAAAATTCCTTCAGTAGCACCTTAAAGACCAACTAAGTTTTTATTTTGGTATGAGCTTTCGTGTGCATGCACACTTCTTCAGATACAGTGAAATGGAAGTTTCCAGGCACTTATGTAGAGAAGGGGTGGGGATGGGGAGGGGAGGGGGGATCACTCAGAAGGGTGGTGGAAATGGGTGATTGACTGACTGATAGCTGTTGATGACCGCAAACGACTGCAAATGGTTTTGCATGAAAAAGCAAGGGTTGAGATGGCTGAAGATCGCTTATCATGTATAATGAGATAAGAACCCGATATCTCTGTTCAAACCAGGTCCCTCCATGGTTTTGAGCTTGGTGATAAGTTGCAATTCAGCAACTTCTCTTTCCAGTCTATTTCTGAAATTCTTTTGTAGTAAGACAGCTACTTTGAGATCTTGTATAGAATGTCCTGGGAGATTGAAGTGTTCTCCTACTGGTTTTTCTGTCTTCTGGTTCCTGATGTCAGATTTATGTCCATTTATCCTTTGGCGTAGGGTTTGGCCTGTTTGTCCAATATAGAGAGCTGAAGGGCACTGTTGGCATTTGATGGCATACACAATGTTAGAGGATGAGCAATTAAATAGTCCTGAGATGGTATGTTGGATGTTGTTGGGGCCAGTAATGGTGTTGTCTGGGTGTATGTGGCAGCAAAGTTGGCATCTGGGTTTATTGCAGGCTCTGGTACCAGTGTCCATGTTAAGTCTGGTGGTTGTATTATTGTGGGTGAGGAGTTGTTTAAGATTGGGTGGCTGTCTGTAGGCAATGAAAGGTCTTCCTCCCAGAGCTTGAGAAAGGGAGCGGTCATTGTCCAGGAGAGGCTGTAGATCTCTGATGATGCGTTGTACTGTTTTAGCTTGGGAGCTGTATGTGATGACTAGTGGTGTTCTGTTATTTTCTTTTTTGGGTCTGTCTTGCAGCAGGTTCTCTCTAGGTATCTGTCTGGCTCTGTTGATCTGTTGTTTAACTTCATCAGGTGGATATTTTAGTTCTAAAAAGGTTTGCTGTAGATCTCTTAGGTGAGATTCTCTGTCTGTAGAGTTGGAACAGATGCGGTTGTAACGTAAGACTCTGTTCTGAAACCATATGCTATCAGTGCTCCCAGCTACGTACGTGACACCACAGATTTTCTGAGGAAAATACAATATTTGAACAATCTTCCTAACAACACTATACTAGCCACTATGGATGTGGAATCTCTATATACCAACATCCCACACAATGATGGTTTACAAGCCATAAGGAACACCATTTCAGATAAAACCACAGCGGACTTTGCTACCAAACTCTGCCACTTTGTCCTTACCCACAACCACTTCAAATTTGGTGATGACCTGTTCCTCCAGATCAGCGGCACAGCCATGGGCACCCGCATGGCCCCACAGTATGCCAACATCTTCATGGCAGATTTAGAACAACGTTTCCTTAACTCCTACCCACTCAAACCTCTCCTGTACCTGCGATACATTGACGATATTTTTATTATCTGGACACATGGACAACAGACCCTGGAAACCTTCCACCAGACATTCAATGACTTTCACCCCACCATCAACCTAACAATGAACCAATCTATGCAAGAAATACATTTTTTGGACACTACTATAAAAATACAGGATGGACGTATAGACACCACCTTATACAGAAAACCAACTGACCGACAAACATATCTACATGCTTCTAGCTACCATCCCAAACATACCAAACAATCCATCGTATACAGCCAGGCCTTACGTTACAACCGCATCTGTTCCAACTCTACAGACAGAGAATCTCACCTAAGAGATCTACAGCAAACCTTTTTAGAACTAAAATATCCACCTGATGAAGTTAAACAACAGATCAACAGAGCCAGACAGATACCTAGAGAGAACCTGCTGCAAGACAGACCCAAAAAAGAAAATAACAGAACACCACTAGTCATCACATACAGCTCCCAAGCTAAAACAGTACAACGCATCATCAGAGATCTACAGCCTCTCCTGGACAATGACCGCTCCCTTTCTCAAGCTCTGGGAGGAAGACCTTTCATTGCCTACAGACAGCCACCCAATCTTAAACAACTCCTCACCCACAATAATACAACCACCAGACTTAACATGGACACTGGTACCAGAGCCTGCAATAAACCCAGATGCCAACTTTGCTGCCACATACACCCAGACAACACCATTACTGGCCCCAACAACATCCAACATACCATCTCAGGACTATTTAATTGCTCATCCTCTAACATTGTGTATGCCATCAAATGCCAACAGTGCCCTTCAGCTCTCTATATTGGACAAACAGGCCAAACCCTACGCCAAAGGATAAATGGACATAAATCTGACATCAGGAACCAGAAGACAGAAAAACCAGTAGGAGAACACTTCAATCTCCCAGGACATTCTATACAAGATCTCAAAGTAGCTGTCTTACTACAAAAGAATTTCAGAAATAGACTGGAAAGAGAAGTTGCTGAATTGCAACTTATCACCAAGCTCAAAACCATGGAGGGACCTGGTTTGAACAGAGATATCGGGTTCTTATCTCATTATACATGATAAGCGATCTTCAGCCATCTCAACCCTTGCTTTTTCATGCAAAATCATTTGCAGTCGTTTGCGGTCATCAACAGCTATCAGTCAGTCAATCACCCATTTCCACCACCCTTCTGAGTGATCCCCCCTCCCCTCCCCATCCCCACCCCTTCTCTACATAAGTGCCTGGAAACTTCCATTTCACTGTATCTGAAGAAGTGTGCATGCACACGAAAGCTCATACCAAAATAAAAACTTAGTTGGTCTTTAAGGTGCTACTGAAGGAATTTTTTTATATTTTAACTTGTGTGACTGTTTCTCCAGAAGAAGCCTGGAAGCAAGACCTGTTCTAAGTGTCTTTAAACAGCAGTATCCACCCCCCCCCCAAAAAAAAACCTCTTGCGAAATGCTGTGGAAATTCTCAAATCGTTTGCTCCCAAAACGATTACAAAATGCACCTTGAATTTTTGCTTTGAGTGAATTTTCACTCAACCAAAAACCCTACAATATAAACTTCAGATTCTCTCTCTCACGCAAATCCAGATATTCCCTTATAGATACTTTATTCCCTTCAACAGAAATGGCAAGCCAGCCCTTCTGAAATGTTAAGTTTTCTGCATTGTCTTTACCATCTTCGTGTTTTACAAATAAGAACAAGCTCCATGGTTTCTTTCTGGGATTCGATTCCTTTTCTACCATAGTGCTCTTTTTGGGTGCTGCAGTTCACCCCGCTTGGGTCTGAACTGCTGGTGATCTTGTCTGGATACATTTTGTAGGCGGTGTTGATGCTGAAGCTATTTGCTTGCACTAGCAAAGCCCGAACAACAGGAACGGAACTGCTTCCCATGTTCCTTCCCAATCCTTTCTTGTTCTTAGATGCTTGTGTGTTTTTGTAAAAAAGGACAAAATCTGACCCTTGAATGCCCTGAGAAGTGTTGGCAGGGGGTGGATTCTTGCTGCACAGCCTCTGGTTTTCCCAAGGAAGGTTTAAGCTTTAAAAGGAAGAGCAGAAGCTGGGAAAGGGGAGAAGAGTCCTTGGTGTTGGAAAACTCCCTTACGGGAAACAAAATAAAAAAATTCCTTCCAGTAGCACCTTAGAGACCAACTAAGTTTGTCATTCATATGAGCTTTCGTGTGCCTGCATGCTTCTTCAGATACAGTGGTACCTCTACTTACGAATTTAATGCGTTCCAAACGCACATTTGTAAGTGGAAAAAATTTGTAAGTCGAATCCCATAGGAATGCATTGGGAGAAAAAATTCGTAAGTAGAAGCAACCCTATCTAAAAATTCGTAAGTAGAAAAAATCTTATCTAAACTGCATCCAAGATGGCGGACGGAGCTCCATTCATAAGTAGAAACATTCGTAAGTAGAGTTATTCGTAAGTAGAGGTACCACTGTACACTGAAACAGAAGTCACCAGACCCTTATATAGTGTATCTGAAGAAGTGTGCATGCACACGAAAGCTCATACAATGACAAACTTAGTTGGTCTCTAAGGTGCTACTGGAAGGAAATTTTTTATTTTGCTTCGACTACGGCAGACCAACACGGCTACCTACCTGTCCCTTAAGGAAAATGAGGATTCCCATTACGGCAGGCGGAATAAGCGGGATTCCATATATAGGCAATTACACAGGGTGACGAAACACTTCCCTTTTCCTGGCCACTTTTACTCCACTTCTCACGATTAGAAGCTAAACGGCCTCAATGGCCTCGACCCAGTATGCCTGAAGGAGCGTCTCCACCCCCATTGTTCAGCCTGGACACTGAGGTCCAGCTCCGAGGGCCTTCTGGCAGTTCCGTCCCTGCAAGAAGTGAGGTTACTGGGAACCAGGCACAGGGCCTTCTCGGTGGTGGCGCCCACCCTGTGGAATGCCCTCCCATCAGATGCCAAGGAAATAAGCAACTATCTGACTTTTAGAAGACATCTGATGGCAGCACTGTTTAGGGAAGTTTTTAACGTTTGATGTTTTACAGTGTTTTTAATACAGTATTCTATTGGGAGCTGCCCAGAGTGGCTGGGGAAACCCAGCCAGATTTGTGGGGTATAAATAATAAATTATTATTATTGTTATTATTAGAGGAGTTGCATTGTTACAGGTTGGCATCAGACTTGATGAATCACCCTTGTGTGAGATACTGTTGTACTTTGGCTCTCAAACGGAATCTGTTCCGGACGTCCATTCGACTTCCGAAAATGTTCGAAAACCAAGGCACGGCTTCTCAATGGCTGCAGGAGCTTCCTGCACCCAATCAGAAGCCGCAGAAGCTGTGGTGGACCTTTGGGTTTCAAAGAACGTTCGCAAACCACAACACTCACTTCCGGGTTTGCGACATTTGGGAGCCAAATCGTTCGAGTCGCAAGGCCTTCGAGACCTAAGGGTCGACTGTACTCAGGTCTTGTGCAAGAGGGGAAACTTCACCAAAGGTGGAGAGGAGGAAACCCCTCTTGTGGTTCTTGCAGGGGTGGGGTGCTGCAAACCTCTTTTTATTCCGCCGGGCTTTTGAGTTTGTTTTGAATTCCCCTTTTCTGCTTGATTGTGTTTTAATGACTCTGTTTTGAAGCTCCCTGTTTTTATTGCATTTGTATTTTTATGCTTGTGAGTTGCCTAGAGGACCTTTTAAATATTTTTTTAGGGTGTGGTATAAATGATTTTATAAATAAAGAATGCCAAAATGATGGATTGGAAAAGGTTCCTGCTCAACGAAGAAGGTGGCTGTTGCGGTATTATATGGGGAAGGGAGAATAAAAGGTGGCAGCGACCAGGGCCGGTGCTAGGGTTTTTTGTGCCCTAGGCGAGATCACCTTCTGCCCCTCCCCCAATTAATAAAAAATAAAAATAAAAATAAAAAATAAAAATAGAAAATAGAAAATAGAAAAATAGAAAAAATAGAAAAAGAAATTAAAAAGTAGACAAAATAAAAAATAAAAATAAAATAAAAAACATCTGAGAGGTGCGGCGAGGTGGCCCCAGGCTCACGATCCCTGCGCGCCTCCGGAGCTTCATGCGGGGAGCGGGAGCCTGGGGTGTCTCCACTGCAGCTATTGAGTGGCTTCAGACCGCTCTCCGGAGGCACGCGCACGCCTTGGGATAGCAACCTGAAGCCGTTCAACAGTGACAGGCGCGGAGGAGGCAGCCCCAGGCTCCTGCTCCCCGCGGGGAGCGGGAGCCTGGGGCGCCTCCACTGCGGCTGTCAGCTGTTGAGCGGCTTCACGCCCCTCTCTGGAGGAACGTGCACGCCTCAGGGTAGCTGCCTGAAGCCGCTCAACAGGTGACAGGTGCAGTGGAGGCAGCCAGCCACAGGCAGCACTGGGGGGCAGCGGGCAGGCTGGCCAGCGCCCCCTCCATTTTGGCGCCCTAGGCAGCTGCCTAGTTCACCTAAATGGACACGCCGGCCCTGGCAGCGACTACTCTCCAGGGCTGGCATGTTGGAAGGGCAGCTGAGGGATAATCCTGCAGACAGGCATTGGTTTGTAACCAATAACCAACTAGGCTGAAAGTGCGTAAATGGTCCATGTGAAATTCATGGCTGCGTGGAACAAGCTTCCCAGCCCTTGTCTGGCACTCTGATCACTATACCATAGAATCGTAGAAGTGAAGAGTTGAAAGGGACCCTGAGGGTCATCCAGTCCAACCCCCTGCAATGCAGGAATCTCAACTACAGCATCCATGACAGTTGGTTCTCCAACCTCTGCTTAAAAACCTCCAGTGAAAAACCTCCTGAGGGAGACCGTTCCACGGTTGAAAAAAAAAATAAAAAAATCCTTCCAGTAGCACCTTAGAGACCAACTCAGTTTGTTATTGTTACGAGCTTTCATGTGCATGCACACTTCTTCAGTTACACTGTCAGAATGTTTCCCCTGATGTTGAGTTGGACTCTCTTTTCTTGCAACTTAAAGCTGTTGGTTCGAGTCCTACCTTCCAGAGCAAGAGAAAACAAGCTCACTCCATCTCCCTGAAAATATTTGAAGATGGCTATCCCATCTATTCTCAGTCTCCTCTTTTCCAGGCTAAGCATGTCCAGCTCCTGTACAGCACATTGGTCTCAGTATGAAGATTCCTTAAATTAGGCTTCTAGCCCTTATGAAGTAATGGATCATGCAGTTTTGATTTCAGGTGAAGGATGCTGAACTAAGCCAAGGGAGGACATCTTGCGTGGTGAAATAAAGGCCGTTCAGATTTCAATTGTGCAGAATATGTGGGCAGTCTTAATTCTAGGTTGCCGACATACTGAGAGAAGAAGCAAGGATTTTATTTCATTACTAGTATCATGAAGCCCGTTAAATTAACGGGTGCTAGAATTAATTAGCGGGGTCCCCCCCCGGTGACTCACCCACCGCCACCACATCAGCCCCTCACTCAGTCCCTTCCTGGGCGGCCAGGCTTTGTGGCAAGAGTGTTCGGGGGGGGGCTTCCACTCGCTCCCTGTCGCTTTCCCCCCAAGTTGATGTTCCGCCAGGCCGGGGGGGGGAGGAGTGAGAAGTGACCCCTCTTCTCTGACGCGATGGGGAGAGAGGGGGGGGAGAGAGAGGCCCGGGTGCCTGCCAGCCTTTACCTCCCCGTTGGTGATATTTAAGGCCAAGTATATGTCCCTGAAGGAGCCTGAGCCGATCTTCCGCACCAGCTTGTATTTCCCCCCCGACAATGAACTCGGCCTTGGAGCCTCTGCTGCTCGCCATGGCGACTGAGGGAGAGAGGGGCTTATTCACATGTTGAGCGCCCGACTGTCGAGTTTCTCCTCAAGGAGCTCCCGGTACAAAAAAGCCAGGATTTCAAGGGGTCTGTCGGTGGGAGGAGGAAGAAGAGGAGGACAACGGGGGAAGTATGGAGGATGGGGGGAGGGAGGGAGGACCCCGGTCCCCGAGGCTCCGTTTGCAACCAGGCCCCTTTGTAGGAAGCGGACGTCCCCCTCCACACGCTTCCGCGGCTTTCAGCGCTCTCTCTGCCCTCTCAGGAAAGGTAGCCCTGAGGGCTGGGAAGGGAGGGAGAAGCTCGAGCGGATCCGGCCGCCGCCTGGCGCTTCATTCGGCCGCCGCCGCCGCCGCCATGTTGTCCGTCTCTCTCTCTCGTGCTCCAAGTGTCTCTGCGCTCCAAGTCCCAACGGCTGTCCGTGGGGCACATGCGCAGTAGCACAAACCCACGAACACAGGGACTGGACGCAGACACATTTGGACTTTATTATATAGGATAGGGCGGAGGGAGAGGAGTAAATTCCAACCAGGGAAGGGATGGTTTCGTTTGCTCCTTATTGGAAAGTGAGGCAGTTCGCTGCGCATTCCCATCGTTTCAGGATTACAAGGGCTGCCGTAAGGATGGAAGGAAACAACTGGGTCAAGAGGCTCTTTAACTATATATATATATATATATATATATATATATATATGGGATTAGCAATGGATCAAGCATTTGAAACTGGGCTGAAACAGAAAGCAAGAATCCCGGCTGGCATGCTCATACCCACTGTGCAACTAAGCTCTGCTTAGCAGTCCCATCAACAACTCTCTGCGTTGGGGTCAGTTGGTTAGCTTTCAATGGAGGGTTTAGGCTAGTAGCAGAGCTTGGAAATCTAGAAACCAGCAAACCACACGGCGGTGCTGGCTAGGGCTGATGGAAGTTGTAGTCCAAAACATGCAGAGGGCACCAGGTTGGGAAAGGCTGGGCTTTAGATATGGCTGGGCTTCTGTAGCTCTGAACTTTGCAGTCCCAACCAAATCTAATCTTCCTCTCCCCCTGCCCTCGGAGCTTATCTTTCGAAAGCAGACTGCACTGTCTCTTTGTCCAAATCCAGTTGGTTGCAAAGGCGACGAGGAATAAATGGTAAAACCCTGGGTTGAAAAAATGGATCTCTGCTCTTGTCGCTTGGCAAAACAGTTCTAGACATGGGGATGCGGGTGGTGCTGTGGTCTAAACCACTGAACCTCTTGGACTTGCTGATCGGAAGGTCGGCAGTTCGGTTCCCCACAATGGAGTGAGCTCCTGTTGCTCTGTCCCAGCTCCTGCCAACCTAGCAGTTCGAAAGCACGCCAGTGCAAGTAGATAAATAGGTACTGCTGCAGTGGGAAGGTAAACGGTGTTTCCATGCAATCTGGTACTCGTCACGGTCCTCCTTGTGCCAGTAGTGGTTTAGTCATGGTGGCCACATGATCCAGAAAACTGTGTGCGGACAAACACTGGCTCCCTCGGCCTGAAAAGCAAGATGAGCACCGCAACCCCATAGTCACCTTTGACTGGACTTAACCGTCCAGGGGTCCTTTACCTTTTTTTACCTTTTAGACGTGGTAAGTGAATTCTGGGGCCAGGCTACAGTGGTGCCTCGACTTACGAATTTAATCCGTTCCGAAGGCACCTTCGTAGGTCGAAAAATTCGTAAGTCGAAAAGCGCCATTGGAAACGCGATTTCCTATAGGAATGCATTGGAAACGGAAAAATTCATAAATCGAAGCAACCCCATCTAAAAATTCGTAAGTCGAAAAAACCCTATCTAAAACCGCCACGGTTTCCATTCGGATGTCGAGAAATTCGTAAGCGTGCGGCCATTTGCCCCACTCGCAAGTCTAAAAATTTGGTTGTCGAGTTGTTCATAAGTCGAGGTACCACTGTATTTCCTCTATTCTGCGGATGGGCCTTTGCGGTGATTGTGTCTCTGCTCAGAAAAAAAAGAAAAAATGCTTTTCCTCTGCTTGTCGGGTCAACGATTTGTGCGTCCAACACCCCAGCCCCCTTTTCTAACACAGTACATACAGCTGTAAATATGTCTCTCCAAATTCCTAGCATTTTGCTTGGGTTTCTGTTGTTGCAGTCTGAGCCTGTTGCCTGCCTGTTCTCTGACTCATCGTTTAATATGAGTTCTTCTGGCTTTTTTTTGGGGGGGGGAGGCTTTGTGGACTGGCTAAACATATGGAGACTTTTTGCCACCATTAATCTAAAGACCCCAAACTGACGCGTCCGCCGTCAAAGGCATGGCCTGCTTCCATGCACTTACTGGCGTAATGCTGAAATAGGATAAAAAGAGATTGGGCGTTGGCTTCTGTTGCGAAACTGTGATTAAATCAGAGATATGTCTCTAGTGTTAAGAGGAGCTTCTAGAGAAAGGAACAAATTTAGCACTGCTTGAACCTGCTAATGGGCTTCTACAGGCATTCTGTATACCCT
The DNA here is from genome assembly GCF_963506605.1 of Zootoca vivipara. Classification (NCBI taxonomy): domain Eukaryota; kingdom Metazoa; phylum Chordata; class Lepidosauria; order Squamata; family Lacertidae; genus Zootoca; species Zootoca vivipara. Next base: position 116,713,640 of record NC_083278.1, on the reverse strand, counting down.
GTTTCCCCGAAAATAAGACATACCCATAAAAAAGCCGTAGCAGGATTTCTAAGCATTTGCGCAATATAAGCCATACCCCGAAAATAAGAAATAGTGATAGGCGCAGTTCTGGAGGGTGCCAAGGAAGAGGCAAGGCTGGACACGTAATAAAAAAAATCAGACATCCCCTGAAAATAAGCCATAGTGTGTCTTCTTGAGGAAAAATAAATATAAGACAGTGTCTTATTTTCAGGGAAACACGGTATCTCGTTTGGACTTCAGGCGGAGTATTTATTTGGATTTATTTCATAAAATTTACAAACTGATGGATTGTAAGATTAAGAATAATAATAATTTCTCAAAGCTGTTTACAAAGAGAATAAAACTATAAAATTATTGATAGAAGCAACCCTTTCGAACATTCAAAAGATAAAACCAGCAATAAACTCAAAGGAAATTAAAGCATACATCAACATTCTACATGTCTGGATGGGCTTGTGTAAACAAGAACAATTTTAGCAGGCGCCAAAAAAGAGGTCAGTGAAGACCTGGTGTCAATAGGCAGGGAGTTCCAGAGCTACACATTATGACTTGTCTTGGAATATATAGGCTGCTTCTCAACATTTGCAAAAATTACGAGGAAATAAATAAAATTATATATTTAAAATCTAATTGGAGTTGTTGCATGCATGCACGCACGCACGCACGCACGCACACACACACACACACTGTCAAAGTTGCTCTCCCCACTGTGACACACAGCGCCATCAGTGTGCATAGTTTGCTTTTGTTATGTGCATGCTTTCGTGTGCCTGCACACTTGGTATCTGAAGAAGTGTGCATGCTACACAATAGCTCATACCAATAACAAACTTAGTTGGTCTCTAAGGTGCTACTGGAAGGAATTTTTTTATTTTGTTTCGACATAGTTTGCTTATCAGAGTTATTTCGAGCCAGGAGATACAGAAGGGAGAATTCCCCAAAGGAATGTAGATTTAGTATTCATTCTTTCAACAGCTGCTAGATTGGCTGTTGTGTTAAATATTGGAAATCCAGGAGTGGCTTATCGATTGGGGGGGGGGGGTACTTGCAGAATGCGCGGGAGATTTTTCTTAATGTGTATAATGGGAAGGAAACTCTCATTCCATGAAGCTGAAGGGAGTGTGTGTGAGAGAGAGTATTATTATTATTTTTCTTTAAATCCGAACTGGGCACTTTCCTTCCTGAAACAGGAGATGGTTACAATTTAGAATCACAGAATTGTAGAGTTGAAAGGGACCCAGAGTGTCATCTAGTCCAACCCCCTACAATACAGGAATCTCAACTTAAAGCATCCACATGACAGATGCTTCTCCAAGGAAGGAGAGTCCACCACCTCCTGAGGGAGCCCGTTCCACAGCCGGACAACTCTTGCCGTCAGGAAGTTCTTCCTGATGTTTAGTCGGAATCTCCTTTCTTGTAACTTGACTCCACTGGTTTGAGTCCTACCCTTCCGGAGCAGTAGAAAACAAGCTTGTTCCCCCTTCCATGTGGCAGCCCTTCAGATTTTTGAAGATGGCACTCATATCTCCTCTTCTCCAGGCTAAACATATTTTAAAAGTACAGTTGTCATTAGAATGGTTTATTTTTGCCCGAAATGTTTTCTTGCCCAGCATTTTGGGCTTGCTTTGCATCTTAAATGTGTTTTGATAATTTTGGATCTTCAACCTCGTCATTGAGAAATGTACTTGGTGGAGGATCTTTCTGTTCCACAGGCCATTATTATCTCCACCATGCTCTCCCATTACTGTTCAAGCAGCCCAATTGCTGACTCACTCTACTTGGTGCTAGAGAATACTACCTTTTCTATCTTTCCTTCATTATCTCTCTCTCTTTACTCTTCTTGCAGCTGATCCTGTTGATAATCCATAAAATCCTGTTTCTGGTGGGAAATCTGGACGTTAAAAGTTTTTCCAGTGTCTTACCTGTTGGACACATTGGAGGCTCATTCCAGGTGGCAGGCTGGTCACGAAATTGAGGTAAGGTGAAATTCTGCATCTTAAGCGAGCTACTTTCTTTGCAGCATCTGTCTTTATGCAAAAATGAGATTGATTATTTTTTTTGGTCCGCTACATCCCCATGAGGAGAGGTCACACACAAATAATGAAATGCATATTTGAAAAAAAATAAATCTTGATTTTCTATTGATCAACAGCAAATCTACCCTGCTAAAGTATAAAGTCCTCCATTTGTCTTGTAACTGCTGCTTGCTTGCATTCCCTCTGTTACCCAAAGGTGGCTCCACAGTTTACCTTTCCTCCAAGTACTGTTGCATGAAAGAGCCTACCTATGGTACTTTATATTTTGAAACATCGCCATGGGTAGGGGGGTTGCAAAGAGCAATGGTGTAATTTGGAAAAGAATAATATATATTTTTTATTTAGACCCTCTTGGACAACTGATTGGAAAGGTCTATATATTAGCTTAATATCCCACCTTGTTTGTATGCTGATACCCATAGTTCCGGAGCCGGCAGGCAGTGGAAAGCAGTGTTTGAAATTTCCCAGGCTCCAGGAGGGTTTTGCTACTGGTGTGGGTCCAATTGCAACTAAATAGAGATTTCTGAGCGCCAGGTTGGCAACTGACCTTTCCATCAATGCTTGGCTTGTGGGGAGGTGCATGTTTCTCATTAATATCATGGCTTCTTATTTGTAGGAAACTTGATAGAGAGAATGGGAAGGCAAGTGAGGGTTGATGATGAGAAAGATGGGAGTCTTCAAGGTGCTTGGGAAGTGATTTGGGAATGTCCCAAAATGATGCAGAGATGTGCACAGGTGAAAGTTTAAGCAGCCAGCGCAGGGACGGGAGGACTTGGGAAGCAGCAGCCAGGCTTTGTAATCATTTTGATGCAGACTTCATAATGATTCCCGCTAATGCTATTATACAATTTTTTTGGGGGGGGACTTGAACTGTGCCAGGATACCCTATACAGGGGCATCGCAATAGGGGGTGGGGGGCAGCGTGGCTGCGGGGGGCAGCACGGTGCCCCCTCGCTACTGTGGCGGCAGCGCAGCTGCCATTGCAGAGGCCCCAATGTTTCTGTTCTCGCCCCTCACTTCCTGGTGGGGCGGAGGCAAGGGGCGGGCCAGAGAGTAGCATCAGCGGCGGCCACTGAAGCCCCTCGCCGCTCTGTCTCCGCCTGAGTAGGAAGAAGACAAAGCGCGTGGCAAGCCGATCCATAGTGCGCTTTGTCTTTTTCCTACTCAGGTGGAGGCGGAGCGGTGAGGGGCAGCCAGAAGGCTAGCGACGCCGCTAACCCTATAAAACATCAGGAGCGATGTGGGGCTCTTCTCTGCTAAGTTTTAAGCTCCTGCTTGTCTGTTTTGTTCATATATATTTTTCATGAGGCTAAGATGGTTGGGTGGCGCCTTGTACGCCTCCTTCCGGCGACTCCTGCAGCCAAGCTGGCGTCAAACTTATTGCTCTGCTTTACTTTGGAACCACGTGTACCTCCATAGACACTGCCCAGGCTTGTGCCCTGGGGCGGCCACTTTGGTGCTCTCTAGCCTGCTTCTGAGCTGGTGCCACCAAGTTAAATGTCATCTGCAGAAGTTTTGTTGCTGTTTTGGAAAGGAAATGGTTTCCTTCTCTGTGTTGCTATGAAAAGGGGTTGATTTCTCTCTTTTTTGATGGAATTGCAAACTTGGTGGATTAGTGGAATGCTGTGGACATAGTATATATTGATTTCAGTAAGGCTGTGGACAAAGTCCCCCATGATATTCTCACGAGGAAGCTGGGAAAATGTGGGTTGAACGAGGTGACTGTTAGGTGTATTTGTAGCTGGTTAACTGACCGAACCCAAAGAGGACTCCTTAATGGTTCCTCGTCATCCTGGAAAAAAGTGACAAGTGAGGTGCTGCAGGGTTCTGTCCTGGGCCTGTTATTGTTCAACATCTTTATAAATTACTTGAGTGAAGGATTTGAGGGCATGCTCATCAAATTTGCAGATGACACCAAACTGGGAGGGGTAGCTAATGCCGCAGAAGGCAGAATCAGAATTCAAAATGACCTTAACAAATTGGAGAACTGGGCACAAGCTAACAAAATGAACTTCAATAGGGACAAACGTAAGGTTCTGCACTTAGGCAGGAAGAACCAGGTGCACAAATATAGGATGGGGGGTGGGTGGGATGGACACCTGGCTTCCTAGCAGTATATGTGAAAATGATCTAGGGGTCTTGGTGGACAACAAGCTTAATATGAGTCAACAGTGTGATGCAGCAGCAAAAAAGGCTAATGCTATTTTAGACTGCATCAACAGAGGTTTAGTGTCCAGATCAAGGGAAGTAATAGTCCCACTCTATTCTGCCTTGGTCAGACCACACCTGGAATACTGTGTCCAATTATGGGCACTACAATTTAAGAAGGATGTTGACAAGCTGGAATGTGTGCAGAGGAGGGCAAACAAGATGATCAGCGGTCTGGAAACTAAGGCTTATGAGGAGCGCCTGAAGGAGCTGGGGATGTTTAGCCTGGAAAAGAGGAGACTGAGAGGAGATATGACAGCCATCTTCAAATATCTTAAGGGCTGTCACATGGAGGAGGGAGCAAGCTTGTTTTCTCCTGCTCTGGAAGGTAGGACTCGAACCAATGGCTTCAAGTTATTTCATTGTTTGTTGACATTGCAACAGTGATAATCAAAGATAGACTTTTCAGGAATCTGTTTTTTAAAAATAATTCGCACCCAGTTTTGCAGTGTAAATTTTAGAAAGGGGTCAACATGGAAAGGAACAGTGATTTGTGAAAGACCCGTTGATCATCTTCTGTTCAGCCTCCCTCTCCTGTCCATTCTGCACTTTTGAGTACTAATACACTAAGGTATGTAGAGCTCTTTGTGTTCTTCTCATACCAGCTACCCTCCCCCCCAAATTTAAATAAATGTTTCTAGTCCTCATGGCTGTGGGTATAAGGCTGACAATTGCATAGGCTGCCCAGGGAATTTTCAGAAGTACTAAAGTGGGAGAGAGCATGACATTCAGGGATAAGGTTGTGAGGTGTTGTTGCTCAATGTAGCTTTTCTTCTCTCGCCACAACTACCTGGTGAAAACTGGGTGAATTTTGCAGGGTGTTTTGACTGATCGCCTTTTAGCTCTGCTATTTTGGTGATAACTTTTTCCTCCTTCTCGTAGAGAGATGGAGATTCATTTATATTCATTGGGCTTGGAATTGCTGTGATAAATAGAGGTTACTGGCGTTCTTATGAGCTGGCCTGCCTGCTTCCTGGGGTCTGCAGTAGGCTTAATTCCTACGAAACTCATTCCGCCTTTGTTCCCTTCCTTTCTCCCGCCTGCTTCAGAGCTCATTAGAGCCCACCTACCACACCTTTGAACAGAACGCGGAGACCATGGGGACAGAATAGGGAACTGCACCCTGGAGGGCCAAGTGACTTTGGACAATAACCTCAACTTCCCATGGCAGTTTTCCATTGTCTGAAGTAATTTTTGATTGCACAGGAGGAATAACAGTCAAGTGGTGCGTGTGTGTCCCCCCCCCCCCGGAAACCTTTTGCCGTTGCTTGTTACATTTTGATGGGAATGCCAATTTAGATTGGGGAATCGCAGGATCACCCACCACCCATTTTCCATATCTTCTTCCTTGGCTCCAAACGTAACGAAGACAAGCAGGGGGCTACTCTGGAAGCTGCAGCTACACCTGAACTGCCTTCCTGATTAGGAGACCGCTGTAAGCGGATGGAAACATCAGCAGGATTTTAATAACACTTGTAATGTAACAATTACTATGGATAATATGGACGGATACAAAAATATGGAGTATGAAACAAAGTGCAGTTGAATATGATGACAATGAGACCCATGGAGGGGATGGACGAAAGTCTATAGATTCAGAGAAATCTCTAAATGTGGGTTTGTTTGTTTTTGGTATTATAATTTTACGCTTGAAAAATCCAATAAAAATTATTTTCAACATGGCAAAAAGACCTACATTGGCTCCCAGTACGTTTCCGAGCACAATGTTTGATTTCTGTATTTTAATATTTTGTTGGATGCCGCCCAGAGTGGCTGGGGGAACCCGGCCAGATGGGCGGGGTATAAATAATAAATTATTATTATTATTATTGTTGTTGTTGTTGTTTAGTCGTTTAGTCGTGTCCGACTCTTCGTGACCCCATGGACCATAGCACGCCAGGCACTCCTGTCTTGCACTGCCTCCCGCAATTTGGTCAAACTCATGTTCGTAGCTTCGAGAACACTGTCCAACCATCTTGTCCTCTGTCGTCCCCTTCTCCTAGTGCCCTCAATCTTTCCCAACATCAGGGTCTTTTCCAAGGATTCTTCTCTTCTCATGAGGTGGCCAAAGTATTGGAGCCTCAGCTTCACGATCTGTCCTTCCAGGGAGCACTCAGGGCTGATTTCCTTAAGAATGGATAGGTTTGATCTTCTTGCAGTCCATGGGACTCTCAAGAGTCTCCTCCAGCACCATAATTCAAAAGCATCAATTCTTCGGCGATCAGCCTTCTTTATGGTCCAGCTCTCACTTCCATACATCACTACTGGGAAAACCATAGCTTTAACTATACGGACCTTTGTCGGCAAGGTGATGTCTCTGCTTTTTAAGATGCTGTCTAGGTTTGTCATTGCTTTTCTCCCAAGAAGCAGGCGTCTTTTAATTTCGTGACTGCTGTCACCATCTGCAGTGATCAAGGAGCCCAAGAAAGTAAAATCTCTCACTGCCTCCATTTCTTCCCCTTCTATTTGCCAGGAGGTGATGGGACCAGTGGCCATGATCTTGGTTTTTTTGATGTTGAGCTTCAGACCATATTTTGCGCTCTCCTCTTTCACCCTCATTAAAAGGTTCTTTAATTCCTCCTCGCTTTCTGCCATCAAGGTTGTGTCATCTGCATATCTGAGGTTGTTGATATTTCTTCCGGCAATCTTAATTCCGGCTTGGGATTCATCTAGTCCAGCCTTTCGCATGATGAATTCTGCATATAAGTTAAATAAGCAGGGAGACAATATACAACCTTGTCGTACTCCTTTCCCAATTTTGAACCACTCAGTTGTTCCATATCCAGTTCTAACTGTGGCTTCTTGTCCCACATAGAGATTTCTCAGGAGACAGATGAGGTGATCAGGCACTCCCATTTCTTTAAGAACTTGCCATAGTTTGCTGTGGTCGACACAGTCAAAGGCTTTTGCATAGTCAATGAAGCAGAAGTAGACGTTTTTCTGGAACTCTCTAGCTTTCTCCATAATCCAGCGCATGTTTGCTATTTGGTCTCTGGTTCCTCTGCCCTTTCGAAATCCAGCTTGCACTTCTGGGAGTTCTCGGTCCACATACTGCCTAAGCCTGCCTTGTAGAATTTTAAGCATAACCTTGCTAGCGTGTGAAATGAGTGCAATTGTGCGGTAGTTGGAGCATTCTTTGGCACTGCCCTTCTTTGGGATTGGGATGTAGACTGATCTTCTCCAATCCTCTGGCCATTGCTGAGTTTTCCAAACTTGCTGGCATATTGGGTGTAGCACCTTAACAGCATCATCTTTTAAAATTTTAAATAGTTCAGCTGGAATATCATCACTTCCACTGGCCTTGTTATTAGCAGTGCTTTCTAAGGCCCATTTGACTTCACTCTCCAAGATGTCTGGCTCAAGGTCAGCAACCACACTACCTGGGGTGTACGAGACCTCCATATCTTTCTGGTATAATTCCTCTGTGTATTCTTGCCACCTCTTCTTGATGTCTTCTGCTTCTGTTAGGTCCTTACCACTTTTGTCCTTGATTATGGTAATCTTTGTACGAAATGTTCCTTTCATATCTCCAATTTTCTTGAACAGATCTCTGGTTTTCCCCATTCTATTGTTTTCCTCTATTTCTTTGCATTGCTCATTTAAGAAGACCCTCTTGTCTCTCCTTGCTGTTTTTTGGAAATCTGCATTCAGTTTCTTGTATCTTTCCCTATCTCCCTTGCATTTTGCTTGCCTCCTCTCCTCTGCTATTTGTAAGGCCTCGTTGGACAGCCATTTTGCTTTCTTGCATTTCCTTTTCCTTGGGATGGTTTTCGTTGCTGCCTCCTGTATAATGTTACGAGCCTCCATCCATAGTTCTTCAGGCACTCTGCCCACCAAATCTAAATCCTTAAACCTGTTCCTCACTTCCACTGTGTATTCATAAGGGATTTGATTCAGATTGTATCTTACTGGCCCAGTGGTTTTTCCTACTTTCTTCAGTTTAAGCTGGAATTTTGCTATAAGAAGCTGATGATCTGAGTTACAGTCAGCTCCAGGTCTTGTTTTTGCTGACTGTATAGAGCTTCTCCATCTTTGGCTGCAGAGAATATAATCAATCTGATTTCGATGCTGCCCATTTGGTGATATCCATGTGTAGAGTCGTCTCTTGTGTTGTTGGAAGAGAGTGTTTGTGATGACCAGCTTGTTCTCTTGACAGAACTCTATTAGCCTTTGCCCTGCTTCATTTTGAACTCCCAGGCCAAACTTGCCAGTTGTTCCTTTTATCTCTTGATTCCCTACTTTAGCATTCCAATCCCCTGTAATGAGAAGAACATCCTTCTTTGGTGTCATTTCTAGAAGGTGTTGTAGGTCTTCATAGAATTGGTCAATTTCACTTTCTTCAGCACCGGTAGTTGGTGCATAAACTTGGATTACTGTGATGTTAAAAGGTCTGCCTTGGATTCGTATCGAGATCATTCTGTCATTTTTGAGATTGCATCCCATTACAGCTTTTGCCACTCTTTTGTTGACTATGAGGGCCACTCCATTTCTACTACGGGATTCTTGCCCACAGTAGTAGATATGATAGTCATCCGAACTGAATTCGCCCATTCCCTTCCATTTTAGTTCACTGATGCCCAGGATGTCGATATTTATTCTTGTCATCTCATTTTTGACCACATCCAGCTTACCTCCATTCATGGTTCTTACATTCCAGGTTCCTATGCAATATTTTTCTTTACAGCATCGGACTTTCCTTTCGCTTCCAGGCATATCCGCAACTGAGCGTCCTTTCGGCTTTGGCCCAGCCGCTTCATCAGCTCTGAATCTACTTGTACTTGTCCTCCGCTCTTCCTCAGTAGCATGTTGGACGCCTTCCGACCTGAGGGGCTCATCTTCCAGCGTCATAACTTTTATATGCCTGTTGTCTTTGTCCATGGAGTTTTCTTGGCAGGGTTACTGGAGTGGCTTGCCAGTTCCTTCTCCAGGTGGATCACGTTTAGTCAAAACTCTCCACTATGACCTGTCCATCTTGGGTGGCCCTGCATGGCATAGCTCATAGCTTCTCTGAGTTATTCAAGCCCTTTCGCCACGACAAGGCTATTATTATTATTATTTATCGGACTGCACATTTGGGGATTGACCTAGGAGGAAACAAGAATAGCCAATCTCAGTAGGGATAGGGTGTTGATGTGGTACAGAATGCCGAGACGTTGCACCATGGGATCTCTGTGTGTGTGTGGATAACACGAAAAGGAGAGGATGTGCAGTGGGGTCTTTTACCGCTGGCCTGGACAGCGGATCCAGGCCGAGTAAGATGATCCTGGGCGGGGGGGGGGGGGGGAGAGATTTCAATGCAGTGGAAGCAAAAGATTCTCCTGGGCAGTATGAATGTGAGGAAAGAGAAACGGCATGGCCTCTTTTCTCTGTAATTAGGGTGTCATACAATGCACTCTCTCACTTCAGCAGGATATGCCATTGTAGATCCCAGGGGCATTGATTCTGTATAGCTTGGAAGGCCCTCTGTGGGGCATTCGTCCCGGGTGTCGGGCCTGCTTCCCAAACTCCTCTGGATCAGATCTGAGAATCGAGCAGAACCCCCATGAGCAAAGTAGCCTCTCCTCCCCACCCCAAGCTCAGTTTATCCAAATAAATATATCGGAAGGGGCATCTCCACCCCGGACACCGAGGTCCACCTCCAAGGGTCTTCTGGCAGTTCCCTCCCTGTGAGAAGTGAGGTGACAGAGGACCAGGCAGAAGAGAGCCTTCTCTGTAGTGGCACCCGCCCTGTGGAACGCCCTCCCACCAGATGTCAAAGAGAAAAACAACTATCAGACTTTTAGAAGACACCTGAAGGGAGCCCTGTTTAGGGAAGTTTTTAATGTTTGATGTTTTATCATGTTTTTAATATTCTCTTGGGAGCCGCCCAGAGTGGCTGGGGAAACTCAGCCAGATGGGCGTGGTATAAATAATAAAGTATCATTATTAGTATCATCATCATCATTATTGTCATTATTATTATTACTTTCAGTTGGGCTGATCGTTTGTGCTGTTGCTTGGATGTGGGTTCATTTTGCTTACTGCTTCTCTTGAGTCCCTGTGTAAAAGTAAGGTGACGCATGGCTTCGTGTCCTTGGACTGTTCTGTTGGCCTGTGGACAGGCCAGGGTTAGGCTTGCATTGAGGGAAGAACCCTGACCTCTGTGTGTTGTGTTGATTAGATGTACTGCAGAAGGGCACACATTATTCCCCTCCATTAAAGCATGTGACCCAAAGATCACGCCTGTCCCATGGAGGAAGATGAAGATCTAGAATTCTGGTGCTCTTCATTCTTCGTGGAGCTCTTCTGATGTGAACATCTGCTTTTCCAACAACCCTGTTGGGGTTGGATAATGCCATTGAGGAGCACTATCTGAAATTCCATGAGTCCGTGGCAGAAGTGAAAACAAAAGCTTTGGTGTCCTAGAACTAAGACAAGCTCTGCGTCTGTTGGATAGTAGGACTGGTGTGGAGCTTCTATCGGTGCCAAGGAATGGCCAGAAAGAAAGTCCTACTCCAGTATCAAGAGTTCTGATGAAGCCAAGGAGATGTGTGCCTGATCAGCTTCTGGAGCGAGAGCCTGTTCAAGCTAATCTGAACCTTGGAAAGAAGCAGCTGTAATATTGCATAATAAAAACAGGTGTCCAAATGGTTCAGAGGGTTCCGTTTCTTGGGCCTGCTGTGCCAAGAGCAAGAATCTGAGCTGCATATCATTCTTCCTTGTGCCCAAATAGGGCAAAACTGAGCACTGGGCTCAGTAGCTTGTTGCTGGCTCAGCCTGGCAATCAACCCCTTAAGATTCCTGCCCCTTTGGATGAGTCCTGGCACCCCCCAGGCCTCATAAAAGCTGTCGTAGCGGGAATGAAAGAACACCATGAGTGGTGGAACAGTGGTGGTGGAACTCATGCAGCCACCATCCAACCTCTGCTTACTAGAGAGGCACTGCTTCCTCCCATCATTCTCAACTTCTCCCTTGCCACTAGTGTTAGCCTCCTTCCCAAACATGCCATTCTCTCTGCTGTTCACCTATCCAGGCATACGCACTGCGCCGGGAAGCCAGGAACGACTAAAATGATGCTGATGTGCTGAAGTATGGGCATGATGCCATGGAGACGCCAGTGGCGATAAATGTTGCCTCCCGTGCATGTGCCGCCGCCGCCGCGGAGCCAGGAACGGTCGCGGCCCACAGCAGCTCGGCCCCCAATCGGTCGTGATCGGCATCCTGCTGTCAGCCCAAAACTAATATCTGTAGCAGCACTGACATGTATTCTTAATGCGATTCTTCCCCCTTGCTCTCATCAACTCGCAGGGATGACAGGAGCTAGCTTGGGACCCGTACTGGCTGTGTACGGCTGCACGGCCGGCTTCCCATGCAGAGAGCTCTTGTAATTGGAAAGGCAGGAGAGGATTGCAGCCCCCTCCCCCCCCCCCGGCTGTGCAGTTGAAGGTCTGGGGTCTCCCCTGGGAAGGATGGCGGAGGGGAAGGAGCTATTTCACCTGCTGTGCTTGTGCGCTTAGAACATGAGTGGGCAGCGCACTGTTGCACTTCTGCTCCGCTTGTTGGCCACTGGGGGATGTGGGATGCTGGACTTAGGCTTTTTGGTCTCTTCTTACATTCAGATGAAAACGGAAAAGCCGCAGATCTGATGCAAACCCATACCCTGCCTGGAGCTGATGTGTGGCTGTGAAATCCACCCTTCCTAAGAGAAGTGGGTTTCTCCTACCCTCTTTCATGGAAAAGGCAGCTCAGCTCTTGACGCCTCTTCTTCCAGTGAACCTGCAGACAGACGCGTCTCATCTCTCGGAGTGCTGTACATAATGGAACCAGCACTGTGTGTATTTCACCTTCTGAATTATCTCCCTAGAGCAGACTCATCCGCTTCCCAGGAATAATTGTTCTTGGGCTGTTGCTCAGCAAAGGGTCTCCCTCCTCTTTTCTTCCCCCCTTCCCTCCCCCCCTCACATATCTTCCTCTCCCCACCCCCTGCCATCGGTGGGACGGCCTCTCCCCTCTTTTGGAGTTGGTGTTGATGGAATTTTCCCCTGATGAAGTTGTTTCTCCTTGGCAGGGAAGAAATGCTGCCAGGCTTAATGAGCCGGAATGACGAGTGGTGTCAGCTTAGATCAACATCCTGAATGCGTTGTGTTCTGCTTCCCTTTTGCCATTTGTCTTTCGCAGGCAAGCTCCCTTTTAGGCTGCTCCCGATTAGCCTGCCTTGGGATTTTCCTCTCTGTGTGAGGATGGGGCAAAGAGGAGACAGCTGGAGAAGCTTGGCATGCGAATGTGCGCTGACAAAGCAGAGATGCATTCCAGGGAAGCTTTGAGATGAAATTTTGCAGTTCGGCCTGGATTGGCTGTGTAAGTGTTTGGGGGAACCAGTGTCACTGTTGTCGGCCTCTTTGAAACTTTTTTAGGCTCCTGGGGTTCAGTGGACCACCATTGGCCTTCCTTACTGGTCTTTCACTGACCACAAATGGGCTGCACCAGAGACAGTCTGTTTGCAGATCCTTCCTTCCTTCCTTCCTTCCTTCCTTCCTTCCTTCCTTCCTTCCTTCCTTCCTTCCTTCCTTCTTATAGGAAGTTGCCTTATACAGAGTCAAGACCATTGGTCCATCTTGCTCAGTATTGTCTACACTGACTGGCAACAGGGATCCAAGGGTCATCTAGCCCAACCCCCCAAAATGCAGGAATCTCAGCTAAAGCATCCATGACAGATGGCCACCCAACCTCCAGATAAGGCTCACTCTACCTGGCGATGTTGTTGGGGATTAAACCTCCTTTCTTTCTGCTCATCCTGCTGCTGCCTCTTGCACAGGCAGGCAGAGGAGCCGCCGTTGGGGGAGGTGCTGCGCTGAGCCTCTCCCAACGGCGGCCACCAAGCCTGCTCTTGCAAGCGGCAGAGAGACCAGTGGCCCAAAAGGGCTCCTTTCGGGCCACTGGTCCCACTACTGCCACTGGCGGCAGCAGCAGCAGAGGGGGGTGCAGCCTGATTTCAGGCTGTTTGTTGCTCCCCCGCCCTTCTGCCGCTGGCGTTGGTGGAGGGGGGAGCAGCCCGATTTCAGGCTCTTCGCCGCTACCCCGCCCCTCAGCTGCTGGCGGCGGCGGGGGGAGCGGCAGAGGCATCCCTCTGCTCGATGGATCCCGCTGTCGTCCAGGGCCTTCGCTCCATAAGACGCACAGACATTTCCCCTTCGTTTTTAGGAGGGGAAAAGTGTGTCCTATGGAAAGAAAAATACGGTAAAAATGCTAATCTGCTTCTGCCGGAGAATCTTCCATTTAAACCCCATCCTTTTTCTGTTTATCATTCCAATTGGTTTAGTGGGTCCAGTATACTTGAAGGAGCGTCTCCATCCCCATCGTTCTGCCCGGACACTGAGGTCCAGCGCCGAGGGCGTTCTGGCGGTTCCCTCGCTACGAGAAGCCAAGTTACAGGGAACCAGGCAGAGGGCCTTCTCGGTAGTGGCACCCGCCCTGTGGAACGCCCTCCCACCAGAGGTCAAAGAGAACAACAATTACCAGACCTTTAGAAGGCATCTCAAGGCAGCCCTGTTTAGGGAAGCTTTTAATGTTTGATTTCTGTATTTTAATGTTTTGTTGGAAGCCGCCCAGAGTGGCTGGGGGAACCTGGCCAGATGGGCAGGTATAAATAAATTATTATTATTATTATTATTATTATTATTATTATTATTATTATAGTGGGTAACAGGTGCATTCACACTCATCCATTTTATCGCCTGATAATCGTGTTTGATTAGCGTACCGTTTCTGTCTTTTTGACCTCTAGCGTGTATTACCTACTACCCAGGTGTAATTATTCCCCATACCTTGCAGAAGTAGCCATCTCTGTCTTGCATGGCAGGAAACCACAGAGATATTTGGGTTTTGCTAAGAAACACCTCTTGACTTATGTCCCCTCTGAAAGAGTCAAGGATGCATTTCCAAATACCAGAAAGCATTGGCAAGTGTCCTTTAAAAAAATGCTATGTCCCCTTTTCTGGAGTCTTAATACTATGGTCCAATGGATGGAAAAGTGGAATCCATCCTCTGTGTTCAACCTCCATGGTTTTGTGATCTTTAGAAGGGCAGTTGCCCTTGAGATGCAACTCCCATTGTAAACTGATAATATTTGTGGTTCTGTGTCATCGTTGCCATAAGAAGGGTCTGCTGAATCGGGACAATGGCACATCCAGTCCGGCTTCCTAGTAGTCCGATGTCTCCGGCCGTGGAGGCAGAACATAGCCTTGTCCTCTGTGGAAAGACGCAAAAAGCATTTGACAAATTAAAAGCGATAATGAAGCATGAGAACGCATGAGTGCAACCGGAAACTGGGAATCCCACGGGGCGCTTTCAGGAGTGAACACAGTAATTTGTAATCCAAACTGAAGTGTGCAGATGGGATTATGATGATCATGCGGGGTGATACTGCTTGAGGAAGAGGAATCCGTTGCTTCCCGGTATTTATTGCCACCCATTAGCAGTCACAGTTTCTTCTGTGATTCCGCCGCCTTGTATCATTTGTGTGAAACGTTAAATCCCAGCTTTAACTAAAAAAGAAAAAGAAAGAAACCAGCTACTGGTTCCAAACTTTCGTGTTTCTTTTGACAGAGGCTGTTCCGCAGTTGCTGTTGCTAACTGTTAATAGCAACAATTGCAGAGACTGCCAACACAACACATGTGGGCACAGTGGTGCACTTCATAGAATCACAGAATTGTAGAGCTGGAAGGGACCCCCGAGGGTCATCCAGTCCAACCTTGCAGATCGAACCTGCAACCTTGGCATTCTCAGCCCCATGCTCTATCACGAAGCCACCGAGGTCACCTTAGACAGGGAGTGAAGGTAGTTGCTGAAGAAGGAATTTGGCAGAATATCCCTCTTTCTGGCTTCCCCTTTTTGGCTTCTCAAGGCTCAGATTAATTCTTCTGTATCCAGCCTTTGCCAAGATCCCTTGGGAAAATGAGGCATGTTCCCTTCCTTTCCCTATTTCTTGCGGGTGGGGAGGAGAGTGATCCGGGTGAGGGGTGAGGAGAGTGACCAGAGGAAGTGGGGACCCACAGCACTCGCTCAAAACTCCAAATGAGCCTGTTGGATCAAAAAGGGTAACACCGTAGTCATTTGTTCATAAGCAGGGGCTGGTGGCCACTCCAGGTTGGGGCCAGTTTGTAAACCCAAGCCCAATAGTTGCCCATAGGAGACAAGTCCTATTTTTTGATCTCCAGCTGTGTGTGCAGTTCCTGTTAAAAGCAGGGTATCCTACGGGTGTTGCACCAGCTTTTCAAGCAGAACAATGAAACTGTGGGGGAAAAATATCAACTGTGCCTAAATGTGCTTTGACAGCCACACTTAGATTAGCGTACTGGGCTGGAGCATTTGATCTGTTTTCCTTCAGCAAGTTGCACTCGGGAGAGCATGAATCAGATAAGGAGAAGCTTAAGATCCTTGAGTTTACAGCTATTGATAGCAATACGGGAAACTGTATTGCAGCTGCAACGCTCTGATTATCTGTAATGGAAGGAGAAGGAGCCCCTGCTTGCTTAGAGAGTCTTGCTTTTGCAACCTGGACAACTCGTGCGCTGCTTCTTTTGAAACTCTAATCTGTGGTCTGCCTTTCACAGAACAGTTGGTATGATGGAGCCATCCTGCTTCCGTTCAGATGCTGGCCCACTTGGCCACTTGTATAATCTCTCTTTCCATCTTAGCTCCCTGCTGCCTTTTTAACTGGAGAGGCTAGGATAATAATACCGGTAATAATAATAATAATAATAATAATAATAATAATAATAATAATAAATTTATACCCCGCCCATCTGACTGGGCTTCCCCAGCCACTCTGAGCGGCTTCCAACAAAATATTAAAATACAGTAATCCACCAAACATTTAAAGCTTCCCTAAACAGAGCTGCCTTCAGAAGTCTGGTAGTTGTTGTTCTCTTTGACATCTGGTGGGAGGGCATTCCACAGGGCGGGTGCCACTACTGAGAAGGCCCTCTGCCTGGTTCCCTGTAGCTTTGCTTCTCGCAGTGAGGGAACCGCCAGAGCGCCCTCGGCACTGGACCTCAGTATATCCTTCAGATATACTGGACCAAGGCTGTTTAGGGCTTTAAAGGTCAGCACCAACATTTTGAATTGTGCTCGGATACGTACTGGGAGCCAGTGTAGGTCTTTCAGGACCGGCGTTATGTGGTCTCGGCAGCCGCTCCCAGTTTGAGCCTGAGGTCCTCTCCATGGGAAAACAGGTACTCTGCCTCTGTGGGGAGCATTTGGGGGGGGGTGTATTGGAAACAGGCAAGCACCCATCGCTAGTTAAGCAGATTGTCAGAGGCTGTAGCGGGCGGCAATGGCTTCGGCTTTGGCTTCTCCTGTGCTTGACAAAGGCATGTTATACTTCTTGCATGTTAAACAACTCTAGTAGTGGTAGGGTTGATGTGCTGGATGGTGTTCTGCTCTTCAGGAGGTGATCTAGCAGGTTCCTGCCTTTCCTTCTCCCATCTTCACTGCCTCTGCAACTGTGTGAAGAAGCTGGGATAGTTCACTTGGTAGAGCATATGAGTCTCTTAATCTCTGCGTGTCAGGGCTGGGGGGTGGACTAGATGACTCTCATGGTCCCTTCCAACTCTGTGATTCTATCTCCTAGGTTTGCAATGGCTCCTGAGACTGAAGTTAAGGCTGTCAAGTGTTAACAGGAAAAATAGGGGTGTTTGGCTTTTGCTGCCCAACTCCCTAAGGGACTGAGCCCCCTAAGTTCATGCTTGGTCAGAGATGAATGGATGGAGGCAGGATGCAGTGAAAGCAATGGCAGATCTTTATTTTTCTGTTGCAGCAGAGTTCCCTCCCCTCCTTGCAAGGAGGCGAGAGAGACCTCGAACAATGAAGAAACATCTCTTTTAAGGGTTTGCATTTTGGTGTGGAGAAGAAGGCCACCCCCTCTACAAACAGTCAGAAATTACATCACACATAAGGTGGGGGTTACTGTGGCTCAGGCAGGCCAAGGTGTGATATTCCTGAGGATTTAGCAGGAATAGTTAAATAGTTCCAGACACAGTTTACGCAAAACATTAGCATTTGATGAGACAATCAGGATGCCTGTCAGACATCCCTCAATGCAGAGCATCTGGGCAAACAATGGCAATTAATACCAAGGAGGTTCATAGATGTAGGAGAGGAATCCCTTCAGGAACTTCCCCTGATCGCTATCTGCCTACCTGTTCTCAGGCAAGGGGGATTAAGGAGGCAGAGGAAATATTTAGTCTTTAGGAGAGCCAAGATGGCTTTTGGATTGCTCTCCTGTACTATTTTAGACATGTGGTTATACACTTGTGTATGTGTGTGCAATGATCCACATTTATTCTATATTTGAGACCTTAGAATTCCTATAACAAAGTTTGCATATGTCTCACATGCACAGTTTCAGCAGAGAAGCATGGTTGCAGATTGAGACTGGGCATAGCAGGGACATTAGACACGTGGTTGTCTCTGGGGAGGCAAAAAGAGGAGATCGGTGAGGATTATAATATCCCCTCATCTATCCAAGTAACAGGAGACTTTATGTCCTCATGTTGCCATGTTGGTGGATGAGGAGTAACAGGAGGGAGCCCATTGTTATGTGGAATATGCTTTCCATGCAGAAGAAATCCACGTTTTGTGGATTTTGATAGAATGCAACTGAAGTCCGTCTTGCAAAATTGTGATATCAGGAAGTGACCTGTGTGATTTTTGCATTGCTTTGGTCTGCTTATGGTGTGTGTGTGTGTGTGTGTGTGTGTGTGTGTGTGTGTGTGTGTGTGTGTAGCATTTACCGTAAACGTGCCTTTCCCCCACCCATAATGCTTGAAGTGATTGAGACTATGTGTGCAACTTTGCTCTTACTTCAAGACAGCCGCCTCCAGCCTGGCGTTCTCTAGGTGTTTGGGGCTATAGCTCTTATCAGCCCCTGTTAGCACATTTGGAAAGGTTGCTTGAGGTCATATTGCAGCCAGAGAGACCAGGGAGTTTGGCATGTCATGGAATCTGGTATACGGCACAGAGAATTGAAGGGGGCTTTCCTCTGCCCGCTCATTTTATCCAGCCTCTCTGCACTTGGCTGAGCTCCGTCATGAAGGAAGGTCTCTGTGTCGCAACCTAGGCTCATTATTTCCCCCCCACTCCCCCTTTCATTGATGGAATGACTGCCAGGCTTGTTTCCAGCCGACACGCCGAGGCAGAGCCTTTTCTTGCAGAAAGCCTCCGGTCTGTATCTAAGCAAGCATCACTCTTTTTGCATTAAACAGGAGGCAAACCCCTGGAGATCGGCATTCCGTGCTGCGAAGTTGTCGAGCGATGAGGGGAATGTGCGTCCCTGATGAGCCCAAGAGCAGAATGTGAAAAGGTACTGTGGGGAAGATGTTGGGGTTTGAGGGCCCAACTAGATGGTGGCAGGGATGTCCGGGGTTTCCTGAGCATAAGAGAAGAGCCAAGCTTCCTGGATGATGATTGGCTGGAATAGGATAGTCACACCTCCTGCTTGTGCACCTCCAGCATCTCAGTCTTCCTCAATCTGTTTCTGTTAGTTTCATGTAGTGGCTCCCATCGCCCAGATGCATGTTTGCCTAGGTGTCCATGTAAAAGTGCCCAGCATTGTAAGGGAGCATGGCAGCTGGGACCAACAGCCACAGGGAATTGCAGGTGTTTGGGATCGGGTGGTGAACTGGAATGATGCCCCAAGCCATTCCCAAGCCTACGATTCAAAGCATATCTCAAGGCTCCGTTCAGGATGTCTCTGCACTGGAGGTTCTCATGCCCTGTCTGGCTCTTCGCCCACCAATTTCATCCTTGGAAGAGAACGCAAGGCGTCTTTTCTTGAAAGCCTTTCTATGCAGACTCGCTCTGGTCCTCTTCACTTGCTGCATGGGGTAGCGGGAAGAACCCAGCGGCATGTGAAACCCCCAAACCTTCCTCTAATAATTTGAAGACCTGGAATGTTTTTGGAAATGAGTCACTACAGATGAGAGCTTTTGCCGCTCCCTCGCTTCTTTTTGAGCTCGGGGATCTGTTTATTTCTTCAGCTATTGCTTATCAAGTGTGTAACAATTCCGTGATGTGCTTCCACATTTGAGCCAAGCCTTTTAAGTCGTGCTTATTTAATCCACAGGGTACACCCATCCACCCTAGTAAGCCGCAGAATACCAATTTTTGTTTCGTGACCTTGGGTCACCCCCTCTATCCTGGCAGCGTCAAAAGTTGCAAAAGCTCCCTTTCCAAACTCCTTGTACTCCAGGCCTTGCATCCTTCGCTTTTCCCTCCACAGTATATCCTTTTCTTCCTTTGAAGAAGCCTCGATGCTCAGTTCCCAAGAGGTCTTGGCCCTCTCGGAGTTCAAAAGATTTTGCTGCTTTGAGGCCTGCTTGTGGTCTGCTCAAAGCAGGTGGGGAAGGCGGTTTTGGTGGAGGAAAGAGGGAGGCAAAAGAATACGCCTTGTAACGTAAAAGAGAGAGAAACGCGCCTTGGGCGATGGAGTTGAGCTGCATGCAGCACTCTGGATTTTCAAGTCCGCTGCTGCTGTGTTGGCTGGAACGCGTTGCTGTGGGAGGTGTTAACATGGAGATAAACGTTCCTCCTTGCTTTTGAGCTGACATTGTCAACTGGCCGTGCTCCAGCAGCTGATCTGCCCTGAAGTAATGTGTTCCATATATTGGGAATGGCGAAAGGCTTGCAACGAAAGATCAGGGATGAAAATTTGCAGAACGGAGGGGCGGGGGGAAGGCACTACTGCTTTTGTTGCCTCGAGCCACTTCCCCTTCAATGTGTATGCTTACATGTCCAACCATTGGGATCCAACGTAAAATAAAATGATTTAGTTGTCCTTGGGACTCGCTTGCTATGCCACTTAGACCTGCCACATTTTACATGTTTCTGACAACAAATCCATAAGACGTGGAGGGCAGGTGAAGAATGCTAAACGTGCCACAACGATGCACTGGGGAGCTTTGATTGCTTGCAGCAATCCACAGATACACGTCTTCCCTTCACACTCTGGGTGTTTATTGTGTAGCCTTTGCAGACACAATTATTGTGTGAAACAGCTTGGACGGTCGAGGCTTGGACTTAGGCTGTCGATGATTGTACAGGTTCTGGCTGCCGAACTTTTCAGGTTACAGGTAGGTAGGCGTGTTGGTCTGACGCAGTCAAAACAAAATAAAAAAATCCTTCCAGTAGCACCTTAGAGACCAACTAAGACTAACTTTTCAGGATGAGGCTTAGGAGAGAATTGGGTCCGTGCTGAGCCTTGCTTTTGGGACTCTGCCATGCATATAGGCAGGGGTGCAAACCCTTCTTGCTAAATTTTGAGCCGATGAGATTTTCTAGGAGCTAGGAAGAGGGAAAATGTGCTTCTCTGCAATTGCAGCAGCCCTGGGCTCCACATGCCGGGTCTGGTTTTTACACTTCCAGAAGCTACTGGGGTGCCTGGATTTTTGCACTCCTGTAGTTGGGCCTATCTCTGCAGCATCTTCTCTTCTACATGCATTGTAGGCCTGAGAAATATCATGGGGAGCTGCCATCATTTAGAGGTAGACTAAAGAATGGCCTGACTTGGTATATTCTGGATGTTGGGGTGGGGTGGGGTGATTCAGCCTAGGCTGCTTCTGTCCATCTCTTCTCAATGGATGAGCAGTGAACCTAATGAGAAAAGCCAGAGAGACTTTTTAACAATGGGAGCCAGAATAGGGTCCCGTGACCCTAATTCTCATAAAGAGGAGGAGTAGTAGTAGTTTGGATTTGATATCCCGCTTTATCACTACCCGAAGGAGTCTCAAAGCAGCTAACATTCTCCTTTCCCTTCCTCACCCACAACAAACACTCTGTGAAGTGAGTGGGGCTGAGAGACTTCAGAGAAGTGTGACTAGCCCAAGGTCACCCAGCAGCTCCATGTGGAGGAGCAGGGTCGCGAACCCGGTTCCCCAGATTACGAGTCCACTGCTCTTAACCACTACACCACGCTGGCTCTAAAAGCTTGCAGGTCAGATTCATTCGCTGAAGGGACTTCTCTGCCACTTGTTAAGAGAGATGGTCTCCTCTTCCCCTTAGTTTTGCCTCCTAGCTGGGTCTGAGAGGGAGATCATGATTCTCCAGGTAGATTGGGAAAGGCTGGTGGTTAGGTAGCCAGCTATCATAGGCATGAGATGATCTCAGTCCAGGCTTCTCATTCTAGTGCCCTTGTTGTCATAGCCGGGTGATTGGAAAACGAATCCTAAAGGAAAAGGAGTTAGACATGGCCCACGGTGGGGTTATCCCCACAGAAGTGGGCCATGCCTGGCGAGGGGGCCCTTCCTTCCGTCCCTGGATCTGTTTGGAATGTGCCGTGACGGAGCGCTTTCAACCCCTCTTTCGGATCAATGATAAAAGCCTCTCTGACAGGACTTGGCAGGAGCCTCTATACATTATTTAGCCCCTCCTCCGATGCATTAGCACATTTCATGGCTCCCTGGGGGCAGGAGCCCTAGGTGTGCTGGTTAATATCTCTCTGCTGCTCTTTTATATCTGCCAGTTTACTGCTCTTTGGGGAAACGGGGCAGCTGGCTGCCTCCCCAGGCCCCTGAGTGGCTGGACCTATAGGGAGGTGGACCTCGATGGAGGTGTTGCTGTTGCAGGCAGGGCAGCGAATTGGGAGCAGATATTCAGCAGCCCCCCTTGCATATCCTAACAAGGATGGGCATAGAGGAATTTAAAGCCAAAGTTCAGCCCCATTAACATGCTGGAAGCTTCTTAAAAGCACTTCTGACTTCAGTGGTATTGAGAATTTCCTCCAGCATTATGTTGTCCTGGCAAATTTCTGACTGGCTGCTGTTGATAACGGGTTCACTATGAGCTTCCAATTCCCCCTCCCTCATTGTAGTCCTTTATTGTTAGAGGAACCAGCTGTACTCACGGTTCTGGGACTTCACATACAAAAAGCCTCCAATTCAAGGCAACCCCCAGTGGGTCACTGAGATATTGCGAAAGGGTCACTGGGCCACCTGCTCTTTGCACTTGATTCCTCCTGCAAAGGGGAAATCTGGGTTAAAGGAGGAGCAGTGAATACAGGTTGGCATTCTGAAGCCAATGAATGGAGTCGTTACGTGCAAAAATATTTCAGGCCTGTGGAGCCCTGATTGTTATTATTTTTATTCATTAAGTTTGTACACTGCCCTATATACCCGTAGATCTGAGGGCAGCGATCACGCCATAAACATCTGTCAGGAATTGCCCCCCATCCTTGGCACCTCTTGCTAAAACTGTATGGGGGAGCAGATCTACCAGAGACTTTGGGGGGCGGTTGTCAGTCAAAATAAGCCAGGTAGCTTCGGAGTTAGGCAGCCTTAGAGACCTGGACCCCCCCAAAAAACACAAGCTCTGTTGCCAAGTCCCTTTGTCAAATGAACCTTTTTTGTCCCAGATTAGTAGCTTTTGGCCCGGCTGGTAACCCTTGTGGATTTGATCCAGCACTCGTGCTTGTTCCATTCTCATCTCCACCTCACCCCACAGCCATTGCTTATGTGTCTTTCCCTTTTCAGGCAGGCAGCCGAAGGGTTAAGGTTCTCAAACCATCCCTCTGCCCTCTAAAGCAGTTAGGATCCAATGGAGGAATGATTTTGAAGGAATCTCTGACCCAGCCCCTTTTAGCTGGAAACCAAGAGGGCAGTGCAGCTGTTTGAGCCACTGTTAGCTGTTCTGGAACTTTGTCACAGTTCCTCATAATGACCTTTTTGTTGTCTGAGTCTGTGCCCAAGGACCTCCATCTCCTTCCTTGCCCCACCTCCTTGTCTTGTGGGCAAGGGGGGGAAGGCTAAGAAAGGAGTGGGAGATCCTTTCTTTTGTGTGTGTGTGTGTGTGTGTGTGTGTGTGTGTGTGTGTGTGAGAGAGAGAGAGAGAGAGAGAGAGAGAGAGAGAGAGAGAGAGAGAGAGGGTGGAGTAGAGTATTAAGTAAAAGGTAAAGGGACCCCTGACCATTGGGTCCAGTCACGGATGACTCTGGGGTTGCGGCGCTCATCTCACTTTACTGGCTAAGGGAGCCGGGGTACAGCTTCCGGGTCATGTGGCCAGCATGACTAAGCCGCTTCTGGCAAACCAGAGAGCAGCGCACGGAAACACCGTTTACCTTTCCGCCGGAGCGGTACCTATTTATCTACACGCACTTTGACGTGCTTTTGAACTGCTAGGTTGGCAGGGACCGAGCAACGGGAGCTCACCCCGTCGCGGGGATTCAAACCGCTGACCTTCTGATCGGCAAGCCCTAGGCTCTGTGGTTTAACCCACAATGCCACCCGCGTCCCTTAGAGTATTAAGTGGACCTTGCTTTAAACGCCAGAGAACAGCAAGGGTGGAAAGTGTGGGGTGAAACTCGCTTGGGAGACAGCACCAGAGCTTTAAATCCAGCCAAGAATGGTAGGGGCAGGCCCCTTCTTCATTTCTTCCTCTCCCTTTCCCAAGGTGAGGGGCTCTGTCCTCTTCTTTGAACCGGTTTTGCGGACATGGCTGATAAAATGCTGTCGGAGGGGAAGCCAAGCACCTGCCGAGCTGCTGAAAGGTTTGCTTCTGCGTCTGCAGTGTGTGTGAAGAGCTGGTGCCAAAGCACCAATTTTCACCTTCGCTGGGCGCAAGCAGCAAAACCCAGCATCCTGGGTTGGAGTGTAGGAGACTCTCTGCCCTGGTTCGCTGTTTAACTCAGGGGTCCTGCCCTTGCCTCTCTCCACCTGGCTTAGGGCGGGGCCTGACAGGCTCCTAAGGACTGCTGCTGCTGCTCAGCAGAGAGGGCTCCTCTTTTAAATTATTTCTATTTTCTCTCTGGGTTGTTTTCAATGAGACCATCTTGGCTGTGAGCCCTGGAAAACCTGCACCCTGCCTTGCTGGCCCTTTCCCATCTGGCCTGGGAGAGTGGAGTGCGGACTGACTCCAGCTACAAAAGCTGAGGCTGTTGAACAGATTCTTGGGCTGGAGTATTTTTTTTTATTAAATTTTTATTCACTTTTCTTTTTCTATCATTACATACACCTCATATCAATAACATTTATATTACATCACCTCTTCCCTCCCCTCCCGGGCTTCCCTCAGCTTCCACTTCTGGTTTCTTTCCCCCTTATTACATCCTGCTGTTTCTTTGTTCATTCTTTAAATGTTCTTTGTTAATAAAGATGTGAGTGCTTATTTAAATCATGCCATCAAGTCAGTAGTCTTCCTTTGTTTCTGCAATTATAAATGGTTCCCACTCTTTTTCAAAGTCACTGTTGTCTTTTCTCGAAGTCTGTCCGTCAATTTTGCCAGTTCTGTATAATTCATCAATTTCTCTTGCCATTGTCCCTTAGTTGCAATTTCTCCAGTCTTCCATTTTTGTGCTATCAGAATTCTCACCGCCATAGTAGCATACATAAATAATGACCTCTTCTCTTTCGGCAGATCTTGACCTAAAATACCTAACATAAAGGCTTCTGGTTGTTTAGTAAATTTTCAACATTTTCTTCAATTCATTATATATCATTTCCCAATACATTTTTACAATCCCACCACATATGATAAAAAGTACCTTTAGCTTCACACATCCAACACTCCTTATTTTCATTTTAATACGTTTTTGCTAGTTTGACCGGTGATATATACCATCTATACATCATCTTCATGTAATTCTCTCTCAACAGTATACAGTATACAGTAAATTGTGGAAATTTACTTTCCACAATTTGATCCAGTCATCAAATTGTAGATTGTGGCCTATATCTTGTGCCCATTTTATCATTACCGACTTTACTTCTTCATCTTTAGTTTCCCACTCCAAAAGGATATTGTATGCCTTTTTTAAAAATAATTTCGAGTTTTCTTCTATCACTTCCTTTTGGAATTTGGAAACCGAATACAGTATGAGAAACCTTTCTTATTGTCCTCTTAAAATATCCTTTAGCTGTCTATGGTGCAACCAACTTTGAAGATACTCTTTTATTTTTTCATATTCTTTCAGTTTTAATTTTCCCTCCTGTCTACCAATAAATCTCTACAGGTGAAACTCGGAAAATTAGAATATCGTCAAAAAGTGCATTTATTTCAGTAACACAACTTAAAAGGTGAAACCAATATATGAGATAGATGCATGACATGCAAAGCAAGATATGTCAAGCCTTTATTTGTTGTAATTGTAATTATTTGTTGTTAGGCGGGTCAATTATAAATGGAATGTAATTAATGAAATGTAATAGCAATGTTTATTTTTGTATTATTGTAACTATTTGTTTTATTACTGTGGAATTTCCAAAAGAAAGCATTTGTAAAAATAAAAATAAAAAATAAAAAGTTGCAATACTGAAATAAATGCACTTTTCAATTATATTCTAATTTTCCAAGTTTCATCTGTATATGTTGGCTATTCTCCCTTTTTCTGCCTCCAACAATGGAAGCAGAGCAGAGCTGTGCTGGCTAGCAGTCCTCCAATGGCTGTATGCTACCTCCAGCTTTGGGAGGCACCATGGCTGAGAATATCACTTGCTGGGGAACAACCGTGGGAAGATGCTTAGTGCCTTTGTGTCCTGCTAGTGGGCTTGCAAGAAGCATCTGGTTGGCCATTGTGGAAATGAGAGTCTGGACTAGAAATGACCTTGATCTGATCCAAGAGGACTCTTCTAATATTCTTAAGAACATGAGAATAACTAGTAGCTGATCTAGTCCAGCCTACAAGCAGGATCTGAGTGCATGGCACTTTTCCCTCCAGTGGTTTCCATTCCATTCAGAAACATACTGCTGAGATTTCTGCACTGCAGGGGGTTGGACTAGATGACCCCTGGGTGTCCCTTCCAACTCTGATTCTAATTGTGATGGCCCTTTTCAGAACCTTTTCCAACTCTACATTATCCTTTTTGGGGTGAGACGACCACAACTGAACACGGTATTCCAAATGCAGATCATGCTATGGATTTGTATAACAACGTTACGGTTCTTATTGATAGCAAATTGGAAAACTCCTTGGCTGGAGAGACTATGCATCATCAATGTGAGATGCATGGGAGGCAGTTGAAGGAGAGATTGCTGTCGTGTTCATATCCTGCTTGTGGGCTTCCCCAGTGTGACATCTGGTTGGCCAATGTCAGGAATGAGCCAGCTCTAAGCAAAGGCCTGCAGCCAGCTGCAGAAAGCAGCCAGGAACAGGGAGACTTAGATGTGAGACAGGCAAAGTGATAAGGCAGTAATGGAGTGCAGGCTAGAACACAGCCAGAGCTCGCCGGAAGCACCAAAAGGTGTGAAGAGTCTCAGAGGCAGCCTCTCAGACCAAGAAGAAGGTGGGCCTGACCGACTAAGTCCTAAGAGTTGGCGAATGGGAGGGTTGTTAGACAGGAAGCAAAACAAGAGATGTAAGAGTCATAAGTTCAATATCTTCTGTAGATCCTGGAAGAAGTCTTTAGAAGGGTCATCTCGAGTATTGATGCCAGAGGCTTTGTTCCAGCCGTCCAGAGTTATCTGTTTGTTTTTGCAATAAATCCTCCTTTTGATTATCTACGCTTACTGTGTTATCAAGCTGGGAACCTGGACTCCTGACAGCCAATATGGGAGACAGGAGGCTGCAATCAAGGGGTCGTCCATCTGATCCAGCAGGGCTGCTCTTAGGAAATTTAGCCTCAAAAACCTTCCTGGTTGTGAATGCAACATACAATGATCACCAAAGCCACCCAGGGAGTTTATAGTTTAGGTGAACCTTGCACCTTTAAGTCTATTTATTTAACGTACATAAATTCACCTTTCCTCCAGTGAGCCCTAGGTGGAATATATGCTGTGTTTTTACTGTTTTTTTGTTGTGAGCCCCCCAGAGAGGCTGGGGCAACCCAGTCAGATGGGTGGAATCATAATATCATAATCGCAATCCTACTACTACTTTGATCAGGTTGGCAGAACCTGCTTAGGGGAAGTTCTGTAGCTCAGTGGTAGAGAGCAAAAGTCCCCAGATCCAGTCCCTGACATGGGCTGGATGAGATCCCATCGGAAGCCCTGGAGAGAGACTGCCGGTCAGTGTAGACAGTACTGAGCTCAGTAGGCCAATGGTCTGATGTGATAGAAGTTCATTTCCTGGTTTTGCCCTTATTCGATGTGTGCATGTATATCCCTTTGACTGGCATGCTCAGCATCCTTCTGCCCATGTTATTATCACTTCAGCCTGAGAAGTTAGGACTCCACAACTGAGAAGTCACCGTGATTTGGAACAGCTATGGAGGCAGCAGCAGCAGCAGCAGACCAAGCTGTCGGTAGTTTTAAGGTGCATGAGAAGTGACTAGGGGGAGGGGAAAGTTGGTTCTCTCCCCCTTTAAACTCCACTTTTACTAGAGTTCATAATTGGAGCCTATCGATTTTTGGTTTTCCCTGTCTGTGTTTTCCCACAACACTGCCATTGTTCAGCCGACTGCTCATTTGGAACGATTGAATTGCCTGTTGCTGGAACATTATGTGATTTAGATTGTTCTCCTGTGAAGCTTGTATAAAGTTAATAGCCTGCATTACTTCTCACTCTCTGGAATGTAGCTTTTGGCATGTGGTGGGTCCAATAGTTACGTGCAAGTTGCTGCCTTCTGCTGGACGGATGTGGGTTTTGCCTGCAAAACAGCTGTGCCTTGGAGAGATTGTCCATTTACCTGGGGCACCTAGATGCCTTCCATGCGGTTGGCAGGACCGAAACACAGAATTTGGCTTGAGCGTTCAGCGAGCTTCTAGCCTTGCGTTTACATGAATGAGGGCTTGAAAAGATTGCTGCTTCATGTGCCTCCCTGACGCATTGCTATGGCAAGTAATCCATCTGTCTCCTCAGCACAATCCTGCTTCTTGCCTTCACAGCTGATGAGGCCTGGAGTTGAATGAAGACTAATAAATGGAAACTCAGGCCACGTATAAGAGAGGAGCGCTGTTTGTGGCTTGCTCTGGGCTCACCCGGCAGCCTATGCTTGAGGCAATTGCAGCTGGGCTGGGAGGAGAAGAGTGGTTTCTAAAACACACACACACACACACACACACACACACACACACACACACACACACACACAAGGAAGATGGAACAGATGTGGAAGCCACAATTTGTAGGAAAAGTACATCCGTAAGGAAGAACAGGGAGCAAATTGGCACCTTTCCGAGCCCTGGTGGGCAGCCCTGGAGAACTAGAACTTGGCCATGTTGAAACTTGGGTTAGGAGTGAATTTTGGATATAACAGACATGGAAAATATTTGGATTATTATAAAAGATGCAGGAGGAAGTGATTAATAAGAGGATCCACGAAGGGGAGCAGGGCAGTCCAGGAGATTCTTCGGAATCTCGTTTTTATGTTGTATGTTGGATATGTGATTGTAAAACTCTGATTTGAACAACCAAATAAATTTTAAAAATTAAAAGAAAAAGAAAAAAAGAGAGACTTGTGTTAGGCAGGGAAACAATAAAGGCAGCAAGCAAGAGGGAACCCCGGGAATGGCTGCTTGATGGCTGGAATAAAGATTTCTGCTTCAGCTCGCAGGGCGCCAGGGAAAGCAGGAACCAAAGTAGAGTCCTCGAAAGGACTCTGGCTGCAGCAAGTCGGAGACCCAGAGGATAGCGGGAGACTCAGATCCCTGAGTTTTGTTTGACTGGCAGCAAAAGTGACTCACCCAAGCCATTTCGGGCAGAGCAGATTTGAGGGACTAGAGCTCAATCTTTGTACCCTGTTTAGATCAAAGCTTCAAAGCAATTTTCAACATTGATTGGATCAGGGAGGTATCATTCCTGGCCCAGCCAGTTCTTAACCATAGTTACCTTGTTCCTGGCAGGTTAGGGTGGATCTCTCCACCCTGACAGGGTTTCCTTCTGTTTCTTCAGTTGGCGTAGTCACTCCCTGGCCGGCGTGATTGGATGTTGTTGTTTAGTCATTTAGTCATGTCCGACTCTTCATGACCCCATGGACCAGAGCACGCCAGGCACTCCTGTCTTCCACTGCCTCCCACAGCTTGGTCAAACTCATGTTCGTAGCTTCAAGAACACTGTCCAACCATCTTGTCCTCTGTCGTCCCCTTCTCCTAGTGCCCTCAATCTTTCCCAGCATCAGGGTCTTTTCCAGGGAGTCTTCTCTTCTCATGAGGTGGCCAAAGTATTGGAGCCTCAGCTTCATGATCTGTCCTGCAGATGGCGGATTGAATTAGCATCGCAGAAGGTCAGTCCCTATGCATATGGCTTGTGATGTGGCGTCAACTCAGTTGATGGTGACCAACCTTCAGCTGCTTTTCCTCATCAGACCTCAAGCAGCTTCCTTGCAAAGGGGACCAGACTGAAGCCTCTGAGGTCCAGAGCCAGCCAGACAACTGGGGACCCCATGCCTACTGGTGGCCAAAAGTCGGCAGGGCAATGAATGTCACTCTTACCTCTTGCACACTAAGACTAAGCTATGCTCCAGCCAAACAGAACTTAAAGGTTCACACATGGAATCACACACATACTCCTCCCTCCTCTCTCCAAATGAGCAAGGGGCACTATCATGAGAACCTAAGAGGAGTCTGCTGGATCAGGCCAATGGCCCATCTAGTCCAGAATCCTGTTCTCACAGTGGCTGACCAGATGCCCGGGGGGAAAACTGCAAGCAGGATTTGAACACAAGATCCCCCCTGTGGTTTCCAGCAACTGGCAATGCTGCCTCCAGCTCTGAAGGCAGAGCATAGCACCGTCCCCCATAAATTTGTTTAACTCTCTTTTAAAGCCATCCAGACTGGTGTCCATCTCTGCCGCCTGTGGCAGTGAGTTCCATAGTTTATCTCTGCCACTGCGTCAAGAAGGACGCCCTTTTATCCGTCTTGAGTTTTCCAACGTTCAGCTTCTGTGGATGACGACAAGTTCTAGTTTTACAAGAAGGGGAGGAAAAACCATTTCTCTGTCTGCTTTCTCCATGCTATGCATACTGTAAACTTCATGCATAATTTGTATAAATTTATTGCTGTTCAAGGACACACACTAGCGAGGCCAAAGGAGGGTGTGGAGCAGGACTGTCAGGAAGCTGGACCTAAGCAGGTGGATGTACAGACATATTTGGGGGGGGGGGGTGTTTCCCCACCCCATGCTAACCATTGCCTTTAGACTTCTGCGTTTGGAAACCAGAGCCTGCAAAATAGAGTCCTGCCCCTGCCGGCCCCTGCAGATGATCACATGCAGAAAACCCTCCACACTGCTTCCTGTATTTGGGTGCTGCACGGTTTGCTAAAGAGGACCCCCTCATCCTTGAAAAAGACCCCACCCCGCCTACTCTGCTGCTGCACCAGAACAACTGCTGCTGGATCTCCTTCTCTGGAGGAGGTTTTTATGGCTGCCCTCATAAAACTGAAAAGCTTATCAAAACGTTTTCTTAATTACCAGAGCTTCACAATTCCCATGTTGGTACGTTTTGCAGTCAGAGCCCTGAGACTGGCCTTCCCTGATCATGGACCCCTGAAAAGCGAGGAGGGGGCAGCTGTAGCTGTTTTTATTTACTTTTATTTTTTCATATCCCACCCTTCCTCTCATAGGAGTCTAGGGCAGCTAACGACGGCCATAAAATACAGCCAACATAAAAGCGCTAATTAAAATCCACATCCATTTATAAGAACAACAAATATATAATGCAGCAGACAACTTAACCACTCAACTCTGCTCCAGTTATGATCTGAAAACACCTCAGCAAACAAAGCGTTTTTAAAGTCAGCCCTGAAATGATAGCAACATGGGGAACAACTGAATTTGCACAGAGGGGCGATTCCAGAGACAGGGAACCACCACCGAGAAGGGCATGTCTTGTGCCACTGCCCCACAGACAATACCCATAGAAGGGACCGCAAGCAGGATGCCTGAGCTGGCAGGTAGTGTGCCACATGCTCTTGAACCCAGTGGTTTGCAGATGGCATCCAATGCCATGCTTTACAGATCTACGTTGTGCAGTGTTACAAAACCCAGCCAGATGGGTGGTGTCAGGGTTGTTACGACTACTCCTGAGTAACGACCTTCCACATGCTTGTCTTTCAAAAGTCTTGATTGGTGCACATTATTTACAGTGTAACGAGCTGCTGGTTTCCTGTCTCCTTATTCCGAATCAGAATCCGGCACTGCCCCTTTTCGCGACTTTGACCAACATAAAAGCCTCGGGACAGTGAATCTCCTCCCCTTTCTCCTCCTCCTCAATACCGGTGTCGGGAGGAAGGGTCTACGGTCAGCCTTCTGCCTGTCCACCCTTCCCGCCTCTCTCTCTTCCTGCCTGTGGAGCAGGGGCTCTCCAATGATGCCAGAGCCCTGGCACTCCTTCTCCATCTCCTGACTCACCCCTTCAGACCCCACGCTTTCATGACTGCTTGGAGACGGGCTGCTTTTGATGAGGGGGGGGGTTCTCTGTAACCTCTCCTCCTTACAGGTGGGGTATTATTATTATTATTATTTATTTTATTATATAAGAAGCTAGGTGCCGTATGGCTCCTTAAACAAGGGTTCCAGCCAATAAAGCGGAATGTCTAGTTGCCATTTTTGGGCGAGATGACTCAAAAGTTGTATTGTTCAATATGACGTTTTGGTTCCTGAAATTCATTCTGATTGTGCGGATGAAATATCCCGGGTAGAATTCTGCCGGATGTGTTGCTAGCGTGCTTGCAGCTCTAGATGGTGGAGACCTCAAGTCACCATCCTGGCGCCCAGGCATCTTCACTTGGCCGCAAGTGGTCAAAAACCAGGTGCAAAATGTGCCTGGCTCCTGGCTAATTTCAAACACTGTTGTTGTATCGCCCCACATGGCAACCTGGGAGTGGTAGGGATCCATCAGGGAAGGAAGAGATGCTCTAAGCCTACCGTGTTCAAGGGTTGAGCATAGAAAACATATGCCCAGGAGCTACAACAGGTGTGCAGCTGAAGGCTGGTGAGTGGCGCTGTGGTCTAAACCACTGAGCCTCTTGGGCTTGCTGATTGGGTCGGCGGTTCGAATCCCTGTGAGAAGGTGAGCTCCCGTTGCTCTGTCCCAGCTTCTGCCAACCCAGCAGTTCAAAAGCACACCAGTGCAAGTAGATAAATAGGTATCATTGTGGCGGGAAGGTAAACGGCGTTTCCGTGTGCTCTGGTTTCTGTCACGGTGTCCCATTGCGCCAGAAGCGGTTTAGTCCTGCTGGCCACATGACCCAGACAGCTGACTGCGGACAAACGCTGGCTCCCTCGGCCTGAAAGCGAGATGAGCGCTGCAACCCCATAGTCACCTTGGACTGGTCTTAACCGCCCAGTGGTCCTTTACCTTTTATTGTTAGATAAAGTGGGGAGGGGGGGTGAGGTCTGCCCCTACTGGTTTCCCCTGCCTTGTGGCAAAGGTGAAATTTGAATAAGGAGAGGATGCAGCTCGGCAAGATCTTGTGCGCTGCACTGCATAGTTAGCCACCTATAGACCTCTGGGGTTGGTTTGCCTCTGCTCTCCTGAGTGCTGGGACGGGTTCCCTGGAAGCATGGGGGCCAAGCAGGGGTGGGAGAAGAGAGGGTGTTCAAAAAAGGGCAAGAGGCTGCCAGCTCCGCAGGCAAGGCAGGGGTGACGTAACCTAAGCCCCCCAGGGGTGCCGGAGAAAGAATGCAGTTGGTCAAGGGAGCCGTGGACCCAGAAAGGCTGAAAACATCTGGTGTAACGTATAGATTCTGGCAGCAAATTCTCTAGAAGCAGCAGGAGAATAGGGATGACTTTTCTTTTAAGTGAGCCATAGTAATAACGGGGTATCTCCAAGGAGGAAGTTCTTCACCACTTCCAAATACTGATATAAGTTCTCCCAAACCTACGTGTAGAAAGTGAACCCAAAGTGGTAAAACAAGTCTTCCTCTGTAGCTTCTGAAGAAGCAGTGTGTGAAATAAGATGTTGAAGTTCAGTTAAAAAAGCCCCCTCTGAGTAGTGTTCCAGTAATAAGTGCAGGGTAAATGCCTTATGATACTATAATTGCACAATCTTAAGTTCCAGATTGGGGTGCTAGAAATTATTAAAATAGTAAGACTCTGCACCTGATTGTTAGATTTTTTTCTGCAGTACTTCCTGCAGTTCCAGCTCTGAGGGCCTTCTGGCGGTTCCCTACCTGCGAGAAGTGAGGTTACAGGGAACCAGGCAGAGGACCTTCTCAGTGGTGGCTCTCCCATCAGGTGTCAAGAAAATAGACAACTCTATGACTTTTAGAAGAAAGACATCTGAAGGCAGCCCTGTTTAGGGAAGTTTTTAATGTTTGATACTTTATAGCGTTTTTAATATTCTGTTGGGAGCTGCCCAGAGTGGCTGGGGAAACCCAGCCAGATGGGCAGGGCATAAATTATTATTAGGGCCCCTCCACTCATACCTCTTTTTTTCACCCTCTGTCCTCTCCTCCTCCTCTTCCGGGGCGAGAACCATGGAAAAGGCGGGATATAGATGCAATAGATAAATCAATCAATCAATCAATTGGTTGTGGCTTCCTTTCATTGACTATGTTATTGTGCAAATGACGACTGTTCCTTTCTGCCTGGGAAAGATGCGTGCAGAGTTGGCACAGGTTTTTTAAAAAATATATATAAAAAACACATTTTTAAAGGCCAACTGGGGCATGCTGTGCACATGAGTGAGTTGGCACATTTTTCTCCCCACCACCTGCCAGGAGAGTAAAGAGGTCTAATTTTTTAAAAAAGGCAAGAACATCTTGTCACCTGAGTATTGCCTGCCTTTTGCGCCTGGAAGACCATTATATGAAATTAGCTTTCTGCTCAGTGCCAGCTGGTATTAGAGCTCTATTAGGAGAGCCTTGTATAAAGCCCTTTAATGATTTGCTGATGGGTTCTTACTTAAAGTCTGAGGTGCGAGGCAGAAATGAAAGGCTAATGGGCTGAGATAGCTGCTAGATGGAGCTGTGAAATTAGCCACCCTTTTGGCAGCTCTCCGACTGGCTCCAAATGTGTGGTTCTTAAATCTCTTCTGCTGTTTATTTTGTTCTATTAAGTTGTGGTTTAGAGACCCCCCCCCCACTTTGGAGGGCAAAGAGCTTGTTAATGGAGGCATAGGCTCCTTCCTTTCTCTCCCCCCCTGCCTTTTAAGAAACAACAAAACCCCCACCTGTGGCTCAAGGCAGAGTGCAGCATACTTCTTAAAATAAACGTAAAAGCTGCCAGCTCTACCTAGTTCACCCTCGTCTGTTTACTCCAAAACAGCAAGCAGCTCTTGCACCATTCTGTTTCTAGCGCATTTGTTCCCGCTCTGGGCATACCAGCCCTCTGTGCTGTAGGTCAGCCGAGAGGATGCTTCAAGGCAGGAAGTTTAGCTATTGTTGTATTGGCTGGATCATCCATGCCTGATATCGTACATGGCTCTAGCGGCATCCACTAGGCCTTGTCACTGTGGCCCCATTTATTTAGTATATGGTCATGGAAGGAGATGGAGGACCGATGCTTATACAATTTTTATTCTTTTAGACCAGCGGTTTCCAAGTTTTTTGGGGTGGGTGGTGGCCTCCCCTTTAGATTCCTAAGGCCCAGGGGCTGGATGCGACCCAATCACCTTCTCAATTGGCCCGCGGACGGTCTGGTAATCAGTGTGTTTTTACATGAGTAGAATGTGTCCTTTTATTTAAAATGCATCTCTGGGTTATTTGTGGGGCCTGCCTGGTGTTTTTACATGAGTAAAAACCGCCCAGTACTTCAAACCCATTGATGCTTGCCCCAGCCCAGGTGCCGCTTTAATCCCCAAGATCTTTCTAATATTTCGGAGCTGTCAGCGGCTCCCCCTCTTTATATCCATTCCTCTAGGACGGATATACCCAGGCCCTTCAGCCTATCGTTACAGCATTTGGATTTGATCCTTAATACAAATGCCATCTTCCACAGCTCTCCCCCAAAATCATTTCCAGCTTGTTCCTTTGAAATGCGGCGCCCAGAACAGAATGCTGCACTTCAGATGTGTCCTGCCAGGTGCTCAGCGGAGCAATACAGTCGCTTCTTGAGTCTTGAAAATGTGGCACTTC
Organism: Zootoca vivipara; assembly: GCF_963506605.1. NCBI lineage: Eukaryota > Metazoa > Chordata > Lepidosauria > Squamata > Lacertidae > Zootoca > Zootoca vivipara. The sequence continues at coordinate 116,678,455 of NC_083278.1, read as the reverse complement.
TTGCAGATGCTCATCGCTACTTCTGTCGGTGCCATGGGGAGTATTGCAAGCGGTGAAATCAGACACACAGCGGTAATGGGCAAAGGCATTTCTTCTGCAGCGCATCAACCAGCAGAACACAGTGCCATTGTTTGGAGCCTCAGCTTGGCGTTTGTTGACGGAGCGATGGAGTGGGCTTTACCCAAGGCACCACACGTTTAATTGAAATTGCGTATAGCCTGCAAAGACCCCATTCAGCCCCTTTTTGTGATGTTTTGGGGTTACTTCCAGGTTTTGTGTGCCACACACATAAGGTAAAGGTAAAGGACCCCTAGATGTTAAGTCCAGTCAAAGGCGACTCTGGGGTCGCTTTCAGCCCAAGGGAACCGGTGTTTGTCCACAGACAGCTTTCCGGGTCATGTGTCCAGCAGGACTAAACCACTTCTGGTGCAACGGAACACCGTGATGGAAACTAGAGTGCATGGAAATGCCGTTTACCTTCCTGCCACAGTGGTACCTATTTATCTACTTGCACTGGCGTGCTTTCGAACTGCTAGGTGGGCAGGAGCTGGAACAGAGGAACGGGAGCTCATTCCGTCACGGGGATTCGAACTGCCGACCTTCCGATTGGCAATCCCAAGAGGCTCAATGCTTTAGACCACAGCACCACCCGCGTGCCTTGTCACACATATATCAGACACACCGAAAACGGTTGCTGCCTCTATTCAAAAACTGATCTTTTAAAAAAGGTACCTTTCCCCCGAAACAGATTTTGTGGTCATCGGGTGGGCCAGGTTCCCCACATCAATAAGTAATTGCTGTAATTCAACAGTCATAAATCAAAACTCAGTTACTTGGCAAAGCTCTTCTTCAAGGTTGATTTTGAGTAACTTAAAGGAAAGGATCCGCAAGGCAAGACTCTGGGGAAGGGGCACATTTCTGTCTAGGGTGGAGCTGCTCCATTATTCTTTTCCTTTGGCCTTCAAAAATGGGGCTGTCCTCAGCTGCATCTGTTAACAGCAGTGGTTGAGAAGTGCAGGCCTGCCTATATATTACCCCCTCGCAACCCTTGTCTGGCCATGCACAAAATCTAGGTTTGGGAGTTAAGGCACTTTCCTAACATTAAAAAGCCAGCGTCTGTTTTAAAGTGGATTTGTTGTGCCAGGGGGTGCGCAGAGTGCTTTAATCCCCTTTAATTGGCCAAAGCTAAATTCATGGTGTGTGCTTGCATTTCTCCCACAAAATTGTGACAGTCCGAAGGCAGCCCAAGGTGAGGCCACCTGGAGAGCGTCATTTCTTGTCAGTTACGCTGCAAAAGCCTGGATGGCTCAATTGCTTAGAGAGTGGTGTTTGATAACGCCGAGGCTGCATGTTCGATTCCTGTATGGGACGACTGCATATTCCTGCATTGCAGGGGGTTGGACTAGATGATCCTCAGGGTCCCTTCCAACTCCACTATTCTATGATTCTATGAAAAGTACAGCTTGTTGGATCTTCCCTAGGCGTGGCACTCTTTGTGGAGGCTGCAAGAGCTTTTGGTCTGTCTAGCTTAGGGGGCTTGGCTTAAGCAGAGAGAGGGCTGAGTGTTTTAATGCTCATGACTATTTTCCTTATCTGAACTGGAATTCCGAGCACCTTCTATTTGAAACCAATCCTTCACGCGTCCTGAACTTGTGGGTGGGTGTGCCTTTGCATTGTCACATTTGCAATGTTGCAAGCATGGTGAGGCAGGGGTACTCCTATTGCCCTGTATCACATACAGAATTCCCAGGTATGAACCTGCACCCATCGGTCCAAATGCGAGTGGTATACAGTGGTGCCTCACTAGACGAAATTAATTCGTTCTACGGGTCTTTTCTTATAGCGAAAAACTCGTCTAGCGAATCCCATAGGAATGCATTGAATTTTTTTTTTTAAAAAAATTTGCCCATAGGAACGCATTAATTGAATTTCAATGCATTCCTATGGGAAACCGCGATTCGCTAGATCATGGGTGTCAAACACAAGGCCCGGGGGCCAAATCCGGCCCGCCAGACCTCGTCATGTGGCCCGCCGAGCGCCCCAGCCAGCGGGACCCAGCAGCGGGACCTTGCTGCTGAAGCGCCGCGCCGACAAAGCGCCGACAAACAGCTGGGGCCGGGGGGGGGGTCCCTTCGCACTCTTTTCTGGCGCTGAATCAAGGCGACCCCCCCTTCCCTTTCTTTCTTCCTCTCTCTCGTTCTTATTCTTTCTTTCCCTCTCCTTCCTTCCTTCTTTATCTCTGTCTTCTCTCCCTCTTTCTTTTTCTTTCCTTCTTTATTCCTTCTTTCCTACTCTTCTTTCTCTCACCTCTTTCCTTCCTTCCTCTCTCCCTCCCTCCCTCCCTCCCTCCTTCCTTCCTTCCTTCCTTCCTTCCTTCCTTCCTTCCTTCCTTCCTTCCTTCCTTCCTTCCTTCCTTCCTCCCCTCCTCTCCCTCTCCCTCTCCCTCTCCCTCTCCCTCTCCCTCTCCCTCTCCCTCTCCCTCTCCTCAGAAACATAGGATGCTGCTTTATACTTCTGGCCCTTAAACCCTGGAACCAGGAGAGCAGCTCCAGTGAGTCAACTTCAGCCAGTCCCTTTGGTGAAGGGTGGTGGCTCACTGGCAGAACATCTGTCCTGCATGCAGAAGGACCCCAGCATCTCCAGGTACTAGTAGCTCTGCAAAGGTCCTGCATGAAACCCTAGCGAGCCTCCACCACCCAGTGCAGTTACCAAAAATCATTTTTCAATAAATTGTACAATAATTGTACATTTGAATATCTACTTGCCATTATTCTGACTATGTTTCTGCTTTCAGAGCTAGTTATTACTTACATTATTACAAAAAACAGTAATAATTGAATGCAGTGACAATAATTTATGATAATAAAGAGTGGACACATAGTCCTACAGATACAACCGGCCCTTTGAGGGTGACCAAACTGCTGATGCGGCCCCCGATGAATTTGAGTTTGACACCCCTGCGCTAGATGAATTTTTCGTAAAACGCATTCGTCTAGCGAGGCAAGCTCCGCTCGAAAAATCCTTTCGTTAAGCGGAAATTTCGTTAAGCAGGGCATTCGTTAAGCGAGGCACCACTGTATTTGTCGACAAGTTCCAGTCTTACTTATTTTAAAATATTTCTGCACCTCCCTTCATCAGGAGGATTCCAGGGCGCTGTACGAAGGTAGGAGTGAAATTTTTCGTACAAAGTATGCAAAGGATATTAAAAGCCAACAGATAAGCAGAACAAAAAGCAGGGGAAAGGAGGCAGGCTGTAAAGATAAAATTAAACAGCAGGGGGGAAAGGAGCTGCAATTGGATCTCAAGTGCAATGGGGTAGGGTAGGAGAGCCCCCTCTCTCTCTCAGACTCTCGCTGATGCTTCTCATTGAAGATGATATTAGGACTATGAATCTGGACTTTATTTTCTCGCCCGACCCAAAAATTACTCCCTTTGTGGCCTTAAGGAAGTCTAGGTTGTACCAGCTAGGAAGCAAACAGTCTGCTCCCCGTGGCTGTCATTTCCTAGGCACCCTGCAAATCTTGGTGTGTCTTTTGTAACACGAAACATGCCACAGCATTATGCAATCTGGCATCTCGCGGCTGATCAATTCTCCAGCGGCTCTTTCTAAATCTCTGCTGTGTGGCTTCTGCTCGAGATTAGTGGCGTAAAGCAATTTCATGTCCAAAAGAACTTTCTGCCTGCAGTGATACAAGCGTAAAAAGGGATGCTCTTTTATCCCAATTCTGGGTATAGAAACAGATAGGCTGTTCCAGCAGGGAGAGGGAAATATTGTAGCCCCTGTACAAAACATCCTTATTATTATTATTATTATTATTATTATTATTATTATTATTAAAATAAAATAAATTATGCCGCCTTTCGGGTAAAGAAGCAAGATAGGGTACAAAAGCCAATTGGGAACAAACACAATAAAACAATTGGCAAAAAGCTAAAACTATTAGACCGATTTAAAACAATACATTTAAGCAGCAAGGGAATCTTTAAATGCCGCCAGATAGCTGAGAACTGCTAAAAGCAGTTTGACAACCCATTAAAAGGTAGGAAAACACAATTCGTTTCACCCTGTGTCTGAAGAGCATCAAATTTCATGCCACGTGAACTTTTACGACGAGGAAGTTACATGACCGCGGTGCTGCCACTGAAAAGGCCTGATAGAGTGCAGCCATCTAAAATGGGGCCCTCCTTACCAACCTGATTTGTATTATTTTATTGCATTGATAGATATACCTATATATTAAAAATGGCAACCGTTGAAAGATACCAGAAGTCCTGTTCAGGGTGAGAGCCTGTTGCATTACTTGGCTTTGCGGAGGTTTCTCTGTGTGGTGTAGTGGTTAAGAGCGGTGGACTCGTAATCTGGGGAACTGGGTTCGCGTCTCCGCTCCTCCACATGCAGCTGCTGGGTGACCTTGGGCTAGTCACACTTCTTTGAAGTCTCTCAGCCCCACTCACTTCACAGAGTGTTTGTTGTGGGGGAGGAAGGGAAAGGAGAATGTTAGCCGGTTTGAGACTCCTTCGGGTAGTGATAAAGCGGGATATCAAATCCAAACTTCTTCTTCTTCTTCTTCTTCTTCTTCTTCTTCTTCTTCTTCTTCTTCTTCTTCTTCTTCTTCTTCTTCTTCTTCTTCTTCTTCTTCTTCTTCTTCTTCTTCTCCTCCTCCTCCTCCTCCTCCTCCTTCTTCTCCTTCTTCTTCTCCTTCTTCTTCTTCTTCTTCTTCTTCTTCTTCTTCTTCTTCTTCTTCTTCTTCTTCTTCTTCTTCTTCTTCTTCTTCTTCTTCTTCTTCTTCTTCTTCTTCTTCTTCTTCTTCTTCTTCTTCTTCTTCTTCTTCTTCTTCTTCTTCTTCCCTGTGTAGGACCAAACCACCATTTGCCATGTGGACAGAAGACAGTGACAGTCTCACAAAGCAAGCTGGGGTCTTGAGAGACATTCCCCCCCCCCCCAAGCATGGAAGAAGCCTGTGGGAGAGGGGGGAAAGCAGACACGGAGGCCGGGAACAGGAGTTGGGCAGGCATTTCCCCTCTCCAGGAGTCACCTTCTTCCCTGGCAGAGGGCAGGACATTAAAATTACGACTGGCTTTTAAGCGCACTCCAGGCCGTTTCTGTTAGCTCAACCAATTAGTCGCTGCTTGTGCCTTGCATCCGATGAACCTCGTCTGTTCCATAAGGCAGCGTGGTAGCAGTGGGACCCAGGGGCACTATGAGAATAACTTGTTAATTTGAAGGTTTAACAGAGTTTGACAGACAGCTTCCTTCTCCAGCATACAAATGTGGGCACATGTACGGCACAAAGATGGTTCTGGCTGAGGTGATTCTTCTCCTGCACGCACACATCTGAACTTGCACTGCCAAGAACCCAGAAAGCTGTTCATCCTTTTTTCTCCCTGGACCCTCTAGCAGTTCTCTCCTTCCAGACGTCTTCTGTGATTTACATGGATGCCCTTTGCTCGGTGATATTGGGAATTAATGGAACAACCTGCTGGTCGGTAACCTCGCTGGTGTTTATTCCAACATCGCCCTTGGTATTGAAGGTTCTCCTCAGTTGCATGTTCTTGTACTAGCCAGAGTAGCAAAGATTGTGTGTGTGTGTGTGTGTGTGTGTGTGTGTGTGTGTGTGTGGTAAATGCCTTGGTGGATGGTGGGCAGTGGCCTGCTAAAAGCAAAGGTGGCAGTGTGCCCTTGTGTACCAGTTGCCGGAAGTTGCAGGTGGGCAGAGAACTGTGGCAGTGATGTCTAACATCTGGTTGGCCACTGCAAAGACAGGATGGCGGACTGGTTGAGCCACTGGCTTGATCCAGCAGGCTCTTCTTAAGCCCTTACAACAATGCTTCTGGAACCCCAAAGACAGGGGTGGGGAACCTTTTTCATTCATGGGCAACTTTCTGGGGATCAGAGCTGGGCAATATCTGATTTTCAACATTGTGGTATATCACCAGCTAAGCATTGCGATATACCAATGTCTGAATAAGGATGGAGCTATATGTACTGTAGAGGCATTGGCTGGTTTCATGGTTTTTCCCTGCATTGTGATTTTTGCCAGCGCCTGCTCTTGTGATGTCCTGCCCCACTGCAGGAGGCCAGGGAGAGCTTAGCCAGCAGAGTTAGCAGGGGCTACAGGAATCGAGAGAAGCATTGGCTGGCTTCACAGTTTCCCCCACATTGTGATTTTTGCATAACACACACACAGAGAGAGGGGGTGGAGGGAGGGGGAGAGAGAGAGAGAGAATGATTTGCGATATATTTCCAGGTCAAAAATTATGAAACCGATATCACAATGTGGACTTCAAACTGGTTTTGGACGATATATGGATGTATTGCCCAGCCGTACTGGGGGCTGTAGACGCGGTTGGCACTGTGGTCTGAACCACAGAACCTAGGGCTTGCCAATTGGAAGGTCGGTGGTTCAATCCCTGCAATGGGGTGAGCTCCTGTTGCTCTGTCCCAGCTCCTGCCAACCTAGCAGTTCAAAAGCATGTCAAAGTGCAAGTAGATAAGTAGGTAGCGCTCTGGTGGGAAGGTAAACGACATTTCCAAACGCTGCTCTGGTTCGCCAGAAGCAGCTTTGTCATGCTGGCCACATGACCAGGAAGCTGTACGCCGGCTCCCTCGGCAAGTAAAGCGAGATGAGCGCCGCAACCCCAGAGTCGTCTGCGACTGGACCTAATGGTCAGGGGTCCCTTTACCTTACTGGTGGATAGTCACAGTGGCAAAAGCGAGAGGAGCAAAGGGCGTGGCTCGTACTTTTGTACAGTAGCCTGCATTCCAAGGTACTTCACCAAAAAAGTCATTTGTTTCTACACAGGGGGTGGGGGGGGGAAGAGGGAGAGAGGCAAGCAAAAGGTTTGATCGAATTGCAAGGACTCAGGCTAAAGGACTCATGGAGGGTGCCGGCGGCTTGGGGGGAGTTCTTAGCACCAGATAAGAGAAACCTGGGGGGCTGCATTCATCCCCTGGGCTTGAGGTTCCTCACCTTTGCTCCAAGGGAAGAGTTTTCCATTATTATGGGGCGACTACCAAGAATGGCTGTCTCACGTGCCCTTGCTGTCTAAACTTGGCGCACTGCTGGCCTAAACTTGGCGCCCTGCTGGCCTGCTGCACAAAATGCTCTCCTCTCTCCCTCTCTCTTTCTCTCTTGAAAGAAAGCTGCTTGTGTCCATCATGGCTTGCAATAAATTCCACCAGCTTATTATGTCATATGTGAAGAATCGCTCTTCATCCCTTAAGTCTGCTGCCTTTCAGTGGATTAACGCAACATTTCCTTCCCCTTTTCTCTTCCTTTAAATTCATAGAGTGCGAATATTCCACCCCCTCCCCGCAATGTAACTTTTCCGTGTCATTTGCATCAAAGGTGGCAGAAACCTATGTAAGCTGCTTGTTTCTAAAGGTGCAGGATCTGAGGCAAACAAAGACTGAAATTGTTTGTAAGGTTCCAGCTCAGAAAATTGCAGCTGCTCTTCTGTTCTAATCATTTGGTGTCCTGACGTTTTGCCAAAGTTGGATGAAATCAAGGGAGCCCGGCCTAATGTTGTATTTTGAGCCTGGCATCAGAGGGCCTCCACCCCACCCATATTTGACCCAGGCTTGCATAGTGAGTTCAAACGAATCTGTGTGTAGAGGATAGGACTCAAACCAAAGGATTCAAATTACAAGAAAGGAGATTCCAAGTAAACATTAGGAAGAACTTTCTGATGGTAAAAGCTGTTCAGCAGTGGAACGGATAACCTCTGAAGGTGATAAACTCTCCTTCATTGGAGGGTGGTGGGTTTTTTGTTATGTACAGAATAATAAGAATGTCTATGTAAGGGGGAGGGATTATAGAGAACCCTCCCCCCTCATCAGAAGCAGCCCGTCTCCCAGCAGTCATGAGATTGAGGGGTCTGAAGGGGGGAGTCAGGAAACGGAGATGGAGTGCCAGGGCTCTGGCAACATCAAAGAGCCCCTGTTCCATAGGCAGGAAGAGAGGGAGGCGGAAAAAGTGGACAGGAATAGGTTAGACAGAAGACCCGTCCCCCCGACGCCGGATTTGAGGAGGAGGAGGAAAGGGAGGCGCTTCTCAGTTCCGAGGCTTTTATGCTGGTCACGAATGCGGAGGGGGGTAGTGCAGGAATCTGACTCGAGCGGGTAGATATGAAATGAGCAATCCGTTACACTGTAAATAATGTGCACCAATAAAAAAACGTCTGAAAGACAAGCATGTGGAAGGTCGTTACTCAAGAGTAGTCACAACACACCCTGACAGTCTTCAAGCAGATATTTCTCATTTTTGAGTCACTAACAGTTATTGCAATGGTTGATGAATGTAATAACATCAAGGAACAATAGAACGAATAACTATTTACTCCACCCCAAAGACCTCCACCCATGAATAAAATTCTTCTTCTTCTTCTTCTTCTTCTTCTTCTTCTTCTTCTTCTTCTTCTTCTTCTTCTTCTTCTTCTTCTTCTTCTTCTCGTAATCTACACACACGGCATCCTCCATAATAATTCATTGGAGGTTTTTAAACAGAGGTTGGATGTCCCTCTGTCAGGGATGCTTCAGCTATGATTTCTGCGTTGCAGGAGTTTGGGTTGAATCACTGGTCTTCAACGGGTGGGGTAGGGACCGACTAGTGGCCTGTGGCCTGATCCGAGTTCGGTTGCAACAGGAGCACTACCACCATGCAAATATATGGTAAAATGTTAATAAATGGATCCCCAAATGCAAGTTTGGGTTAAAAGTGAGCCCTGGTTCTGAAATGTTTCAAGCTACGTAGACCGACGACCCTTCCAACTCTATGATTCTATGATTCTAATTTGAGGGAGAGAGGGGTTTTGCGTAGTAATGTTTTATATCAGGGGTGGCCAACTCCCAAGAGACTGCGATCTACTCACAGAGTAAAAAACTGGCAGTGAACTACCCCATTTTTTGGATTCGGGTCAAAGCTGTTGAGTTTTTTTAAGGAAGGGAAGCCCTGTTTTTTGGGGTTTAGGTCAAACTTGTTGAGCTTCTTTTAGGAGGGAGGAAGGCCCATTTTTGTTTAGGGCTTCAGGTCATAGTTCAGCTTTTTTTAGGGAGGAGGAAAATTTGGGGTGAGCTATTTTTGGGGAGTGCCAGGGATCTAGCAGCGATCTACCACAGACACCCAGTGATCTACCGGTAGATCACGATCTACCTGTTGGACGTGCCTGTTTTATATGATGAACTGTGGGCATTGGCTATCCTAGGACTTTCTTGTACTGTATCAAAGTTTGGAACGTAGCATCTGACCACAGCCCAAGCAGCATGTGGCCAGCTTGGCTTCACACTAAGCCCGCAACTTACACAGGGGATAATGCTTCAAGCCAAAATTGCATATAGTGAAAATTCATAGGATGCCATGGCAGGTGGGATTACCAAAGTGTGTTCCCCCCCCTGGATGCCTGCCCCTGCCCCCTTTCTATTTTTTCAAAGAAAGTTTACACCAAGCGCATGAAGCGGAATGTGCAACATAAGTTGTGGGCTTACTGTATAAGGCGCAGGTCAGATCTAGGCAGAAGGAAGGATGTTGTCCTCTTTACTAATGCTTTCTTGGTCTCTGTTTTTGTAATGCAATGAAGGAGGCACATCCTATATTGCCTGGTATATCATGGTTGTCTCCTCTCTCTCTCTTTTAGGAATGGTGAAATCGTGGCAGCACAGAGGCGACAAAGAATCATGATTGCATGAGCTTCCCCCTGCTTGTCTTGTTCATTGGATGCTAATACAGAATGTGGAGGGGGACATTGAAGGTTGCCTTGCTCCCGTTGCATTTCTCCGGCCCGGAGGGGGCAACCGATTGCTGTGGTGACCCTGCCCGCGCTCTCCTAGCAACACCCAGTTAACTGGAGGCCAAGAAGAAGAGTTTCGTCCTTGGTTCCAACTGGATCGGAAGTTGCGCCCACTGTCTCAAGGAGAAGATGAAATTTCCGTTCTATTGGCCCTTGGTCCAAGGGGCGCAATAGCCTTTCCTCCTGGAGCCTCGCCGGTAAAAACCGCCTTGGTTATGGCTACTGATCCAACGTGATAAGAGGGGCAGCACCAACTCTTGGACTCATGACTGGGTATACCATGTTGCGGAATGGAGGGGTAGGCAACGGAGGCCAACCCTGGATGCTGCGATGGTCCAGCCGCATTCGACTCACTTGGCTCAGCTTCACCTTGTTCATCATCCTGGTCTTCTTCCCCCTCATCGCCCACTACTACCTAACCACCATAGATGACGCGGACGACGCCGGCAAGCGCATCTTCGGGCCGCGCACGGGCAACGAGCTGTGCGAGGTGAAGCACGTCCAGGACCTCTGCCGCATCCGGGAGTCTGTGAGTGAGGAGCTGCTGCAGCTGGAGGCCAAAAGGCAGGAGCTGAACAGCGAGATCGCCAAGCTGAACCTCAAGATCGAAGCCTGCAAGAAGAGCATTGAGAACGCCAAGCAGGACCTCCTGCAGCTGAAGAATGTCATCAGCCAGACGGAGCACTCCTATAAAGAACTCATGGCACAGAACCAGCCCAAGCTCTCCCTGCCCATCCGGCTGCTGCCGGACAAGGACGACTCCAACTTCCCCTTGCCAAAATCCCACAGGAGCTGCCGGCTACATAACTGCTTCGACTACTCCCGCTGCCCGCTGACCTCCGGCTTCCCTGTGTATGTCTACAACAGCGACCAGTTCGATTTCGGGAGCTCGTTAGACCCCTTAATTAAGCAAGCCTTTGAGTCCACTGTCAGAACTAATGTGTACGTTACTGAAAACGCAAACATTGCCTGTTTGTATATAATCCTCGTGGGGGAAATGCAGGAGCCCGTCACGCCTAAACCTACTGAACTCGAGCAACAGTTGCACACACTGCCCTATTGGAGGACCGATGGGCACAACCACCTGATCATCAACTTGTCCAGGAAGTCGGAAACTCAGAACTTCCTTTATAACGTCAGCACGGGGCGGGCCATGGTCGCCCAGTCCACCTTTTACGATGTACAGTATCGCCCGGGTTTCGATATTGTGGTGTCCCCTCTTGTCCACGCCATGTCTGAGCCCAATTTCCTAGAGATCCCGCCCCAGGTGCCGGTCAAGCGGAAATACCTGTTCAGTTTCCAAGGGGAGAAGGTCGAGTCTCTCCGGTCCAGCTTGCAAGAAGTGCGCTCGTTCGAAGAAGAAATCGAAGGCAACGCCCCAGCAGACTATGATGACAGGATCATTACCACCCTGAAGGCTGTCCAAGACAGCAAGCTGGACTTTGTCTTGGTGGAATTCACGTGTAAGAACCAGCCCAAGCCAAGCCTGCCCACTGAGTGGGCTCTTTGTGGAGAAAGGGAAGACAGACTAGAGCTACTGAAACTATCTACTTTTGCACTGATAATCACCCCGGGGGACACCCACCTTGTCATCTCCGCTGGGTGCGCAATGCGTCTTTTTGAGGCCCTGGAGGTTGGGGCGATCCCGGTGATCCTTGGAGAGCAGATCCAGCTGCCCTACCACGATGTGATCCGGTGGAACGAGGCAGCCTTAATCATACCAAAGCCACGTATCACGGAAGTGCACTTTCTTCTGCGGAGCATTTCCGACAACGACCTCCTGGCCATGAGGAGGCAAGGCCGCTTCCTGTGGGAGACCTACTTCTCCACCTCGGGCAGCATCTTCAGCACAGTTCTAGCTATCATAAGGACTCGAATCCAAATCCCAGCCATCCCCATCCGGGAGGAGGCTGCGGTGGAGATCCCCCACCGGTCCGGAAAGGCTGCTGGCACAGACCCCAACATGGCCGACAATGGGGACTTAGACTTGGGGCCGGTGGAGACGGAGCCGCCATACTCCTCACCCAAATACCTGCGCAATTTCACTCTCACCGCAATGGATATTTACAGAAACTGGAACTCTGCCCCCGGCCCTTTCCACCTCTTCCCCCACACGCCCTTTGACCCTGTCCTGCCGTCGGAAGCCAAGTTCCTCGGATCTGGGACCGGGTTCCGGCCCATCGGAGGAGGAGCTGGCGGCTCCGGGAAGGAGTTCCAAGCTGCGCTGGGAGGCAACGTCCCCAGGGAGCAGTTCACCGTCGTCATGCTGACCTACGAGCGAGAGGAAGTGCTCATGAACTCCCTGGAGAGACTCAACGGCCTCCCCTACTTAAACAAAGTGGTGGTGGTCTGGAATTCTCCCAAGCTGCCATCAGAGGACCTCCTGTGGCCGGACATCGGCGTCCCAATTGTGGTAAGAGCAGTTGGAAATATTTGGCTTCTTTTGCCTCTCTCCAAGGAGAGAAGTGGAGAGGCTTCAGAATTATTTTGTTGCAACGCGGAGCGTTGAGGGTTGTGCATTATGTTTTTAGACGCACTGTAAAAAAAAGAAATAAATTCTGGTTTAGATTCTTTCAAATACTTGCAGTGGGCTGTGTGTGTGTGTGTGTGTGTGTGTGTGTGTGTGTGTGTGTGTGTGTGAGAGAGAGAGAGAGAGAGAGAGAGAGAGAGAGAGAGAGAGAGATATTCCACCACTGCCCCCTTTTTACCAGCATAGTCTCAGAATCCAACTCTGTATGGAAATATTGTAAAAGTACCTACAATCTTATCCTCTGGGAAAGTCTTTGCAAGGCTTGGAGCAAAGTTCCTCGTGTGAATCCTCAATGATGTTAGCATCCGAGGAATCCCAAAGTCCAGGCAGCAAGTTCAGAGTGGAGATTTGTAGGCTGTTTGGCCAAAGGGTAGTAATGGTTCAAGTCCAAGTTTCTCTGCAGCTGAAGGAGGAGAGGTAATAGCAAGGGCTCCTTAGGAACTGATCATGTTTCTGGGAAAGACGGCTCTATCGCCATTCGCTACCAGCTTCTCTCATGGCTAGCTACTAAACTGATATGACCCTGGTTGCCCAAGGGAGATGGGGATGAGCCAGTCTTGTCCCTTGAGTGTCTGGTCACCTGCTGGGCTTCAGGGCAGTGGCTACTGCAGCTTGGTGCTGTAGAAGTTCACCCTCTCCCTTTCGTATCCCCGGTCAGAGGAAGGAGTCTTGACCTGCTTCTTTATTGTCCAAAGGAGAATGTACATCCTTGCATGGGTAACATCTCAACATGTTCAGCCCGCAAGCAGAGGACTTTTGAGAAATGGATGTCTTGCCTTTAAAGCCTGAACGCTGTGTGGAAGATGACTATTTTAGTTTAATAGTTTCGGTTGAAGGAGTGCTGCTTTTGAGGGCCTAGAATAAGTCTTCTCAAGCCACAAGTGCCTGCAGTGCTTTTTATTGGGTGGAATAAAAGTGAGCTATTGCGGCCTGTGTTTCTTCCATCCCCTGAAGGAAGGGCGCTTCTCTGTGCTCCTCAGATACTAGTTTGCTACACCATACAACTTCCTTACGGCCCCTAAAACAGAGTTACGGCTCCCTTGCAGTCAGGACTTTGCAGCAGTGATTGTGAGGCTTACCAGAATTGTGAAGGGATGGAGTCATCCGCTGCGGGTGCCGTTAATGTACTTTTTCAAAGAGACCCGTCAACAAGCAGAGTAGCAAAATGGTCTTAAATGGACTGATGCTGTGGCACAAAAGGACAAACCGGTAGGATTTAAATTACACAATCTTAAATTGTGTCTCATTTGCTTCTCTTGAGTTGCTTCTTGGTCCGGGCAGTTTACATGCAAGATAAAGAGAGAGAGAGAGAGAAACAGCATGTTCAAGTGCAGAACATTTCATAGCTTGCTAAAAGCTTTTTTTTAAAAAAGAAAAATAAACAAATTTAAAATCTGAACAATTGTGTGCTGCCACACTGGGCGAGGGTGGAACACAAATGGCTATTTGTTTCCTACACTAGCGAGACTTCTTTCAAAAATATATTGTCTGGAGCACTTTTCTGTTTTTTTTAAAAATATGTACCATGGGTTGTTGTTGTTGTTTTGCCGTCCTAGCCAATCAGTCGTTTCTCCTTTTGAATGTGGCATTTTTGATACGTTTGACGACTGAGCCTCACAACTTGATCTGAGTTTCGTGCAGATACTGGGGTTAGCTGTGGGTGTAAGGCAAGTGTGCATCTGTGAAAATGTTCGTGGCTTGCGCATGGGTGATGCACGTTCAAGAGCTAATCCCTCTGTGGGTGGAAAAAGTGACCATTTGGATGTCGATGTGAGTTGTGTTTTCATTGAAGGTGGCACAGTGCAGGCCAGAGGGCATTCAGTGGGTATTTTGAGACGTTCCCCATTTCCCCTGACACCAGTTTGGGCCGGGGTATTGGGTGGGATATTTGGGGCTTGTACCCTGGCCTATCCTAAAGTCTCTTGTGAATATGAACGCAGTGGTCTAAACCACTGAGCCTCTTGGGCTTGCTGATGAGAAGGTTGGCGGTTCGAATCCCTGCGGCGGAGTGAGCTCCCATTGCTCTGTCCCAGCTCCTGCCAACCTAGCAGTTCAAAAGCATGCCCGTGCAGGTAGATCAATAGGTACCACTGTGGCGAGAAGGTAAACGGCGTTTCCGTGCGCTCTGGTTTCCGTCACAGTGCTCCGTTGTGCCAGAAGCGGTTTAGTCCTGCTGGCCACATGACCCGGAGAGCTGTCTGTGGACAAACGCTGGCTCCCTAGGCCTGAAAGCGAGATGAGTGCCGCGACCCCATAGTCACCTTTGACTGGACTTAACCGTCCAGGGGTCCTTGACCTTACCTTTACCTTTATGGAGAGTTATAACACAAAAAGGAAAAATGCCGAGATGCCAAAAGCAGAGAAAGGTGGTATTTTGTAGCAGAAGGGAAACGTGGAGCTTCCATGAGACTAGGGCACAGAGACACCGGCTCCCGTTTTGACTTTAGGGATCTGAGCACTGCCATGAAATGAACTTATTCTTAACATTTCATCTTATTGTTTCTGACTAGTAAATCACACTGCTCACAGGCAGGAGTGAATGAAAAGATTATCTTTCTCCCAGGAGCAGCAAAATGAGTTAGAATTGCTCATGTCACTGTGAAATGAACATTCACATTAGTCCTGCTGCGTCTTTTGCTCTTCTTTTTAAACAAAATCCTTGAAATAATGCCCCACCTAAAGGAAAATTAACTCTGCAAGGAAGCTAAGAATCATAGAGTTGGAAGAGACCACAAGGGCCATCCAGTCCAACCCCCTGGCAAGCAGGAAACACCATCAAAGCATTCTTGACAGCCTGTCAAGCCTCTGCTTAAAGACCTCCAAAGAAGGAGACTCCACCACACTCCTTGGTAGCAAATTCCACTGCCGAACAGCTCTTACTGTCAGGAAGTTCTTCCTAATGTTTAGGTGGAATCTTCTTTCTTGTAGTTTGAATCCATTGCTCCGTGTCCGCTTCTCTGGAGCAGCAGAAAACAACCTTTCTCCCTCCTCCATATGACATCCTTTTATATATTTGAGCATGGCTATCATATCACCCCTTAACCTTCTCTTCTCCAGGCTAAACATACCCAGCTCCCTAAGCCGTTCCTCGTAAGGCATCGTTTCCATGCCTTTGACCATTTTGGTTGTCCTCCTCTGGACATGTTCCAGCTTGTCGGTATCCTTCTTGAACTGTGTTTCTTAAAGAATCTGCAGTCAGTTTTGCACTTGGATTTTTGTTGAGACGGAGACAGGGGGCTCAGGTGCCGCAGGCATCTAGGGAATCTGCAGAATCTCTCCACGTATTTCCCTGTGTGGCCAGATCTGCTTGGAAGCCCAGCCTTTTGCCACTCCTTCACTCCTATAAAAATGTTTTGCTTTTGGTGACACAAGGTTACGCGCTTTGTGCTATGAATCTGTGGAACTGCAGGGAAGCTGCAATTGCCCACCAGGAGAAAGCTGGCTTTCGCTGATGTTTTAAAAGGAAACTTTCTTATTCTTAGGGATGTGAAACGCGTTTGGCACTATATGTGTAATAACTGGTGAGACGTTTGAAGTCAGGGTCTTGCTGACTTACCTAGGGGTATGGAAGAATCTTGGTACCTTGGTTCTCAAACTTAATCCATTCCAAAACCAAAGCATTCCAAAGCCAAGGCGTGCTTTCCCATAGAAAATAATGCAAAATGGATCAATCTGTTCCAGACTTTTAAAAGCAACCCCTAAAACAGCAATTTAACATGAATTTTACTATCTAATGATATATCTAATTAGATATCTAATTTTACTATCTATTGAGACTATTGATCCGTAAAATGAAAGCAATAAACAATGTACTGCAGTCACACAATCAATAAGTAGCTGAACTGGGTTCCACACTTCCACAGTGGTACCTGAAGAAGTGTGCATGCATACGGAAGCTTATACGAAGAACAAACTTAGTTGGTCTCTAAGGTGCTTAGTTGGTTTTCCCAGTAGTGATGTATGGAAGTGAGAGCTGGATCATAAAGAAGGCTGATCGCCGAAGGATTGATGCTTTTGAATTATGGTGCTGGAGGAGACTCTTGAGAGTCCCATGGACTGCAAGAAGATCAAACCTATCCATTCTGCAGGAAATCAGCCCTGAGTGCTCACTGGAAGGACAGATCCTGAAGCTGAGGCTCCAAAACTTTGGCCACCTCATGACTCCCTGGAAAAGACCCTGATGTTGGGAAAGATGGAGGGCACAAGGAGAAGGGGACGACAGAGGATGAGATGGTTGGACAGTGTTTTCGAAGCTACAAACATGAGTCTGACCAAACTGCGGGAGGCAGTGGAAGACAGAAGTGCCCGGCGTGCTCTGGTCCATGGGGCCACGAAGAGTTGGACACGACAAAACAACAACGACAAACTGAACATTTATTTATTTATTTATTTAGGTATATGTTTGGGTTCCACATAGTCACAAAAACAAAGAGCCGCAAAAACAAAACCACAAAATAAATACGGTAGCAAAAACGGACAGACCTCAGCGTAACACTTCAAATGGATGTGTGGCACTCAAAACGGAAGCGTTACACTCAAAACGGAGCATGTTTGGCTTCCGAAAAAGGTTCGCAAACTGGAACACTATCGGGTTTGCAGTGTTTGGGTTCCACGTTGTTTGAGTACCAAGGCATTTGAGAACCAAGGTACCACTGTAGATCAGCATTGTTGTGCCAATATTGCAGGTAGATGAACTGAGGCTGAGACGATAGTGGCACCCGAAGACAGCTGTGGGGTTCATTGCAGAGCTGGAATTGAAACTAGGGTTCAATTCCCTGATTTACAGCTGCATTCACTCCTAGTCACACCAGAAAGTAGTACAAAATAAGAGAACACATGCAAATCCTTTTAACTTGGATCAATTTATGTGGGCCACCAAACTGGGGCAGAGTTTTTATTTTTCTTGTACATGAACAGGCCTGCTTGTACTTCCCATTCATTAATCCTGAGCAAATTGGGCTGGAGAATCTGTCCATGTGCTTTCAGAACCTGATGCTGGAGTCTGGAAACAAAATATACTCCCTTTCTATAACACGGGCATCCAAATGTGTGTGTGTGTGTGTGTTTTCCTCTTTCGTTTCTTGTTATTAATTTATTGTAAGCTACTTAGTACGAGGCGTTGGGGGTTGGGGAAGTCCCCCCCCACCTTCTAATTAAGGATGGAGGGGGCGGGGGAGAACCGCCGCCATTTAAAAATTGCTTTTTTCTATTAACACCAAAACAATTTCAAGCATCATAAGACCACCAGGTGCAGAGCAGTGATAATGCGACTGTGACAAAGTGATTGCTGATCAAAGCACCGAAAGCAGACTGCTAATGAACTCCAACAAATTACAGCGTAATGAGGAGAATACCCTGTGCATTGCGAAGTAGTCAGAGTCTCCAAAGCTATAGAGCACCCAATACGCAGAAACTACGAACTGGAGCACAAACTCTCACTTTTTTGCTCCTCCCGGGGCAGGAAAGGGGTTAGTCCAACCTCCGGTTTGCTAGTATAACTGAGTTACCGTGTCGTGAAATGAAGCATGTCTAAAAAGTGTGTCGCCAACGTGAACATTTTGGAAAGCTCTGTTTTATTCCAACCTCCTGCAATGCAGGAATATGCCAATTTACTTTTTCACTGGGTTTGTAAATCCCGTTGATAGTTGTCAGGGGAGTAATCTGATGCCAAGATATCACTTGATGAACTTCCACATGCAAACAAGCTTTATGGGCAGTGCCGGATTTATCTATAAGCTAAATAAGCTATAGCTTAGGGCCCCACTCTCTTGCCCCCTCCCCCCAAAAAATTAAAGGAAAAAAACCTGGATGTACATTTCCAAAATATAAGATTAAAAAATGAATAAAATAAAACCTACATACAGCAGCAGTGTTTTGTGTTGTGTAGGCACCTATGATGTAAGTCATGGGCCCCGCCTGCTCCCTAAAATATCACTGGTTTGCTCATTTTTATATATAGGGTGCCTACATTCTGCATGGACTGGTTGTATGGCAACATGCGCAAATGGCTTTAGATATCTATTTGCTCTACAAATTACCATAAAGCATATACAGTGGACCCTCTAGTTACGTACCGCTCTGGATATGTAACTTTTGGGTAACAAACACGGCATGCATGTGCAAAATTGCGCCACGTGCGTGCACAGAAATGGCGCCTCTCCCTACGGCCTTTCGGGTTGCGGACGGACCCCTGGAACAAATTTATCCGGGTCCACGGTATTCAACACAAAAAAACAGTGACAATTTGTCCAGAACCACTGGACATATAAAGGGCCCCATTACCTTCAGTAGCTTAGGGCCTCATCAAACCTACGGTAAATCTGGCCCTATTTGTGGGGTAGGAATGGAAGGGTTAACACCTTCAGCCCCTCTGGCCTTGTGTAATCCAGCGTTTGTCTACCAAACCTCCAGAAGGGCATGATCTTCCAGGGTGGCAATGCTCTTGTTGTTTTCTCCAGCCTGATCTTCACTTCGTTATAAAAACTTGGAAGGAAATGGCAGGTTGGATTTGGAGAGAGAGAGAGAGAGAGAGAGAGAGAGAGAGAGAGAGAGAGAGATAGATTTGTGAAGAAATAAATTTGCTGTTATTATTTTTTTTATAAAAAGAGCCAGCTTTGCCCATACTCAGAATTCTCCTCCATGGAACATAAAATGCTTGTTTTTTGGAAATGGCAATTATGACACATCCTCAAAGCAGAGGGATGCCAAACAGCTGCAACGGTTTTAACGATAGCAATTGATTTTTTTTTTAAATATAAAAAAATCTCCCCCCCCTTTTTTTTTTACATGCTCAGGAAATGTGCTTGGCTATCTCTTCAGCCAGGAGAGGAGCCTGTAATTGGTGTGATATGAGAAGTGGCTTGCAGTGCGCTGCCTTTCCAACTACCTTCCAGCGATCCTCGAGGCAGTCATGCAATATCTAGGCCAGGGGTGGGCAAACTTTTCTCCTCTTGCCTGTAACCAGTCACTGAGTGTCAGAGCTGGAAATAGGCAGAGCCCAAGAAACACCATCAAAGCATTCTTGACATATGCCTGTCAAGCCTCTGCTTAAAGACCTCCCAAGAAGGAGACTCCACCACACTCCTTGGTAGCAAATTCCACTGCCGAACAGCTCTTACTGTCAGGAAGTTCTTCCTAATGTTTAGGTGGAATCTTCTTTCTTGTAGTTTGAATCCATTGCTCCATGTCCGCTTCTCTGGAGCAGCAGAAAACAACCTTGCTCCCTCCTCTATATGACATCCTTTTATATATTTGAACATGGCTATCATATCACCCCTTAACCTTCTCTTCTCCAGGCTAAACATACCCAGCTCCCTAAGCCCTTCCTCATAAAGCATCGTTTCCAGGCCTTTGACCATTTTGGTTGCCCTCTTCTGGACACGTTCCAGCTTGTCCTGGGTCAATTAAACTTAGGTTTTTTTAAAAGTGCCCTGCTGCTCCAATTTCCACCTGGCATCTTGGATTAATTAGAATTGGTTGTTGGGGGGGGGGTATTTAAACAAACCTTTGTAAAAACACCAAATAACAACAACAACAACCAGAAGTATTTCTATTGGGCATAATAGATTCAGACATCATAAATGAAAATAAGAGAATATTCCTTTACGCAACATCTGCAGCAAGAATACTACAGTAATTGCAAAAAACTGGAAAAGTGATAAAAGAGAGTGGCAAGGGAGATCATTTGATTACCTTGAGTTGGCAAAAATGACAGATGCAATTAGGGGACAGTCTAAACAAAAAATTCAAAATGAGTGGTGAAAGATATTATTTTTAAAAAACAACAGTGCCCTCAAATTAAAACCTGGACTTGCTTCGAATAATTTTGGCAGAACAAAATACGGTTTACACAATGCAACATATGGAGAAGGGTAGAAAAGACAAAATGAGAAAGAAACAGTTCATCAAGTTTAAAATCAGACCCGTGTTGAGGAGGAAGGAAGTCTATTAGAATAGAATAAGAACTAACATAACAGCTAACATTAAATTCATGTGCAGATACTTGCAGATTTATGGATATATGTTTTTCATTTATCTTGTATCTTGTGTTTTCTTTTGTAGTTTGTTTTCTAAGTGTCGTGTGTGTATGTGCTGTAGTAATAAGTTAATAAAAAGCATTTACCATTAAAAAGTAGAATTCCCAGATTTACGCTGGTCTGTTCAGAAGTAAGCCCCACTGAGTTTGATAGGGTTACTCTCATCTATTGAAACAAAATTAAAAAATTCCTTCCAGCAGCACCTTGTATAGAGGGTTGTTTTTGTACAGCAAACCAAAACAGCCACTGTCCTGGAAATCAAGTAGAAGTTGGTAGTGAAATTTAGATAACAAAATCATATGTTGTTGTTGTTGTTTAGTCGTTTAGTCGTGTCCGACTCTTCGTGACCCCATGGACCAGAGCACGCCAGGCACTCATGTCTTGCACTGCCTCCCGCAGTTTGGTCAGACTCATGTTCGTAGCTTCGAGAACACTGTCCAACCATATGTACTGTATTGTAAAACAGCTAATAAAAAGAAGTAAAAAAAAAACACCCAAACATCATGAAAAGAGGGACGGGAAGTCAATAATAATTATTTTTTTGTTGGGACAGGGGAAAAAATGTATACAGTAATACCTCGGGTTACGAACTCGCTGGTCCCCCCCGGAGCTCCTTTGCGAAGAGGCCGCCCCACCAGAGCTTTGAACTGCTGCGCGCGGAGGCAGCGGCGGCAGTGAGTCTCGCTGGGAGCTCGGCGCCAAGCAGGAGCGTGTGAAAAAAGCCCCAAGCTCGAGCGCGCATGCAAAATATACGTCCGAACGGAGAGCGGGCCTGAAACTGTGCGTGTTTACTTGTGTGCAAAAGGGCTGGCATGGAAGGACCCTCTTTTTTGTGGGGGACAGGACAAAAGCGGGGCTGTGATGGGGCTTCTTCCCCTCCCCCCCACTCACACATACCTGGCCTGCAGGTGTGCAAAGCGCCGCCCGCTCCCCTTGGCCTGGCTGCCCTGTTTTGAAGTGAGGGGCGAATACGGTACCCTGGTAGTCAGTGAGGGGAGGATGGCGGGGGGCGGGCGATAAAAAACTACTGTGCATGTGCCCCAAATAAAATAAAAGGAGCTGTTATTACAAATGTTTCACCACATATGTTCTAGCACCCGTTAATTTAACGGGCTTCATGATACTGGTTTTAAATAAAAGGACGCGATCTACTCATGTAAAAACATGCTGATTCCTGGACCGTCCGCGGGCCAGATTGAGAAGGCGATTGGCTAGTTTGTCTACCCATGGTCTTCTCAGTTCCCACCAGCTCATTCCAATATATAAATATCATATCTATCTATCTATATATCATCTATCTATCTATCTATCTATCTATCTATCTATCTATCTATCTCTGTTTGAATGTAAAACTTTGAGCCCCCCCCTCAGCAAAATGTGGACGGATGTTGTGCATGTGACACAGTGCAGAGGGCTGTGACCGCTGCGTTGCTGGGGGTTGGAGTAGAGCAGAGATGTCCAGCCGGTTGACCACGATTGACAGGTGGATCCCCTGGTGTTCCTGGTCGATCGCGGGAGTAAAAAAAGCAGCAGTATGAATATCTCCGCCACCCCCCCTCTGTCCCTCTGTAGTGTAAAGTGGTTGCTTTGTGGCGTTTTGGAGTTTGAGGTGAGCAATGTATGTCATTCGCCCTGAAGAATAACTATGCAGTCCTCCCCCCGAAAAAGCTCAACAACTCTGATCTCCCCCAAAACTCTGGTCAATCCTCAATAACAGTGGGTAGATCACTGCCAGTTTTTTGTGCTGGGAGTAGATCACATTCTGTTGTGAGTTGGATGGGCCTGGAGTAGGGGATCTGTTGGATCACTTCCATCCTACACTTTATGTGATCCATTCACAGGTCACCACCAGCCCAGTCAAAATACCTTCTCTGCCAAGAAGCTTTGCGTGTCAAACTGGGATAATTTGGAGAATGGAAATGAAGTAATTATCAGGGTTTGGAAAAGGGAGGCAAATATGTTGCAAATTGCCTTTCCTTTATGAAACACCCTCGTGTTCATCTGGCCACCCACCCTGTGCCTACCTCATTTGCAGGGCTTTGCAGGAGAGGTTAGCCCCTTCGGAAAAAGAAAAGGTCCACCTTTTAACCCCTCAATTTCCACCCGGAGCCAACATGAGGCGTACCTCATGTAGCTTCCCTTTATATATATTAACAACAGCAACAACATTTTTTATTTATTTATACCCTGCCTATCTAGGCTGATGAAACTTGGATTGTATACTCATGGGGGACAGAGGCCTGTGTCATTTTTGCTTAATTTGCTTAGTAAAGCATCACAAACGTTCATGGTGCTACAAAAATCACAATGAAGACTTATTTGTAGCTTTGCAGATTTGCCAGCTCTGGCAGATTATGCAGAAAGCATGCCAGGTTTCTCCAGCAAGTTATTCCTCTGAATGTAATAGGGATTATTCATGTGGCTAGAGTTATGCACACATTTGCTAAATCCGGGTGTTTTGGCCTATTAATGCTGAGGAGCTCATTTCCTTCCCCTGGCCCCAAGCATTAATAGTGTGATTGTAATGGGTGAGCAATCTGAACACAGATATTCTCTACTCCCTCAGAGCTGGGGACTGATCCAAATATTTGGAAATGTGTATGCATTGTGAAAGCTCTCCTGGTGCATTCAATGCTGTGAACTTGCGTGTAGGAATCTTAGGGGGGAGACCCATGCCATGTGCAGTAGCCAGCAAGCAATTAACATTGAGTAGGTAGGTATAGGCACATTCTTTTATATTGAGCGTGTGCAAAATATTTGCCATTATTACCCTCACTGCAAAGGGCTTGTATCTTGCAAGGACTTGCTCGCATATCTTACTTCACCCTTCTGTGGGGCTCCAATATCCACCCCAGCCAATGGAGTTTCTGCGACCCTTTCTTCACCCTTTCTTCAAAAGTATCCTCAAATGTGATGGTCAGTTTTGCCTGTTGGAATCAATGGAAGCCTCTCATCTCTTTGGGAGAGAATAAAAGTGAGTGCCCAGGGATGCCACTGGAATGGTAAAAAAAAGGTTTTTTAAAAATGGGGATGCGGGTGGTGCTGTGGTCTAAAACACTGAGCCTCTTGGGCTTGCCCATCAGAAGGTGGGCGGCTTGAATCCCTGCGACGGGGTGAGCTCCTATTGCTCTGTCCCAGCTCCTGTCAACCTAGCAGTTCGAAAGCATGCCTGCACAAGTAGATAAATAGGTACTGTTGCAGTGGGAAGGTAAATGCCGTTTCTGTGCGCTCTGGCTTCTGTCACAGTGTCCCGTTGCACCAGAAGTGGTTTAGTCCTGCTGGCCACATGACCCGGAAAGCTGTCTATGGACAAACGCTGGCTCCCTTGGCCTGAAAGCGAGATGAGCGCTGCAACCCCATAGTTGCCTTGGACTGGACTTAACCATCCAGGGGTCCTTTACCTTTAACTTTTACCTTTACTGGAATGGGCTCAAACTTCCCCAGTTCTTTCCTAGAGGGCAGACTTTACCCACTGCCCAACAGCCCTGCGCATTGTGGCTGGTTAGGGCTGGCATTCTTATTTTCTATTACCTAAACGTTTTTAGCGGCAGATGACAGGGGTCTCGACTTGGGGCCTTCTGCGTACAAAGCACACATTCTCCCACTGAGCCACAGCCTCTCGGCTGCGTTGGGTTTTATTTGGTCCCATAAAGCTGAACAGGAGCCGCTGAGAACCCCCGTGGTAAATGCAAAGTTTCTGGTGGCGTTTCAGTTTGGCAAGAGACTGAGCCCTGGAGCTGCCTCTTTTTACATAAAGGATGAATATGCATACATCCACGAGCCGGGTATTAGCTGTACCTGTGGGAATGTGGTATGTAGGATTTGGATTAATTCTCCCACCTGCAGAATCCTGGAGCTTGTACTCGAGCAAAGAGTGTGTCCCTGTAGGAAAGATTCAATCTAGCATTTCTTATTAAACCCCCACGCCATGAATATTCAACCTGCTGCTGGTGCAGCAAGTCTTCCTTTTTCCCCCTCTTAAGGCACTTTCTACTCTTGAGCAGTCTGTTGCGACTGCTACAGGGCAGGACGGAGCCTTTCCATCATTGCCGAGGCATAAACTTGTCACTCAAGGCTGCCTCCCCCCCCCCTGCAGATGTGTGTATGCTAATCTGCATCCTATTGTACAAACACGCTGAAGGGGGTGCACATTGCCTTGCAGTGATTATGCAGAGAGGCCCGCATTTGTATGCATGCGATTCAGACTTGCATGTAAGTACAAACCTCCTCAAGTTGCCAAGGGAACAAAAATTCAAAACAGTTACCTGCCTGCGTGTTGCGGGGCAAGCTTGGCAGTGGATCCATTCAGATACTTCTTCAGCTTGTACGCTGGCAGAATTCATGTCTACTGGCATCAGATAGGATTGTGGTGATGCTCCTAGATAGTAGCTCTACCGAGTGAGAGTCAGGCCTACAGGTGGGCATGAGTGACCACAAGGCGGTTCTGGGGGTGATGAAAGAAGCAAGGATCATCAGTGTTGAAGCAATGACTCTTCAACATCCACTTCGTTGGACTGGTCATTTTGTGTGGATGCCTGATGATCGTCTTCCAAAGCAACTACTCTATTCTGAACTTAAAAATGGAAAGCGTAATGCTGGTGGTCAACAAAAGAGGTTCAAAGACTGTCTCAAGGCAAATCTTTACAAATGTAGTATAAACACCTACAACTGGGAAACATTGGCCTGCGAGCGCTCCAGTTGGAGAATAGCCTTTACCAAAGGTGTCATGGGTTTTGAAGACGCTCGAACTCAGGATGAAAGGGAGAAATGTGCTAAGAGGAAGGCATGCTTGGCAAACCCTCACCATCATCAACTCCCGCCTGTAAACCTATGTCCCCATTGTGGAAGGACGTGTGGATCCAGAACTGGCTTCCACAGTCACTCATGGACTCACTGTTAAGACCGTGTTCATGGAAGACAATCTTACTTGCCTGTGAGTGATCGCCTAAAAAGAAAGAAGGACCTGTCTCCCTCCAGGTGTTGTTGGCCAACAGTTCCCTCCATCCCTGCCAAAAGGCCATTCCTGTTGGGTCGAAGGGAATTTAAACCCAAGGACATCAAGAGAGACACAGGTTCCCCATCCCTACTAGGGCTGGGCAATATCTGGTTTTTCACATCGTGATATATCACCAGCTAAATATTGCAATATACTGATATATCCCAATGTCTGAAATAAGGATGGAGCTATGTAGAGGCACTGGCTGGCTTCACGGTTTCCCCGCATTGTGATTCACTGCCCCACGGCAGGAGGCGGCGGCGGGGGGGGGGGAGGGCTGATCCGGCAGAGTTAAATAGGGGCTGCAGGAATCAAGACAAGCATTGGCTGGCTTTACGGCTTTCCCCCACATTGTGATTTTTTCCTTGCAGACACACACATCATGATTCACGATATATTGCCAGGTCAAAAGTTATGAAACCGATAGCACAATATGGGCTTTGAACCGGTTTTGGACACGATATATTGATATTTTGACCAGTCCTAATCCCTGCCTTTCAGGGAAACAATTGGGAAGACCACCCTGGCCGTGTTCAGAGAAGCAGGGCGGGCTGTAACTCAGTGGCAGAGCATGTGGAAGGTCCCAGATTTAATTCCCAGTGTTTCCAGGCAGGGGTGGGGATGTCCCCCTGTCTGAAGTGCTTGGAGAGCCACTGCCGGCCAGTGTAACATCCCAGAGCTTTCCAGACCATGGTCCATGGAACACCAGTGGTTTGCAAGTTTGTTTGTTTTTTTAATTTAAAAATAATCTTTATTCAAATTCTTAAAATATCTACACAAATATACGGCAAACAAAATCTAAACAATAAATAATAAACACTAACAATAGACAATAAACAAATATGCAAAATAAAACAAATTAAACAGTAGACAACAGATAAACCATAAACAAATCCTAAAGTACAAAATCATAAAATACAGACTTGGAAACATATAAACAACAACTTAAAATTGACTTCCAATTGTTCCTATACCACTTCTCTTGATAATTGAACATAACTTGCTTTACTTCATGCAAATTAAAAAAAGAAATAACTAATATTTCACTCTTTAATATACATGTTCCCGTATGATATCTTAATCAAAGCAAATCACCAACTCTGTTTTTATACCTTCTTTTTTCAAATAATCACTCAGCTTTAGATCTTTGTTTTGGAATGTTTCTTATTGCTGCTGTCATTCTCACCGAATTCATAAATTCTACTAATTTAATCTGCCATTTTTAAACTGTTGGGACTCTCTCTCCTTTCCAATTTTGGGCTATAAGTAAACTGGCTGCTGCACATGCATATAAAAAAATATTTTTTTTCTATCTTCAGGAATATTTTCGGGGATTATACTCAAGAGAAAGGCCTCTGGTTTTTCCTCAAGCGTAATTTTCAACATCCTTTTCAAATTCTCATATATTTCGCTCCACAACTTATAAATCTTTATACATTTCCACCGACAATAAAAAACAACTGCCTACCTTTTCCTGGCATTTCCAGCATTCATTCGTTTTAGTTTTTAAAACTTTTGCCATCTTTTCTGGTGTCAAATGCCACCTATACACTAACTTCATCATATTCTCTTTAATTCCAACACATGCTGTAAATCTCATATTGGTTTTCCACAGTTTATCCCATTGTACTCTATATATTGGTCTACCTAGGTCTTGAGCCCATTTTATCATTACTGGTCTGCAAGTTTCATTCAGGTGGCCTGCCTTGTGCAATTAAAAACCATACAGCACCGGGTTTGACATGTTGTTTTATAGATCCAATTGCTGCAGAAAAAGTGCTTATTCTGTTTGCTTTGAGATCATAGAGTTGCAGAGTTGAAAGGGGGCACGAGGGTCATTGAGTCCAACCCCCTGCAATGCAGGAATCTTTTGCCCAACGTGGGACTTGAACCCGCAACTCTGAGATTGAGCCTCATGCTCTACCGACTGAGCTTCCCTAGCTCAGGCATGCTTCATGGGAAGTGATTAGTCAAGGTAACAGCCATGTCATTCAGGTAAGAGGGTTGGACTTGGCCAGAATATCACTAGTCCGAAGTCCATATTCTGTGCACAGCATCATCGTGGGCTGATGAAGCCTGGCTGCCCTTTCTCGCACTGCCGAAGCCTGTGCATTATTTTAAAAATTTCTGCTCTACACTGGTCATTTTGGACTGGAAGAGTTGGTCAGATGCCCAGAGTAAGGTTGGCAAGAGCCTTAATCACATTTCTGAAGCAATAATGGAGGGGGGACGGGACCCTGAACCCTTGGGCGCCTGCTGAAGTGCAACACCCTTGCCTTCTGTGGCTGACTTGGTACCCCAACAGCAGCCCCTATCATGTCAGTTTCAGATTGTCAACCCTCTGGTAAGTTTTAGGAGGCCTCAGTGTGGACCAAATCTGCTTTGAAAAGGAGGTGGAAGTATGTGGCCTAAACAGAAAGGTGGAGGAAAGCTCTCTTGCCCTAAAATCTCAGTTTCGGATTTCTGTTTCTTTTTTCCCCATAAAAAGAATTCTGTTTACGCGATGGTGGCAAGATCTGTTTCTGTAGGCTGGGCGCCAAGGCGAGGATAGATGAGTGGGGGAACTTGCCTGCCTTATTTCTTTGAGCGAGATCTGCTGCGTAGCGCTGACCACCACCCCGCCACCTGCGATATTGAAGCTGTCGGGAAAGAGCTTCCTACCACTTTTCCTAACGCCTTCCAAAAACACAAATTAAATGCGGGGTCAAGGTGACTCTGTAAATGCTGGCATGCCCGCATGCCTCTGGATGTTTTTAACTCCACTGCCTGAATCGGTGGGGCTCTCTGGGGAGGACTGGAGTGCTGGCAAGAACTCTGTATGTTTATCTTGCAGATCCGTATCAAAAGGATTTATTTTTCAGGAATGTGCATTTTGTACCACTTTAAACCTGGAAGGACTCCAAAGAGCTTTGCAGTCTGAACAAGCTGGTTCTCACAGTTTTCAGAGAGCCCTTTGCTTTATCTTTGGTATTTGCATATTGCCTTTGTTGGCACGGCCAGCTTGAGGGCTTCGAAACTGCCTGTGCTCTTGCCGGGATTGTTCAGGCCAGCAACCGCCCTGGCTGAGCTTTTGGAGGTGCCTCCTGCCTCAGAAATAAGATCTCAAAAGAGAGCACCTGTCGCAGTGGAAAGGATGGAGGCAGATGTAGGGCTGGGCCATATCTGGTTTTCAATATCACGATATATTACCAGCTAAGCATTGCGATATCTCAATATATCGCAATGTCTGAAATGAGGCTGGGGCTTATAATGATCTGGGCAAAAATTGGAAGAAATAAAAATCTAAATTTGAATGAAAACTTACTCAGTTGACAGCATGCTTAGCTAAACCATTAAAGAATATATTGCTGTTCTGTTAAGGGCTTTATATACCCCCATAGTAACACCTTGAACGAATTGGGGAACTGGTGTAGACCAGTGTTAGAAAGTCAGGTAGACACTGGGGTCCGGCTCCGAGGGCCTTCTGGCGGTTCCCTCACTGTGAGAAGTGAGGTTCCAGGGAACCAAGCAGAAGAGGGCCTTCTCGGTGGTGGCACCCACCCTGTGAAACACCCTCCCATCAGATTTCAAGGAAATAAACAACTACCTGACTTTTAGAAGACATCTGAAGGTAGCCCTGTTCAGGGACGTTTTTTAATGTTTGACATTTTATTGTGCTTTTATTTCTGTTGGGAGCAGCCCAGAGTGGCTGAGGAAACCCAGCCAGATGGGCGGAGTGCAAATAAATTGTTATTGTTATTTTGTTATTGTTATTATTGCTACTTGACACCTGAAAACTAGTTTACAGATGGCCATCAAACCTCTACTTAAAAACCTCTAAGGAAGGAGAGTCCACCACCTACTAAGGGAATCCTTTCCACTGCCAAACAGCCCTTACTGCCAGAAAGTTCTTCCTGTTGCTTAGTCAGAATCTCCTTTCTTGTCACTTGAAGCCATTCATTTGGGTCTTGCCCCCTCCAGAGCAAGAGAAAACATGCTGCCTCCATCTTCCATGTGACAGCCTTTGAGATGTTTGAAGATGGCTATCATATCTCCCCTCAGTCGAGAAAGGTTGTTTTCTGCTGCTCCAGAGAAGCGGACATGGAGCAATGGATTCAAACTACAAGAAAGAAGATTCCACCTCAACATTAGGAAGAACTTCCTGACAGTAAGAGCTGTTTGGCAGTGGAATTTGCTGCCAAGGAGTGTGGTGGAGTCTCCTTCTTTGGAGGTCTTTAAGCAGAGGCTTGACAGCCATATGTCAAGAATGCTTTTATGGTGTTTCCTGCTTGGCAGGGAGTTGGACTGGATGACCCTTGTGGTCTCTTCCAACTCTATGATTCTATAATTCTATGATTCCTCTTTTCCAGGCTAAGCATATCCAGCTCCCCTCAAAAGGCTGGGTTTCCAGACCCTCAATCATCTTGGTTGCTCTCCTCTGCACATGTTCCAACTTGTTAGTGTCCTTCTTAAATTGTGGCTCCCAGAACTGAATAGGGCGGGACTATGACACCATATTTTTGTTGATGCAGCCTAGAGTAGCATTAGCTTTTTTTTGCTGCTGCAACACACTGTTGACTCATGTTAAGCTTGTGCTCTACTAAGACCCCTGAATCCTATTCACATGCACTACTGACAATAAACCCAGATGCCAACTTTGCTGCCACGTACACCTGGACAACACCATTACTGGCCCCAACAACATCCAACATACCATCTCAGGACTATTCAATTGCTCATCTTCTAACATTGTGTATGCCATCAAATGCCAACAGTGCCCTTCAGCTCTCTATATTGGACAAACAGGCCAAACCCTACGCCAAAGGATAAATGGACATAAATCTGACATCAGGAATCACAAGACAGAGAAGCCAGTAGGAGAACACTTCAATCTCCCAGGACATTCTATACAGGATCTCAAAGTAGCTGTCATATTACAAAAGAATTTCAGAAGGTTTCGTGCATGAGGGGAGAGACTAGTCCCAAGGCTAGCGGAGGTTCCCAGCACAGTTCTCTGATAATTTTTTGGATTTTTCTTAGCCTGCAGTTTTGAGAGAGAGGCTGCAGAACACATCATTTAAAGCCTTCTACACTTTGCACTGCTGAGTGAATGCATTTGATACATTCAAGTTCTTGCAAATGGTACCCGTTCCGCACATTGAAATGTAATTTCAATGTGCTGGAGGTTTGCCTTACTATTGCTGTGGAAATTGTTCATGATTAGATGCTCTGCCACCAAGCAGAAATTCTGCTTGAAGATGCAGAAGCCCTTAAACCTTAAAACAGCAGAGCTGTTGGTCCCTGAATCTCTTGTGAAAAAGATGTTTTGGTCCTGGAAACGACTGTTGTGTTTTCGTGGCGAAATCTGTTTCAACCTCCTTTCGTGCAAGTGGCATGGTTAAACTGCCATCGTGTCTCACATGGAACATTTCTTGAAAGTGGCCCCCTTTGCAGCTGTTTGAAGTGTTAAAAGGAAAAACTGCTCCTTTTCCCTTATGGGGTATCCAAGAGCCCGTATAGAGTCCTTAAGTGGGTTCCCTATCGGAAGGAGAAAATAACAGAGGTCAACCAGAGAATATTGAGAAGCGAGGCAGCTAGTAAGCCTGATCTTTATTAATCTGTTACAACAGGGTCCTCACTCACCACATGCAGGAGGAAGGGGGGACCCAGAACAATGGCGCGCAAGCCCTTGTACTATACTTTTGAAATTGCCCACCCTGTAGCCCAAGACCACCCCCCAAAACATCATACACACATAACAGAAAGAGGCCGTCTACAGCAGAAATCCTGTCTGCCAGGATACCTGATAATGGTCTCTGATTGCATTACCTGGACAGCCCGGCCATTCTTTCGTGATGGTAAACACTTTAATTCCTGAATCCGGGTTACAGGCTCACCCTGTTCATACACACATAGGCCTTTAAGACAGGTAAGCAAAAGAAAATGGAGAGGTTTCCCATTTCCTTCCTCCTTGCAGAGAAATATTTGAGGTCACTGGGAGAGTCAAGATGACTTCAGGATTGCTCTCCTATACTATTTTAGACACATGGTTTATATACTTATGTATGTGTTTGCCTTGTAAATTTATGAACGCTTATTTTATATTTGGGACCTTAGAATTCTTATGACAGAAGGAATGGAGTTTGGGAAGAGTGGGGCTTTGCCAGGCAGCTCCCCCAAAGCTGGCAAGCTGAGGGTGTTGCAGAGTTGGAAATCTTCACCAGGGGTCAGCAAACTTTTTCAGCAGGGGGCCAGTCCTCTGTCCCTGAGACCTTGTTGGGGGCCGGACGATATTCTGAAAGAAAAATAATAATGAACGAATTCCTGTGTCCCACAAATAACCCAGAGATTCGTTTTAAATGAAAGGATACATTCTACTCATATAAAAACACCAGGCAGGCCCCACAAATAACCCAGAGATACTCATGTAAAAACACGCTGATTCCCCGACTGTCTGTGGGCCAGATTTAGAATGGGGCCGCATCCGGCCCCTGGGCCTTAGGTTGCCTATCCATGGCTTATGCAGATGAGATGCGAGAGAGCCTTTTGAGAGGGTTTTGCTTTTGCAGACGAGCTTGTTAAGAAGGTGATTTTTGAAGAGTGAAAAGCTGACAAGGAGAGTGGGGCTTGAGTGCTTTATATTTGATCCTGTCGACTTCGCCCCTCTTGCTTAATGACATGTGGCACTCAGAGCGCCAGCTTTGATCCTACCTGGTTTCAAAAGGCTTTGCAAATGGTCTCGCATTTGCGGTGGTGTCTTTCTTTTTCTGCTTGCATCAGGGGGATTTTCTCCTTGCTCTTGGATGTACTGACAAAATGAGCAAAGGGAGGCCGGAGGGGGGGGGGGAGGAGACGAGACCAGGCAGCAGAATTAGGAGTGAGCTGCTCAGGTCAGAGCCAAGAGGATGCAAGCATTTCAAAGGAGAGAGATCCTTGAGAACCCAGGGGCTGGGAGTGCCCGAACCGTACTCCCCGAGGTTCATTTTGGTGGTCTGGGGTGTGCCTCTGGATTTGTGGCTGAAGACTGCAGATGGCACATCTACCATGCGAAATACCCATATTGATTTTTAATTAGATTTTATTGCTTCTTTTATTTCTTAGTATTTTGCATGTTGTTGCAATACAGATTTGAATACTGTACTGTGGAATCCAAATTGCAATGAAATGCAATACGCAAGAACCTAAGAGATCTACAGCAAACCTTGTTAGAACTAAAATATCCACCTGAAGTTAAACAACAGATCAACAGAGCCAGACTGATACCCAGAGAGAACTTGCCGCAAGACAGACCCCCCAAAAGAAAATAACAGAACACCACTAGTATTCACATACAGCTCCCAAGTTAAAACAGTTCAATGCATCATCAGAGATCTACAACCTCTCCTAGACAATGACAGTTCTCTTTCTCAAGCTCTGGGAGGAAGACCTTTCATTGCCTACAGACAGCCACCCAATCTTAAACAACTCCTCACCCACAATAATATAACCATCAGACTTAACATGGACACTAGTACCAGAGCTTGCAATAAACCCAGATGCCAACTTTGCTGCCACATACACCTGGACAACATCATTACTGGCCCCAACAACATCAAACATACCATCTCAGGACTATTTAATTGCTCATCTTCTAACATTGTGTATGCCATCAAATGCCAACAGTGCCCTTCAGCTCTCTATATTGGACAAACAGGCCAAACACTATGCCAAAGGATAAATGGACATAAATCTGACATGAGGAATCACACGACAGAGAAGCCAGTAGGAGAACACTTCAATCTCCCACGACATTCTATACAAGATCTCAAAGGAGCTGTTTTATTACAGAAAAATTTCAGAAACAGACTGGAAAGAGAAGTTGCTGAATTGCAACTTATTACCAAACTTAAAACCATGGAGAGACCTGGTCTGAATGGAGACATTGGATTCTTATCTCATTATACACGATAAAGCTATTTTGAGCCATCTCACCCCTTGCTTTTTCCTGTAAGACCAATTGCAGTCGTTAACAGTCGCCTACAGGTTTACCACACCTATCAGCCAATCACCCATTCCCACCACCCTTCTGAGTAATACCCCTCCCCACCCTCTCACTATATATAAGGGTCTGGTGACTTTTGTTTCAGTGTATCTGAAGAAGTGTGCATGCACACGAAAGCTCATACCAGTGACAAGCTTAGTTGGTCTCTAAGGTGCTACTGGAAGGATTTTTTATTTTATTTTGTAAGAAATAAAAGAAGCCGTAAAAATACAGTGGCT
The DNA here is from genome assembly GCF_963506605.1 of Zootoca vivipara. NCBI lineage: Eukaryota > Metazoa > Chordata > Lepidosauria > Squamata > Lacertidae > Zootoca > Zootoca vivipara. The sequence continues at coordinate 116,644,869 of NC_083278.1, read as the reverse complement.
GCAGCAGGCAGAAAAATCACTTGCCAAAGATCCTCAGCAATTTTCGGGTGGTCCGTGGAGGAAAACGTTTGGGAGCCACTACCATAAAATGGCAGGTGCAAAGTGATGCACATTGGGGTGAACACTCCTTCGCTTCACACTATGTACTGATGAAGTCTGAGCCGATAATGACTGCCCAGGAATGAGATTTTGGGTTCTTAGTGGGTGACTGAATGAAAAGTCAACCCAGTGTGGGGCAGCTATGAAAAGGGCAAATTCCATGTTGGGGATCATTAGGAAAACGATTGAAATTATAAAAGCCAATGTCACCATGCCTTTGTTCAAATATGTGGTGAAGCCACACTTGGAAACCACTGTGATGCAGTTCTTGGTACCCACACCTCAGAAAAGGATATTGTGGAGCTGGAAAAGATTATAAGAGCCAGTGTAGTGTAGTGGTTAAGAGCGGTGGACTCGTAATCTGGGGAACCGGGTTCGCATCTCCGCTCCTCCACATAAGCTGCTGGGTGACCTCAGCCCCACTCACCTCACAGAGTGTTTGTTGTGGGAGAGGAAGGGAAAGGAGATTGTTAGCCACTTTGAGACTCCTTCGGGTAGTGATAAAGCAGGATATCAAATCCAAACTCCTCCTCCTCCTCCTCTTCTTCTTCTTCTTCTTCTTCTTCTTCTTCTTCTTCTTCTTCTTCGAAAGGGGCAACCAAAACGACCAAGGGGTTGGAACAACTATGAGGAAGTGTTGTCCTATTTTGGGTTTTCTTGTTTAAGAAAAATGGTGAATAAGCCAGGACATGATAGAGCTGCAGAAAATTAGGCATTGTGTGGAGAAAGTGGATCGAGAGAAGCTTCTCTGAGTTTCATAATATTAGACTCTGGGGTCATCCAATGAAACTAATTTCAACATAAGGTTAAAGCTTCACATTTAACCCTGGCTGCTGAATCTGTGTAGGAGTTTTGAATCATTGGGAGCAGCCACAGTGAACGTCTCTTCACCCTTTTTTGCCTGCTGTCTAATTTTCTAGTAGTGGCGCTATATCTATTTTTAATTGGGGTGTGTTTGAAAAAGAGAGAAGAAAAATGGTTCTGTTTCAACTGTTTCTAACATGGGAGGGGGAAGAAGTAACTCCTGTTTGATGCCCCATGTGGGTCAGATCTTAGAGATCAGCATTACTAAGGCCCACAATCATGAAGGTGGGCTCCAGGTTGTGTAGGAAAGAATTCAGAGTTTAAGGGGGGGGTCACTCACTAGCCAGGAGACCTGGGGCTAGTGGCCGCCTTCCTTCCCAGGAAGGGCATCTCAAAAAGAGGGAGATCAACCCCCGGGGGGGGGGGAGCACTGACTTTGCCCCTCATGGACTCCTCCCTCTCTCCCATTTCCCTGCCAGAGCGGAGCCTACAGCCTGCAAGGAGGCACACCCTTGAGACAGAATAGCAGGACTAAATAATGCCCCCCAAACTGAGCTGCCGTCCAACCCTGTGAGCTTGAGACCCTCCATTAGCGCAGACCCTCCCCCTCTTTCCCCTGCTCTCAGTGGCCGAGGGAGATCCGCGAATCCTCTTTCTTGGGGCTCCTAGATGAGCCGTAATGAGCGATTGTTCCACAATCTTAACCTTGCTTTAAGTAACAGTGTCAAAACACTGTCTAAATATACTCCTTTCCATCACTGCTGAGAACACCCACGGAGACACGGCGCTGACGGAAGGCTTTCCTGATTTGGCAGAATCCTCAGATGAAGTTGCTGCAGCTCCACTCGCTTGTAAGAGATGCATCTTAGCTTCGAAATTTAGAGGGCACCACTCCTTTCCTTTTTTTTGGAAACGGCTGCAATAAAATGAAATAAAAAAGTGGTAGAGCTGGCCTCATTCGCATCCCAGCTGTAACAATCCATTTAATGTTTGCTTAGCACTGACATCCTCTGTTCGTCACCCGTCAATCCCAGTGCAACTTTTATGCCCTCCTGGTGCTTAGCAGCCCCCTCCCAAGCAAACAAAAACACAAAACAGGAGCCTTCCAGAACCCCAGATGGGCTTCACATTCATTTTGCTGCATCCATGGCTGGAAGCCGGAACCTGGACCTCTGCGTGCAACTGTCTCATGTGGCTGTGAGTAATCAGGGCTTCAGGTTGGGGCATCTCCCCGTGGGCAGGAAAGGTTTCCCAAGTTGTGGCCTGGCTTGGCAGGACTGATCTTGCAGCAGGTGCTGGGGAATCCTTGGCCCTCCCAGTGTTGCTGAACTACAGGTCCTTATCACCTCTGGCCATTGGCCACGGTTGCAAGGGCTGATGGGAGTTGTAGTTCAGCCGAAGGTTCCCCACACCTGATATAGAATGGATTAGACTGGTTAGGCTCCCAGTGGCTGCTAGTCATGACGGCAGTATTCCTCCAAATACCAGTTGCTGGGAATCCTAAGTGGGAAAAGTCATGTTGCACTCGGATCTCAGCTCTAACATGAAAAAGACTGATCTGCCAGGAGTAGCTTTCTGCAGTGGGATACGCAGCCTCTTGAAGCAGACCCTCAAAGTCAGCTGCCTGTTGTGACCAAAATGAGTGAGGGAAGACTCGAACTCTGGCCAGCGACCGTTTCCTCCGCTTGCACCTCGACTTGTTAACAAGGAAACAGTGGTAGCCCCATGTTTCTGCTACAGGTGCCCTCATTTTTCACCCAGAGAGGTCAATGCCATCCGCTCTCCTCCCGGCAGAAGCTAAGTGCAGCGCACAGAGCTGGTCTGTCAGAAATTCCTCCGAGGGCACAGACGCGCTCTCCTGTTTCCGGCAGCAAATTATATTTGACATTTAATTCAAGACTTGAGTGTAAAACCTCCCAGTGGTAATGGGTCTGAATGGAAGAGGGCATGCAGTTGGCTGTATTTGTTTTAGTTTTACCTGTAACCTGTGATTTTTCCACGCACGCACAGTCACTCACGACAAGACAGAGGCCAAATTCCCAAATTGGTGACATATGAAACAATAGCTTGTGTATTAAATTATTTCACGTAGTGCTATTGACATATAGGTCTCTAGTACGAAGAGAACATTCACCCATCTTAATACAGTGGTACCTCGGTTTATGAACACAATTGGTTCCGGAAGTCTGTTCATAAACTGAAGTGTTCGTAAACTGAAGCGAACTTTCCCATTGAAAGTAATGGAAAGTGGATTAATCCGTTCCAGACGGGTCCGCGGAGTACTCAACCTGAAGCATACTTAACCCGAACCATGGGTGTAATTGGTTCTGGAAGTCTGTTCATAAACTGAAGTGTTCATAAACTGAAGCGAACTTTCCCATTGAAAGTAATGGAAAGTGAATTAATCTGTTCCAGATGGGTCCGCGGCGTTCGTAAACCGAAAATTCGTAAACTGAGATGTTCATAAACCAAGGTTCCACTGTAGTATTCTCCCCAAACACACTTTATTATCAACTGTTACCTGAATCAGGCTAGTAAATAAATGTTTGTGTTGTTTTTGTGAGAACCATTGCAGTGTAGTGATTAGGGACTAGGACCTGGGAGACCAGGGTTCAAATCCTCACTCAGCCATGATGCTCGCTGGCTGACCCTGGGCCAGTCGCTGCCTCTCAGGGTCGTTGTGGGGATTAAATGAGATGGGGGTAATAATGTATGCTGCCTTCAGCTTCTTGGAGGAAAAATTGGGCTATAAATGCAGTAAATAAAATAAGAAATAGCATACATTTTAATTGGCTATTGGATGCAATGAAGGAGGAGCAAAAAAAAATAGAGCCATTAATGTCAAACAAGATCACTGCAGTGTTGGAATTGAAAATCTAAAATTAAACGGAAGAACCTGCAGCGGTGCCGAATTTTTTGTTGTTGTTTAGTCCTGTCCGACTCTTCGTGACCCCATTGACCAAAGCACACCAGGCACTCCTGTCTTCCATTGCCTTCTGCAGTTTGGTCAAACTCATGTTGGTAGCTTCGAGAACACTGTCCATTGTCCAACCATCTCGTCCTCTGTTGTCCCCTTCTCCTAGTGCCCTCAATCTTTCCCAACATCAGGGTCTTTTCCAGGGAGTCTTCTCTTCTCATGAGGTGGCCAAAGTATTGGAGCCTCAGCTTCAGGATCTGTCCTTCCAGTGAGCACTCAGGGCTGATTTCCTTCAGAATGGAGAGGTTTGATCTTCTTGGGACTCTCAAGAGTCTCCTCCAGCACCATAATTCAAAAGCATCAATTCTTTGGCAACCAGCCTTCTTTATGGTCCAGCTCTCACTTCCATACATCACTACTGGGAAAACCATAGCTTTAACTATACGGACCTTTGTAGGCAAGGTGATGTCTCTGCTTTTTAAGATGCTATCTGGGTTTCTCATTGCTTTTCTCCCAAGAAGCAGGCGTCTTTTAATTTCGTGACTGCTGTCACCATCTGCAGTGATCAAGGAGCCCAAGAAAGTAAAATCTCTCACTGCCTCCATTTCTTCCCCTTCTATTTGCCAGGAGGTGATGGGACCAGTGGCCATGATCTTGGTTTTTTTTTATGTTGAGCTTCAGACCATATTTTGCACTCTCCTCTTTCACCTTCATTAAAAGGTTCTTTAATTCCTCCTCACTTTCTGCCATCAAGGTTGTGTCATCTGCATATCTGAGGCTGTTGATATTTCTTCCGGCAATCTTAATTCCGGTTTGGGATTCATCTAGTCCAGCCTTTCGCATGATGTATTCTGCATATAAGTTAAATAAGCAGGGAGACAATATACAGCTTTGTTGTACTCCTTTCCCAATTTTGAACCAATCAGTTGTTCCATATCCAGTTCTAACTGTTGCTTCCCGTCCCACACAGAAATTTCTATTGACCCTGAAGCATTTTGGAGGCAAAAAGCTTCCCTTCTAGGAAAAACATTCCCAAATCTTTGGGGAAAACATTCCCAAAAAAACATTCGTCCTATGGCAGCCCTGTTCAGGGAGGCTTTTAATGTTTAATAGATTACTGTGTTTTATTTTTCTGTTGGAAGCCGCCCAGGGTGGCTGGGGAAACCCAGCCAGATGGACGGGGTATAAATAATAAATTATTATTATTATTATTATTATTATTCCCAAATCTTTATGCTTTTCACTTTGGGGGATGCTTTTCATTGCTGCATGCAGCCATTGGCTTGGTTTGTACATTGCAGTGAGCCACACTATGGCTTACTGTGACCATGTGAACATGCTGCCTCCCAGCAAGGATCTCGCAACCACGTTGCTCCTTCCTGGTCTTTCTAGGTCTTTGTGGGATGACAGCTAAGCATATTGCCCAAGCTCAGGGTCTCTGCTCCTTAGCCACTAACTGTAACCATAGGACAAACCTTGGCTCCAGATTGCGGCTGAGGAGGAGAGTGTAACCATGATTCTGAGTTCAGGCAACCTTGGCTTAGCTTCTTGTGCCACACTGATCCAAAAAGTCCAGGGAGGAGCAAAGAGGCTGCAATCTGCTCCCCAGGAGCCATTGTGGTGGCGCTAAGCCATGTGAACATAACCCTTATTTCCAAGACCACCCAGTGCTTTCGAATTGCATTGTTTTTCTTACTCATTGCATGCTCACAACCAATAGGGTGGACAGTATAGCGACTGCCATGACGTCATGAAGCCAGAGCCAATCAGATTTTGTCTCTGCAGTGATGCAAGTGAGAGCAGGTGAAACTGCGTGGTCCGCCCACTGAAGCCTTGACCCGGGACCCTTCACTCCAGAACGAAATGACGTATTGGCTGCACAAACCCATGGGATGGAATTTAATGAAACAAAGGTTTTAACCATTCCCAGGGCTTCTCAGCTGCCCAGAATTGCTGCAGGGGGTTGTTTCTGCCAAGTCTGCTTGTCCGTTCCGACGCGGCAGCGAGCGAGCCAGTTTCACCCAAGGGCGAGGCTGCTCAAGTGTCTCCTTGAAGCATATTGTTGTGCTGTGGGCTGCTGTCACAGAGCAATAGACATTGTAAACGAGGGGGTCCAGCATCATTTTGGTATTTTGCTGACTCCAGGAACAATGGGTGTTTTTGTAGTGCACTGACGGCTCTTGAGGGCTTTGACCTTGCGATGAACTTTCTGTCTTTTCACCCTTCCAGCAGAATGCAAGCTCTGTGACCTCTTTTAAGGGACTGGGATCAGCTGACTGTTCCCGTTGTAACTCTAGGCCAGTACCTCTAGCTAAGTACTGTGAAGCCCGTTTTTCAAAAGCCAAGGCATGGACCCCTGACTTTTGACATTTTTTATATATGGTAGCTTTTGTTTCCTGAATGGTGCCTCGGACCCCCTGGGTGGATTACAAGGACCCCCTGGGTTCCGCGGACCACCAACTGGGAACCACTGCTCTCGGATGACTACTGTTATTGGTTTCCAGTGCATCCAGATGGCTTGGGGGGGGGAGTGGGCTAGTGTTTGTGTTTTTCCATGGCCACGTCTCCGAGTTGTTGTCTTGAATCAACAATGATTTTCTGTTCCTTGTCAAAGAAACTTGGGCATGGTGGAGTTTGTAGCCCCAAGGCCAGTTCCTGCATGAGCCTTCCAAGCATAATTTTATTTGCGTGTCCTTTTCTCCACACGCAGGGTTCCAGCGCATGGGGAGACACAAGACCCATTTGGCAGGCTTCCCCTCTGTGGACGTGGCTCCCATTTTCTCTTTCCTGTTATAACTATTTGTGATTGCGCTTTCAATATCTCGCTTTTATGAAACTCCCATCCACCATGGACAACCCTCACTCGGAGTATTTCTGACCCTGGGAAATAATAATAATAATAATACGGTAGTTGTTGTTGCTGTTGTTGTTTGTTGTTTGTTGTTTAGTCGTGTCTGACTCTTTGTGACCCCATGGACCATAGCACGCCAGGCACTCCTGTCTTCCACTGCCTCCCGCAGTTTGGTCAGACTTTTGGTCAGACTAGCGCCCTCCATCTTTCCCAACATCAGGGTTTTTTCCAGGAAATCTTCTCTTCTCATGAGGTGGCCAAAGTATTGGAGCCTCAGCTTCACGATCTGTCCTTCCAGTGAGCACTCAGGGCTGATCTCCTTCAGAATGGATAGGTTTGATCTTCTTGCAGTCCATGGGACTGCACCATAATTCAAAAGCATCAATTCTTCGGCGATCAGCCTTCTTTATGGTCCAGCTCTCACTTCCATACATCACTACTGGGAAAACCATAGCTTTAACTCAGCGTTTCTCAACCACTGTTCCGCGGCACACTAGTGTGCCGCGAGACACTGGCTGGTGTGCCGCGACGTGCGGCGACGAGAAGGGCGATTTGCATTGTCATGTGCCTGGCAGCCGCCAATGTACAAAGCTGACCCGCTGGAAAGCAATATTTCTCCTCCTCTTTCCCAAAGCTCAGTGCAAACGAGCCTGGCGGCCACCAATACACAGCGCTGACCCGCCGGAAAGCAATATTTGGCAAGTGTTTCTTACAGTCATAATTATAATATAGGGTGGCACAGAGTTAATTTTTTAAACTTTTTAATGGTGGTGTGCCTCGTGATTTTTTTCATGGAACAAGTGTGCCGTGGCCCAAAAAAGGTTGAGAAACACTGCTTTAACTATACGGACCTTTGTCGGCAAGGTGATGTCCCTGCTTTTGAAGATGCTGTCTAGGTTTGTCATTGCTTTTCTCCCAAGAAGCAGGCGTCTTTTAATTTCGTGACGGCTGTCACCATCGCAGTGATCATGGAACCCAAGAAAGAAAAATCTCTCACTGCCTCCATTTCTTCCCCTTCTATTTGCAATAATAATAATAATAATAATAATAATAATAATAATAATAATAAAAATAAATAATAATAATAATAAAGTTATACTGCGCCCATCTGACTCGGTTTCCCCAGCCACTCTGGGCGGCTTCCAACAAAAGATTAAAAACATTGAAACATTACAATGAAACATCAGTCGTTAAAAACTTCCCTAAACAACAGGATGTCACCCATTAGTTTCTTACGCTTTTTGTATTCAGCTTTGCTGAAGTCCAGAATGTGCGTCTCACTACATTCAGGTTTCCCTTTCCTCTGTATAATGAATCCTAAGAGGAAAATGGTCACTTCCTCCCAAGGTCCCCACTGCTTCCACCTCATCCATCAACAACACACACTTGAGGTTTTGATTTTGTTTTTTTGGAGGATGGGCTGGACAGAAGGCATATCAGGTACTGCAGATAGATCTCAGGGTGACTTGCAGCAGCTTAGTAAGGGTCCCTGTCTCCCAGTTGTGTAACATTTGGCAACTTCAACAAAAAGCTGCCGCCCCCCACTGCCTGCTTGAGTTATGCCACCAAAATGAAGATAGCTTGAGGTAAGCAGAGGGGAACTCTGGATTATGAGCTCTGTTGAGTTACGGTGCTCAGATCAAAGCTCCCAGGCTCAGAAGGTGCTCAGAGGCCCCCTCTCCTTTCATTCCAACTGCACATGTTCTTTGAACCCACCTCTGGTTGGTAGACCTTAAAATCTGAGATCTAACAATATTGAAGTCTGTCCACCAAGGCTTCTGCACAGTTGTTGTTGTTGTTGTTGTTTTGAGTTTGTGGAGGTTATGATTGCCCTACTTCTTGCAAACTCAATCAGCCTTACTTATATGTTCTCTTCTCAATCCTGTTGAGGTGTCCTGGAGGGCAAAGAAAGGAGGAAGATTCATTTTCAAGCATATGAAGTTGTTTTATATATTAAGGTCAATAATGATAGAATCATAGAGTTGTAGAGATGGAAGGGACCCAGAGGATCATCTAGCCCAACCCCTGCAATGTAGGAATATGCAGCCAATCCCGTACGGGGATCGAAGCTGCAATCTCGCTGTCATCAGCACCACAGTCTAACCAGCTGAGTTGTCCAGGCAGTTCAATTGCCTACTGTGAGATCCATGAATTCTTAGTAACTTTTCAGTTTCAAGTGGCAATATCATAAAACCCCTAGGACAATTCCCTGATATTTATAAACCAGATAAAAAGAAAAGAAAAAAGAACATGTTACTACCTCCCAATTGATGATGAAGAATTGATGCTTTTGAATTATGGTGCTGGAGGAGACTCTTGAGAGTCCCATGGACTGCAAGAAGATCAAACCTCTCCATTCTGAAGGAAATCAGCCCTGAGTGCTCACTGGAAGGACAGGTCATGAAGCTGAGGCTCCAATACTTTGGCCACCTCATGAGAAGAGAAGACTCCCTGGAAAAGACCCTGATGTTGGGAAAGATTGAGGGCACTAGGAGAAGGGGACGACAGAGGACGAGATGGTTGGACAGTGTTCTTGAAGCTACGAACACGAGTTTGACCAAACTGCGGGAGGCAGTAGAAGACAGGAGTGCCTGGCGTGCTCTGGTCCATGGGGTCACGAAGAGTCGGACACGACTAAACGACTAAACAACAACAACTACCTCCCAATAGCAATCATCACCATCCTAGGAAATGTGAATGGAGTGACCAAATTTTGCATTTTGTATGTTCAATGTTAGTTTTCATGTACTACTGTTTCCTTTTTATTTGTTTCCTTCAATACGTTATTGAGTTATAGGTTTTTGAGTAAACAAATACCGGTAAAAAGAAACATTATTTTAAATACCAGTATTATCTACCCAAACCTCTAACACACTGACCCCAGGTTCCTTATAAGGAATCCCAGAGATTAAATGGCGCCTGCTTTCAATTAATGTGTTCAGAGTTATGGTGTCCATTAATCTGCTTCTCCAGAGACGTTGCCCATTCCAGTTGCACGAGGAAGGAATCCGCGCTCTCTTTCCTCAGGAGGCAGCATTCGCATTTCGGTCTCCGGCTCGTTTACAGGAAAAACAGCAGGGGAATCAATGTGACCGTTTGAGCTGCTTCCTTAGACTACGGTATATTGATCCTCAGGGTGTTTGCATCTTAAATATCTCCAAATAAATATTGTCTCATTATGCAGAAATCTATATATGTGTACAGCTGCATTATTCTTGCTGCTATCGCTATTATTGATTACTAGGAACTAGGATTTAAAAGCTGCCTTAATGCACCATGAAGTCTGGACAGCTTAATATTTAAGATACGGGAAATGGAAAGGCTGATGTTCTGCCTATAATCTTTAATTATTCCCTCTTGGTGATTTGAAATGTGTAACTGCACTGTGACCTGTTTCCTTGTCATAGGCGGACTTCAGATGCCAGTAATTCACATATGTTGTGTAATTCTTTATCTCCATGACATCTGATGGCGTTCCACAGGGAGGGAGCCACCACCGAGAAGGCCCTCTGCTTTGCTCCCGGTTTCCATTTTACCCTGTCAATTGGCAGTTAAGATATTTTGTTTAGTGGCTCCCACCTCTTTTGCTGGATAAGTATTCTGTTCTGGTTGAAACAGCTTGTTTGTTTGTTTTAAAAAACTGTAACTGTTTGATATGTATATTACGTTGCTGTAAGCCAACGGTTCTCAAACTTTCTTCTCTGGGCCACACTTTTCCAGGATAAACATTTGCTCGCACTGCACCAACATTGATAAGAAATACGCTGGAAAACAAAATGAATCAACTCCTACCGGGCTTGATTGATAACACAGAGCACTATCCATATTCTGCAAATATTTTTATTTTTATTTTTTTAAAAAGTTATAAGTGTTTCTTTGATTGTCCTTGAATCTTCCTCTTACACCCTTTGAACACCACTGCTGTAAGCTGTCCTGGGGAAGGCGGGTGAGAAACCTTGCAAACAAATAATACGCAAATTCATTAAAATGGAAGCGCTGCTCCCTGCACATTGGTGAGAGGTGGTGCATTTTCTAAAGCAAGTAGCGGGAGCCTGAGTGGTGGAAATTTTGTGTGCACTTGCCTAGCAAAAGCCAGGTGCAGTGGCGCCGCAACAGAGGTGTGTGTGTGTGTGTGTGCGCGCCCTGGGTGCTATGTCGGGGGGGGTGACTAGGAAATACCCTGCGGGAGCTCGCCCCACCACGGATCAGCGCAAGCAACCATTGCAGCCGCATGCAGAGGATCCTCCGTTCACGGCTGTAGCAGCGATGGAGAGAGCCCGGCAGCGTCTGTACGGTGCTGTAGCACCGGCGACGGCAAACTGCTATGTACAGCGCATGTGCGGCATCGCTATGTGGGATGCATATGCCGTACGTAGCTACGCTGCACACACGCCCTACGTAGTGACGCCACGCCCTGGGTGTCATAGAATCATAGAATCGTAGAGTTGGAAGAGACCACAAGGGCCATTCAGTCCAACCCCCTGCCGAGCAGGAAACACCATCAAAGCATTCTTGACATATGCCTGTCAAGCCTCTGCTTAAAGACCTCCAAAGAAGGAGACTCCACCACACTCCTTGGTAGCAAATTCCACTGCCAAACAGCTCTTACTGTCAGGAAGTTCTTCCTAATGTTTAGGTGGAATCTTCTTTCTTGAGGTGGAATCTTCCTTGTTTGGAAATGCCTTCGTTTGACGCTGGCCAGGTGACCTGGGCTGTTCCTGCCCGGTGCTTCTGGGATGTTGCAAAGGAAGGGGGAGGAGCCCAGGTGCATGTGTGCCTCTTTCAATGCGCTGCTCGCTGCATGATCCGCGATGCCAACCATGCGCCTCCGCCATTCATCCTGGCCAGCTGCCTTCTTCGCTTGCCTGGGATTTTCCTTCTGCTTTTGATGGATCTTTCTTTGGAACATTCTAAATGCCTGCCTGTCGAATGTTCCATATTACTCTCTCTCTCTCTCTCTCTCTCTCTCTCTCTCTCTCTCTCTCTCTCTCTCTCTCTCTCTCTCCCCCTCTCCCCCCCCCCGCTATTGACAGGGGAAAGTACTAATGTTGGCTTAATGCGGGGATTTAATCATGCCAGCTGTCACCTGGTTCCTTCCGACAAATATTTTCCACCGTTAATGGTTTCAGCGCCAGATTTTATTTTTTTGTTAATGCGATCCAAATGTAATCTTATTTAATAGCATTTCACCGCTGTAATGCTGAATTTCTCAACGCTTGTTTAAAGACTTTGCTCACTATATGAAAAATATACCGTGTTTCTCATAAAATAAGACGTGCCTATAAAATAAGCCATGGCATGATTTTCATACGTTGAAAAAATATAAGACATACCCCGAAAATAAGCCGTAGTGCTAAGTGCAGTTCTGGAGGGCCTCGCCAAAACACCCAGCAGTGTGCGCCGCGTGGAGCCCCGAGCCAGCGGGACCCAGCAATGCCCAGCAGCGTGCACTGCGTGGAGGTCCCAAGCCAGACGAGCCGCAGGAGGAGGGGAGGAGGATTCAAAGTGCTACAGAGCACTGCTGGGTTCCGCTGGCTCGGGGTGCTCCACGTGGCGCTGCTGGGCGCTTTGTCGACGCTTCAGCAAGGTGTGCTGTTGGGTCCCACTGGCTCAGGACTCCACGCGGTGCATGCTGCGGGCCCCGCTGAAGCACCGACAAAGCGCCTAGCAGCACTATGCGGAGCACCCCGAGCCTGCGGGACCCAGCAGTGCTCTGTAGCACTTTGAATTCTCCTCCTCCTGCGGCTCGGGGCGCTCTGCGCAGCGTTGCCAGGCGCTTTGTCAGCGCTTCAGCGGGTCCTGCTGGCTCGGGGCTCCATGCGGCGCGCGCTGCTGGGCGCTTTGTCGGTGCTTGAGCAGCAGCAGCAACTTACTGGTTAGTAAAAAAAATTGAATGATTTCCAGATAACCCATAATAAGATCTAAAAATCCTTTGCTTGGTCATCAGAACTTTCTCCCCAGGCCACGCCCATCTCCTAGGCCACACCCCCTGCCAGCTCTGCTCCACACCCTCCTTGAGTTCTCTTGCCTGGCTGGAATGTGTCCTTCAACTCTGATCAATCTAGCCCACTGTAAAAAGCTAAAATTTGCATTTATTGCCCCACCCACTTTTGTCTCTGGCCCCATGGGACACGGGTGGCGGTGTGGTCTAAACCACTGAGCCTCTGGGGCTTGTTGATTGGAAGGTCGGCGGTTCAAATCCCTGCAACGGGGTGAGCTCCCATTGCTTTGTCCCAGCTCCTGCCAACCTAGAAGTTCGAAAGCATGCCAGCGCAAGTAGATGAAATAGGTACCGCTGTGGCAGGAAGGTAAATGGCATTTCGGTGTGCTCTGGTTTCCGTCACGGTGTTCCGTTGCGCCAGAAGCGGTTCGGTCCTGCTGTCCACATGACCCAGAAAACTATCTGTGGACAAACGCCAGCTTCCTTGGCCTGAAAGTGAGATGAGTGCCGCAACCCCATAGATGCCTTTGACTGGACTTAACTTTCCAGGGGTCCTTGAGCTTTTCTTTTTTACCATTGTTTCTGGCCCCACCATCCCATGTAACATGGCCCTTGGAAGCTTGCTCAGAAGGCAATGCGGCCCTCAGGCTGGAAATTCCCCACCCCACCCTGGCTACCTTCTCTGGATCTTTTTGGCATTTGGCTTTTCTTTAGGATGGTTGTTTTTCATTCATACAGCAATCAAGCACTCAGTAAAAGTAACAATATACCCGCCAAAACAGACCGGCGAGTAAAAATGATTGAATATTGACATCTTGCCAAGTTAACAGGGAGAATAAGAGGAAATACTATACAAAAAGCAAATAATGAAGACAAATCTCCTGTTAGATATAGAACGAATCTAGAAAATAGAGGAATATATCGAAAAATTTGTGTAGAGGGGAAAAATTGGAAACCAAAGTAACAAAAATGAAATGCGTATAGACCACCAAATTGTAAAATAGCACAATGAGAATACAGGTAAAACTCGGGAAATTAGAATATCGTCGAAAAGTGCATTTATTTCAGTAATGCAACTTAAAAGCTGAAACCAATACATGAGATAGATGCATGACATGCAAAGCAAGATATGTCAAGCCTTTATTTGTTGTAGTTGTACCGGTAATTATTTGTCGTTAAGCGGGTCAATTATAAATGGAATGTAATTAATGAAATGTAATAGCGATGTTTATTTTTGTATTATTGTAACTATTTGTTTTATTGCTGTGGAATTTCCAAAAGAAATCATTTGTAAAAATTAAAAGAAAAAGAAAAAATAATAAGTTGTATAATAAGTCCTAGGTCCAAGGGATGAAGGTGACCTGTCACAGAGGGAGCGTTGCGACTACTCTAAAGTAACGACTCTCCAAACCGTTGCCTTTTCATGCTTTTATTGTGTGCAGGCTATTTACAGTGCTAGAGCTGTACAGGGTACATGTTCTTAGTCTGACCCAGAACCCTGGAGTGACGCTTCCCGCGTTTTCTTCCAACATAAGAGTCTGGGCACCCCAAATCTCCTTCCGCGTTTCCTCCTGTGTAATTCCGGAACCGGAGGGAAACAGGGTCTCCTTTCCATGTTTTCCTTCTCCCCCTTCCCCCCCCTCTTCCTCTCTCACGTGCAGCAGAGGATCTGCTATCCTGCCAGAGCCCTGTCTCCTACTTCCTCCTTCCCCACTGGACTCTTCCCCCTCCCCGCTGGCTCCACTGCTGGTGGAAGAGCTGCTCCTCAAGATGGAAGGGGGCTCTCTGTACTGTTTCCCCCTCACATGACCCAAGTCATAGGTGGCTGAAAGTGGACTCTCCACCTGTCTATCGGACAGGAGCATCTTTAGGAGAGGTTAGCCCCCATAGACTCTGCTCCAAATCATTCTCTCCCGAGTTGCTCCTCCTGGCTGCTGTTATCCACATACCTGTTAGGGGGTTCTGTGCCTCCATGCTTGTGTGATACCTTAGGAGATCTCTGGAACATGGGAACCCCCTCCCTGTTATGTCCACTGTGAGATCTTGCCCAGCACAAGTTGTTGTTGTTTTAAAAAAATTACTTCCGTTCCTTAGGTGGTGCGCACAGAGAAGAACAGTCTGAACAACCGCTTCCTGCCCTGGGATGAAATTGAGACGGAGGCCATCCTGTCCATTGACGACGACGCCCACCTGCGCCATGACGAGATCATGTTTGGATTCCGGTGAGCCAAAAGCTTTGCTCTTTAACAGGCAAGGGATGGATCCTGCCAAGAGGCCCAGCAGCCTCTTCCCTTCCTTCCCATTCCATCGCGGCCATTCGCTGTTGCCTCTCTCCATCAAGCCCAACTCAGCTAACCCAGTGGTTCCCGAGCATTTTCAGGTCCCCACCACCTTGGTTTCGTTATCTCATTCTCAGTGCCTCCCCTGTAGAAAACATTATTCAGAGCAGTGGTTTGAACAGAGAAAGAGAATGCAATAAAATCCAAAATGGTAACAACTGGTTGCACCTTTATTCAAAATCAGGCATAGGCAAATTCAGCCCTCCAGATGTTTTGGGACTACAACTCCCATCATCCCTGACCACTAGTCCTGTTAGCTAGGGATGATGGGAGTTGTAGTCCCAAAACATCTGGAGGGCCGAGTTTGCCTACACCTGTTCAAAATCCTATGAAAAATGTTTAGTTGAACTAAAACTGAGAGTTTGATTCAGTGATACCAGCTTTTCAAATTCTGAAAGCCATTTACACCTCTAATCTCCCTCTCCTGCCCTCTTGCCTCTTAGGGCCCCCCTGGAAATCCCCCCCCCCCCGAGGGCATACCACCCATTTTAGCAACCACTGAGCACTTTGTGGCCAAATAAGCACCAAGCAAGGCTGGTCTTCCTCCCTTCCACTTGCATAATTACGCAGTCCTTTCTGCTTTGAGTTCTAACTTCTACTTCCCTCTCAGTTTGCATGTGAGAGAGACTGTTTTTGCGCAGTGGCCCAAAGGGTCTCTATCCTCTCCTCCACCTTTCCCGAGGAGCTCTGGTCTCCTGCATGCCCCCCAACAAGGGAAACTGCGTCTTGTTCATGGATCTTATTCTCCCTATCTGCACGAGAGGATATCTTCAGGAAAAATGAGCTGCGGGGTCTTATTTCTCAGCATTTGCTCTAAATTCCCACTGCACGCAGATGCTTGGCTGCAACAAATCCTTATTTTTAGAAACGTACCTCTATTTATAATAGCAGTGCAAGTGGGACTGCTCCTTGCCAGCACAACGTGACGAGTCTTGGGAGTGTTTTTGTAGGAAGGGGAATAAGCCCCAACCACATGTATGAAGCTGGCATTGCGGCAGGAGTCGGTGGGGGGAAGAGACAGGGAGAGATGGCGGGATTTGCTTTTTCCTCTATAAATCTTGTTTTTAAGAGGATGAGGAGAGGCCTGTATAGCCATATATGGCCCCGGTCAGATGATCAACGTGGACCTCACTTGAGATACGGTATCTGAAGAAGTGTGCATGCACACGAAAGCTCATACCAATGACAAACTTAGTTGGTCTCTAAGGTGCTACTGGAAGGAATTTTTGTTATTTTCTTTTGAGATATGGGCTTCACTTCAGATAATCATCAAAGCTGTGTGTGTGCATAGAACCATAGAATTGTAGAGTTGGAAGGACCCCAAGAGTCATCTAGTCCAGGGGTCGGCAACGTTTTTTGAGGCCGGTCTGGTCCACTCCCCGGCAGAAGAAGTCGGTCCCTACGATGAGGGAAAAAATGGCGCCGCAAAATCCATGGACTCTCCTTCCTTGGAGGTTTTTAAGCAGAGTTTGCCTGGCCATCTGTCACAGACGCTTTAGTTTAAATTCCTGCATTGCAGGGGGTTGGGCTAGGTCACCTTCAAAGGAAGCCCCATGTAGAGCGCATTGCAGTAGTCCAAGCAGGAGATATATAGACCGTGTGCACCACCTTGAGCTTCCTGGAGGGTAAAATGTAACGGCCATACGAGGTAAAATAGCAGCAGGATCATTTTATGAAATGTGCGGCTCTGTAAGCTAAAGCTCTGGTTTGCTGCCCTGAAATCCTTCTTTTCTCCAAGAAAGTGGCTGTGATTCGCAGTCCTGCCCTCGCCCTACCAGTAACTTTAGGAAGGACGAGCTGTTTCTATTATCATTACAATAAGCAGAAGAGAATCAAAATGTGTGTGTGTTTGCTGAAGAAAAGGGTAGAAACTAAGAAAAAGCTGGATGTTAAAAGTCAAAAAGAAAGTGGGGGAGTCCTCTGGGTGTGGGGAAAGCTTTCCATTACAGTCAGCCTCTGTTCTTAGTGTTTCCCCGTTTTCTTTGCTGAATATTTGCCTCCCAGCTTAACAGTGAACGCCCTGTGATGTCCACCTAAAACAATGTATGAATCAGCCGCGGTCCGCTTGGTGAGAGGGCCGCTTGTGTGGGCTGAGCGGCGCTCTTTCTCCCCAGTCTGTCCGGCTTGTTGCATCTCTTCCCTTCCCACTTTGCATCTTCAGGGTCTGGAGAGAAGCCAGGGACCGCATTGTCGGCTTCCCTGGGCGCTACCACGCGTGGGACATCCCTCATCAATCCTGGCTCTACAACTCCAACTACTCCTGTGAGCTCTCCATGGTGCTGACGGGCGCTGCCTTCTTCCACAAGGTAGGGGGGGGACCCCAGTTGCTGGGAGTGGCTCTCAGCTCACATATTTTTTATAAAAAAGGGAGTTGCAAAAAAAAAAACCCACAAGAAAAGCACCCCAACTCTCATGTTCTCTGTCCCTTCTGGAGCTTCCTTTGCCAACCTGCCTCTTCCTGGTGGGCAGAGGGGGCTGTTACTCTCACAGGCCACATCCACAGGAGCCAGGATCCAAACTCAAGCTGTCCTGTCCTTCCACCTGTTTGGGGAGGAAGGAGAAAACAGAACTTTACAGTACAGGGCTGAGATATTGTCCTTTTGGGCAAAGTAGAGGGAAGGGGTGCAGAAACTCGTGATCTAGCGGGTGGAACCAATATCGGGCCGGCTTTTCAGTGCAAATGGACTTGTCGAGGTGGGCAGTTCTCTAGCCAGTGGAAGTAGTTAGGACCTAGAACGGGGCACAGATGCTGTTGGACTCCAACTCCCATCATCCTCAGCCAGCATGGCCAATATCCAGGGATGATGGTAGTTGGAGTGCAGGAACATCTGGAGTTCCAGAGCATCCCCATCCCCGGCTTAGACCCAGATCCAATGTGGTTCTTCTGAGGCAGAGAAAATGAAATAGAACATGCAGTTGTGTTATATTGGGTCCATTTCGCCTGCACAATACTGTTCTCTTTTTCGCAAGGTGTGTATTTTTGGACTCAGCTATGGTAAATCAGTGGCATTTGTGTGTGTGGGTGGGGTGTCTTGGCCATTTTCTGATGTTTTCCCATTCTCCTTCCCTCCCTCCCTCCCTCCCCCCCTTTCACCTGCAGTACTATGCCTACCTGTATTCCTATGTGATGCCCCAGGCCATCCGAGACATGGTAGATGAATACATCAACTGTGAGGATATCGCTATGAACTTCCTGGTCTCTCATATTACCAGGAAGCCTCCTATCAAGGTAATTGCTTGGCGGGGGAATTGAGGGGACCGTTTCCTCTTTCTTTGTTTTTTTGCTAGGGCAAACTTATTTGTCTTTCCTGAGCTACCAGGGCATGCCTCTGAACAATGGATTGCAGCATTTAATCAAGTAAACTGTTAGGTCAAGTGGAAGAAACTTCTCATCAAGTAAAAAACTTCCCCTATATATAAACAGACACACACTCTCACACACACACACCCAAGCCCGTTTTCACTGCTGTTTTCTCTTTCCCTTTGGGTTTGATACAGTACAGGTGAAACTCGGAAAATTAGAATATCGTCGAAAAGTGCATTTATTTCAGTAATGCAACTTATTATCATTTTTTTCTTTTAATTTTTTACAAAGGCTTTCTTTTGGAAATTCCACAGTAATAAAACAAATAGCACAATAAAACAAAAATAAACATCGCTGTTACATTTCATTAATTACATTCCATTTATAATTGACCCGCCTAACGACAAATAATTACAATTACAACAAATAAAGTGGCACCCACCCTGTGGAACGCCCTCCCACTAGAGGTCAAAGAGAACAACAATTACCAGACCTTTAGAAGGCATGTCAAGGCAGCCCTGTTTAGGGAAGCTTTTAATATGTGATGGATTTCTGTATTTTAATGTTTGATGGATTTCTGTATTTTAGAATTTCTGTTTTGTTGGAAGCCGCCCAGAGTGGCTGGGGGAACCCGGCCAGATGGGCGGGGTATAAATAATAAATTTTTATAATTTTATAATAAATTATTATTAAAGGCTTGACATAGCTTGCTTTGCATGTCATGCATCTATCTCATATATTGGTTTCACCTTTTAAGTTGCGTTACTGAAATAAATGCACTTTGCGACGATATTCTAATTTTCCGAGTTTCACCTGTATGATCTAGACCAGGCCTGTCAAACTGGCCCTGGGATGTGGGCAAAAGAATCAGAAGTAGAGACCCCCCAGGATTGAGAACCACTCCGCGACTTAGGAAATCCTGTATTTTGTATTATTAATTTAATTTAGGAGCCGCTTCCCATGAAACACCACAAAGCAATTAACAGTAAAGACAACAGCAATTAGAAAGCAGCATATAAATACAGGATCTGCTCCAGTGCGGGTAAAGAAAATATCTGCTTAAAACACTTTGGCAGTCTTCAGCAGGTGCCGGAGAGATAGTGTAGGAGTTACCTATGGGCCAGGTCAGGGGCCACCACACTAAAGGCCCGATTCCTGCATTGTGCAGCAGAATGAACCTCCTAATGGGGTGACATCTTCAGGAGGCCGTCTCGTACAGGTTGTATGCACAGCAATTGGTAGTGCATAGAAGGAGTAAGGTGATCTTTTAGGTATTCTGCTAGATCTCACCTGCAGTTGTTTCAAGGCACGAATAGGCTCCAGACACCCCAGAAGGAGAAGACACTGGCATTCCTTGAAATGGCTCTTCCAACAGCACGGGGACAAGGTGTGTGTGGCTTTAGGCCCAGCGAGACGAGAAAGGTCTCCATTCAGATACCTTTGGCAAGGGAAGCTCGTTTGGTTGTCAGAGCCAAAAGTCCTCGGATTTTAGACAACGCACAGGGGGTGCTTTGAATGTTTTGGAAGCATTCTACAACATGCAAAGTTGTGGTGTTCCCCATGCAAAAGAAGGAGTGGATCTTACTGACTTGCACAATTCCTTGGAGTATTACTTGAGATGGGACCAGCCCTTGGCATAGGGGTCAGGGTACCCACTGCGTAAGGGCTAGGACAGGTCTCCAGAGCCCCTTTAATTTGGCACCGTCATTAGCTGGTATTTCTCTGGAGCAAAGTCCATCAGCGGCTGTTAGTAATTGCTTTGACCTTTTGGCTCTGCTTTAGCGGCCAGAGTGGGCACGAGGAAGAGGGAGGAGGCTTCTAGCTGAAGCCGACCTGCTGAGGTCCCTGCCAGGCCTAATGTGTCTCTTCATTAAAACGAGCCTTTGCGGATAAGGGCAGCTGCTTGGCGCGCGGGCACAGCAAGCCTTTGACTTCCCGGAGTCGCCGCGAGGGATCCAGAGGAGGTGGGCACATGGCCTCCCTCTCCCTCCCCGCCACTCCTTGGCCTCAGCCTCAGTTGGTGTAGCTGGGTGTGCCCACCCTTGGGGAGGTGCCCTAGTGAAGTGCATAGTTTCCAGAAACCAGAATTGTCACAGCATCGAAGGCAACAGGGAGGATACCAGATCGAGAGAGCAGAAAGGCCAGCCTGCAGGCAGAGCCGATGACTCCACTGGGTTCCCAAGAGTCTTGAGCGCATGTTTTGTTCATCCCCTCTGCACTTGGGGCAAGATCCTTGGCAACTCTGACACTCCCCTGGAGGGCAGGCAGAGAAAGCTGGAGGGGGGGTCATAGAGCTGCTGGCCACCTCTCTCCCCCATCTCTCTCCAGCAGCTCAAAGCCACTGCCCCTCCCTCCCATCCCTAGAGACAGTCAGTTTCAGAAAAAGAGAGGTTGCGCTCCTACATCAGGAAAGGAAGGGGAATGTGTCTGCCTTCCAGGGCACAGACATAACAGACATAAGAAGAGCCAGTCTGGATCAGGCCCGTGGCCCATCTAGTCCAGCATCTTGTTCTCACAATGGCCAATCAGATTCACTCGGTGGGAAACCCATAAGCAGGATTTGAGCACAAGTGGTTTCCACCAGTGGGGATTCAGAAGCATCGCTGCCTCCGACTCTGGAGGGCAGCAGAGCACAGTCATCCTGGCTAGCAGCTCTCAGTAGCCCTTGCCTCCTCTACGAATTTGCTTCCTAGGTTGGTGGGCATCACTGTCTCCTGTGACAGTGAGTTCCACAGGTTTAACTGCACTACCTAACGTGATTCCACTGGGCACTCATCACAAGACCTTGAGTGGGCCTTGGGTAGCTCCTTGTTCCCAACCCAGAACTTCCCCCAGGTCAACATGGATACCAGGGCTGTTTGGAAGGTGATAGGAAGCCGGGGCGATCCGGGAGAGGGTGGCTTGTAGGCTCAGCTTCTGCTTGAACATCCTTTTTTAATAATAATAATAATAATAATAATAATAATAATAATAATAATAATAATAATAATTTTTATTCGGTTTTACAAATTCATTCACACTCAAAATCACAAGTAGTAAGAATTATACATGATTCTTCCGAAATCTCTAGACTTCTTCCCTCCCCTCTGTGGGTTCATTAGTTAATCTTTTCAGCTGCATACTATAAATGCTCCTAATTTTTCATTCCCCCGTTGTATCCAAAGTCTATGTAACGCTACAAGAGTTCTTTAAGACCTGCCAAAGATTTCAGATGTTTACAGTGGTCTGTCAAATCTCATGTGAATCTCTCCCATTCTTTGCTGAAGTTTTGATCCCCCTGCTTTCTGGTTTCCCCAGTCATTCTTGCCACCTCTGCATAGCCCATCATAGTTTTGTCTGCCAGTCCACTCCACTCTGGTAGGGACCCTGGCTGAGCACCCTCAGCCCAGCACACGACTTTGGGCTGCTGACTCCTCTTGGAGGGGCTCGGGGGACTCCTCCTCCCTGCTGACGGCCTTCCCTTGCCCTCCTCCTGTTTGCAGGTGACGTCCCGCTGGACCTTCCGCTGCCCCGGCTGCCCCCAGGCCCTCTCCCACGACGACTCCCACTTCCACGAGCGGCACAAATGCATCAACTTCTTTGTCAAAGTCTACGGCTACATGCCCTTGCTCTACACCCAGTTCCGGGTGGACTCTGTCCTCTTCAAGACGAGGCTGCCCCACGACAAGACAAAGTGCTTCAAGTTCATCTAGGCGCGCATGGAGACGCGTCTGTGTGTGCATTGGCTGTGGACTTCTGGAACCGGAGACCGGAGGCGAGGAGGGAGGCATGGAGGGGCTTCTCTTCCTCCTCCTCCTCCTCCTGCTGCTGCTGCTGCTCCTCCTCATCCCCTGGGACAGGCGCCTCTTTCTGCCTAAGGAGACGGACACAGTGGTGGCTCCCGCATCCTGTGCCAGCCCCACGGGGACGGTATGCCGTGGGGCACCACCCATTAAAGACTTTTGCTTGGTATCGTGTACTGAGGAAAAAGGAAAAAGTGAGACTGGTTAGTCCCCCAGGTAGTGGGTTAGCCAAGGGGAAAAACTGGGGTTTTAAAAATATTAATTATTATTTAAAATGGAAGTGTTTTAGATATGCCTTACGTAAGGCTTTCTATTTTTTTTCCAGAAGGTGGGAGGGGGCTGCTGGGAGGGAGGGAGGGGATATTTCATGTTCGTTTCATCCCCTGCCGTGATGTTGCTTGGGGAGAAGCAGAGGCCCCAGGAAGCTGCGCCCCACGCCCTCTTGCCCACCCCGGCCAACATCCCAGATTTCTTTCTTGTTCTCAAGGAGGGAAGACTTGGCCACCTGAGGCCTCAGTCCGTTTGCTTCTCAATAAGACCGGCTTGGGATTTCCCGGAGGAAACCAAGGATCCCTTTCTGTTGAAAAATGCTGCCTTCACCTCTCCTCCCGCCTGCGCTAAAGGATCCTGCCGCAGCACCCTTTTTTTGAGGTGGCCTCTCGACACACCCACCTAGCCACCGGGCGGGAAAGTCCTCAGGTGCCCTTTTGCCGCTGCTTCTCTCTGTGCCACGTGGGGGCATCGCATGAGCGCCCCACCTCCCTTTGCGGAAGCTCAAAGGTCTTAATTTAAGCATTGCTTGTGCAGCGCGGGAAGTTTCCATGCTGCAGGCAAGGGCCACCACGCCAGGGTGACGGGGCTGGGCTCTGCTTGGGAGTGCGGTTTTAAAAACTCATTTGATGTGGCCTCTTAGGGATTCTTCAACAAGACGCACTCCCCCCCCCCCGTAACGGGTCTGTGGTGTGTTCCGGATGAAAGGTGCTGTATCATGAAGTGTATGTACCCTAAATCCATCCTCTGTCAAGCAATCATGCCTGGTCTCAACAGCTCTCTCGGCCCCGATGCCTCAAACTGCCCCTGCTTGTCCTCACCCCTTTCTGTGCTTCCCCCCCCCCCTATGGCTCTTGGGACTGGGGTACCAGCAGCTGCTGGAGAGCGACAGGCGAGTGGTCTACTCCCCAGAAGCGCTGGACCCCACAGGAAACTGCACGCAAATTAATATTATTGTTCTAAAGAGTGCAGGCCGTCTCTGCGGCCCCCCCCCCCTGCTTTCAAGCTACTTCTGCACAGAGTTTTGGTTCCTCAGGGTGCCGTTTCTCGAAAGGCTCTCTCTTCGACATCACATTGGCAAAGTAGGCCATTGTGTGCAGTCTTTGCAAAACTGCAAAAGATTGTGTGGAGCAACTTGCTGCCCCTCACCCCGGCTGCAATTTAGATTCCCCTTCCCCTTTTTATTTATAGAAAGGCGGTGTTGAAATAGCCTCCTTCCTGTAGCATCTGCAAAGGTTGGCCGTCCCGTTGATATATTCTCCCACTGCGATTCCTGTCCTGGTGTCCTGCTTCTTGCATGTCATGGGTACTGGCTGGAGCTCTGCACTGCTAAAAGGTCACCATCACCCTCTTGTGAAAATGCAGGTGGAAGGTGGGGGGCTCCCTCTGCCCCATTTGGGCAGGAAGCGCATTCGCTCGCTGGCATGTTTGATGGCTGCGACTCATGAATGTTTACAGACCTCTCCGTCCTTTTTTGGATAGTCTGCAGGGCCTGCAATTCTCTCTCTTGCTGGCAGTCGCATTTTCAAAAGGAGAGTCTCTCTTTTTCACCCGGTAACCCAATAATGCAGACTGTCGCCATGCGAGGTGAAATGCAGCGAGGGAAACAAAAGGGCTGTCCCAACGGAAGCGGGTTCTCCTTAGGCAGCCCCCGTCCCACTAGTCGTGTTCTCCCCATACTCTGCTCCCTGCCTGGATGAATGATTAATCCTCGGCCAGGGCAAAAGAGACGGTGGTACATAAAGTGTCGGAGTCTCCAGGGTGATCAGCCTCCCTCGTGTGTCCACAACATATACAGGCCTCCTCTGTTGGGTGCGCAAGGCTTAAAAGGAGGCCATGTGCAGATGGTCTCTCCGTCTAGTGCAGGCACCCCCAAACTCGGCCCTCCAGATGTTTGGGGACTACAACTCCCATCATCCCTACCGTAGCTGACAGGACCAGTGGTCAGGGATGGTGGGGATTGTAGTCCCAAAACATCTGGAGGGCCGAGTTTGGGGATGCTTGATCTGGTGGATGGGAAAGTGACATGAAAGGAACTTCATCTCTCCTCGTCCATGATAAGCATCGCCCCTTCTGTTTTCCTCAATGCATTTAAACCTCTGTAAGGTGCCAAGCTAGGTTTTGAGCATCCACTCAAAAATGTGTTTACATGGTTCCTCCTCCTCCTCCTCCTCCTCCTCCTCTGCTGTGCTGGTTGGAGCTTACCCAACTTGGAACCCCCCCCTCCCAAAAAAGGCACAGGCTGCTCTCCATCCTGCTCCCCCTGCGGTGTTTTCTGACCTCCGTTCGATGTGTGGAAACCCAGATTAGAACCACAATGCACAGTTCAAACACATGCAAGCACTCACTCTTTTTGAAATACGACCAGGTGTTTTTTTAAAAAAATAAAACCACACACATACACACACACATGCACTTTGGGCTTCTTAAAATAACGGGGGCTGTTTTTAATCGCCCCCTTCAATGTTGCGATCATGCCAAATGGAGATTTTTAAAAAGATAACCTTAGCAGGCCAAGGTAGAGCCTTGCCGTGCTGCCCTCTCCATGTCGTGCTAGGTTTGTTTTTTTCCTGCTGGGAAAAGGAGCTGGTCGATTATTGGACCCATCCCTCAGGCTGATTGGAACCCAGGTCCTGCAGCAGAAGAAGGTAGTGGTTAGGTGAGAGAAACTCCCTTTCATCTGGAGGCATTTCAGTGGCTTTTGCCAGACCTTGGACACCTGTGTTGGTGCCATTCCTCCTAAGAGGCCGCCTTCCTCCGCTGCTCAAAATGGCGGCCCTTTTTCATTTCTTTGAGGAGATAGGAAAAGGTGGGGTCTGCGTGAAGAGGGGGGGGGCTTCCTCATTCAAGGCATTCTGGCATCTTCTGCAACCGGGTGCAGCTGCTCGACTTTATTTCCTCTGCTCTCCCCCGCCCAGCGCAACAGCCAAGGCGGGCCCTCAATTCCTTGCCACTATGAATGTGTTTTAAAAGCTCTGTGAGCACCAAATTTTAAAAGGCGGGAAAGCAAAAAGTGGGAGGCGGGAGGGGGCGGGATCTAAAACCTTGACACGAGCACAATTGTTCATATGTTGGATTTTGTAAAAGGGTGAAATAAACTCAGTTTAACTTGAATGCGTCTCGAGACTCTTTGCCACCTTTCAGAAGGGGGACAAGCGTTGGCACCGAGGGGTGTTGCAATCTCTACTTCCTTTCACTAAGGGGTTAGAATAATGATCTCCAAACGTCTTTGGGGGCCTGTCTCCCTTGGTGATCCCCAAGGGCCCCAATCCTGTGTGAAGCGTTATTCAGAGTAGCAGCTTGCACGGAAGCGCCCGCAATAAAATTCAGAATAGTAAGCATTCGTTGCACATTTACTCTAAATCCTATTAAAATTATTTGGTTTAATTCGACAAAACTGATCAACTTGAACCATCCAGTTATACCAGCTTTTCAAAGACTGATAGCCATTTACACTTCTAGCACAGCCCTTCCTCTTAGCACCCTCCCCTGGAAATCCCCCCCCCCACTTTGGGAACCATCAAGTAAGAAGATAGACATGCAAAATGATTGGATGCATGCAATAAATGATGTGTGGCCAGTTTCTAGGAAAACTCCCATACCTGAATAAATGAGTTTCACAATATGGGCTCACCTAGGAGCAAAAGTTGCCTCTTTCTAATAGGCAATGTCATTACTGCATTACAATCTTTATTGCCTTCGAGGAAATTGAGGTTAATTTGCAGTTCGCCCCAAACGGCTTTTTGTCAACCTTATCTGTTCATGTGGTCTCAGCAGTCCAGCTCGTTCTCCCCCCTCCGCCCTCCTCCCCCCCCAGCTAAACAGTTTTCAAAAGGTTTCCAGCGATTTGTATCTCCCTGCACCGAGATTGGCATAGCAGTGGGCTTTTGACTCCAGCTCTTCCTTGCTAAGTTGCCGAGGACAAAAAAGGAAAGCAGAGAGAAGAGGAATGCGTCAGTTGTGGGTCGTAAAGCTCTCGTCTCTGAAAAGGCTTTTCACGGCACAATTGCCTGCGCAGAGACAAGCCCG
Source organism: Zootoca vivipara (assembly GCF_963506605.1). Classification (NCBI taxonomy): domain Eukaryota; kingdom Metazoa; phylum Chordata; class Lepidosauria; order Squamata; family Lacertidae; genus Zootoca; species Zootoca vivipara. The sequence continues at coordinate 116,618,533 of NC_083278.1, read as the reverse complement.
CTGAGATCAATGGGGCTTACACCTGGAGAAGTTAGTGTTCTGTGCAGTGTGTATTTATAGCATAGGCTGCTTAGCAGGGTTTGCCAACGCAGTGCCCATGGGCCCCCCATGTACCTGCCAACACCAAGGCCTCAGAAACGCTCTACAAACATCCCCTCCAAAATCCACTGTTGCAGGAGACCTTTTTCTCTCCCTGCTCACTCCCTGCTTGGCACCAGCTCATCCTCCTCTGTATTGAACGTGCACCCCATAAACCTGGCCACCTTTCATGGGATGCCAGGACTGGATGCCTACCCTCCCATCTGTTCTCAACAGGTAAAAGGTAAAGGACCCCTGGACGGTTAAGTTCAGTCAAAGGCGACTATGGGGTTGCGGTGCTTGATTGCTGTATGAATGAAAAACAACCATCCTAAAGAAAAGCCAAATGCCAAAAAGATCCAGGGAAGGTAGCCAGGGTAAGGCAGGGTGGGGTGGGGAATTTCCAGCCTGAGGGCCGCATTGCCTTCTGAGCAAGCTTCCAAGGGCCATGTTTCATGGGATGGTGGGGCCAGAAGCAATGGTACAAAAGAAAAGCTCAAGGACCCCTGGATGGTTAAGTCCAGTCAAAGGCATCTATGGGGTTGCGGCACTCATCTTGCTTTCAGGCCGAGGGAGCCGGCGTTTGCCCACAGATAGTTTTCTGGGTCATGTGGCCAGCAGGACTAAACCGCTTCTGGCACAACGGAACACCGTGACTGAAACCAGAGCGCACGGAAATGCTGTTTACCTTCCTGCCACAGCGGTACCTATTTATCTATTTGCACTGGTGTGCTTTCGAACTGCTGGGTTGGCAGGAGCTGGGACAGAGCTACGGGAGCTCACCCCGTCGCGGTGATTCGAACTGCCAACCTTCTGATCAGCAAGCCCAAGAGGCTCAGTGGTTTCGACCACAGTGCCACCCACGTCCCTACCATCTATCAGGTAGGGATAGATTGCTGCAACACAGCACTTGCAGCTCACAAATCCCGGATATTGGCCATCCAATATCTGCTTAAAAATCTCCAATGGAGGAGAGAGTCCACCACCTCTTGGGGGAGGTCTCTTCCGCTGTTGAACGGCTCTCACTGTCAGGAAATTATCCCCACGGCTGAGTTGGAACCTCCTTTCTTACAACTTGAACCCATTGGCTTAGAGCAGGCATCCCCAAACTGCGGCCCTCCAGATGTTTAGGCCTACAACTCCCATGATCCCTAGTTAATAGGACCAGTGGTCCGGGATGATGGGGATTGTAGTTCAAAACATCTGGAGGGCCGAAGTTTGGGGATGCCTGGCTTAGAGCATCAGAAAACAAGCTTGCTCCCTCTTCCATGGGACAGTCCTATCAGATATGTGAAGATGGCAAAGAGGTTCAAAGAGCATCTCTCTCCCAGTGAGCGCAGTGGGAGCCGTTTTGTATTATGCCACCCCAGCCCACACCAGCAGCCATATGGTGTCAGTCCACACCCTCACGGCAGCCGTTTTGTGTTACAGTCAAGTCCACACGGCCATCATTGTGTGACTGGCAACCCACAGCACATTGTGTGACTGGCGACCCACAGCACTTTCTGAACACCCCAACTGCGCTCCTTGATGGCTGATGTCTAGGACCGCATCTTCAGTCACTGCAATGTCTCTGAAGCAACACTCTCAGTTAGCAACACTGCATTGTGACTCCCCCAATCTGGTATTTCATACAGATAAGGTGGCCTTGCAACCTTTCATTGCGGTTTCCTCTGAGTGGTGCTCACTTTTTACGTTGATCGATTATCTACCACATTGCAAGAGTTCTTCGTAAATTAACAGTAACAGTGAAAGCAGTTGGCATCAGTGAGATATAAGAAGGAGATTTTTAAGTTTTTCCAAGCAGATTTATCACAGGTTATTGGTATCACAGGTTACTGGGACTATTTTGAAGTTATCATTCAGGCAGGCAGTAATGCTACTGAACATTCAGTATCATGCTTTCAAATGTTCAAAGCTCTTAATTTCCCCCCAGAACCCCCCTGTAAGCTAGGGGAGCATCTCTTGCAGATGACCACAGTGCCTGGAGACAGGCAGTCAGGTCAGACTAGGAATGACTGCTGGGAGGAGAGCAGAGAGAAGAATCGGCCTGGTGGATCTGCAGCAGCACAACCGGACTCCTCCATCTGCCCCAGCTGCAACAAAACATGTCTCTCCTGTATCGGTCCCTACAGCTACAGCAAGGCCCTGTGACTCTCCAGCCGTGTGACTTCACCTGCAAAAGCACCCTCCTCCATAGTTTCCCGAGAGAAACGGGTGCCAATGTTATCCCTTTAGTCCAGACGGGGGACTACTGAGGCTGAAGGAGGCACAGTGTCTTGCCTACAGGCCAAACTAGACGATACACTAAATCAGTTGTACAGTTGGAAAGCAAGGTAACGGGACCCCGACCATTAGATCCATTCGTGGAGAACTCTGGGGTTGCGGCACTCATCTCGCTTTATTGGCCGAGGGAGCCAGCGTACAGCTTCCGGGTCATGTGGCCAGCATGACTAAGCCGCTTCTGGCGAACCAGAGCAGTGCACGGAAACGCTGTTTACCTTTCCACCGGAGCGGTACCTATTTATCTACTTGCACTTTGACGTGCTTTCGAACTGCTAGGTTGGCAGGAGCTGGGACCGAGCAATGGGAGCTCACCCTGTCACGGGGATTCAAACCGCCGACCTTCTGATTGGCAAGCCCTAGGCTCAGTGGTTTAACCCACAGCGCCACCTGCTTCCTGCAATTGAGGAATTAATGCATCCATGCATTAATTTGGGGGATTCCCAAACTGTGGTCCGTGGCATCTCTGTGAACAACGGCAAGGGCAGGGACTGCTCCATTGTTCTTAGAATGTGTCCCTCTGCCCAGAAGGGAAGGGAAGTTTGAGAGGAGAAGACACTTGAAAGGAGTGGAGTGAATGGGAAGCTAGAATTAAAAGATCAAACTGCACAGAGCACGGTTCATTGCAATTACTTCAACAGGCAGAAAATACATCAAGTATCCCACCAAAACCCTCAGCAATTTTCAAGTGGTCAGTGTGGGATGGAGAATTTGGAAACTTCTACATTAGCACATTGAATGTCTCTGGCTCTCTCTCCTCGCCCCCCCTTTAAAAATAAACTTGCCAAGAGGACTGGCAAATAAACTGGCCGGGAACTGGCCAAAGACCAGGATGAATGGGGAGGAGGGGTTGACCCATTTCCAACCATGCCATGGGTCTGGTGGAATTCTCCCTGCCCCCACCTCCAGCTCTCCCTTCCCATTTTCTACCCCACATCCCTTATGAGGGCATACCCCTCTTCTTCTGCTGCCTTGAATAAGAGCAGACTTGTTATGAAAGGAAAAGCAGATCATAAATCACCTTTCTAGAGTGAGACTGGGGTTTTAATCCGATGCTATTAGTTAATACAATATTTAACGTGGAAGGGGATTTTTTTGTTATGTGCAGTCAAAACAAATTTGAGCACGAGCTCTTGAGCAACGCAGGGCGAGGCGAGGCTGTTTTTGAGCTATCACTGTTTATTTTAAGCAACGCAGCTCCCAGTTAAGAATAGTTCATGCTTTCAAATAAAGGCCGGGTGGTTTTATTCCGAAGGAAGTTGATCTTGCCAGAGAGGAGATTTTTCACCTTGTCTGAATGAGAGAAATGGGACTACTCTCACTCCTCTCCCCCAAATCTGTTCTGGACAGTCCTCCTCCCTAACCTTCAGCAGCAGATTTTGAGAGTCCATCAGGGGAGAAGGAAGGGGAAGTTTTGTTGTGCAAGCAAAAGTCTGCTGTGGGGGTGAAAGGGCAGCCTGTGAGATACCCCTAAATTACACTGAATATGCCACCCTGTCTTCTGAGCAGCAGAGCCTTGGGTGGCCTAGTTCCTTAATTCTACTGGAAATAAATCCATTACTTGGCTTACCGATGCCAAGATGTCTGTTATCAACACCTTTGTGAACGAACGCTGCATTTAGTTGCCTTCTGTTTCCACTGACATCAGCCTAGTAGCCTGATTTTCTTTCTTACTTGGTGTTGAGATTGCCCGGTAACAGAATATTGCATAGTGTTTATTTCCCCCATCTATGTGGACTTCTGGCCTGGTCCTAGCTAATGCCACCAAACTCCTCTCCCGTCCCTTCTCAGCTAAAATAGACGGAGAAACTAATTCCCACCTCCGTTTGCAATTACAGCTATGGGTTGGGGAATCCTAGCTTTAGCCAGGACCAATTAGGAAGAACTTCCTGACAGTAAGAGCTGTTCGACAGTGGAATTTGCTGCCAAGAAGTGTGGTGGAGTCTCCTTCTTTGGAGGTCTTTAAGCAGAGGCTTGACAGACATATGTCAAGAATGCTTTGATGGTGTTTCCTGCTTGGCAGGGGGTTGGACTGGATGGCCCTTGTGGTCTCTTCAAACTGTAGGATTCTATGATTCAATGTATCCCGCACTCCCCAGCTTGGAGGAACTACCAAGGAAAATGTTCTGTTCAGCTAAAGATTCTGGCCACGGACCCAAGAAAATACAGAAATGGAGGTGGTGTGTTGCAGGGGAAGGCGGCAGAAACCTTGCCAGTGGGGTGGATGAGAATAGAAAGCTTTCTTGCCCCCCCCCATGCGCCTCTGCTCACTTGCTCTGTGCCCCACTGAGCAGCACATTGCAGGTTCTCGCTGTGGGCCCCAGTGGGGAATAATTTGTTCCCGATTTCAGACATCGGCTTCTGCGTGCTGTTTCTGCACAGGGAAGGTCTTCGGCCCCTCGCTGTTCCAATTTGTTTGCATCTGTGTTATTTCAATTTAGCATAAATGTGATGGACGTGGAACCGGTGTCGCCGGCTGCGGCGAGGAATAAACAGCATCTCTTCTCGGGCTCCGAAAAGGCAATTCCCACGCCTGGGATTCCAGCCTCACTCTGCAGGCCTTGCAGCACTGGAATGCAAACTGGGTTGCACAGGGCGAGGGGGGGGGGCGACAAATCATTCTCCCTCCCGCTTTGCAGAGCAAAGGCACAGAGATCAGCAGCTGACAGTTTGAGGGTCCAGCCCACCCCAACATCCTGAGCTTGTAAAACCCCAAGTCTCAGCATCTGGGCAACACAGGCTTGCAAATTACGGGAAACGGTTCACTAGCTGTGCAAATGCCTGCTCTTAGTTTGGACATAACGCATTTCCTCTTTTAAAATATTGGAATATGCAACTTGTCTGTGCTGTTTGAACACTGGATTTGGGCTGGGATATGTGTGTTTGTGTGTGGAATTAAATTAAATTGGCTGGAAAGGCAAAGCAGCCTCCAGCCCCACCTATAGTACTAACACTGCACTGCATTTCAGGGGTGCTGTAATAATAATAATAAAATAATAATAATAATAATAATAATAATAATAATAATAATAATAATTATCCCCGCCCATCTGGCTGAGTCTCCCCAGCCACTCTGGGTGGCTCCCAATCGAATATTAAAACAATACAGCATTTAATATTAAAAGCTTCCCTAAACAGGGCTGCCTTCAGGTGTCTTTTAAAATTAAGATAGCTGCTTATTTCCTTGACATCTGATGGAAGGGCATTCCACAGGGTGGGTGCTGCCACCGAGAAGGCCCTCTGTCTGGTTCCCTGCAACCTCGCCTCTTGTAAGGAGGGAACCGCCAGAAGGCCCTCGGTGCTGGACCTCAGTGTCCGGGCTGAACGGTGGGGGTGGAGACGCTCCTTCAGGTATACAGGACCAAGGCCGTATGGTAAGTTACAATACTGGTCCAGTTCTACTTGTTACGAGATAATCAACTATATTGGCACATTCAGCACAATTTTTACTTGTTAATAAAGGAGATGAGGAATCACATTTCCCATACAATGTAAAACTAGAGCCAGAGCACAAACTCCTCTTTATTTTTAATGCTGTCTTTTCGTCTGTTGGAAGAGGACGGTGCTCCCCAGTCACAGACATGCAAAAATATTGGCTCCAGACTACTGAACTATGATTGACATTTTCCTACCTCTTGCTTCCATGTCTATCCTAGCAAGATATAAGGATGGATTGCGGGGAAGCACTCATGCAGGCACAAACCTGTCTCCATATTTTTACCGTTGCCTTCAGTTCCATGTGGACTAGCACCTTGCTTTTTGAAAGAAGTGACAGCTGGGAGTCTGGGAGAGCTAATGAGCACCAACGTGCACAAATCCAGAATTCCCAGGAGCTCTGGAATAAGCCTGTTAAAACTTGGAATTTAATTGGATTATATTCCTCCCCACCTCTCTCTCTCTCTCTCTCTCTCTCTCTCTCTCTCTCTCTCTCTCTCTCTCTCTCTCTCTCTCTCTCTCTCTCTCTCTCTCTCTCTCTCTCTCTCTCTCTGCCCTGCAGTTAATAATGAATGGCATCCAGGAAGGAAAGAAAGTGGTGGGAAGCAAAAGCCATCAATTACTGACAGAACAAAACTTCTGCAGTCGACCAGTGAAGGATCGCTGCTGCCTTGACAGCAGGTTGCAGTAAAATATGGCGGTGATTAGAAATTGTAAATATAGATAAGGCAGAGGGAAATCTGAGGCTATTAGGCAGGCGATTAATACAAGACTCAGACAGGTGTCACCATTTGCAAGGCAGACCGATGAGATGGTGGCTTCGAGGTTTGGCTATTCCCACAGCCGCCAATCACTCTGCTCTGATCTCTCCTTAACAGTCTCTCTTTTCATTTGTTGGGGGAGCTCATTATGCATTTGGAGCCCAGATATGCAGAGAGGCTGCTGGGCCAGGCCCAGGTCCATTCCTGTTGTGGCCCCCAAACCCTTTGGAATTTCCTCCCCGTGAACATACTACGCAGGATCCATGAAGGACCTGCAAATAATTCAAAAGACCAGCGAGCTGGTTATCTGACCACACTCCTTAAGAAAAGCCTTTATTGATGCCCAATGCAGTCTTGGATGCCCACAACAATAAGGTGGTGGTTTCTTTTCATAACAAAGGGGATAAACTATGACCGGGTCTGTCGGTTTTATTTTAGAAAAAAAGCATTGCTTTGAGTATTACAATCAGTATTACAAACTTGAAAACACAAAGGAGAACTGACAGGTGGCAAAACACATCATCACAAACGATCTTAAAGGAAAATACTTCATTTAAAAATAATAGGGGCTGCTTCCTACCAAAAAAAGGGGGTGGGGTGGGGAGAGAAAACACTTTAATTCAACTTTTGCCAAGCTGGTACCTGTCAGGTATTTTGGTATACAGTCCAAAAGTGTTCTGTTAAACGTTCTGGAGAATGGAACAGGAAACGCAGTTCATGAGCACTTCATGCTTGTTTACAAAAGTTTTGCCTCCTTCCCCGTGACCCCCCAACTTATACCGGGGACCATGGCGGTCTGCTAAGCAGCCTGCTGGAATTCTACAAAATGTCCTAGTGATGTCTACATTTGGGGTGGGGGGTGGGGATATGGGACAGCTGCCTCCATCGTTGTGCCACAATAGTGGAAAAATTGTGCCTGTATTCCTGGTTTTTAAAACGGCACAGCAGTCCCAGCAACCACACTCTGGAGTACTGTGCAATTTATTGCCATTGTAAAACGAGCCTCTCTGAGCTCTCCCCTTGACGCCCCTTCCTTTTTCTGCCCCTGCTGGGTGGGGAGTGGCGGGGGCAGCTGGGCTCTGAGGCAGGCCGAGGCCTCAGAACTTCTGCAGGAATTTGAGGACCAGGTCCTGCAGCTTCACCCGGAGCGCCTCGTCGCTTTCGCACATGATGTGCGTGGAGTCGTCCTCGATGCGGATGAGAGTCTCCACGTCCTGGAAAAGCACGATGTGGCCTTTCGGGGTGTCCTCCACCTTCACGTCGCTGAAGCCATGCTGCAGAGGAAAAGGGAAGGGGGAGGTGCTCAGCTGGCAAACCGGAGGCAGTGTGATAAATGGGAGGATGTGCATTGCAGGGGTTGGGCCGGGTGACCCTTTGGGTCGCTGTCCAACTCTCCAGTTCTACGACTCGGGATGAACAAAGGTGTACAGGGGTCGGCCGCCCCTTGCCTGAATTATATTTAAAAGGTAAAGGACCCTTGGACGGTTAAGTCCAGTCCAAGGCAACTATGGGGTTGCGGCGCTCATCTCGCTTTCAGGCCGAGGGAGCCAGTGTTTGTCCACAGACAGCCTTCCGGGTCATGTGGCCAACAGGACTGAACCACTTCTGACGCAAAAGGACATCATGATGGAAACCAGAGCGCACAGAAATGCTGTTTACCTTCCCGCCAGAGTGGTACCTATTTATCTACTTGCACTGGCGTGCCTTCAAACTGCTAGGTTGGCAGGAGCTGGGACAGAGCGACGGGGATTCAAACCACTGACCTTCTGATTAGCAAGCTCAAGAGGCTCAGTGGTTTAGACCACAGTGCCATCCACGTTTATATTTATAAAACAATGAACAGGATGGTGATACAATGACTACTGCAATTGACACAAGATGGTCACCCCACTTTGATGCTGCTGGCACAGCGGTTTGATTCCCCCTGCCCCCCGGAGGTGCACTCCATTGTCTCTTGAGGCCACAGCTTACCTTCTCCAGGGTCTGCACCAGCTGGTCCATGGGGATGGAGCCGCTCAGCAAAGGCTTGACGGGTTTCAGCTCCGGAACTTCATCTGCCACCCGCTTCCTCTTCTTGCCCCCTTGAGGCTGAGGGGGCTTTGGGGGCAGCTGCAAAAGGAGATGGGCAGAGAGGAAGAAAGGGCAGTTAGTCCAGCCGATGCCAAGTCACGTCTTGATGGGGGGGGGGGGGGGGGAGAACGATTCTGCAAACTGTTCAGAGATGGTTGAAGCATATGGAGGGTGCCTGTTTGGGGAAGTCTGATGCATAAAAAAGCATTGCCTTCTCCCGCTTTATAACCATGTTGTTGCTTTAACTGTGCATTGTGGAGATTTTTTGGGGGGTGGGGGGTACTTTCAGCTTACCTTAGTTCTGAGCTGTTTATCGTGTGTGTGTACACAGAAACACAAGTCAAATAAACAGCAATAAAAATTAACAGGTTTGAGCCCTAGGATCCTTCTCAGCTGCCTGCTGTTTGTTCCAAAATGGAATTGATTTTGATTAAGGGGTTCAGCTTCTCTTGCGAACCCCAGCACACACAAAAAAGAGAAATGTTTTGTCCCAGGGGTTTCGCTGGGATTTGGTGAGCGCTTCTGCTGGTTCATTAACTGGGAAACCCCAGGAATCAGAGCTACGGGGAGAGGCCTTCACCCAAACCCTCCCCCTGCCAGTACGCTTCCCCCCCGTGCTCCCCCCCAGCACCCCAGTATTCACACCCTACCTGAAGCACATGTTTGTTGTCTTTCGTGTGCAAAACAGCCGTAACGGTCGCCAAGGAGATCCCCGGCTTCATCTCGGTGGGCACCAGCGAATCTGCAAGCTGGAGAAAGAAAGATGGTGCCACTTTTTATTTTATTTCACACACACACACACACACACACACACGAGCAAATTAGGCACTTCAGGTGCAATCAGGCAATTTGATTGTCACAAAAACCAGTAGGATGCACAACACTCCTCCCACAGAATGCAGGGATTATTTGCGCAACCACTACCTTCCTTCCTTCCTTCCTTCCTTCCTTCCTTCCTTCCTTCCTTCCTTCCTTCCTTCCTTCCTTCCTTCCTTCCTTCCTTTCCTGCCCTGCACCCTGAAGTCCCAGGGCGGGTTAGAACACTTTAAAAAGGTTTGAAGCGTTTTACAATCATAAAAACCAAAGTTCGGAAGTCCTTGCTGCAGTATTTAATTCACGCCTCGCCGCTGTTCGTTGCAAGGCGAAAGGGTCTGCGGCATAGCTGCCAAGTTATCCCTTTTTTAAAGGGATTTTCCCTTATGCTGAATAGGCTTCCTCGCGAGAAAAGGGAAAACTTGGCAGCTATGGTCTGCGGGGATGGGGACCATCGCTGCCTCCTGCGACGGCGAGTTCCATGGTTTAACTATGCCTCCAAACTCCCTGTTTCTTGGGCTCCTGTCACAGTGGTGTGTGTTGCAAGAGCATATCTAAATTCAAAGAGGGTAGCGAGCGATCGGAAGCAACTTCCTGGTGCTGCCGTAAAGAAGGAGCAGCGGCCGAACGATGGCTGCTTTCAATAAAAAAAAAAAGAGGTGTGCCTCCCGATAAATAAATTTATTGCCACCCGGGAAAGCTCTTCGCTGAAGCAAGCGGCTAAAGAGACACTGGGCTTCTGTATACAGTATTCAGTACTGTATACGGCCAAGTTTCCATCTTTTTAGATGGAGGAGGAGAGGAAGATTTACTCAGGCCTTGTGTGTGTGTGTGTGTGTGTGTGTGTGTGTGTGTGTGTGTGTGTATAAACATTCACATCATTATTATAAACTTTATCTCTCTGGCTCTTTAGAGCCTATAGACTTCCTTCCCTCCCACCTCACGGTTTTCAAAGTTAACCTTTATATCATTGCATTTTGTATCTTTTCCAGCCACTATTACACTCATTACAAAATAGTTCCAAATTTAAATGAATAGGGAGGTAGAAAAACTTCTCATTACAAGTCTTCAGACGACTCTGCTAGTGATGTTAACTGCTTACAGTAGTCTTTCAGATATCGTATAAATTCACTCCAGTCCTTTTGGAATATTTGATCTTGGTGGTTTCAGGTTTTTCCTGTCAGCTCCGCCTGTCAGTCCATCATCTTCATCTGCCCCTCTTCTTTTGTTGGTACTTCTTGTTGTTTCCATTTTGGGGCTAAAAGAATTCTTGCCGCTGTTGTTGCATACATAAATGGTCTTTTATCTTCCCTTGGTATCTCTTCACCACTCTACCCAGTAAAAAGGACTTGGAAAGAGGTAAAGGCTTTCTGGGAAATGGTATATAATAAGTTAAAGAAAATATTTAAAAATTGTTGTTTAGTCGTTTAGTCATGTCCGACTCTTCGTGACCCCATGGACCAGAGCACGGCAGGCACTCCTGTCTTCCACTGCCTCCCACAGTTTGGTCAAACTCATGTTTGTAGCTTCGAGAACACTGTCCAACCATCTCGTCCTCTGTCGTCCCCTTCTCCTAGTGCCCTCAATATTTCCCAACATCAGGGTCTTTTCCAAGGATTCTTCTCTTCTCATGAGGTGGCCAAAGTATTGGAGCCTCAACTTCAGGATCTGTCCTTCCAGTGAGCACTCAGGGCTGATTTCCTTCAGAATGGATAGGTTTGATCTTCTTGCAGTCCATGGGACTCTCAAGAGTCTCCTCCAGCACCATAATTCAAAAGCATCAATTCTTCGACGATCAGCCTTCTTTAAGGTCCAGCTCTCACTTCCATACATCACTACTGGGAAAACCATAGCATTAACTATATGGACTTTTGTCAGCAAGGTTGATGTCTCTGCTTTTTAAGATGCTGTCTAGGTTTGTCATTGAAAAATACTTTTGTTAAAAAACCAGAATGCTGAGCCATAGTTTAAAGCAAACCATGGGGTTAAGGTGCTCGAGGGCTTGGCTCTGGACACACGCGGGGCCCCAACCTGCCCCCACCTGCCGGACTTGGGGCCCCTACCATGCGCATGTGTCTTTTAAGGAGCTGAAATGAGGGGAAGATTGAGAGTCATGTGTTGTGTGCCTGGACTTAACAGTGCTCCATTTATCTTTCGGCTGCTATTTTGCCAACGTCGTTATGTAGACTATAGATAGATGCCGTGTTAATTTGTTACTCCCATGACATGACTTCTGCTTTAATTGTGCGAGGCGAATGTGATAAAAATCTGAGGAAGGTTTTCATGTATGCTACAGGGGCAGCAAGAATCTCAACAGCCCGACAGAATGGAAAGGAGATTCCACCCCGACCAAAGTGGATTGGCAGGCGAAATTGTTAGAATACACAGAATGAGCAAGGGTGACGGGAAGAATAGATAATACAGAAGAAGAGATAATACAGAACAAAAGTTTATTAGAAAGTGGGGCGTTTACAGAAAATATCTTAAAGGGCATTGTAAAAATGTGAATTCTCTGGCAGGCTCAGACTGTATGAACATAGAAAACCTTATTAAAATAAAAATTTGGGTGAAGTATGGAGTGATAGGGGACCCAGGTGGCGCTGTGGGCTAAACCACTGAGCCTAGGGCTTGCTGATCAGAAGGTCGGCGGTTCGAATCCCTGTGACGGGGTGAGCTCCCGTTGCTCGGTCCCAGCTCTTGCCAACCTAGCAGTTCGAAAGCACGTCAAAATGCAAGTAGATAAATAGGAACTGCTACAGCGGGAAGGTAAACGGCGTTTCCATGTGCTGCTCTGGTTTGCCAGAAGCGGCTTTGTCATGCTGGCCACATGACCTGGAAGCTGTACACCGGTTCCCTCGGCCAATAATGCGAGATGAGCGCGCAACCCCAGAGTCGGTCACGACTGGACCTAATGGTCAGGGGTCCCTTTACCTTTACGGAGTGATAATGAAAAGTGTGCTACTCAAAAGAAACTTGGGACCCTCGATGGGGTGACTGGAAGTCATAGTAGAACTTGTGTTGCAAGAAATTAACTTATTTTTTGTAATTTGCATTATCCTTTGATTTTTTTTTTTGTGTTAGCTTTCCACCCTTTTTTAAAATCTATAAAGCATTTTTAAAAAGACTTTTGCTTTAATTGTGACGCTCGGCCTATTTCTCAGCTGTTGCTTCGTTAACGGAGTCTTATAGATTGCAGTTGTTTCGCTGATGAGTTGTTAATTATTCTATGTTGGCTTCCCAGTATGTTTCCAAGCAGCGCTGCATTGGGGTCTGCCATTAAGAGGAAGAAGGAGAGAGAGGTCCAGGGCAGGCAAACGGGAACCCCTGTATTCTGTGGCCTGGAAGGAAGGCGGGAACGACAGAGGATCCGGCCTGCGGTAGACGGGCAAGTGCGATCCGCCCTCCCTCCCTCCCCCTCCATTCCTTTTCGGAGGCGGTGTGTGCCGAGCGGAGGCTTTTGAATTTTTCATTAAAAAGCCTTTCATCACAGACATCATTAAAGCCATTTTGCTGCTACAGGGACCGTAATGAGTCTCGAGGGCCGCTTGAAAACGTTTAAGGAATAAAGCAGGGAGGTGCCTTTGCCTAGATGAGCGGCTTTCATAAACCCCTAGAAGTTAATTTCCCAAGGACACAGCAGAAAGGGCAGAGGCGCTTGCCAGGCAAGGGGGACGATGTTGGCGGGGGCGGCCTGTCTGGCACCGAAGGATGGGTGGGGAGAGTATCGCGACCCACATCTGAAACGGCTCGAGTCACTGAGCGGGCTTGGGAACCACTGAGCTGGGCGGACCATTGGTCTGACTCACAGAATCATAGAATCGTCGAGCTGGGAGGGACATCAAGGGGCCATCCAGTCTGACCCCCTGCAAGGCAGGAATCGCAGCTAAAGAATCCCTGACAGATGGCTATCCAACCTGCAAGGAGGGAGAGTCCACAACCTCTGGAGGGAGACCATTCCGCTGTCGATCAGCTCTTGCTGTCAGAAACTTAAAAATGAAAACTGTAATGCTGGTGGTCAACAAAAGAGGTTTAAAGACTCTCAAGGCAAATCTAAAAAAATGTAGTATAAACACCAACAACTGGGAAACACTGGTCTGCAAGCGCTCCAGATGGAGAACAGCCTTTATCAAAGGTGTCATGGGCTTTGAAAACGCTCAAACTCAGGATGAAAGGGAGAAACGTGCTAAGAGGAAGGCATGCTTGGCAAACCCTCACCATGATCAGGTAGAATTTTTAAAAAAAAATTCCTTCCAGTAGCACCTTAGAGACCAACTAAGTTTGTCACTGGTATGAGCTTTTGTGTGCATGCACACTTCTTCAGGTTATTTTTTCCCAACTACGTCAGACCAGCACGGCTACCTACCTGTAACTGTGATCAGGTAGGTAAAGGTAAAGGGCCCCTGGATGGTAAAGTCCAGTCAAAGGCGACTATGGGGTTGCGGCACTCATCTCGCTTTACTGGCCGAGGGAGCTGGCGTTTGTCTGCAGATAGCTTTCTGGGTCATGTGGCCAAGCATGACTGAATCGTTTCTGGCGCAACAGAACACTGTGATGGAAACCAGAGTGCATGGAAATGCCATTTACCTTCCCGCAGCAGCAGTACCTATTTATCTACTTGCACTGGCGTGCTTTCAAACTGCTAGGTAGGCAGGAGTTGGGACAGAGCAACAGGAGCTTACTCCTGCCCGGAAACCTAAGTCCCCACTGTGGAAGGACGCGTGGATCCAGAATTGGCCTCCACTCTCACAGACTCACTGTTAAGAGCGTGTTTGTGAAAGACAATCTTACTCGGCTATGAGGGATTGCCAAAGAAGAAGACGACAGTCAGAAAGTTCTCCCTAATGTTTAAGGCACCTTCCTGCACTCAGCCCATCATTTTCGTAGTGATCCCAGCTGCCACCACAAAACCCCATATAGCTTTAATAGCAGGGGTTTGGAGAGAAGTTTGGAAGGAGGGGTGTAGTGAATTTTCCAGGTGGAAATGGCTCTGCTCAGGCAACATTTTGAAAAATACAAAACGGGGACGAATAGGTATTTTTCCAGGGCGTCAAGAATTTCTCAAGCAAACCAAAATCTTTCTGCTGGGAAATTAAACATGGGGGTACAGGCCACCCCTAGGTAGTGCCCATTCATAAGCCCAGTGGGCTCCCTCTGTATGGGGCTGACTTTTACAGTTCAATGCAACCCCCACTGTCGCCGAAAAGAAGCCCCACCTCATTGTATGACTCCTCGACTTGATGGGACCAGAGAAACAAGCACATTTCGAGAACAGCTAAGTACATGGGCAGTCTGCTACAAGGGGGGCAATTATTTTCCCAATTAGAAACACGCTCCTGGACTTGGAGTTCCAATTCAGGCAAATGGGCTCTTTAAATGCAAATGAGCATATCGGCGCTCCCTTCTAAATTGGATGGGGAGCTGCAACAGTGGGGGCAAGCCCTGCGTTCGTTAGGGAAGCCAGTTAATTGCACACAGGGCTCCACGTTGCGTTTTTACACCATGTGCTAAATGACACCCCTTTGAGCTGCAATAAAAGGCCGGGGGCGGGGGGGGCGGGGGCGGGAACCAGTTCTAGCTTGTGGGCTCTTTCTAAAGTGGTGCAAAATCTGTTGGCAGCGCTTAAGATCAGAGGCGGAACTGGATTCCATTGGATTCTTCCGAGATCACGCAAGGCTAGCCTGTGACTCATTCCAATGCAGTGGTATCTTGGTTCTCAAACTTAATCCGTTCCAAAACCACCGCGCACGTTCCCATAGAAAGTAATACAAAATGGTTTAATCCCTTCCAGATTTTTAAAAGCAACCCCTAAAACAGCAATTTAACATGAATTCTGCTATCTAACGAGACCATTGATCCATAAAATGAAAGCAAGGAACAATGTACTGCAGTCACACAATCAATCAATCAATCAGTAGCTGAACTGGTTTCCACATAGTCACCCCCAAAAAAGAGCCAGTAAAACAAAAACACAAAAATAAATAGCAAAAACAGACAGACCTCAGCATAACACTCAAAATGGAAGCGTAACACTCAAAACGGAGCACGTTCGGCTTCCGAAAAAAGTTCGCAAGCTGGAACACTTACTTCCGGGTTTGCAGTGTTTGGGTTCCAAGCTGTTTGAGTACCAAGGCGTTTGAGAACCAAGATACCACTGTACTGGAATGATGGTCACCTTCAGATATATGAAGAGCTGCCACAAGGAAGAGTGAGCAAGCTTCTTCTCTGCTACTCTGGAGGGGAAGACCCAAACGGAGTTGCAAGAAAGGAGATTCTGACTAAAACTTAGGAGGAACTGTCTGGCAATAAGAAGCGTTCAAGGCTTTTAAAGCAGACGTTGGGTGTGTCCATCTGTCAGGGGTACTTGAGCTCCGATTCCTGCGTTTCAGGGGGGTTGAACTAGGGGCCCCTTCCAACCCTGCGATTCTACTGTATGTATTTTTTGTGGGCTGTGCAGTTGCCAGGCAAAACAGAGAAATGGCTCCCTCTTTAGGCTAATGCAAACTATGTGGCAGCTGACTCCTCCAAGCACCTTGAACGCAAGTCACATGAAGCCACCAGGATCGGGACAAAAACTAGCCTCAGCTGCCAGAAATGGATACAGAGGGCTCAGCTAAAAGCAGCAATCGGGGTTTGAACCCAAGTGGGGACTTGCAAGCCATGAGATGCTTAAATCACAGAATCATCTTCTTCTTTGGCGATCCCTCGAAGCCGAGTAAGATTGCCTTCCGTAAACAACACAGTTTTAACAATGAGTCAGTAAGTGACTGTGGAGACCAATTCTGGATCCACACGTCCTTCCACAGTGGGGACATTGGTTTCCAGGTGGGAGTTGATCACGGTGTGGATTTGCCAAGCGTGCCTCCCTCTTAGCATGTTTCTCCCTTGTGTCCTGAGATCGAGTGTCTTCAAAGCCCACAACACCTTTGGTAAAGGCTGTTCTCCAACTGGAACGTTCGCAGGCCAGAGTTTCCCAGTTGTAGGTGTTTATACTACATTTTTTTTTAGATTTGCACTGAGAGAGCCTTTGAACCTCTTTTGTTGACTACCAGCATTACACTTTCCAGTTTTAAGTTGGGAATAGAGTAGTTGCTTTGGAAGACGATCATCTGCACAACATGACCAGTCCTACGAAGTGGATGTTGAAGAATCATCGCTTCGACACTGGTGATCTTTGCTTTTTCTTCACTCACAAGGGTCATAGGAACATGCAAGCCCATTCACCACGACAAGGTCCAGCGAGTGTGCACAGAACCATATGGCTGGAAGGCGCCAACAAGGGCCATCGATAGTCCAGCCCGTGTCCATGCAGGAATTGCACCTAAAGCAGATGGTCGCATGTCCAGGCAGGTCTGGGAATGTCCTGCCTGAAATCCTTTGTCGGTGTGAAGACCCCGGTTTCCAAAGGTTTGAGGAGGAGCCGTGGCTCAGGGCGAGAACATCTGCTCTGCGAGCAGAAGGCCCCAGGTTCCAATCCCCAGGTTCGGGGCTGGGATCGAATCCTGCCTGAAATCACGGAGAAGCTGCTGCTGCTGCCGGCCGGTGTGAGCAACACTGAGCTACAGAAACCAAAGGATAGGTGCAGGATAAGCCAGCCCCCTGAGTTCCTCACTACGTCCCTGTCAGGCTTGAGAAATTCTCTTCTCCCCCCGCCCCCCGGATGGTTTCAAGAAGCAGGGACGAAACAAGAAAGCTCTTACTTATGATTCATTCAGTCCTCACGATGAGAGACCAAGAATCCAGACACCCGTCAATGATGCGAGTTGCTCACTCTGGCTCCTCGCCCTTCCCTCTCTCCCAACAGCACCTGAACCTACGGAAGCCCCCTGTGGCCAAATGCTCCTGCACCCTAAACAAGCATCGCATTCTAGGGGACGGCGGATCGTCTGTGCCAGGGGTGGCCAACTCCCAAGAGACTGCGATCTATTTACAGATTTAAAAATGGGCAGTGATCTCCTCCATTTTTGGGGATTTCAGGTTGAAGTTGTTGAGCTTTTTTTTTTTTAGGGGAAACAAACGGCCTCACTGAGTAAATTCGGTCTTCCATTCTGCAGATTGTGCAATGATCGAGGGTGGGGCGAGGAGGGGGCGGGGCCGGATTCGATGCTAAGGAAAGGGACCAAGCGATTGACCTCGATCTACCGAAACCTCCTGGTGACCTAACAGTAGACCGCAATCGACCTGTTGGACATCCCCGATCTATGCTGTCTAAAGAAGTGTCTGCTGGCTGTTCTGTCCCCCCCCCCCCGCTTCTCCCAACACCTCATAATTTGGCTGACTTGTTATCTCCTTCATAGTTTGGGTGTCTTTCTATACGGCCTCCCTCTTCCCTGTCAGCTACAGGAGAAGGGGGGAGGGCAATCTCCACCACTGCCCCTCCTCTTCATTCCAGTTCCTGACAGTTCCCCCCCCCACCTCCACCCCACCCCTTGGTTTGCCTTCACTCACTCACCTCTGGCGTGATTTCAATCTTCTCATAGCGGCGTTTGAAGGGGAGGGTCAGCACCTCGGCTCTGCGGTAGGACATGGGTGGGGGCAGGCAGTCGACCATCAGGTCCGTGCGGTGGGCCTGGGTGGGAGGGGGCTGGGTGTACTGCTCCGGACACACAACGTGGAGAGGCTGCCGGGGGGAGGGAGGGAGGAAAATGAAGAATCAAGGGACAGGCACACATCCAGGCCCTGACCCGGAAGCCCCTGCAGGAGATGCATCCCTATAATTTATTACATTTGTTTTAAACGTTGCCCTTCACCCAAGGATCAAAGCAAGAATCTCTTTCTTCTATAAAAAAATAAATTTATTTATTTATCTGGTTTTTCAAATTCAAATTTTGCAATCCTATATCGAACACAGGTCATAAAAACAGGAGTCCAAGGAATCTCCTGGACTTCCATCCTCTCCTTTGTGGGTCCTATTATTCATCATTTCCTCCTGCATCTTTTATAATAATCTAAATCAGGGATGTCAAACTCAAATTCATTGGGGGCCGCATCAGCAGTTTGGTCACCCTCAAAGGGCCGGTTGTATCTGTAGGACTATGTGTCCACTCTTTATTATCATAAATTATTGTCACTGCATTCAATTATTACTGTTTTTTGTAATAATGTAAGTAATAACTAGCTCTGAAAGCAGAAACATAGTCAGAATAACGGCAAGTAGATATTCAAATGTACAATTATTGTACAATTTATTGAAAAATGATTTTTGGTAACTGCACTGGGTGGTGGAGGCTCGCTAGGGTTTCATGCAGGACCTTTGCAGAGCTACTAGTACCTGGAGATGCTGGGGTCCTTCTGCATGCAGGACAGATGTTCTGCCAGTGAGCCACCACCCTTCACCAAAGGGACTGGCTTAGGTTGACTCACTGGAGCTGCTCTCCTGCTTCCAGGGTTTAAGGGCCAGAAGTATAAAGCAGCATCCTATGTTTCTGAGGAGAGGGAGAGGGAGGGGAGGGGAGGGGAGGGAGGAAGGGAGGAAGGAAGAAAAGAGGGAGTGGGAGGGAGAGAGGAAGGAAGGAAAGAAAGAGGGGAGAGAAAGAAGAGTAGGAAAGAAGGAAGGGAATAAAGAAGGAAAGAAAAAGAAAGAGGGAGAGAAGACAGAAAGGGAGAAAGAAGGAAGGAAGTAGAGGGAAAGAAAGAATAAGAATGAGGGAGAGGAAGAAAGATGGGAAGGACGGAAGGAAGAAAGGAAGAAAGAAAGAAACAAAAGAGGGAGCAGGAGGGAAAGAGTTGAGAGAAAGAAGAGTAGGAAAGAAGGAATAAAGAAGGAAAGAAAAAGAAAGAGGGAGAGAAGACAGAGATAAAGAAGGAAGGAAGGAGAGGGAAAGAAAGAATGAGAACGAGAGAGAGGAAGAAAGAAAGGCAAGGGGGGGTCACCGCCTTGATTCAGCGCCAGAAAAGAGCATGAAGGGACCCAGGGGCAAAAAGCATTTCCCGTGCAGCGTGAGGCAGCGGGTGTCCGTTTTAGGAGAAGTACATAAAGCCTCAGAGTTGCACGTTCATGAGGCTGAGCCGCTGCTGAGCTCACGTTCATGAGGCTGAGCCGCGGCAGGAGGAGGAGGAGGTGAGGCAAGAAGAGGTGGAGGTGGAGGCTTGCCGGGTCGGTGCCCGGCGCTGCACGGAGAGTCCCGAGCCTCTGGGACGCAGCAGTGCTCTGTAGCACTTTGAATCCTCCTCCTCCTCCACACGGCGCTGCTGGGTGCTTTGTCTGTGCTTCAGCAGCAGCAGCAGCCGTTTCCAGGTGCCGAGCCGTGGCAGGAGGAGGAGGATTCAAAGTGCTACAGAGCACTGCTGCGTCCCAGAGGCTCGGGACTCTCCGTGCAGCGCTGCCGGGCGCTGACCCGGCAAGCTGCCTCCTCCTCCTCCTGCTGCTGTGGCTCGGGGCGCTCCACGCAGCGCTGCTCTGACCGCCTTTCAAACCCCCCCCCCGGCCCCAGCTGTTTGTCGGCGCTTTGTGGGCGCGGCGCTTCAGCAGCAAGGTCCTGCTGCTGGGTCCCGCTGGGGCGCTCGGCGGGCCACATGACGAGGTCTGGCGGGCCAGATTTGGCCCCCGGGCCTTGTGTTTGACACCCGTGATCTAAATCTTTTAGATCTCCGTTGTGTCCAGAATTCACTCTTAAACGACAAGTGATATTCCAATCCTGCTAACAATTTTAACTGTTTACAATGGTCTTTAAGATAAGTTATGAATTTCCCCCATTCCTTATTAAATTTTTGGTCTTCCTGATTTCTGATTCTTCCAGTCATTTTAGCCATTTCAGCATAGTCCATCAACTTCATCATCTATAGTGGATGTTTAGCATTTTGACATTTCCAAGCTTCTAAAATGCTTTGCTCATATATATATATATATACTCAGGCATCATGAATGCATGCACATAACAAAGCACCATCTTTGAATGCTCCCCGATGCCCTTTTAAATGTGTTGTGGGAGAGGGGATTATTGTTCTTATTTCTATTACGTATTTTGCATTTTTTAAATATTGCCTTCTTATGCTGTGAAGTGCCCTGAGATCTATGGATGAGGGGCGGGATACAAATTTAAGCCATCAAGCAATTAATAACAAAGCAAGCTAACAAAAAATCTCTAGCACACCAGGCACAGATGCTCTAGCCTGATTTCCTGCTCAGGGCCGTCTTAACCATATCTGGCGCCCTGGTGCCAAGATCCCTCCGGCGCCCCCCGGGAGTGAGGCAGGCAGGAGGGGCACGCGGGGAGCTGAGAGGTGCGGAGGAGGCAGCCCCAGGCTCGCGCTCCCTGCGCGCCTCTGGAGAGCGGCCTGGAGCTGCTCAAAAACTGAGAGGCGCGGAGGAGGCAGCCCTAGGCTCCCGCTCCTCGCGCGAAGCTCCGGAGGTGCACGGGGAGCGTGAGCCTGGGGCCGCCGTGCTGCGCCTCTCAGCTGTTCAGGCGGCCCCAGGCCAGCGCTCCCCGCGTGCCTCTGGAGAGTGGCCTGAAGCCGCTCAACAGCTGAGACAGAGGCGCGGCAGAGGCGGCCCCAGGCTCACGCTCCCCATGCACCTCCGGAGAGCTGTCTGAAGCCGCTCAACAGCAGAGGCGTGCGGAGGCGACACCAGCGTTTGGTGCCCCTGATGGCCAGGTGCCCTGGTGCCTTGCGCCACCCAGCCCGGGCCTAGGGACGGCCCTGTTCCTGCTCTGCTGCATTTCTACCAGCAGGGTGTTGTTGTTTAAAATAAGAAGAAGAAGAAGAAGAAGAAGAAGAAGAAGAAGAAGAAGAAGAAGAAGAAGAAGAAGAAGAAGAAGAAGAAGAAGAAGAAGAAGAAGAAGAAGAAGAAGAAAGAATGAAGATGTATACAGACATATTGGAAAATATTTTAAAGTGCAACGCTCTTGCTGTACCCTAAATCAGGGGTGGGGAACTTCCAGCCTGCAGGCCAATCCTGGCTCGGAAGGAGGCAAAAAATTGAGCTGCTGTGAGGCCGTTTCCTACCGTACCTGCCATGAGGTCACAAGGGATGCCAGCTGATGGGCAGAGTTAAAACCTGTGTCGGATGTGCACACCTGGTCCCTGCAGAGAACAGCCCAGGCACCAGCAGGGTTTAGCAGGTGGGTGTGTCCAGTGCCAGATTTACGTATAAGCTAAACAAGCTATAACTTAGGCCCCCCCCTCTCTTGGGGGCCCCCAAAAAATTAAAGGGGAAAAAAACCGGACGTACATTTCCAAAATATAAGATAAAAAATAAAACCTACACACAGCAGCAGTGTTTTGTGTTGTGTAGGCTCCTATGATGTAAGTCATGGGCCCCGCCTGCTCCCTAAAATATCACTAGTTTGCTCATTTCCATATATAGGGTGCCTACATTCTGCATGTGCAAATGGCTTTAGAGACCTATTAGGTCCATAAATTACCATACGGTATATATTCAACACAAAAAACGGTGACAATTTGTTGTTGACAAAGGACAGCTGGACATATCAAGGGCCCCATTACCTTCAGTAGCTTAGGGCCACATCCAACCTAAATCTGGTCCTGGGTGCGTCCGTTGCCAGGAGGCTAGATTTCAGTTCAGTGCAATAGGAGAAACATGTTGACGGTCGGATAGGTTCAACAATGGAACCCATTGCCTAGGAAGGGTAGGTGGCCTCTCCCGGGCTGGAGGTCTTCAAGCAGAGGCTGCCACGTGCATCGAACCTGCGGCTGGGCCAGGTGACCTTCCAGTCCCTGTTCAACTCTTATGATTCTACGACGCACAACTGCTGTGTTTTGGAAATGTTTGGGGCAAAAATGGGGAGGCTGTGGCGTTCGAGATGCTGCCATGTCCCACCATCGCTGGCCTGGAAGGCCCTGGCCTTGGTTTAGTGGGAAATGCCCAGCTTGGCCCTGAGGCGAGGCCTGTCAAGTGGTGTACCTGAACTTCTTTGAGTAGTTTGGAGACCTGGATGAAGTTCAGCCTGGTGTCGATGGGGCAGTAAACGCATTTCATAGCTAGCGGCTGGTATGGAGCCAAAGCATCGAGATAGGAGAAGTCGGGCTCTGTAAACAGAAAGGGAGAGAGGGAGGGATTCAGACAAAACACACGCAGACCTTGGGGGTGGTCTCCTCCGGTGAAGGCTCTTCTTTCGCTCTTATCATCAACATCGTCATCATTTTTTATTTGTATGCTGCCTTTCCATAGTTGAAACTATGCTCAAGGCAGCTTACAACGTGACAAGATTTATGTAATTACAAACACAGCGGAAGTCATAAACAATAAATAAAACACATCAAAACGTACACAACCAAACGGAAACAATTTCCACGTAAATCGTAAGATCTAAAACTAAAGATATAACAACAATATCAATAACAGCAACAAGCTCTCTCAACCTCCCATAAACAAGACTCCAGCCCAAGAATCTGTTCAACAGCCTCATTTTTGTAGCTGGAGTCAGTCCGCACTCCCGCTCTCCCAGGCCAGGCTCTTACCTGTAAATATAATGGTGTTAAGGCTGGACTTCCCCCACAGCTCCATGAAATGCACCACGTCCCCAAACCGGAGCGAGGGGTGCCCCGTGAAGACCACGCAGGGCTGCTTGAAGTCGTTGCTGAAGTCTCCGTGGATGCTGGGATAATGCTTCAGCTTGTTGGTCTGAATGAGCTGGAAAGAGAGAAGGGAGGCTGTCAGAAACCTCCTTTTCCTTTCCTGCATTCTTCCTTTACTGACATTCGAGCACTGCTCTTGACGCAAGTTATTTATTGCTACCTACAGAACCGGCTCGCGTGCCTCTCTTGCACACAAACGTGTTCAAAGCGTCCCTGCAAAAACGCGTGTTGATACGTCCCTGCAAAAACAGCCACATGCTCATTCATTCCAAAGCATAACTTTGGAATAGCAATTGTACAATCTATGCTAAAAAACCCTTTCAGATCGCAAGGAAAGCTCGTGTATTAGCAACCAAGGTTATAGCGATAATCGTACAACGGAACCTCAGTTCTCTAACATCTCCGTTGACAAACATTTCGGATCCCGAACACCGGAAACCCAGAAGTAAACGCTTCCATTTTTGAATGCGCCCCGGAAGTCGAACGGCTTCCACTGTGTGTTTCCTCCCAATTTTCACCATTGAAATTGACATTCTCGCTTTGCGCCTCGGTTGTCAAATGTTTCGGAAGTCGGAATACTAAGCTGGGTGGACCAATGGCCTGACTCAATACAAGGCAGCATCGCGTGCCCCTGGTACCTGACAGTTATCAGCTGGGTCCTGGGCTCAGTGGAAACCACCTGAGAGGCCAGCGTAGAATCATGGAATTGTAGCATTGGAAGGGACCCAAGGGTCATGTAGTCCAACCCCCTGCAATGCAGGATACAGTGGTGCCTCGCTTAACAAATGCCCTGCTTAACGAAAGGATTTTTCAAGTGGAGGTTGCCTCGCTAGACGAATTCGTTTTATGAAAAATTCGTCTAGCGAATCGCGGTTTCCCATAGGAATGCATGGAAATTCAATTAATGCGTTCCTATGGGCAAAAAAAATTTCAATGCATTCCTATGGGATTCGCTAGACGAATTTTTCGTTATAAGAAAAGACCCGTGGAACGAATTAAATTCGTCTAGCGAGGCACCACTGTATATATATTTTTTGCCTGACGTGGGGCTCGAACCCACAACCCCAAGAGTGGGAGTCTCGCGATCTATTTGGCGTGCCCTCCTCTTTCTACAAGATGGCTGCTCACAACCCCCCCCACTCGTTTCCTAGCAAGAAATCTAAATGCGCATATGCAAGGCATGCTGGGAGCTAATAAGCCCTCCGTCTTGCAAGTGTGCCTGTAATTAAGCATGGAAGAGATTTCTCACCGGAGCCAACATCTAAGCGTTACCTCCAGCAACGGGAGGCAGCGGCCCAGCAAAGGACGTGCGAGATGAGGATTATACTTCAAAATGTGGATTTCATGGAGACAGAGAAAGAAAGAGGGAGAGAGATCTCTCTGCAAGCAGCTCTTGAAATTTCAGAGGCAACCCGAAGGAAGCAGGACCTGCCTCAGAGGTGCTGGCGAGCATTTTCCACAACAAGGAAAGCGGGTTTGTGAGATGCCATAAATGCCGTTAGATTTTTCTATGGATTAGTAAGGGAAGGATGAGATTTCCGCAGCAGGTTTTGCTATATCTCTTCCTCCATCAAAGGTGGCCTGGGTGGGCCTGCTCAGGTGAGTTGACTCACCTGAAAGGAAGCCTCACCCCAAAACGCGCCTAATAAAAGGCACATAATCTCAATAGTGATATATGGAAGTAAGAGCTGGACCATCAAGAAGGCTGATCACGGAAGAATTGATGCTTTTGAATTATGGTGCTGGAGGAGACTCTTGAGAGTCCCATGGACTGCAAGAAGATCAAACCTATCCATTCTGAAGGAAATCAGCCCTGAGTGCTCACTGGAAGGACAGATCCTGAAGCTGAGGCTCCAAAACTTTGGCCACCTCATGAGAAGAGAAGACTCCCTGGAAAAGACCCTGATGTTGGGAAAATGGAGGGCACTAGGAGAAGGGGACGACAGAGGACGAGATGGTTGGACAGTGTTCTTGAAGCTACCAACATGAGTTTGACCAAACTGTGGGAGGCAGTGGGAGACAGGAGTACCTGGCATGCTATGGTCCATGGGGTCACAAAGAGTCGGACACAACTAAACGACTAAACAACAACAACAACAATCTCAATAGGGATATTGAAATTACAGAATTGTTGAAAGGGATCCCGAGGGTCATATAGCCCAACCCCCTGCAATGCAGGGAATATTTGCCCAAAGCGGACTCGAACCAACAACTCCGAGATTAAGAGTCTCGTGCTCTACTGACTGAGCTATCCTGTAAGCGTTGGAAAAGGTCTAGAGATAGGGCAGGCAGAGTGATCAAAGGGATGGCTCCCCTACGAAGAAACGCCGCAACCTTTGGGAATTTTCTGTTTAGAGGAAAGGTGAAAAAGATGGAAGTTTGATAAAATTGTTCACAGCATGAAGGAAGCAGATAGAGAAAAGTTCATCTCCCTCTCTCATGACCCTAGGAAATCCTGTGACCGTGCGCAGTGCAAATGATCAGAGTATTGGACTAAGACCCTGGAGACCACGTGAAGCCGAATGGTGGAAGATTCAGGACGGATAAAATAAAGGACTTATTCCTGCAGCGCAGAGTTAAACTATGGAACTCCCTGCTGCAGGAGGCAGTGGTAGCCAACGACTCGGGTGGCTTTAAAACAGAACTGGACAAATTCATGGAGGAGGAGAGGGCTGGATTTTTTAAGGGTTTGAATTTCTGATGTAATCCGCCTCGAACATTCATTTAAAATGGAAAGATGGAGCACCCACTTCATAGACATAGATTTCTGAAAGTGGACCCTTTCCACGTATGGAAAGAGGAGAATCGATGTCAAGGGCATCTCTGAGCAGTGCGACGATTCTTTATTGACCCAAAACCGGTGGCGATAAAAACCAACTTTTGTCCCTCATTTGTAGCATTCGGAAGGTCAATAAGCAAGGCTGTAAATCAGAGAAATCTAGGGTGCTGTCTTTGTCTGGCAAGGCCAAAATACAGTGGCAATTCATTTTGTGTGGGTCTGCGTGCCCGGAAATTTAAAACCTCCGTTTGAAGATCAATAAGGAAGCAGGTGCTCTGTGGGTTGAATTCACACCCCTCGCTCCCTCTGGCTGCCCTTAGTGGGAGGGGGAAAGGCCTTTTGCCATGCTAGGGTTTTTACTTCTTGAAATTTGGCAAGCCTATATTAGCACTTATGGGTTTGAACATGGGAGGAGGCAGTACTGCAAAAAGAAAGAAAAAGAAAGTACAGGAACAGAACCACTGCTCAGTAATGACGTTTCAGCCACATCCCTCCGAGAGGTGCCAAAAAGCATCCTCAGAAAAACCCACAGAGCTTCTTAATAACGACAGAATCCCCTGCAACTGAATGGGGCCTCCTTAAAATGTGACACTTGGCAGAGAACTTTTTCTGCACCTGGAGACTCTTAGCTAAACTATTTTTCTTTTAAGGGAGGAAGGCATTTCTGGAGGTTTCTGCAATTCTGAAGAACTACGTATCTTTGCAAAGCAATCCCCCCTTAAAATGCCATTTCGCTATCGTATGCCTTTTTATGCACGCTTTACCCCGGTAGATGCTGGCTGGAGGAGCGCGCTGCAAAATTGGAAGAAGCGTGAATTCCAAAAGAGGGCGCGTCCCGGGTCTCGTATTGTTTTGGAAAGCCTTTTAAACGCGAACCGGCTGGCATTTCCCCCCCCTTTCCTTCCGCCCTCCTCCTGTGCGTGAGATGGGATCAGGTGGGCAGGGCAATTCTCTTACCTCCGCATGGGGGAAGGGTGGTTCTGGCAGGTATACCTTCGTCTGCTTATTGTGACACAGCCTGAAAAAGACAGAGAAAAACAAGCCAGATTTACAAACCCATCTGACAACCCATTGCAGTTCAGCACCGCCACCTAGTGCTCACATCTCCCAAACAAGCAGAGAAGTTCTGTGCTGGCAGCTGGCAGCATTGTGTAGCTCTTGCCCAACTGCATTCTTTCTGCGGCCCCCCTGGGGGGCTCGGGAAACCAGTTATGTCCCCCGCTTGCCTGCAGAGCTGGCAGCCTCTCGCCCTTTTTCGAACACCCTCCCTGGTGGAGTGTTCCCTCTGTCTTCTCTCCTCTCCCCTCTCCTTGAGAGTCCTCTGGGCAGCCGCTGTTGCCACCCCTGATCTCTGAGCCACCCGCCTCACCCCAAAGAGAGGTGCCTTCTCCCACCGCCCCACAGGGGCCTGGGAAGAGGATGCCCCCAGACCTAGTGGCCTGACGGAGACTGGCCAAAGGTGGATGCGAGGCCAGCACCTTGCTCGCCCTGGGAGGCAGCAGCAGGCGCTGTCGGGCCTGAATGGTGGAAATGCTCATTTTTGGTGCCAGGCACTCGGCTCCCAGGCAGGCCTTGCACAGGGCAAGCATAAAAAAACGTCAGCATGGTGCCTTCCTGTCTGCCCGGCCTCCCGCTTGTCCGTCCATTCCCAACAGCAAGGGCCAGAGAACTGGCTGGCTGGGCTCCCTCGCCCGCTTGCTTGCTTACTCCAAGGCTGCCTCTGTTCCTGGCACCAAGCACCCCCTGGCCAGCCCCAGAGGCACCCTTCGCCTGCGGAGCTTGCAGCCAGGGCTGCTGCAACAAACAGCTGTGCAAGTCTTTGGGAGGCAGAGACATGAAAAGGAATCGGAGGAAGGGAGGGAAGGAAAGAGGGACAGAGGACAAGGTTGCCCTCTGCACCCTGACCATCCTTCAAGGCACCCCAGGGTGCCATGGCACACTGGTCGAAAACCATTCCCCTATCCTATAAAAAAGCATTTTTTCAGAATACAGTGGTACCTTGGTTCTCAAATGCCTTGGTACTCAAACAACTTGGAACCCAAACACTGCAAACCTGGAAGTAAGTTTTCCAGCTTGCAAACTTTTTTCAGAAGCCAAACGTGCTCCGTTTTGAGTGTTACGTTGAGGTCTGTCTGTTTTTGCCACTTATTTTGCCTTTTTGGTTTTTGTGGCTCTTTTTTTCTTTGGTGAGTGTGTGGAACCCAGTTCAGCTACTGATTGATTGTGTGACTGCAGGACATTGTTTATTGCTTTCATTTTATGGAGCAATGGTGTGGTTAGATAGCAAAATTCATGTTAAATTGCTGTTTTAGGGGTTGCTTTTAAAAGTCTGGAACGGATCGATCCATTTTGCATTACTTTCTATGGGAAAGCATGCCTTGGTTTTGGAATGGATTTCTGGAATGGATTAAGTTTGAGAACCAAGGTACCACTGTAGTAGCTTTGCTCTAGCGCCCTCTTTCTTCCTGTGTCGGAGGTGCCCCCCTCCACGCAGCCATGGCCGGTGTGTGTGTGTGTGTGTGTGTACCTCTTTGCTGCCGACACTTACCACTCAGCAAAGATCTGGGAAAACTCGAGGGAGCTGTTTGCCACCGGCGAGATGAAGTAGAAGGGAACACTGGAGAGGCCAGCAGAATCGATGTACTGGTACAGGCACTCGAGAAGGTCATAGATCACGCCAGACGGGTAGCAGGGGACCAGAACGTTCCCCCCATTCCGGACGGTCATAGCTTAACAAAGAGCAAGGACATGTTTTTGAGTGAGTGGATAGGGAAGAGACAATAATAACCATTCAGTTTTCTTTTTCAATGGTGCTCAATGGTTCAGAGTACAGACACCTCTTTTTTAAAAACAAAAAAACAAAACAAAAAAAGTGTTGTGTACACTGTGCTCCCAATGGGATGATGGGAGTTGTAGTTCAAACATCTGGAGGGCGCCAGGTTATTGAAGGCTGCTCTATAATATCCCCTGCCCCATTGTCTATGTTGTCCCTCCCGACAAACTCATATCCTATTCCTTTAAAAAATGGGAAATGATATATAATGAAATGAAAAGGATGTTTAAAATGACCTTTGGTAAAAACAAACAAACAGACACACAAAAAACCAGAAGCTTTTCTTTTGGGAATTGTAGGGACAGAACTACCTTAGCTGTATAGAAACCTATTCATGTAGGTGACTACAGCGGCAAGAATGTTACTTGCCCCCAAATGGAAAGAAGCAGAAGTCCCAGTAAAGGAAGAATGGATACAAAAACTTATGGAATATGCAGAAATTTAAATAATATTGCCAGCTTTGGGACATCTTCCCATTGGCCTTCATATAAATATGCCAAACGTCTGCACGAAATGCTTACAGTAGCTGACAGCATTCAGAGGTGAGTTTAATAAGTAAAATGTAATAAATAAAGAAGAACATAAGAAAAATAAAACAAGGGTTACACGTCTAGGTGCTTTCAATTGCTCCATTGTCCAAAACACTTAACCGGCCTTCCCAATGGACTGGTTTCCATATTCCCTGGCAGGTTTCAATCTCCTGGTCCTTTCGTACTTTTTTTCTAGATCATTTTTCAAGATGGAGAGAGACCAGAACTGCACACGGAATTCCAAATGAGAATTCACACGGCAGAGATCTTCGCTGCTTCATTTGCAATTCCTTTTCCTTGCCTTTTTTCCTAGAGTTGCCATATTTCAAGAGGTAAAAAGCCGGACACAAAATCCGAGCCCAAATCGCCCACACCAGATCCAGAACCCAGAGTCACCCATGCACATTTTAAAAAGACCAAAACACACACACACACACACACACCAAATCCAGGACATTTGCTCTAAAATGTAAAATTCCTCCTGGACCTGCAAAAGAGGCCATGTCCGGGAATTCCTGGACATATGGCAAGTTGGCAACCCTGCCTTTCCAAATGCTGCAATTGTCCTTTAAACAAAACACACCTGCTGCTGTTACACACACATTGCACCAATATTTTCAGAGCACCGTGTTCCCTCGAGATCCAGGGGGTGGCAGTTTAATATCCTGTCTACTGTTACATTAAAGAAGGGATATCTCTGCATCTCTCCTTCGTTCTTTCCCCATTATTCCTTTTAAACATTTGCCACCTCTGCTCCTCAACCCAAGCGGGTTGCAATATGAATTATAATAATGATAAAACACACACCAAAACAGCAAATCGATATCCGGACACAGCAAGCGATGACGTTTAAAAGAGGCAGCAGTAATATCAACACTAACATGTCGTCGTTTTCGAGTGCGGAAAGAAAAGAGACGATTCAAATAGAATCACGCCTTTGCTACTTTAACCTTCTCACTTGAAATTAAGCATTTGGAAATGCAATAAAAGGTGGGGGGGAATTGCATCTAGGCCTGGGGACAAAAAACAAACAAAAAGGATTTAGGTTTATGACATCACTAGAATGCTGTAATATAATTCCTCACATCTGAAAAGCCACACAGTCGTGACAATGTCATCCTGTGTGCTGATCACAGAATCTTAGAGCTGGAAGGGGCACCACGGGTCATCTAGTCCAACCCCCTGTAATGCAGGAATCTTGGCTAAGGCATCCATGACAGATGGCCCTCCAACCTCTGCTTAAAAAACACCAAGGAAGGAGAGTCCACCGCCTCCCGAGAAAGAGAATTCCCGCTGTCACAAACTGTCAGAAGGTTTTTCCTGATGTTTAGTCGGAATCTCCTTTCTTGCAACTTGAAGCCATTGGTTTGAGTCCTACCCTCCAGAGCAGGAGAAAACAAACATGTTCCCTCTTCCATGTGACAAACATGTTCCCTCTTCCATGTTCCCTCTTCCTTTAAGACATTTGAAGATGGGTGGCGCTGTGGGTTAAACCACAGAGCCTAGGGCTTGCTGATCAGAAGGTCGACGATTCGAATCCCCGCGACGGGGTGAGCTTCAGTCCCAGCTCCTGCCAACCTAGCAGTTCGAAAGCACGTTAAAGTGCAAGTAGATAAATAGGTACCACTCTGGTGGGAAGGTAAACGGCATTTTCGTGTGCTGCTCTGGTTCGCCAGGAACAGCTTTGTCATGCTGGCCACATGATCTAGAAGCTGTATGCCGGCTCCCGCGGCCAATAAAGCGAGATGTGCGCCGCAACCCCAGAGTCTTCTGCGACTGGACCTAATGGCCAGGGGTCCTTTTACCTTTACCTATCTGGTCTGTTGGATTCTGAAGGAAATGATCCCTGAGTGCTCACTGGAAGGACAGATCCTGAAGCTGAGGCTCCAATACTTTGGCCACCTCATGAGAAGAGAAGACTCC
Organism: Zootoca vivipara; assembly: GCF_963506605.1. Taxonomy (NCBI): domain Eukaryota; kingdom Metazoa; phylum Chordata; class Lepidosauria; order Squamata; family Lacertidae; genus Zootoca; species Zootoca vivipara. Next base: position 116,587,492 of record NC_083278.1, on the reverse strand, counting down.
CTAGAAAAGATCCTGATGTTGGGAAAGAGAAGGGGACGATAGAGGACAAGATGGTTGGACAGTGTTCTCGAAGCTACGAACATGAGTTTGACCAAGCTGTGGGAGGCAGTGGAAGACAGGAGTGCCTGGCGTGCTCTGGTCCATGGGGTCACGAAGAGTCGGGCACGACTAAATGACTAAACAACAACAATCTGGTCTGTTCCAATGTAGTTACATCCTTTTCCTGAAGAGGGCAGAAGAGCTCCAAAATGTGAAAAAATTGCAAGTTGGGAGCATTTACAGCTCTCTGGCAGCAAAACACAAACAAGAGAAACCAGAAGCATCTCATGCCAACTCCTTGGGGGGGGGGGGATAAAATTCTGATACTCAACTGGGCATGGAGGCAGATCCTGAGAACCACGAAGGAAAAACCGGCAGAAAATGCTCTGATCTTCTAAGGCTCTGTAGCCAAGGTGGTGAGGTGCAGTTGTTGTTGAACTACAATTCCCAGCATCCCTGAACACTGGGGTCATGCCAGGTATGGCTGAAGGGAGTCCAGCAACATCTGGTGGGCACCACATTGTCTAACCCTGGCTCTGAGGTGTGGGCTTACAAGGCCCTTCCCAGCAAATGATATAATCCAGACGACAACAGTGCCACCATCAGAATGCCAACAGACGACTCGAGGAAGTGAGCCAAGTCACGTGGTGTGCATTAAATAGCCAAGGTAGCACAAATATACCCTCTCAAAGGGTTCCAGGAACAGAAATGACATTGAAAGGAATTCAGCACCTAGGAAACTTTATTCTCAGCTTCTCGTCACAGAATCGGAAGGGACCACAAGGGTCATCTAGTCCAACCCCTGGAAATGCAGGAATATCTTGCCCAACGTGGGGCTCAAACCCACAACCCTCTGACAGTGGAAGGAGAACATTTCCATGACAGCTAATAGCCACTGATAACCTTGCCCTCCCAAGGCACATTTCAAGCAGCTAAGTGATGCTGTTCACACCCACGGCATCATACAGCTTGACAATTAACAGCTTTTCTGATGGTGAAAATTAATTTGCTAGTTAATTCTAAATATGTAATACCAGCTGTTGCTATGTCTCCCTATAAACCATCAAAGAGAGAGAGAGAGAGAGAGAGAGAGATTCATTTTGTAGATGTAAATGAAAGGGATATTGTCACTTTAAGGTCTCGACAGACTAACCAATTCTCTGTGACCAAGTTGCATCTAATAATTTTCTCCTGATTGCTGAGTAAGACCAATTGGGTCAAAGTGTGTTGGGCCTTTGGCAAATTTTGTAGTCATCTATTAGTCATATAAGGATTTTGATCATGCTTTGGCAAGTCTATTTGTTATTATATCCCATTTGTAATCTGATCTGTTTTGACTACTGGCCTCTGACAAATTTTGCAGTCATCTATTGGTCGATATGGAGAGCTGGATCAGGCTTTGACCTGAATAGCAAAGTCAATTTGTTTTTGGACCATCTTTGTAATTTTATCTGCTTTGATTACATTTCCATATTTTGAAGGTGGATTAAAATTGTACTTCATCTTTCTATGGCATGTAGAAGCATTTCGCATTGTTTAAAGCTTCTGAACCCACTGACGTCTTTTGGGTTTAGTTACACTGGCTTGGGGGCAGAACATCCCTTTTCCTGTGCTGTGCATTTTATCGTCTTCACCAACGTCCACGACAATCAGCAGGGGATACAATCAGCAGGGGATACAATCAGCAGGGGATACAATTATTACATGCCAGTGGTTTTCAACCCGTGTGCCATAGCACCTCGGGGTGCCTTGAATGATGGCAGGGGTGCCGCGGGCAGCCCTGGTGCCAGCTCACTTTGGGGCAGGGGGGACAGCTCAGAGACCAGGGGCAGCAGCTGAATTTGCCTGGAGGAGAGGAGACTGAGGGAACACTCCACAAGGGAGGGTGTTCAAAAAAGGGTGAGGGGCTGCCGGCTCTGCAGGCAAGGGGTGACATAACTGGGCTCCTGAGCCCCCCAGGGGGGCCGCAGAAAGAATGAAGTTGGTCAAGGGAGCCGTGGACCCAAAAAGGTTGGAAACCTCTGCTATATGCAAAGAGGGACAAGGGTCCAAAATAAGAAAAAACTATTAACTTAAATCAAAGTCTCAATTTAAACAGAAGAAATCCAATTGGACCAGAAAAATTCGAACAGCACTTAAAAGCCATCCAGGGAAATACAAAATACAAAACAAAAACACAAACCTTAAAAGGCAACACACCTGTTTATAATAGCAGCCTGATAAAACCGAGGGTCACAATCCGACAAAATACCCAAGAGTGTTTAAGGCCATTGAAGCAGGATTCAATGAAACTGGTATTCAGAAGCATTGTGGCCTTGATGTCATTTTAGGGAAGAAAAGTACCTTATACAGAGCCAGGCCAATGGGTCTCCCGTGACTGGCAGGAGTTTTAGCCAGGGAGTCTTCCCTAGCGTTTGTCAAGTATAATGGTTTAATTGACAATGAAATGGAGAACACCTGTGTGTATTGCTGAAAAGGTTTAACATGGGGAAATTCCACAGCTGTATACTAAGAGCTTTCTGCTAGCTAACCCATGTATGTTTAACCTTAGATCCCATGAGACGCTACTGAATGGCAAACTGGCCACCTTGAAAGGCCTTTGGCTTTTTGTTCTCAGGCTCTGAGACTCTCCTGAAGGGAGTGAATACAGATCCAGGCAAAATGGAGGCTGAAGGAAGAGAGAGACCTATGCTTTTAGGAGGTTGGTCTGGAATTATCTTTTATTTCTAAGGCGATGAGCCCGTGCTGAACAGCACAATGTAATTATGGAATTATTTAGAAGTATCATTTACTGGGGTGGTGTTTTTTTTTTTGTTCTGTTTTGAAGAAAGTTCTGCAAATGAAGTTTTGCATCAAACAAATGTTTATTCCAAGAGGAGTCAGTTTCTAGGCATCTAATCATTTCAAGCTGCGCAATATTAATATCTACACCATCGATTGAATATCTATTGACACCAGAAATTCTGCATTCAAAGCTTGCACTCTGCTACTGAGCTCTCTTGCTCCAAGCTTGGATATGGGGGGGGGGAGCCCAGGACTGAGCTTAACTTCATGCAGGGATCCTGGACAAGAGGAGGGTTAGGGTCTTCATGGAATGTAGAGCTGGAAGGGACCCAAAGGGTCACTTAGCCCAATCCCTGTCACTGTTTTGAAAACCACCATTTTCAGCTTGGCTATCGGTAGCCGTGATACGCAATCAGCTGGCCATTTATTCCTGCATTGCAGGGGGTTGGACTAGATGACCGTTGGTGTCCCTTCCAACTCTACCATTCTATGGTTCTATGTAAGGCCAGTCCAAGCTTGTGGGCTGCACTGCCGCTGCCTTGCACAGGCTTTTGGGTCGCCAGGTGTTGGCCTTCTCGGTAGTGGCACCTGTCCTGTGGAACGCCCTCCCAGCAGATGTCAAGGCAATAAGTAATTATTTTACTTTTAGAAGACAACTGAAGGCGGCCCTGTTTAGGGAAGTTTTTAATGTTTAATCCTGTACCGTTTTAATATTCGGTTGGAAGCCGCCCAGAGTGACTGGGGAAACCCAGCCAGATGGGCGGGGTATAAATAATAAATTATTATTATTATTATTATTATTATTATTATTATTATTGGCGATGACTGCGGCTTTCGAGAAATGGGAGGCTGGCTTTTAACAAAGCACACGCGAAGATGTGAAACTGGCTAAGAGGCAGCCAGGAAGCGGCAGGGGACACCTGCCGATTGGAGAGCCTTGTCGAAACACAAACTGCTGGCAACGAAGCCAGCCACTTAAGCAAGCCAACGAGAGCGGGCGATTCAATCTCATTATGCCCGTTCCGTTCCAAAACCGGGTGCCCCCCCCCTTGCAGCCGCCTTCCGAAAGGTACAACTTGCATCTCTCAAAAGCACTTACTGTATTAATGAGAGAGGCAAAGGCACATCGTAAAAAATCTCAACTGCTAGTTTTTATGCCAGGGAGAGGGAGTCAAGCCGTTACTTCTGTTCCGGGAATCTTGGAGCAGTTTCCCACATGGGGGTTATGAGTCAGATTATAAAGCAAGCAGGCGCAACAGGACCCCAACCCAACCAGCAGCAACACGGCCATTGCTGCCCCCCCCCACATACCCCACCCACGGCCGCCTTACCAAGGTTACTGCAGAATTCTCCCACCATGCCATCAGGATTTGCGGTGGGAATCTGGGTGAGGCCAGTCAGGATGAGGACATCGCTGTTTTTCAGGGAAGCTTGGTCCATGGGCTGAAAGGGAACGTCCGAGAGAGCGAGCTTGTTTGTTTATTTATTACTAGCTGGCCCAGCCACGCGTTGCTGTGGCTCATCCCTGTGACTGCCCCCACCCTGTCCCGACCCATGAGCTATCCCAAACCCTCCTTCCCCCAGCCCCGGCTCATCCCTGTGTTTGGCCCCACCCTGTCCCGCCCCATGACCTATCCCGCCCCATCCACCACCCAGAAGAGCCCCCACCTCCACTTGGCCCAGTCTGCAAAGCAGAAGCAGAGTCGAGCTGTTGTGGAGAGGGAAGCTTTCCTAGGTGCAGTACCAGTGTAGCCGTCACTAGAGGGCACTGTTTTGCAACCTCTCCTGTGCTCCCAGCATCCCCGGTTGTCTGTTCTGGAAACAGTGGGTTTTACCTGCTTTACCTGCCTCAGGTCTTGCTTAGACATCTGTCTTAGCAAACTGTATAAGATTATTCGCGTATTCGCATGTGAGGTTGTGTCCAAATTTGAACGCAATCGGTCAAGCGGTTTCGGAGAAAAGTGGATACCCACCTACATGCCCTTTTTATATTTTTATATTTATTTATTATTAGCCGCCCAATTCTAAACCAAAATAGACTCCGGGCATCTTGCAAAGAGGACAAAAGTGGAGAGTTAGAGGCATCGCGATCCTCAATGCACGCAGAAGATGATGGAGCAGGTCAAATGGGCGTGTCTCGCCCAGCATCCTTTTCTCACAGGGACCAGCCAGATCCTTAATGGGACCAGTCTCCCCTTTTATTATAATAATTTATTATTTAAACCCCGCCCATCTGGCTGGGTTTCCCCAGCCACTTTGGACGATTCCCAACAGAATATTAAAAACATGCATAAACATCAAACATTAAAAACTTCCCTAAACAGCTCTGCCTTCAGATGTCTTCTAAAAGTCAGATAGTTGTTTATTTCCTTGACATCTGATGGGAGGGCGTTCCACAGGGCGGGCGCCACCACCGAGAAGGCCCTCTGCCTGGTTCCCTGTAACCTCACTTCTTGCAGGGAGGGAACTGCCAGAAGGCCCTCGGAGCTGGACCTCAGTGTCTGGGCTGAACGATGGGGGTGGAGATGCTCCTTCAGGTATACTGGGCCGAGGCCGTTTAGGGATGGAAAGGTCAGCACCAACACTTTGAATTGTGCTCGGAAACGAACTGGGAGCCAATGTAGGTCTTTCAGGACCGGTGTTATATGGTCTCAGGGGCCGCTCCCAGTCGCCAGTCTAACTGCTGCATTCTGGATTAGTTGTAGTTTCTGGGTCACCTTCAAAGGGAGCCCCACGTAGAGCGCACTGCAGTAGTCCAAGCAAGAGATAACTAGAGCATGTACCACTTCCAGCGACTGGCATACAAAGGCAGCATTTGGAGGCTGAACACAGTCCCAGGGATCGTCTTTAAAAGTTATTCACATTGGTGCCCATCACTGCAGGCTGGTGGGGAACAGATTCCATCTCTTGGCCATGGATGCACAGGAATAACGTTAAGGCGAACCTAGCTGGGTCAGGCCAAAGGCCCTTCTAGTCCAGAGTCCTGTTCCAGCAGCAACAGCAAGGATATCAGCAGCACATGGGCCTTGACAAGCCTGCATGCAGGGGGTTGAGCTAGATGACCTCTAGAGTCCCTTCCAATTCTACGAGTCTCAGCCATCACAGCTCAACAAATGCCTGGGGGGAAGGGGAAAGTCTTGGCCAGGTGCAAGGTGGGCCTTCACTGGGGAGAGTACTCCATAGCTGGGAGGGGGCTACATTGAAAAAGACCGTCTCTTGTCCTAAATCCGCTCCAGAAACACAATCAATTGCATGCTCGTAGCCACAGCCTGTTTGTTTAATTTTGGCACAAAAATCCCTGTTGCCTCTACCGCCCTTCATCCGAGGGTCACAGGGTGTTTTACAATGTATAAACACAAAAATAAGACCACAGCCACTCAACAGCACAGGGGCAGAAAAATAAAGACTCTTGGCTCAGAAAAGAAAGCCTGACTTTGACAACTGGGAGGAGGTCGGAGTGAGAGCAGATCAGAAGTTTGGCCGAAAGTCTTTTAAAGTTCTCCGCAGTGAATCAATGCCAGCCCCCCTCAACTCAACGGAAGATGAAATTATGACTATTGAATACCGGCATAATCATTACATATATTTTCCACGGGCAGGTTCAATATTACTTTTACTGTCTTATTGGCATTTTTGGATGACAGGCATTTCATTTGTCTGTTGTTGTTTTTTGAAAGCTCGCTCAGAGGTCTCTCTCCCTCTCCCTACGCCCAGCTACACTGGTTCTCTAGCCTTCGTTAGAAACACAGAGTTGTAGGGTTGGAAGGGCACCCCCAGGGTCATCTAGTCCAACCCCGTGACACAGGAACCACAGCGGAAGAATCCCCTTGTGCTAGGCTTCTTTCTGCAGCAGAACGTGGAAACCTCAGCTTAGAAGGCTTTTCAAAACAAGAACCAGACACATTTGTGGTGATGGAGATGTCTGGATTGTGTCCTTCGACTCTGATATTGCCTTTTCCTTGTCTGGGTGGAGACTGGACTCTGTTTTTGCATTTCTATCCCACCATTTTCCCTCCACCGAGTTCAAAGCGGCTTGCTCTCCCTCATTTAATTCCCTGCAACAACCCTGCGAGGTAGGTTAGGCTAAGGGCCAGCGTGACTATCCCTAAGGTCAGCCAGTGAGATTCATAGCCGAGTGGGAATTCAAATCCTGGTCTCCTGGGTCCTAGTCCAGCACTCTAACCACTATGCGACCGCTGTCTCTCTTGTTGAAACTGGCTGGCTCTAGAAAGGCAAAACCTGCTGTTACAGCTGCAAACAGCTGGTGAACACTCTACAAAAAAGAGAAGGGAAGAGGCAGGACCTATTTGGATGCCCAACCCCTCTGCCAAATCACACTTTTTGCCCTAAAAAAAATAATCCAAGGACAAAAACTGGGCATGGCTGCTTTCCCTAGTCTGCGACAGGCAGCGATTGTAGCTCAGAGCTCTGCCTGCCGAATCCATCAGCCCATCCAAAGATGTGGCTGTCTTTCTAGGGGGGGGGGCGTGGAGGGAAATTATGGATCTTGTGAGAATTAATTTACTGGAAATTACATCTATAGCACTTTGAAGAGTTTGCCCTTAGACAAGCGGGGTGGACGAGTTGGCAGCCAGTTAAGCCATCATCCCTTCGAGAAAAAAAAGATAATTCAAGGGGCGATATAGATGTAGCCTGGAAGCCGCCTTCAGATATTGCGGAGTTGAAATATGTGGCGTTTAAATAATAAATAAAAAGGGGGAGGGAGGGGAAGCGGGCGCAGAGAATCTGTGGGGCTTTCATAGGTGCCTTAAACTGGGAAGGTAATCGCATTATTAATACCTGGCCTGTTATTAATATGCAACCGGTTGTTTTTCTTAATGAAAAAGCAGGACGCCGTATCTCTTCTTTGATATTTTGCAATGGGCTCAGGTTACATCGAAAGGACTATGTTAAAAGGTTTTAAAGGGACTCATTGAGAAGGTGGTGGACTCTCCTTCCTTGGAAAAGTCTCTCAGGGATGCTTTAGCTGTGATTCCTGCATGGTAGGAGGTTGGACTAGATGACCCTATGGGTTCCCTCCAACTATACAACTCTACGATTCCAGGACTTTCTTGCCGCTGCCTCTTCTGCTGCAGGGCCCTGCACCTCCAAGGGAAGTGGGAAAGACAATGTGTGCTGCTTTCTTCAAGAGGGCGCGGGAACGGGATCCCTGCTTAGCAGACAACCAGTGCCAGATTTACGTATAAGCTTAACAAGCTATAGCTTAGGGCCCCACTCTCCTGGGGGCCCAAAAAAAATTTAAAGGGGAAAAACTGGATGTACATTTCCAAAATATAAGCTAGAAAACAAATAAAATAAAACCTACATACAGCAACAGTGTTTTGGCTCCCAGTACATTTCCGAGCCAACCTAGCAGTTCGAAAGCACGTCAAAGTGCAAGTAGATAAATAGGGACCGCTACAGCGGGAAGGTAAACACCGTTTCCGTGTGCTGCTCTGGTTTGCCAGAAGCGGCTTTGTCATGCTGGCCACATGACCTGGAAGCTGTACGCCGGCTCCCTCAGCCAATAACGCGAGATGAGCGCCGCAACCCCAGAGTCGGTCACGACTGGACCTAATGGTCAGGGGTCCCTTTACCTTTACCTTTACATTTGCGAGCACAATTCAAAGTGTTGGTGCTGACCTTGAAAGCCCTAAACGGCCTCAGTCCAGCATACCTGAAGGAGCGTCTCCACCCCCATCATTCAGCCCAGACACTGAGGTCCAGCACCGAGGACCTTCTGGAGGTTCCCTCCCTGCGAGAAGCAGAGCTACAGGTAATTAGGCAGAGGGCCTTCTCAGTGGTGGCCCCCACCCTGTGGAAAGCCCTCCCACCAGATGTCAGAGAGAAAAACAACTACCAGACTTTTAGGACACATCTGAAGGCAGCCCTGTTTAGAGAAGCTTTTAATGTTTAATAGATTATTGCATTTTAATGCTCTGTTAGAAGCCGCCCAGAGTGGCTGGGGAAACCCAGCCAGATGGGCGGAGTATTAATAATAAATTATTATTATTATGTGTTGTGTAGGCTCCTACCGTGTTTCCCCTTTTTTAAGACGTAGTCATTATATAAGCCATAGCAGGATTTCTAAGCAATTGCGCGATACAAGCCATACCCCGAAAATAAGACATACTGATAGACCCTTCACCCAGTAGCAATAACCCCCCTCCCGCCAGCCAACCCCCCCTTAAAAATATCTCCATTTTGCTGTCGCTCCACAGACACGTATTTCCTTTAAAAGCTTGTAAAAATGCACTGAAGAGCCGTAGCTGTTGGCTGCCGAAGCCTCGTGACCTCCGTGAGCGCGTCTGTCTCTCTCTCTCCCCCCGCCCCCTGCGTCTCTCTCTCTCTCTCTCTCTCTCTCTCTCTCTCTCTCTCTCTCTCTATCTCTCTCACACACACACACACACAGAGAGAGAGAGAGCACCCACCTCTCGCTTCCCCCCACCTTTCCCTTCCATTCTATGCGCCCACCCCTGAGTTGCCTGTTGATTTCCTCTTGACGGGAGAGGGGCGATTGAATGCAAAGGCTGTTTTCCCTTTAAGGGAGAGATCTCCGTGTGCGCGTCTGTGTCCTCTGTCTCTCTGTCTCTCTCTCTCTCTCTCTCTCTCACACACACAGAACCCACCTCTCGCTTCCCTCCACCTTTCCCTTCCATTCTATGCGTCCACCCATGAGTTGCCTGTTGATTTCCTCTTGACGGGAGAGGAGCGATTGAATGCAAAGGCTGTTTTCCCTTTAAGGGAGAGATCTCCGTGTGCGCGTCTGTGTCTCTCTGTCTCTCTGTCTCTCTCTCTCACACACACACAGAACCCACCTCTCGCTTCCCTCCACCTTTCCCTTCCATTCTATGCGTCCACCCATGAGTTGCCTGTTGATTTCCTCTTGACGGCAGTCTCCTGTGTCTGATTGTTGTCTCCTTGCAGCCTTCCTTTCTACCTTATGCTTGCTTGTCTGTGGAGCTGCCCCTTTAAGGATTTGTAAGTAGTCTGGATCGCAGTCCTTGCCTTGGGGACTTTTTTAAAAAAATTAAGGACTTTTTCCTTCTTGCTGTTTGTGAGCACAAAAGTTAAACTGCCGGTCCTAGCTTCCTTTACCCACAAAATTTTACCTTGCTAGCTCAATTGCTTCTTAATTGCTACCATTTACCAAGTCAGCAATCTTAATTGCTGTTTAGCTGGCTTCTTTGTTCTCAGCAGGTAGCTTCTTTGCTATCAGTGATAGCACTACAAAGTTCTGGTTACAGGTAGGTAGCCGTGTTGGTCTGGGTCGAAGTAAAATAAAAAAATTCCTTCAGTAGCACCTTAAAGACTCATACCAAAATAAAACTTAGTTGGTCTTTAAGGTGCTACTGAAGGATTTTTTTTATTTTAGCACTACAAAGTGTTACATTGTTGGAACTTAAGTCTTGGGCAGCTGGCTAGTAGAGATTCTTATTTGCTTTTACGTATAGGCTACTGCTAGGACTGTATCACACAGATAGATTCCATTATACTGGTTTAGATTTAAGAAGCTCCAGTGTAGCAGATTGCTATTAAGTGAGTCCCCACATCAGAGGAGAGAGAGAGCAGCCCTTTGCAAACATCCCAGGGCTGGGGAGAGAGGGCTGGGCCAGGGACGCACACCTCCCTTCCCTCAGACTCATAATAAAAATACCAGTAAGACATCCCACCAAAAATAAGCCACCCTGTGGTTTTTTGAGAAAAAAAAGTAATAAGACGGTGTCTTAAAAAAGGGGAAACACGGTATGATGTAAGTTATGGGTAGGCAAACTAAGGCCCAGGGGCTGGATCCGGCCCAATCGCCTTCTCAATCTGGCTCGCGGACAATCAGCGTGTTTTTACATGAGTAGAATGTGTCCTTTGATTTAAAATGCATCTCTGGGTTATTTGTGGGGCATAGGAATTCGTTCAACCCCCCCCCCCCCCTGCAAATATATATAGTCTGGTCCCCCACAAGGTGTGAGGGATAGTGGACAGGGCCCCTGCTGAAAATCTTTGCTGACCCCTGATGTAAGGAATGGGCCCCGCCTGCTAGCCTGCTCCCTAAAATATCACTGCTTTGCTCCTTTCTATATATAGGGTGCTGACATTCTGCATGGACTGGTTGCAGGGCAACAGGTGCAAATGGCTTTAGGTCTATAAATTACTGTACAGTATAGCATGAATTCAACACAAAAACCAGTGACCATTTGTTGTTGACAAAGGACAGCTGGACATATAAAGGGCCCCATTACCTTCAGTAGCTTAGGGCCTCATCAAACCTAAATCCGGCCCTGCTCAGAGCTGTCCCTAATCTGTTCACTGGCTGTTGTCAAACTCCAGCTCCTATCAGTTGCAGCCAATCCAATGGGCTCACTCCTGCCGCACAAGATCGAGGAGCTATGGAGTTGCGCATGCGCAGTAGACAAGCTGTGTTGAGGAAGGAGAACGCCACCCCGTACGGAAGGTGAAACCTCAGAGTTCTGGGAGGGCGTCGTACCTGCGGGTGCGTCGTGAGGAGCGAGGATCCCGAGACGTAGGAAACCTTCTCGTAATGCGACTGGATGATCCAGTTGGAGCTGCCAAGGGCATAACCGGAACTGAGAGGGGAGACCTGGACTGCACCAAACAGCTCCTGTTGGGGAGGAGAGGAGAAAAACAACACATGGAAGAATTCCAGAAAGTATTTCCCAACGTACGATTTTATTTTACGCATATTTTGTTTAGCCTGGAGAAGAGAAGGTGATAAGGGGTGATATGATAGCCATGTTCAAATATATAAAAGGATGCCATATAGAAGAGGGAGAAAGGGTGTTTTCTGCTGCTCCAGAGAAGCGGACATGGAGCAATGGATTCAAGCTACAAGAAAGAAGATTCCACCTAAACGTTAGGAAGAACGTCCTGGCAGTAAGAGCTGTTTGACAGTGGAACTTGCTGCCAAGGAGTGTGGTGGAGTCTCCGTCTTTGGAGGTCTTTAAGCGGAGGCTTGACAGACATATGTCAAGAATGCTTTGATGGTGTTTCCTGCTTGGCAGGGGGTTGGACTGGATGGCCCTTGTGGTCTCTTCCAACTCTATGATTCTATGATATTTTCAGATTTGTTACCTGCCCTTTGCCATCAGGTCACAGGGCAGGTGACCACCTTACTATGCCTCCCCGCATCCTACAAAAAGCAGGACATGACCATGGATACTCACTATTTTCTGGGAATACCCCACCAGCTGGATCTTACTGAGCGCCGAGTTCACTTCCTGCATATTGTAGCACCTTCTCCACATGGCGACCTCGACCGCGTCTTTCAGAGGGGTGGGAAGCAGCCTTGTGAAAGAGAAAGATTGGATCAGGCTCAGCAATGCGCCAAGACTCTGGGCACACTTAGGTCCACCAAGACCTGTTCACATGTACTGCCAGTAAGCCAGGTGTTCCCCATCCTATATTTGTGCACCTGGCTTTTCCTGCCCAAGTGCAGAACCTTACGTTTGTCCCTATTGAAATTCATTTTGTTAGCCTGTGCCCAGTTCTCCAATCCATTAAGGCCATTTTGAATTCTGATTCTGCCTTCTGCAGCGTTAGCTACCCCTCCCAGTTTGGTGTCATCTGCAAATTGGATGAGCATCCCCTCATCTCCTTCATTCAAGTCATTTATAAAGACGTTGAACAACAACAGGCCCAGGACAGAACCCTGCGGCACCCCACTTGTCACTTTTTTCCAGGATGACGAGGAACCATTAAGGAGTCCTCTTTGGGATCGGTCAGTCAACCAGCTACAAATCCACCTAACGGTCACCTCGTTGAACCCACATTTTCCCAGCTTCCTCGTGAGAATATCATGGGGAATATCATGTCCAAAGCCTTACTGAAATCAAGATACAGTACACTATATCCACAGCATTCCCCTGATCCACCAAGTTTGTAATTCCATCAAAAGAAAGAATGAAATCAGATTGGTCTGGCATGCCTTATTTTTGAGAAACTCATGCTGAGTTTTAGAAATCCCAACTCCTTCCTGCGGGAGGGTGTTCTGTAGTTCAATGAAGAGAAAGCAATATGCAATATGCATATCCAGAGCACAAAGATGTGCTGGAAGAGTTGGAAAACATGAGCAGATTGTGGGCTGTGTGAAGAAGCACTCAGAAGGCAAAAGGAAGGGGAGGAAACTGCTTTTTTAAACAGAAACTTTGACAAAACCATTAAAACATTTTATTCCCTGGAAAAGCCGCCATTGTTGCAGACTTCCCCCCTTTCTTCGCAAAGGAAGTTGGAGAATGGTTACAGGTAGGTAGCCGTGTTGGTCTGGATCGAAGTAAAATAAAAAAAAATTCCTTCAGTAGCACCTTAAAGACCAACTAAGTTTTTGTTTTGGTATGAGCTTTCGTGTGCATGCACACTTCTTCAGATACAGTGAAATGCTGGAGAAGCATTTCACTGAAGTTGGAGAATGACATCCGAGAATGGCAGCGTCGAGGCACATAAAAAGGATGGCCGTCTCTTTTGACATAAATCTCTTGCAGTACGAGGAGCCCAGGCAGGAAGGCAGTGAGAGCTGCCAACGAGGGGAAGAAGAATTGGGTTCTCACTTTGTATATTAAACAGATGCTAAATCAAAAGCTCATTCCAACCCATTTCCAGTGATTTGTGAAAACCGGTCAACTTCTGTCGATCCATTTGTTTGAAAGGAGATGATTTACGGGGGAATCGGTTGGGCCACTGACCTCCTCCTCCATAATTTTTAGGAGAATGAAGCAAGTGTTGAGAATTGCTCCTGCCAATGTCTCCCTGTACGCCTAGCACACAAAACCTGTAATTTCTACAGATGCCAATGGAAGAGAGCCAGTGTGGGGTGGGGTGGTTAGAGTGTCAAAAACTAGGACCTGGGAGACATCTGGGTTCAAATCCTCGCTCAGCTATGAAGTTCCCTGGGTGACCTTGGGCCAGTCACTGCCTCTCAGCCTAACCTACCTCACAGGGTTGACGTGGGAGATTAAATGAGGGAGGGGGAGAATCATACCTTGAGCTCCTTGGAGGAGAAGGTGGCGTATAAATGTAAAAATAATAAAATAATGTGTCCTCTTTGGATGGGAGGCCCCAGGAAACCCAACAGCCAGCCAGTTTTTTTCCAAGTTATTACAAATTTCTAAGACGCACTTTCATTAAAAAAAAGAGAGAGATCCATAAAACCATGGGTAGGCAAACTAAGGCCTGGGGGCCGGATCTGGCCCAATCGCCTTCTAAATCCAGCCCGCGGATGGTCCGGGAATCAGCATGTTTTTACATGAGTAGAATGTGTGCTTTTATTTAAAATGCATCTTTGGGTTATTAGTGGGGCATAGGAATTCATTAATTATTTTTTTTAATAGTCTCCCCCCCCCCCACAAGGTCTGAAGGACAGTGGACCGGCCCCCTGCTTTAAAAGTTTGCTGACCCTTGCATAAAACCATGCTTAGAAACACTGATAAAGGGAGGACGCCCCCTCTGTCTTCCTCCCCCCCAAAAGCACCCCAACTCCATGGAACTCATCCACTGTTTTGAGGTGGAGGAATGAAAGGGGAAATACGATGTAAGCCACCCCACGGCCACAACTCAGTGGGGTTCGGAGTTGCCGGCCATTAGCTCAGATTGCAGATGGTAATGGGGTAAAGCCGTCAGCTGCCCTGATGCACTAAGTCTATTCCTTGCAGAGCTTTCCATTTCAAAGGCGCCGGCGTTTCCTACAATAAAGGGAGAGGCTCAGTTGCACACAGCCCAACCGGGGCTGGAAGTGTCTGAGCTGCAAAGTGATATAAACACAAGGAAAGTTCCAGGCTGCTGTGCAAAGAGGGGAAGAGGCGCCACTGGCACGCAGCCTGGCACGAGGCTCACGGGTAACTCAAAATAAAAGGAGATCAGCTTGGCCATCGCTTAACGTTGGGCTTGCTTGGGGGTGTTCCCTGTTTTCAAAAGCCGCTATCTCACCAACCCCAGGAAAGAGGCGCCAATTTGGGCACAGGCAGCCCGACTTGGGGCTGACACCGAAGACCCGATCTGACAGTGCCAAGCGCAGATGCTCAAAACCTTAATTGATTCACTGATTTGCTGGCCATGCTCTGTTTCAAAGGCACTGGTGCCATGCCCAGAGGAGGGCAACCAAAATGGTCAAAGGCCTGGAAACGATGCCTTATGAGGAAGGGCTTAGGGAGCTGGGTATGTTTAGCCTGGAGGAGAGAAGGTTAAGGGGTGATATGATAGCCATGTTCAAATATATAAATGGATGTCATATAGAGGAGGGAGAAAGGTTGTTTCCTGCTGCTCCAGAGAAGCGGACACAGAGCAATGGATTCAAACTACAAGAAAGAAGATTTCACCTAAACATTAGGAAGAACTTCCTGACAGTAAGAGCTGTTCGACAGTGGAATTTGCTGCCAAGAAGTGTGGTGGAGTCTCCTTCTTTGGAAGTCTTTAAGCAGAGGCTTGACATCTATATGTCAAGAATGCTTTGATGGTGTTTCCTGCTTGGCAGGGGGTTGGACTGGATGGCCCTTGTGGTCTCTTCCAACTCTATGATTCTATGATTCTTTGCGCTGGGGAGAGTCCCATCGCGCTCAGGTCTGCCCAGGGGCCTTTAAGATCTATCTGTTCATCAGTATTCAAAAGCATGGGCTTTTGTCCACTCTGCTGTTTTGTTGTGATAATTTTTTTCCATTATTGTATTATTGATATTTTTTTAATCTGCATGGCGCCCGATAGACGTAGATCTCTGGCCGCGGTTCACAACAGAAAATGATGATATAAATGCACACACACAAAGTACGTAATAAAAATAAGAACAAAGGTAACCCAGCAATGCCCACCCGCTTCCACAGCACATTTAAGAGGGCATCGGATGTCAATTAGCCAAATAATAATAATGATAATGATAATGATAATGATAATAATAATAATAATAATAATAATAATAATAATAATAATAATTTTGCTATTTATGTGCCATCCATAAGACTGAGTTGCCCCAGCCACTCTGGGCTGCTCCCAACAAAATATTTAAAAACACAGTAAAATGTCAACCTGGTTGAAGAGGAATGTTTTCGCCTGGCACCTAAAGGTGTATAATGAAGGTGCCAGGCGAGCCTCCCTGGGGCAAGCATCCCACATATGGGAGCCACTGCAGAAAAGCCCCCGTTCACGTTTTACTACCCTCCAGGGCTCACATGGAGCAGGCAAACGAAGAAGGACCTCAGAGGATGATTGCAGGGTCCGGGTACGTTCATATGGGGAGAGGTGGCCCTTGAGGTTCTGCGGTCCCTGAGGTATTGCTGATTTTATTGTTCTAAGTCAGTGGTTCCCAAAGTTGGTGGTTCTCCCCCTCCCCTGCCTAGAGGTGGGGATTACCGGGGTGGGGGTGGGGGCGTCCTAAGAGGCAAGGGGGGGGGCAGCAGGAAGGTGTAAATGACTTCAAGCTGGCATCACTGGGCCGAGTCCATCAATTTTGCTGAATTAGTTAATTAAACTGAATAGTTCCAATTGGATTTTGAATAAACGTGCAAATTAATCCTCCTTGTTTCGAATTTTATCGTGCTATTATCTTCCTTAGTGGGCCGTGCAAACCACTGTTTTTAATGTTGTGAACAGCCCCCAGATCTACGGATGAAGATGTATAAAAATAAAATTAAAAATAAATAATAATAATAATAATAATAATAATAATAATAATAATAATAATGCTTTTTATAGGGTAGGGTAGAGGGACACTGGGGATGAGATTGTGGAACCAATGGGTCAAATGGCCCCAAAAAATGTTTGGGAAATGCTGTTCTGACTGACGTAAGCAGCTCGGAGGGTCAGCTAGCTGAGCGAGAAACCAAACCGTGAAGGAGACAGTGCCCCCCCGACCCCCCCTTCAGAGACACATTCCCAAGGGAGGTGCCCTGTGGAGGGCAGGTGCCCATCCTTACCTTTGCACTTCCTTATTCTTCCACATGGAGGCAGACTGAGCCTTGGGCACCCGCTCAATGAAGTTGACAAGCTCCTCCATCAGAAGCCTGCAGAGAGGAGGAGCATCCATCATCATCATCATCATCATCATCATCATCATCATTATTATTATCAGCAGCAGCAGCAGCAGCAGCTGCAAGGAAAGGCTCGGATCTCAGCCGCAAGGACAAAAGACAGGTGGTTTTGATGGCACACCGGAACTGCTCTCCCCATTTCCAAAGGTCAGGGGCGAGGAGGCAGGTCCCCTTATGCAGGCCCGTCCTAGCCATAGAGGCTAGTGGCGCATAGAACCACGGCGCCAGGCACTGGAAGGGCGCCAAGTGAGCGCAGGGTTCCGGCGATCTGGCCAGGACTGCGCTCCACTAGCTGAGAGGCTGCGCCACGTCTCTCTCCTTCTCCGAGGACTCCGCGCTGCGCCTCCTTCTCGTTTCCCGAGCGCTGGGTTCCGCTCAGTCGAGCTTCGCCACCAGCGTGCGCACAGCGCCCAAGCAGCTCTTGCTGGTCCCGTGGTGCACGCGCTGGTGGCGAAGCTTTACTAAGCGGAACCCAGCGCTGGGGAAACGAGAAGGAGGCGCAGCGCGGAGTCCTCGGAGGTGGCGTCCCGCTGCTGCCGCAGTCCACTTGGCACTCTCGGGCCCTTGGAGAGGCTCTGGAGGGGGGCGCTGGAGGGACCTTAGCGCCAGGGCGCTGGGTGGGCTTAAGACGGCCCTGCCCTTATGTAGCCAAGATGCCACTACTCAGACTCAAGACTCAAGCAACAGGCATCAGCTGGCTTGGTGGGACCCCATGACTGGCAGAGGTATAAAAATGCTTTGGGGGGGGGGAACACCCTTAAGGTGGGGGAAGAAGTCCCAAAACAACGGAGGGTGGTCACAGGACGCTAATTGATCCCTGCAACCAATGTTATATCCTACTCAGAGTAGACGCTTTGAAACGAATAAACATGACTATTAGGCAACATTTCAATCTGTAGGAGCAGGGTCTAAATATTAACCGATTTGTCCCAAATTTGAAATTTGACTATGTTTATACCATACGCCTGAGATAAGATCAAGGGAGGAAACATTTTCGATTTTTTTTTTAAAATGACCCACCCTAATGACTATATTAACTGCAACTTAGTTCCATGCAAACCAGAGTACCTTGGAGGTGGGCAGGTTTCACAGACTGCAACTTTTTTGTTGCAGGTCTCACTTGGAGGAGGAGGAGGAGGAGGAGGAGGAGGAGTTTGGATTTGATATCTCGCTTTATCACAACCCGAAGGAGTCTCAGAGCGGCTAACATTCTCCTTTCCCTTCCTCCCCCACAACAAACACTCTGTGAAGTGAAACAAAAAAATAAAAAAAATTCCTTCCAGTATCACCTTAGAGACCAGCTAAGTGTGTCATTGGTATGAGCTTTCGTGTGCATGCACACTTCTTCAGATACACTGAAACAGAAGTCACCAGACCCTTATGTATAGTCAGAGGGTGGGGAGGGATATTATTCAGAAGGGTGGTGGGAATAGGTGATTGGCTGATAGGAGTGGTAAATCTGTGAGATGAGTGAGGCAGAGAGACTTCAGAGAAGTGTGACTAGCCCAAGGTCACCCAGCAGCTGCATGTGGAGGAGCGGGGAATCGAACCCAGTTCACCAGATTACGAGTCCACTGCTCCTAACCACTACAACCACACTGGCTCTCACACTGGCTTATCAGGACCAGATTGTAGTGAGTGAGCACTCTCATGTCTGTTTCCTCCCCAGTATTAAAAATTCCAAGCAGGTCTGGGAGGTAATGCTCAACCCTTCTTTCCTGACACGCTAGTTTTCTACAAGCGGGGAGTGGCCTGTTTCCCCACCAGGTTGAAGAGCTACAGCCAGAAGCGGTACAACCTAAGCCTTCCCATTCAATCCAGTGACTTATCCTTCTGGATGGCTGAGTTGGTTAGAGCACGGTGCTGATAACACCAAGTTTGCAGGTTCGATCCCCGGAAGGGACAGCTGTGTGTTCCTGCCTCTTGCAGGGGGTTGGACTAGATGATCCCCAGGGTTCCTTCCAATTCTATGATCCTGTGATTCTGCATTTAGCAACTTGCAAAACAGAGGAGTGTGTCCCTGATGTGCGCTGCCCACCACAGAAGCAGCGGCAGAGGTTTCCTGTGAGCGCAACACTGTCTAGCACCATTTAATCCCTCCGCCCAGGCCTGCCAAACAGAGGAGCCCGAACTGACTCACAACATTCAGGAAGAGCAGAGCCAAACCTGCAGTGCACACACTTAAAGCCGCGAAGAAGAACTTCCTTGGCTCGCTTCCAGCCGCGTCTTAAAAGCCTCTCAAGAACATTAGAGGCAACGCTCCTCTTCCCCGTGTCGTCCTCTACATCTTCCCCCAAAGGCGAGGCTTTTCCCCCTCACCTGCCAATCTGAACCGTCGGCTCGGTGGCGTAGACGGTTCCAGAGAACCCGGTGTGCTCCGTAATGTAGGGCAAGGACATCATGCAGTGGTAGTTTGAGATCAGGATGACGTCCACCGTTGTCAGGTCAATCAGCTCCATCTGAAAACGGAGAGCGCAAGGCGGTGTTGGGAAACGCAGCCTCCTAAAAGGCTTCTCCCTCAATCAGAATGTAAGAGGAGGCTATCGAGCCCAGCGTCCTGTTCCCGCAGTGGCCAACCAGGCGCCTGTGGGAAACCTGCACGGAGGATTCAAACCCAAGAGCAACTCTCCCCCTCCTGTGGTTTGCAGCAACTGGTACCCGGAAGCACTGTTGCCTCCAACTATGGAGGCAGAATTGGTCCGATCCTCTTTTAAAGCCACCCAGGTTTGTGGCCACCACTGCCTCCTGTGGCAGGGAGTTCCACAGTTTAACTATGGCATCACATGAAGAAATGCTTCCTTTTCAGCATCATTGGAGTGTTAGGATTCGAACTCTGGTCTCCCAGGTCTTAGTTCAGTACTCTGACCACTACACTGCTCAGGGTGTAGTGAACGCCCAGCAATGCTCTGCTTCTCACATGACTTTTCCCTTTTCTCCAGATTTCTTGAGGCTACGTCTCACTCTCGTTTCTGCTCCTTTGGCCCTATTTAGTTTCCCTCCTTCTTGGGCCTGTTTGACCCTGGAATTCACCCAGGGGCCCACTGCAGTAGATCGTGAGACCCTTACTCCTGGGGTTGTGGGTTCGAGTTCCACGTTGGGGAAAATATTCCTGCATTTCAAAGGGTTGGGCTAGATGACCCTCATATTCCCTTCCAACTCGACATTTCTGTGATTCTATTCAAGGGGAATCTAAGATGAAAAGTTGAGAGGCAACCTATAGAAGGGGAGGTGAGAAGCAGCTGGAAGGCAAGGCCTGAGGCCTCAAGGATGGCCTAGAATCTCAAATATAAGTTTGACTTATAATAGTCAGGATATAATAGTCACATGGAGGCATTGAGAGAGTTTACTTTCTTGGGCTCCATGATCACTGCAGATGGAGACAGCAGTCATGAAATTAAAAGACGCCTGCTTCTTGGGAGAAAAGCAATGACAAACCTAGACAGCATCTTAAAAAGCAGAGACATCACCTTGCCGACAAAGGTCCGTATAGTTAAAGCTATGGTTTTCCCAGTAGTGATGTATGGAAGTGAGAGCTGGACCATAAGGAAGGCTGATCGCCGAAGAATTGATGCTTTTGAATTATGGTGCTGGAGGAGACTCTTGAGAGTCCCATGGACTGCAAGAAGATCAAACCTATCCATTCTGAAGGAAATCAGCCCTGAGTGTTCATTGGAAGGACAGATCGTGAAGCTGAGGCTCCAATACTTTGGCCACCTCATGAGAAGAGAAGAATCCTTGGAAAAGACCTTGATGTTGGGAAAGATGGAGGGCACTAGGAGAAGGGGACGGCAGAGGACGAGATGGTTGGACAGTGTTCTCGAAGCTACCAACATGAGTCTGACTAAACTGCGGGAGGCAGTGGAAGACAGGAGTGCCTGGCGTGCTCTGGTCCATGGGGTCACAAAGAGTCGGACATGACTAAACGACTAAACAACAACAATAGTCACATTTGGGGCTGGAACTAAACCTGTCCTCTCCATACTGTTCTCCAGGCAGAGGAATACATAGGTAGGATCAGCCAAGGTCGGAGGAGGAGAAAAAAAAAAGATTTTTGCATCTGCATAATAGGAATTGTAATTGGAAATATTTACTGGTAAGGCTACAACCCCCGATTACGTTGGTCTGGAAAACTTACCAGAAACTTAAACCTCTAACTCAGTTATTATGGAACAGTTAATGGCATTCAATAGTTGCCAAGTGGAAAAATTATCTTCCCATTGATTCGAAGGTAACAGCCGAGAAATGGGTCAACGTGGCTGCTCAAAAAACGGAAGTCCCGCAGCAGTTAACTTACGACCTGATGGTTCTTTTGCTTTTTTAGGGGAGGTGGAGGGGGGGGAGAGGCAGTCAGTCCAAAGAAAATGGAAAACTGGGTGGGAGGTGGAATGAAATAAGAGCATCTGTCGTAACCCACAACCCAGAGACCATGTGCTGCTGGGCAGTGGAATCATAGAATTGCAGAGTAGGGTAGGCAAACTAAGGTAGATCCAGCCTAATCGCCTTCTCAATCCAGCCCGCGGATGGTCCGGGAATAGTGTGTTTTTACATGAGTAGAATGTGTCTTTTTATTTAAAAGGCATCTCTGGGTTTTATGTGGGGCATAGGAATTCGTTCATCCCCCCCCCCAAATATATATTCCAGCCCACCACAAAGTCTGAGGGACAGTGGACCGGCCCCCTGCGGAAAAAGTTTGCTGACCTCTGATTCTAGTCCAGGCACCCCCAAACTTTGGCCCTCCAGATGTTTTGGACTACAATTCCCATCTCCCCTGATCACTGGTCCTGTTAGCTAGGGATCATGGGAGTTGTAGGCCAAAACATCTGGAGGGCCACAGTTTGGGGGTGCCTGTTCTAGTCCAACCCCCTCAAAATACAGGAATAAGCAGCTGTCCCACGCGGGAATCGAACCTGCAACCTTGGCGTTACCAGCACCACACTCTAACCAAGTGCAGGGAGGAGGAGTCAGAGTCTTCACCCTGCCAGGGTTGTCTTCATGACCCCCTTGACTGTAGGGTGCAGCCTCTGCCCTCTGCTGGTTCCCTGCTTCCTTAGCCTTGCAGGAACCAAAGAAGGAGAGAGGCAGTGTGGTACAGTGGTGAGAGCACCAGAGAGACCGGGGTTCAAATCTCCACTCGGCCAGGAAACTCACCAGGTGAGCTGGGGCTTAGTCACCATCTTTCAGCCTGGCCTGCCTCACAAGGTTGCTGTGAGAATGAAATGGGGGGGTTGGACTTGATGACCCTTGGGGGTCCCTTCCAACTCTATGAATTCGTTTTTTGTGTTTGATATGTCTGGATTGCCAATGTTTTATGGGTTTTATTTTCCTTTCACCTTTGCGATCTTATTGTCTAAAATTATGCCAATGAAAGGCCAAGCGAATCCCTGGTCCTGAATGGGGTAACTGCGAAGGACCTGATGTGCAGCCTGGGAGTCATTTGGACTCACAGCTGTCCATGGAAGCACAGGTCAATTCTGCGTCCAGGGCATCTGTTGACTAGCTCCATCTGGTACACAGGCTGAGACCCTTCCTGCCCGCAGACTGTCTTGCCAGAGTGGTGCATGCTCTGGTTATCTCCCGCTTAGACTACTGCAATGCCCTCTACGTGGGGCTACTTTTGAAGGCGACCTACAACTAATCCAGAATGTGGCAGCAAGACTGGGGACTGGGAGTGGCCGCCAAGACCATAGAACACCGGTCCTGAAAGACCTACATTGACTCCCAGTACGTTTCTGAGCACAATTCAAAGTGTTGGTGCTGACTTTTAACGGCCTCAGCCTAGTATACCTGAAGGAGTGTCTCCACCCTCATCGTTCTGCCTGGACACTGAGGTCCAGTGCCAAGGGCCTTCTGGTGGTTCCCTCACTGCGAAAAGTGAGCTTACAGGGAACCAGGCAGAGGGCCTTCTTGGTAGTGGCACCTGCCCTGTGGAACGCCCTCAAGGAAATAAACAATTATCTGACTTTTAGGAGACATCTGAAGGCATCTGTTTTTAATGTTTGATCTTTTATCGTGTTTTTAATATTCTGTTCGGAGCTGCCCAGAGTGGCTGGGAAAACCCAGCCTGATGGGTGGGGTATAAATATTATTATTGTTGTTGTTGTTGTTGTTGTTGTTGTTGTTGTTGTTGTTGTTGTTGTTGTTGTTATATGAGTCCATGAAAGTGACTAGAGTAGGACCCTGGGAGCTCTCCCAGGACCTTAAAGGCCCTCTGGGTGCCTTGAAATCCTGCTTCGGCCTCTGGGTGGGACACTGCCTGGCTCCCCCCCCCCCCCCGGCAGCCTCTAACTCCTCCTGCATCATGGAGGAGAGCATGGCATGGCTCACTGACTGCTCTTCCAGGCCCACTCCAAACGGCAACATTTTGTTGCAGGGTCCCACTTGCATTCCCTGGGCTCTCCGTCCTTCCCCTGTCCTGCCAGGAAGTTCATTTCGGCTGGAGAGGAAGTTGGGGACTTTCTGCACGCAGGAGAACTACCACCGAGATCTCTGTGTTGCGGGGGCGGGGGGCGGACAAAATGCGTCTTTGGGGACCTTCTGGTTCCACAATTTTACGGCGCTGCCTTGTGCAGAGTCAGGCAGACAGGGCCACCAACGGAGGTGGGCTTGAAAAGAGGATTAGGCAGATTCACCGAGGATAAGGCCCTCTGTAGCTGCTAAGCCTGATGGATGTGTTTTCCCTCCCGTCGGAGGCAGTATGCTTCTGAATACCAGCTGCCGGAAACCACTGGAGAGAGCTGCTTGCGGGGCTTCCAAAAGGGGCATCTCACTGTGAGAACAGGATGCTGGTCTAGGTGGGCCACTGGCCTGATCCTGCAGGTTCTCCTTATGTTCTCAGGAAACATTTGGTCCCATTTGCTCGGGACAATCTGCTGTGACAGGCAGCGCGTCTCAAGCAGAGAAATGTCTCCTCCCCGACACATCCGTTGCCCGATCCTAAGCCGCTGGTGTCGTGGATTGAAATCTGGGGACTTCTGCATGCCAAGCAGGTGCTCTCAGGGGTGGCTGGTGCGCAGTGGGACTGGTAGGGTGGAATGCAAGGAGACTAACAGTAGCTGGTGCTAGAGCCAGCTGATTCTGGGTTTGCCCCCATCTTCCTCGCCCCTGCTGAGTCCTGCAAGGGCAACACTGAGACTGAGAGGGAGGAAGACAGCAGGCAGCGCTGCCCCCTGGACTGGTAAGAATCTGTAGTCCAAATCCCCTGCAATGCAGGAAGCTTTTGCCCAAAGTGGGATTCGAACCCACGGCCCTGAGATTAAGAGTCTCATGCTCAACCAGCAGCTGGAATTTCTGAGACAAATAAATGAGGCAAATCGTATATTACACTGTCCAAGCAAAAAAAGGTACAAAATGATTTCATTCTGAGGAATGAGGTGCGTTCAAGTGTCCAAATTTTATATATATATATTGGCCAGGTGGGGAGCTGGAACACCAGTAGGTTTTGGGAAAGCCATTCTCTCTTTCAGCAAATCCAGCAGCACAGACAAAAACAACTTTAGCCCACCTTACAGGGTTGTTTGTGACAATCCCCGAGATAATATATGTAATGCTCCCTGCTGGAAAGCACTATATGAAGCGCTGAGTGTTATTATTTTGCGCACTCAGTAAGCTGCTGTTTTGCCCTTAAGGGGCCCACAGCGAAATAAATGTTCAAAAAACATGGCTGTTTGCAGTTCCGCTTTCCCTTAAATTGTAACAGGAGCTGTAAGTGGCTTGAGAAATGGATCGGAAAGTCGTCATCTAGCAACGGGCATTCTTTCAATAAGAGCCTCCTGTGAAACGTGTGTTTTCTCCAAAGAAGGCAGGTGGCTTGGGACTCCTCTGACCGCTGCAAGCCTCTCTGAAATCAGTGGAAGGAAAGCAGCGGGTTCGAGACCCCCTCTATAGTTCCAGCTGGGGACCAAAAGTGGGTTTGGCACCCAGGCTCCTGGGAAGACTCACCTCCGGCAAGCAGAACTCTGGAACGGAATCCACAAAGGCCCGGCCTGCACAGTCTTTCAGCTCCTGGGAAATGGGAGGGGAGGAGAAGAGGGAAGATGCTCAGCTGAAAAGGAAGAAATACGAGGCTAGGTGACAGCGAGGGGAGAGGAGCATACTCTGGGTTTCACCTGCTGGTGCTTATAGGCTGGGATGGTCAAACTTTTACTCCCGTCGGGTTTGGAGATGGAAACTGCCCTGCTAGTTCCTCCAGACATCCACATTAATATTCTCGCAGGCCTGTTAAATGAGTCTTTCTCCCTTTGCTTAGTCCGACAAGTTGGTTGCTTCTCATGCAAATAGGTCTGAGATGAGATTGGAGCAATGGGCTGCTTAGACAACGAAGGCAGCGATGCCTCTCAGCAGCCAACTGGTGCATGAACTATGCTGCTATACAGTTCTCTGCACGGGGAAAAGGGTTTTTCTTTGGAGCTCCCCCCAAAGTTAAAGGTTGCATGTTTACCAAACAGTGCTTTACCTCCCCCTCCCTCTACAGTGTGTTCCCTGGGCTCCAGCTCTTAAGAAATTCTAGCAATTTTTTGGCAACTTCTAACAAACAAGCAATTACCTCAAATGGCAGGAGGCGCTTAACCTCATGCAGGTAAGTTAAAAGGTGAATTATGGGGAGGCTGGGTGAATTTCAATGCCTCCTCTAGTCTTAAAAACAAGGGCCTTCCACCTTTGGCCCCAGACTCCCAACTGTGTGGAGAACTGGTCAATTCATTTGTCATTCTAAGCAAGCGCAATGGTCAATATAAGAAGCACAGCAGGATTCATAATTAAAGGTGCCCACTACAGGCAGCGCCTCCAAGAGGCTTCTGATACGATTGTGGAACGCATTGTATCCATGCGGCTGACGGGGCTTCTTGCAATGTTCAGAGATTCAACTTGCGCCCGGCACACTTGGGCATTCCCTGCGAGAACAGGATGCTGGACCAGATGGCCTGACCCCGCAGACACTTCTTAGGTTCTTACGAATTCCTTCCAAAGTCTCCAACAGAGTCCAGGGGAAGAGCACAAGGGGCAAGGAGACATTTCAAGGTACAGTGATACCTTGGTTCTCAAACGCCTTGGTACTCAAACAACTTGGAACCCAAACACTGCAAATGTGGAAGTAAGTGTTCTGGTTTGCGAACTTTTTTCGGAAGCCGAACGTGCTCCGTTTTGAGTGCCACACTTCCGTTTTGAGTGTTACGCTGAGGCCTGTCTGTTTTTTGCTATTTATTTTGTGCTTTTGTTTTTGCACTTGTTTTGTTTGTTTTTGTGACTGTGTGGAACCCAGTTCAGCTACTGATTGATTGTGTGACTGCAGTACAATGTTTTTTGCTTTCATTTTATGGAATGGTCTCGTTTGATAGTAAAAATCATGTTAATTGCTGTTTTAGGGGTTGCTTTTAAAAGTCTGGAACAGA
Organism: Zootoca vivipara; assembly: GCF_963506605.1. Classification (NCBI taxonomy): domain Eukaryota; kingdom Metazoa; phylum Chordata; class Lepidosauria; order Squamata; family Lacertidae; genus Zootoca; species Zootoca vivipara. The sequence goes on along the minus strand of NC_083278.1, from coordinate 116,561,259 downwards.
TTAATCCATTTTGCATTACTTTCTATGGGAGAGCGCGCCTTGGTTTTGGAACGCTTTGGTTTTGGAACGGACTACCGGAACGGATTAAGTTTGGGAACCAAGGTACCACTGTACTCTTTTGGTAAAAAAAATTAATTATTTTTTGAAAATAATAATATTTTATTAATAATTTTGTAAAAGACGGGGTTAAAAATCATAAAGAGCAGGACTCAAAAGGATTTGGCCTGGAAATGCAATTGCTTTTGGCAACACTCTTGCTTTTCTCCCCAGTTAAATCAGAGTTTGTTCAAGCTCAACGGTGCTGGCTAATTAGGCAGGCTTGCTGAAAAGCCCAATCCCAGTTGTACATTACCTTGTCTAGAAAAGTGCTCCCATCTTTTAAGATCCAACCAGGGAGCTTAGATAGCCTTGGACTGCAGGAAAAGGGGGGGGGAGAGAAAGGCTGTGTTAATGGGTTTTATGACAAAAGCAGCACCCGTTTTCAGAGAACGGCATAATACGACCTCCGGGTATAGGGCGATATAAAAATTTAATAAAATAATAATAATAATAATCAATAATAAATTAAGTTATTGATGCTCCATGTACATTTCACAAATGTAGCACAGCTAAGTCACCTTTCCCCAATGTGGTGCCCTCCAGAAGTTTCAGGCTGCAACTCGTAGTAGACCCAGCCAGATTATAAAAAATGATTTGAAAATTTGAAAATATTGAGCCCAGGCAGAGCCACGACTGAGCTTTAATACTTCCTGGCCCTACCATTAATGGATTAAATTTTAAATCCTGGGAAGCCAACCGCTTCTAAGCAGTTTCCAAGGGTAGCCCCTCCATGCAACACATTGCGGTAGTCTAATATTTCAGCTCCATTCCTGTTAGCATTATCATTTATTAAATTTGTATACTACATCCATAGATCTCAGAGAGGTTCCTACTGAGAACCTTGAGAGAAAAGTGATCATGTCTCAGGGTTTCGTGATACAGAGGTAAAGGGAAGCTGAGAGCAGTTGGACGTGGTTCAAGTTACAAGAAAGGAGATTCCGACTAAACATCAGGAAGAACTTTCTGATGGCAAGAGCTGATCGACAGTGGAGCCGTCTCCCTCCGGAGGCCATAGGATCATAGAGTTGGAAGAGACCACAAGGGCCATCCAGTCTAACCCCCTGCAAAGGTGGTGGACTCTCCTTCCTTGGAGGTTTTAAAGCAGAGGTTGGGTGGTGATCTGCCATGGATGCTTTAGCTGAGATTCCTGCATCAAAAGGGGTTGTACCTGAAGAAGCGTCTCCATCCCCATCGTTCTGCCCGGACACTAAGGTCCAGCGCCAAGGGCAGGGCCGTCTTAAGCATATTGGGCGCCGTGGTGCAAAGATTCCTCCAGCGCCCCCCCCCATGTGCCTAGATAATCCCTTTTAAAACCACAGTCTTTTTCACCCTTACACAGAAGTAAGCCTGTAAGCGGTGCTTACTTCCAAACAGCTACAACACAACAACTTTTCCAGCTGCACTGCACCGGAGGAGCCGCTTTCGCCCCATGGGGAACCCGGCGGTGGGACCGTCCTAGGAACATCCCCGGCGCCCCTCCCCGCCTTCAGGGATTGGGATCCAAAAAGATGCTCTTGCAAACGCTGCGCCACTTTGAAGATCCCCTATGGTCCTTTGCACGGGGGCATTTCCGGCTCTCCCCCATTTGGGGAATGTGCCCCCCACCGGGATGTGGGGGGGGTGGAGAAATCCTCAGCGAGCCTCATGGAGGAACCGAGCGCCAGATAGACGCGAAAGGAGGTGTCTTCTTCCCCACATTAAATGGGGGAAGTTGCAAGCAGCGGTAGGCAAAGGGGAGGGGGGCACCAAGCCCTCCAGACTGGGCGACTGACCTGGGCTCTGCTTCCTGGAGAAGCAGGAAATCGCCATTCAAAGGTGGTGGCGGCAGCAGCAGCAGCAGGGCGCCCTTGGGAAACATGCGCGCAGAGGAGAGGCTGCAAAGCGCCAAGGTGTGACTATTGTGGGGTAGTCAAGGTGGGTGTGTCGGAGACGTGGTGATCTGCGCCCCAAGGAGCGTGCGCCGTCGGGTGGCTGGTCTGGTCTGAGCAGGTGGGGGCGCCGCCCCTCGGCGGAGGCAGCTCCGCCACCGCCACCGCCCCGCTTCAGGCACCGCCGCTGGGAAAGCAGCAAAGCGGGTGAGGCGGGCACGCGGGCTGCTCTGTGTGCCTTCCTCCTCGATGCGCCCCTCGATGCGCCCCCAGTGGCAGCTTCAGGCACTGCAGGGCTCTTTCCGAGCTCTGTTCAGCTCTCGGCTGTTCCCTGGAGTCCCGGGCGGCTCCAGCTCAGCCCGGACTCCCAACTAGGCGCCCTCCGGAGCTTGGCGCCCTGGCACATTGCGCCACCCACCCCAGCCTTAGAGACGGCCCTGGCCAAGGGCCTTCTGGCGGTTCCCTCACTGCGAGAAGCAAAGCCACAGGGAACAAGGCAGAGGGCCTTTTCGGTAGTGGCACCCGCCCTGTGGAACGCCCTCCCATCAGATGTCAAAGAGATAAATAACTACCTGACATTTAGAAGACATCTGAAGGCAGCCCTGTTCAGGGAAGTGCGACATTTTAATGTATTTTAAATCTTAGAATCATAGAATCATAGAGTTGGAAGAGACCACAAGGGCCATCCAGTCCAACCCCCTGCCGAGCAGGAAACACCATCAAAGCATTCTTGACATATGCCTGTCAAGCCTCTGCTTAAAGACCTCCAAAGAATGAGACTCCACCACACTCCTTGGTAGCAAATTCCACTGCCGAACAGCTCTTACTGTCAGGAAGTTCTTCCTAATGTTTAGGTGGAATCTTCTTTCTTGAAGTTTGAATCCATTGCTCCGTGTCCGCTTCTCTGGAGCAGCAGAAAACAACCTTTCTCCCTCCCCTATATGACATCCTTTGATATATTTGAACATGGCTATCATATCACCCCTTAACCTTCTCTTCTCCAGGCTAAACATACCCAGCTCCCTAAGCCGTTCCTCATAAGGCATCGTTTCCAGGCCTTTGACCATTTTCGTTGCCCTCTTCTGGACACTTTCCAGCTTGTCAGTATCCTTCTTGAACTGTGGTGCCCAGAACTGGACACAGTACTCCAGGAGAGGTCTGACCAGAGCAGAATACAGTGGTACTATTACTTCCCTTGATCTAGATGCTATACTCCTATTGATGCAGCCCAGAATTGCATTGGCTTTTTAAGCTGCTGCATCACACTGCTGACTCATGTCAAGTTTGTGGTCTACCAGGACTCCTAGATCCTTTTCACATGTACTGCTCTCAAGCCAGGTGTCACCCATCCTGTATTCGTGCCTTTCATTTATTTTTGCTCAAGTGTAGTACTTTACATTTCTGCTTGTTAAAATTCATCTTGTTTGCTTTGGCTCAGTTGTCTAATCTGTTAAGGTCATTTTGAAGTGGGATCCTGTCCTCTGGGGTATTAGCCACCCCTCCCAATTTGGTGTCATCTGCAAACTTGCTCAGGATGCCCTCAAGCCCATCATCCAAGTCATTGATAAAGATGTTGAATAAGTTTGGGCCTAAGACAGAACCCTGTGGCACCCCACTAGTCACTACTCTCCAGCCCACTAGTCACTACTCTTCCAATCTTTGTTGGAAGCCGCCCAGACTGGGGAAACCCAACCAGATGGGCGGGGTACGAATAATTAATAATAATAATAATAATAATAATAATAAATGACCCCTGGGGTCCCTTCCAACTCCTTGATCCACGCAAGGAGCCGAGAAAGAGCAGTGCAAGGCAAAGATTGCACACTGAGACTACCTCCTCCGCCACAGCCACCATGCCAGGACACCACGAGTCCTCGTGGCAGAAAAGGGGTACCAGCAACGTCTGGGGGCGGCCACAGGTTTCCTCACCTCTGGAATAAACTCTTTAAAGAGAGAAGAAGATGAAGAGGTGAGCTGCTTGCCCAGGAACTTTACGCTCCTCCTTGATAAGCACAAGATGTTCGCTTTCGATGATGCAATTTGGAAAAGGGGAGTGGGGGGGAGGAGGGGGGAAACCAACGTCTCCCCCGATATTGAGGCTCTCTTCCCAGAAGCCTCCCAAATAAAGCAACTCTCCCCGATGGGCTCCTGACAGCGTAATGAAGTGATTGATTAATCCTAAATAGCTCGACACGACACATAAATAAAACAAGCAAATGTGACGCTCCTCCAGACAAGAAAGGTTAACAGCCTCCCTGCGACTGGATTTCACCATCTCCACAGTCGGATTCTGTTAAAAGAGGAGAAGTTTCGATTGTTCAACCTGCTTCCCAGAAACACGTACAGGCTCCTTATGAAAGTAAAGCCACGCTCCTTGGAAAATGAGTTCTGGTGGTGGTGCGATCACATCTATTACTATTTATTATTATTTGTATTCATTACTATTATTATTATCTATTGTTATCAATCACACACCCTTTACTCTAAGGTCTCAGGGAAGGTTACAGTTAAAAACAACTTACTATCACAAAAAAGGAAGCTAGGAGTCTGTACAGGCAGCAACTCTCCAGGTGTGTGCAAACTGCTTGTACGGTCCGAAGGTCAGGGTCTGCATGGTCTGAAGGAGCATGCTTAGCACATAAAAAGAGACCTGTCGGATCAGACCAATGGCCCATCTAGTCCAGAGGCGTAACATGGGTTGCTGGTGCCCGTGACGGGGCAAGTGTTGCAACCCCCCCCCCCCGTGGCCTGGGCAGCAATCAGTCCCTTTGCCGGCCGGCGTCTAATCAAGGGAGATTCTCTCCTTGCAAACTAGCCCCAACCTGGGAGCAGTGATAAGGCAGAGAAATGCAAAGCCAGGAGCGCCGCTGCCCCCTTGCCCTCCCGTGAAAGTCATCTCAGTTGCTTCATCTGAGCTGCGGCACGGATTTCCCAGTGCACAGGAATCGGGACCCATCGGGAGACCACTTCCCTTTCTGATGATGTTGAAGATCCTGTAACATATCTATTTTTTAAATTTGTGGGGTGGGCTGGTGTGTGTGTGTGTGTTGGGGAGGGGGAGATATACGCCTGGCATGCTTGCACTTTCCTCCTGCCTCCCATTTATCTCTCCTTGCATGAAGAAGCCAGAAAAGATGACAGATCTGTGACCTCACTTGCGCTGAGCCGCTGCCGCAATACTTTACTGAAGCTTAGAATAAATTATCTGGAAAACCGAATCGATAAATCCATAAACCGTTTTCCATCTACTGAGCCAAAGGACGTTATTTTGATAAAGGGAATTTTTAAGTGGACTAAGTCTATTTATGCTAACGGGCGACGCTGTGTGCTCATTTGAAAAAAAAAAACAAAACCTCCTCTCCCAGGCAAGTCAGCTCTGGGCTACCTCCCAGAAATAATGGCATCACCCCCGCCCCCTAAACTCTTCCCTCCCCAAAATCTAGCTTATGAAGCGGAAAGCAGAAGCGGAAAGTATGCAAGGAGCCTCGGGACGTACCTCTGGACCAAAGGCAGGGGGAGAAAGTTGAGCGTCGAGGTCATATCCAGCCCACAGTCGAGCATAATGGTGGTCGATTTGAACTTGAGGACGTTGCATGGCAGCGTTGGGTGTCCGGACAGGCAGTACTAAAGGAATGAGATGGGATCCAATAAATAACCAGCCCCAATAAAAAGCAAAAGGAATTCGCAGGCCTGGAAAGGAGGGAAGAAGCTTTGCCAACCAGTCTGCTGCCCAAGAATCCTCGCCGTATTTTTAAACAATCTCATAACAGTTCAAGGTTAGCATGACCTGCCCCCCCTTCTCTTTGACACTTATTCACTGAGCAAAATTTACACAGCGCTTGATCACAAGGAGGCAGTTTACCAAAAAAGAGAGGAAAACAAAAATGTAAAGACACAGAATCAAAAACAAGCCTTCTGTAATGCACTATATTTCTCGCAGAGCAGCTGTTAAACTATGGTGAGCAGGTATTTGAATTTGCTCCAGAACAGTTAGCATTTCAGTAACTATTGTGTGGCAATTTGCATTGTATTTTGTTGAACAGCAACATGGAGCATTGACACTGGACAGCAACTGCTTCATTTGAGGAACTATGGCTTCTCTTAACTCATTTGTTACTTCACCTATGTATTTGAGGTGGGCTTCATTGGATCATTCACTTCCGGCTAGACTGGTGACTGGGAGTGGCCGCCGAGACCGTATAACACTGGTACTGAAAGACCTAAATTGGCTCCCAGTACGTTTCCGAGTGTGGCGCTGTGGTCTAAATCACCGGGCCTAGGGCTTTCCGATCGGAAGCTCGGCGGTTCGAATCCCCGCGACGGAGTGAGCTCCCGTTGTTCGGTCCCAGCTCCTGCTAACCTAGCAGTTCGAAAGCACGTCAAAGTGCAAGTAGATAAATAGGTACCACTCTGGCGGGAAGGTAAACGGTGCTTCTGTGCACTGCTCTGGTTTCGCCAGAAGTGGCTTAGTCATGGTGGCCACATGACCCAGAAAAACTGCCTGCAGACAAATGTCAGCTCCCTTGGCCAGTAAAGTGAGATGAGCGCTGCAACCCCAGAGTCATTCGCGACTGGACTTAACTGTCAGGGGTCCTTTACCTTTTTACGTTTCTGAGCACAATTCAAAATGTTGGTGCTGACCTTGAAAGTCCTAAATGGCCTCAGCCCAGTGTACCTGAAGGAGCGTCTCCACCCCCATCATCCAGCCAGGACACTGAGGTCCAGCTCCAAGGGCCTTCTGGTGGTTCCCTCCCTGCAAGAAGTGAGGTTACAGGTAACTAGGCAGAGGGCCTTCTCGGTAGTGGCTCCTGCCCTGTGGAATGCCCCTCCCATCAGTTGTCAATGAAATAAACAACTATCTGACTTTTAGGAGACATCCGAAGGCAGCCCTGTTTAGGGAAGTTTTTAATGTTTGACATTTTATTGTGCTTTTAATATTCTATTGCGAGCTTCCTGGGCAGGGTATGTATGTATGTATGTATGTATGTATGTATGTATGTATGTATGTATAAATAAATACATAAATAAATAAACAAACCGTAAATAAATACAGGAGCATCACAAATGTTAGTCCGAGCAACCATGGCGACAGAAGTGATTTAATAATGGAACTTTTTCACATTTATTATTGGAAACTTCCTAGTGAGTCCATCTCATGAAAAGTATTAATAGAAAGGGCAAGTCACATGCAACAGGAATGCTGCTCAGGTTTACTAGTCTATAGTCTACATATCTATTACATGTGTGGCAATGATGCTCCTATCACTGACTGGCTAAGCTGCAGTAATGGCTCAAAATGTTCAGCAACTCAGTGAATGGAGCTCGTTTCAGTCCAGGTTCTGTGAGGGAAGGGGATGTTGTCAGTTTGGATGGGACACTTCTCCAGATGGGAAAGTGTTTAGGATACTGCCTTTCGCATGGGCTTAGGACCTCAATGTCAGAGGCTGGACCCAACCTGGGTACAGACAGCCTCTCCTCAACTTCACTGAAGGATCCTGATAGCTCACTTCAGATGCAACATTACCCAGGGATTGGTGTAAGGTCAGGGGCTCCTGGTCCTCCTCTGATGAGGAGACCCCTGACTGGGGCATGACACCCATCCCTGGTCTAGACCTTAAGAGTTGTGGCTTCTCCTATCACGGCAGCCTCATGACTTGGAAAATCTAAGAGGGGTGCAAAAAAAGAGGGGCAAAGTACTATTAATTGTGCTTTTAATTCTGTTGGGAGCCGCCCAGAGTGGCTGGGGAAATCCAGCCAGATAGGCAGGGTAGAAATGATTAATAATAATAATAATAGCAGAAGGAGCAGAGCTCAATTTCACAATTTGGTCTGAACTAACTGAGCCACTAGGTCTTTGCAAACAAAAAGAACCCTTTTGCAAAGAGCAGGATCACCAGAAACTATGTACTAGCAGAAACAGCTGGAGTGCAAGATATATCGTTCTCGGTTCTATCGCCAAAAGCCTTCGTTGGCAGAGGAGGGCAGGAAATAAGACCAAGTGTTTGTCCAAAGTTTGGGCAGTCAGATGCCTGGGGACAACCTTGCAGAAGAGGCAGGTTCATGCAACCACTTAAGAGGTATTGATGGGAACATAGGTTGACGCTAAGCGGAAAAGCATTACCCATCGCCCAAGATGGAAAAGAGGGAAATCTCAACGAGGGAGGAGATCTTGATCTCTGACTGTGCCAAAGCAAAGAAGGCTGGCCTATTCCCTTAAGTACATTACCAGAGAGCTCTTTGAGACTCAAATAATACCAAACATATGAAATCATAATATGCAAACATGGGTGCATTTGTGTGCGAGGCAGAAAAATGCAAATGCAAATACGGTGAGAGTTAAGGCAAAGAGAATGCAGGCAACAAACGCTAATCCACTTGCTGGTGAAATCACTCCAAACGTTCTATACCAGGTAGAACACACATTTTTTTAAAAAAATCATTTCATTGTCTACAGTTTTATGGTTTGGACTTTTGATTTAAAACAAGAATTACGTGTGGCATTTATGAACGCCCATATAGCAGAAATACACAATAATCACACACAGAGTGAAATAATAGGAAGGGGGGCATGATGACACAAACTACACACCATTCACACATACTGTAATCCTATGCCTGCTTTCTCTGAAATAAGCCTCACTGTGTTTGATAGGGCTTAAGGTAAAGGGACCCCTGACCGTTAGGTCCAGTCGCGGATGACTCTGGGGTTGCAGCGCCCATCTCGCTTTACTGGCCGAGGGAGCCGGAGTACAGCTTCCAGGTCATGTGGCCAGCATGACAAAGCTGCTTCTGGCGAACCAGAGCAGCGCATGGAAACGCCGTTTACCTTCCCGCCAGAGCGGTACCTATTTATCTACTTTCACTTTGACGTGCTTTCGAACTGCTAGGTTGGCAGGAGCTGGGACCAAGCAACGGGAGCTCACCCTGTTGCGGGGATTCGAACTGCTGACCTTCTGATCAGCAAGCCCTAGGCTCTGTGGTTTAACCCACAGCGCCACCCGCATTCCTTGATAGGGCTTACTACTTTGCAAATCTCCTGCAGCCATTAAATAGAGAGTAAAATTCACACCAGGGATGAGGAACCTCCAGATGCTATCCTGACTTTTCTGCAGTTAAATTGCATGGGGTCGTCCCCCCCAGCCCTGAGGGGTTCTAAGATTATGAGAGGGGGGAGAAAACCCTCTCTCCTCCTCCTCCTCCTGTGTGTTTTAGATTCTAAACCCGTGGGGAATGATTTGTGCTGCAGTTTAATTTTTGCACAGCCCCTAGAAATTTTAAAGCATTTTTATAATAATAATAATAATAATAATAATAATAATAATAATAATAGTATCACAGAATTGTAGGGGTTGGAAAGGATCACGAGGGTCATCTAGTCCAACCCCCTGCAATGCAGGAATCTTTCACCCAACATGGGACTCGAACCCGCAACCCCAAGCTTACGAGTCTCATGCTCTACAGACTGAGCTATCCCAGCATAATAATATTAGGCACAAATGGTATGATAGAGGATCGGGGTGTCTTTTAATGTTAAATCTATGCTGTAAGGAACCCTCAGATCTGAAATTCTGCGTTGGATTTAGGACTACGAGTATGTATTATTACCCCTGGGGATCATTGAGGAAGCAATGGCTGTTCATCTGGTTTGTTTCTGGTGGAGAGGCAAGATGTTTTCACATGTGAGAATTAAATTAGCTGTACTTAAAGTAAGAAAGTACATGTGATTTTAAAATATCTCTCTTCCCCAATGTCTCCTACAATGGCTTAAATAAAAAGATGCATCTTCCAGGATCGAAGTCAAGGTAGTGATGTTAAATTCTCGAGAATAATCTTTTGGAGAATATTACCGAGAATATTCTCAATTAATGAGAATATTAGAGAATTTTCATTTACAGTAGGAGAATATTCATTTTAATGCATTGAAAATGATATAATTAGTTAATATACATGTTTATTCATGGGTAAACTTGTTCAGGTGGCAACCCAAAACTGTACAGATACTGTTATTCAATGGGGCAACGCAGTGAATTCACATTCTGCAGAATATTCTCACCTCACATCACTAAGTCAGGGTCCCTCTAGCCTAGCAAGCTGCTCCTAACAGCGGCCAGCCAGACTCTTCTGGAAAGCCCTCAAGCAGCTCACCCACTGCTTGCCCCCAACACCAAGTTCTCAGAGGTAGACTGCTCCCAATATGGAGGTTCCATTCAGATAGTATTGTGATTTCCCCTCTACAGATGTAACGCTGGTCCTGTTGTCCTTTACCAATCTGTCTAATCGTCCCACAAAGCAGGGAATGGGGAAAATGCGGATCTCCAGATTTTGGGAGACTTGCAATTCCCATAATCCCTGGCCATTGCCAGTGCTGGCTGTGAACGATGGGAGTTGGGAATTCAACATCACAAGGGGCCACAACTGTTCCCCATTTCTGCTTTAAAGTCATCTTGTAGCAGGGAGTTCCACAAGCTAATATGTGTTTTGCATGAAATACTTGCGTTTGAATTTAAGACCAACCATCAATATTCACACAAGACACGAATGATATGCGACGGACACTAAAACGGTGATTTCTTTGGAGTCGTGCAGCTACTATAAAACCCGGGGCTCATAAATCCAGAGATTCCCCCTTCTTTATAGGAAAGCTGCAAGATTCTCAGCTAAAGCATCCCTGTCAGAGAACCTCCAAGGAAGAAATGAGGCTCTTTCATATATAATATGAATAATAATAGCCACCAGATTAAATCTCCCCAGTCCCCACCCTAAAGGGAGCCAAGGTCTACCTTGCAGGGTTGCAGGGCGTGTGTGTGTCCCCCTCATGCCGGTCCCCCGCCTCCCAACCAGCCACCCCAACTCACCAGCTTCATGCTTCACCCGGCTGTTATTTGCTGAGGACCGTCCCCTTTCCCGGCCTAGGCCTCTTCTCCCCCTCAAAGCACGCTGGGATATGTAGTCTCTCCGTGGTGCCCTCCTCATCCCCGTCCCCGAATGAAGTCATGGGCAGCCGGCCGAAGAGCATGCCGGGAACCGTAGTCCCCTCTTGGCTGCGTCTCACCCCGACGCCAACCTGATCATCGCTCTCCCGTCTCCTGCCGCCCCATTGGCGCGGCGGCGGCGCGCGCGGGGGCCGCCGGGAGTCGTAGTCCCATCCCTCCCGGCCGGCGCCGGCCCCCTTGGGAAAGGAGGACTACAAATCCCAGGGCCTCCCCGCGGCGGCAGGTGGGAGCTTGGATGTTGATATCAACATGGCGCTTGTCAGACAGACAAAGGCAGCCAGTCTGGTCTGATTGAGCTCAGAGGGGAGCAGGGAGGAGTGGGAGGGTTTTTTCCCCCTTCCCTTCCTTGGGGGGCGCCAGGGGAAGCTAGGGCTGGGGGCTTGCAGGGCTTTGCACACACCCCTGGGCACACTGCCCCCCCTCATTGTATTGTTGCAGACCCCCCCTGCAAGGAAAAGGGGGAGAAACCCCCCCACCAAACCAACCTCTTTCCTTTTCTATATTTTGGGAGCCACCCCCCTCCATACCCCACAACTCCTGCTGTTCAATGGTCAAGTGGAGAAGGAAGAGAGCAGGACCCAAAGGTGAGTTGTCCTTTTGGCAGGGAAGGGCATGATCTGGGGTGGTGAGTTGGGGGGTGGGGGTGGAAGTGATATTGCAAAAGGGGAGAGGAAAGCGGGACATGACTTCCACCACCTCTTCCTCTCTTCCCCCCCTCACCTCTTTTTGGGGGGTTCTGGTGGGAGGAATTCATTGCAACCTTTGGGAGTTTGGAGGGGGGTGGGAGGGAGGTGGCAAAAAGTGGCTCTTTTAAAAAATGCACCCTAAGTAACTTTTGTGGGGTATGAGAATTTTTAAGAGTCAATGGAAGGAGGGGGAATGTTTTTCCTTCTGAGTTTCGTGTGTGGCGGTGAAGTCTTTTGCAAATACCTTTTTTTTAAAGGGGGGGTTATTTCTTATTTTTTTTAATTTTGGGTGGGGAAGTTTTTAAAAACCCAATGAATATGGGTGTGCCATCCTTTCCCATTGAAAGGTCTGGTTTGGGGGCAAAAAGAGGTGGGGATGAAATGCCTGGTTGGGTGCTTGCTCATGATCACTTATCACTGGTTCGTAGTTGCCTCTTATCTCACTTTAGCCATCCTTTTGGGAAGCAGGCAAAGTGAAATGAAAGGTTGCATTTGCCTGAAAATCGTCTTGATGTGCTCATATGTCTTGAGTGGTTTTCGTGCTCCTGAACTGGGTTGAGAGACGGTTGTCGGTGATGCCGATCATGTTTATTCTGGATTAATTACTTGAAAGGGAAGATGTGGTGTTGTCTGGATTTTAGTTTGCATTTTCCCATCCCAAGCATCTGAAAACCTTAGGCTTAACAGAGAGCCCTGATAATCTTTGCATTGAATTAGCCAGGCAAAGCCACACCAGTCTGACATGATTGTTTCCTAACAAATGTGTTCTTGCTTAGGTCAAGGTGGTGATCCCTCAGGGCATGAGAAAAGTCAAAGAGGGATGCTTCTCTCTCCTTCAGTGCAAACCACATGAACAAAAAAAATCCTGTTTTGCATGATGTGTGGGATTTGAATGACTTGTGTGTGGTGATGGCAGGATGGTTTCTGCTTGCTACTTTACGGCTAGGGTTTGCTGGGATCTTAGGAGCCAGACCAATGACAAATTATTTTTTGATGATCTTGCAGGGCAGCTGTCTTTATCTTGATGGTCCTGGTACTTTTCAGAGTGCCTGAAATGGGGAATTATTATTATTAATATTTTAAGAAATGAAAATAAGGATATGAGGTTGGGAGGTGGGGTTTCATGTCTGCCAAGTCTTGCTGGGGAATTGGGCTCAGTACCGGCTGGGGCAACTGATGCTCTGCTTATGGGCAGCTTTAGCTACAGCTGCATTAATCTCAAACTTTCCTATTCCTCTTGCCTTGAGTGCACTTAAATGAGCTGAAATGTTTTGACCTCACTGAGTTGTGGACTGGACTGTGCAGGAAGCAGGGAAGTTTTTCGACACACAGAGCTTGTGCTGAAGAAGCTGTTCTATAATTTTTTTCTTTTTGGCATGATGAGAATGTCAGTATGCAAAATGTGCACAGGTTGAAAAGGGAGAAGGTGCTTCTTAAGGTTGCTGATGGGTCTGTGTCAGGATACCTGAGACACCAAGGCTAAAAGATCCTCCTCAAAGAAGAGAGGATGACAAGCAGAAGGTGTGAACTGTTGCTGCATCCAGACCTTTAGAGGGAGGGGTTGGGCATATTGGCTTGGTACAGGAGAAATGAATGCCTTAGTCTTAAGGAAACCAAGGCAATTTGTATGGCACTTGGATGTCATAAGATTTTCGTCCCTTTTACTCACATAATATTGCTGATTCAGACCTTGTTTGGAACGTGGGTAAAGGCTGCTTTCTGCGCTATGCGCACCTCAGATGTTTCTGGGGCTGGTCTCCAGCACCTAAAATCTGATGCAAGCGCCTAGGAGTTTTGAAAGTTTTCCTTCCCCACCTCTCAGAAAGTTAAGTGCCTCCAAATCCAGTGGGACGGATTTCACGATGCATCCTTCCAAGATGTGTGAGGATAATGTAAATGAACCATTGAGATTAAGCCCCATGGAAGTCAGTAGGATTTACGTCTGCGTATGCTTGGTTAAGATTGCACTGTTCGCCATGAGATCATTAGCAGTGCAGCTCTATTCATGTTTACTTAGAAGTCAGGTCCTTTGAGTTAGTTCATTGGGGGGGGTGTTATTCCTAGATAGGCTACAGCCCTATACACACCAGTCTTGGACGGAACACCAATTCCTACTCTCAACCTTTTTTTCACCTGCACCCTAGGGATAGCAACACTGATCCACCTTACAGGGTTGTTTGTAAGGGTTACTAAGGGAGAAAATGGGGAGCTCTTTGAACACCCAAAAGCATTATTCTAGTGCTAAGCTGTAGTATTTCTATTTTCTAGACTTGCATCCTATCTGTAAAATAGGAAGGTGGGTGAGAAAGTGAGGCCTTGATGCTCTTATCTCCATGGGTAATCTGAATAAGTATTATTATTTTTAAATCCTCTTGTGTGCCTTGGCAGGAGGAAAATATAAAGGAGGGGCTGCCTTGAAAACTGCTCGTTCTTTTTTCATTGAAGCATCACCTGTTATGCCCAAATAGGACCAGACTTTCCTGATGGGGTTTAAAAGGCTCATCCTGTGGGAAGTGAGCTTTTTCTACTTCTGTTTGGGCAGCTGTCTTTTGGCTGTGTAAGTACGGTAAGAGAGACTGAGGTTAAAAGATGAGAGGGTGGGAGACTGGAGAAAGGTGTGACTCTCAACCTAATGAAGAGAAATCATGTTTTGAATTAGCCAGGAAGCACAGAATGAATTCAGACAAAGAGGCAGCATTTCTGGTTGAGTGTTCAGAACCGGATTGGTGATGTTTTGCTCTATGCCTCTGACTGACATTGCATTAGACCATTGGATTACCAAACCTGCCATCATAATGTATTTATTTAGAGTGGTGTTTGGTTTTTTTTTTAAATATAATATCCCTCTTCAGTCAGAAAGAGTGCCTTACAAGTGTTAGCAATACGGCAGTCCCAGCACTTGGGCTTGCCATCTAAAAGAAGTAGCAGAAAAAAGAAAAGGCACTGGGAGGAGTATACTGGCTGCTCTGACGGGCAGCTGCTCTCCAGGGTCTTGGGCAAAGATCTTCCTTAGTGACTGCATTGCAGGGGGGTTGGGCTAGATGACACTTGGCGGTCCCTTCCAGCTCTACAGTTCTATGATTCTGTGACTGCTACCAGGGATCCCCGTTAGATTGCACCTGTGACTTCTGGCAGGCAAAGCATGTGCTCGACTGACGTTTACAAGGGTTGCAGCAGCCCAACCTTGGTCATATTCCCCGGTGCCACAAATGAATGGCCAAGGCTTGCTGTGGGCTTCTAGTGGCTGGTTTGCTGCTGAAAGTCAGCTGCTGTTTGGATAACAAGTTAGCTGTGAACTGAAGTCACCCCCTCTCCAAAAAAGAGAGAGAGAGGAAGCCTAGTTAATGTCTGGCAGCGTTTCCCTGACCTTGGGAGTTGTACCTAAACGCCATTGTTTTCCAAGCTGCTTTCCAGCTTTCTATTTTCTTAGTGCTTTCTGGAAGGATAAAAATATTTGCCGTGCATTTGAAGCTGATGGGTAAACCCCAGCTAGCTAAAGCAGAGTTTTGCAGATTGCAATGGTATAAATCTCTCTTGGCTGCTGCTGTCGTCGCTTGTATGCTGTGCTTGGAATAAAACGCTGGCTTTTCTGAAAGCCTGTACCTTTCCCTTTCCTTTCTTTTGGTTATTGTGGAGTCTGCTCCATTTCCACAGGGCCTGAGCTCACTTCCTGAGTTGAGGGCAGCCTGGGACAGGACAGGGCGATCGAGATGAATCGCTTCCACCCCTGTGGAAGATCTGAGGGACTCTTAACCATGAGTTCATCTTTGACTGTGAGCTCAGGCTTCACAGGATGAAGAAACAGGTTTTTGGCTGCACCATGCATCCCCAGAAACAATCATGGGAACTGTGGTTCCTTAGTGCTGCTGGGAGTTGCAGCTCTGCGAAGGGGTTCCCAGGATTCTTTGGGAGAAGTCATGTGCTTTAAATGTATTGGTTTGTGTGCACTTAGTTACCTCTCTTCCATTGTCTTCCAAACGCTCTTTTTCTTTGAACCGCTTTAAGCCCCCTCTCCAGGCCTTGCCATAGGTGAAAGGAAGTCACTAAGTACATACGGCCTCATTTGCTAACATTCATCCCTTGTTAGCCTTCCCTCTCCTGCCCCCTCCACTTCCTCATTTGTTCCCCTGCTGGTGTCAAACTGTAGGTTTGTAAGCTCCTTGGGGCAGAGGCTTCTCGTAGTCCCGTTTATGTTAAAAAATGCATTGTACGGATGGGGCTGTGTGTATAAAAGAATACGTTGTGTTTCCAATCTGCTGACCTCATCCTAAAGAACACATGAATCCTGCTGGATCAGACCAAAAAGTACATGCAATCTGTGAAATGCTAACAGATACACAGTGCATTGAATGTGGTTTTTAAGCTCGTTGAACATGACTAGTCTACGCATACTACTGTTCTTCCCACACAGCAGGAGAAGGTAGACTGGGATCTACTGGCAAATCTTTTGTTAGGGTTACTGGCCCCCACTAAGGGCAGTGACAACAAAAGTATCTTATGGGAAGACCACTAGCCAGGAGGAGTGGGCATTTGATACTCTGAGGCTGGAAACAAATCCTTAGGCTCGGAATGTGCTCAGAGGCACCCTTTTCTTTAACTCTACCTGCACGTCATTCGCACCTGATTCTGGTTGGCGGGTCTTGGTTTTCTAATAAGAATCACAGTAGGTTACGCAAGCCGGAATCTTGCCCACCCCCCTGTTGCATAGCACCCACTGCCCAGCTGTTAAAAACCTCCTATTTGGGAAACCTCCTCTCCTGTTGCTTTTCAATAACTGTAGGGGGGATGACAGGCATTGAGCAGGTCTGCTCAGGTTGTGGACATCTGTGCCTGGACCCTTCAGACCATGCGGGCATGTACTAGAGCAGGGGTCGGCAAGGTTCATTCCAGCGGAGATCCCTCCGTGGGCTGGATTGCGCGCGAGTGTGACTGCGTGCGTCTGCGATTTCCGGCATCTGCGTCTGCGCAGACATGATTTCCGGTGCTATGGAAGCTAGTCCCTGCACCGTGCTGCGCCGGTTTAGCACAGTGCAGGGACAAGAGATCTCTTAATGCTCACAGGTAGAATTAAGTTGAAAGAGCAATAAATGAGCAGGCGGCTGTGTCCCCCGATTTCCATGGCACTTTCCCTCTAGTAAGTGTGCCTGGGGTGGCATTGTTGCAGCGTGATTCCATGCATGTCTGGAGAGGACAACATCCCAGCTCTGTGGATGTATCCTCAAGATAACTAACTCGGTAATAAAACTACCCCTCTTGCACTTTTTAACTTACTTGCTTCGCAGGCTCAAAACTCACTTGCTCCTTGCGTCCCTGTTTGTAGATGATTTCCCCCCCAATCCATTTTTTACGGCCAGTGCGAGTCCAGGAGATGACCTCATCGCTTCAGGCTAATGAATGCTGAACAGAAGGGCGTTTTAAAACATTTTTTTTTTTCTGGGTGCAAGCAATGTCAGATCCCATACTTGTGATCTGGAGCTGGGTACTGTTTTTTTATTATTATTAAATGTTTTAGGGAAGAGGTGGCTGTTTAACAAGGGCAGTGTTGATCCTGGATTTGGGATGGGCGTAAGGGGCTGGTCCTGTTGCTGCCCTTGAAGCTGACCCAGAAACTCCAGCGGGTGCAGAATGCTGCAGCGAGACTCCTTGCGGGGTCTTTGCCGCGGGATCACATTCATCCAGCGCTATACCAGTTGCACTGGCTCCTGGTGGAGTACAGGACCAAGTTTAAGGTGCTGGTTTTAACCTTTAAAGCCCTATACGGCCTAGGACCCTCATAGCTATGGGACCGCCTCTCCTGGTACGCCCCACGGAGGACCTTACGATCTGCAAATAATAACACCTTGGAGATCCCAGGCCTTAGGCTAACCTCAACCAGGGCCAGGGCCTTTTCGGCCTTGGCCCTGGCCTGGTGGAACTCTCTGCCACAAGAGATCAGGTCCCTGCAGGATTTGACATCTTTCCGCAGTGCCTGCAAGACGGAATTGTTCCGCCAGGCCTTTGGTCAGGGCTCAGCCTGGCTCCCCTTCTCATTTTGTATAAGAACTAGTATGAAAGAGGCCTCCCAGCATTCTCACAGGCCCATATGAGATCAGCGTAAACAGTTGGGCCTGATGAGCACTTAGTGTTCCCAACCCTAACCCTACGAAAAGCCATCTAATTAGATTTTAATTTGATTTTGACCTGTTTTTAGGAGGTAGTTTAATTATTGCTTGGTTTTATACCAATGTTAGCCGCCCTGAGCCTGACTTCGGCCGGGGAGGGCGGCATATAAATAAAAGTTTGTTTGTTTGTTTATAATGCTCAGGAAAGAATTCTGTCTACCTGTCCTGCAAAAGGTCCCAAGGTGGGTTCTTTGGGATGTCCTCTCTGCATATGGGTGATGCAGTGTTCAAGTTGTGAAAGAGGAGCCTCGGCTGGAGAGAGGAGGGAGAGAAACTGCTGGCTCATGGGCTCCCATCACCGTGGAAGGCTGGTCCCATGATAGGAGCAGCTCATTTCTGCAGTGCTTATCAGGTGCTGGGCTTGCGTGTGTTGCCGTTTCCTTCCTAAGGATCGGGAAGCTGGCCTTTATTTCTCCCAGGAGGGCAGAAATAAATCCGTCCGGAATGTCGCTAGCAACGCATCGGTGTTTTCGGGGCTGGCGGGCAGTGCTGGGAATGGTTTGGAAGTTGGGAGTCCTTAGTAGGGATGCCCGAGGAACCTGTTCGCTGCAAATCCCAGTATGAGTTGCATGTTTTGGAACACAGCTCACCCTTGGGATTTGGATTTCCTCTCCAGATTTCGCGGTGCAGCTATCGGCTCCAAGATAGGGGATTATAAACCGTTTTAGGGTAAAAGACGCTTAGAAATGCATACTTTGGGGGGGCGGAGCATCTTCAGTGCCTGCTCCACACTCCTCCCCCCCAAAAAAACTTATTCTTATTTAAAAGAGCTTTTGTAGCCCACTGAACACCTTTTTCCAAAAGCTCTCTTAAAATTATTTATTGTTTGTTTGCTTGCTTTGCTTCCGGTGCATTGCAATACCCTGCCCCCTTCACAACTTTGATGAGTTATTGGCAGCTATGATTCATCCCTGTCATGCAAGGCAGACGGTATGTGCATGTTCCTAAAAGGTCGTCTCACCCCTTATGCACCTAATCGATCAGCCGAGAGCCTCCTGCGATGCCATCTTACCCGGAAGTCCATTGCACACAATGTAGGAGCCAAGCCTTGAGTGTTTGGAATTCCCTCTCCTTGGATATTAGGCAGGCTCTGTCTCAGCCGTCTTTTAAGGCACCTTGTCAAAGACCTCCCTCTTCCCACAAGCTTTTTAAGCTGAGCTCTTTCCTGGTGTGCATCCACACTGGAACTGTGCTGAAAATGTTTTAATTCCTTAATCGTTAGCCTGTTCATCGCCCTGGGCTGAATATATTGGCTTACAATATTTTGTATGCTCAACTTCTGTGGAGTGACAATCAATATTGCAAGTTTCCCCTCCCAAAATTGTAAAACCCAACAGCAGCCACAAACGCCAATCATGGAATCCAGCATTTCCCATTTTCCTGCTGAACATGAGCTGCCACATGACCTGGAAGCTGTCTGCAGACAAACACCGGCTCCCTCGGCCTATAGAGCGAGATGAACGCCGCAACCCCAGAGTCCACAACTGGACCTAACAGTCAGGGGTACCTTTACCTTTAACTTTACAGTGGTGCCTCGCAAGACGAATTTAATTCGTTCCGCGGGTCAATTCGTTTTGCGAAAAATTCGTCTTGCGAATCGCGGTTTCCCATAGGAATGCATTGAAATTTCTTTTTTTTTTTTGCCCATAGGAACTCATTAATTAAATTTCAATGCATTCCTATGTGAAACCGCAATTCGCAAGATGAATTTTTCGCAAAACCAATTCGTCTTGCGAGTCACCATCAGATCGCAAGACGCATTCGTCTTGCGAAAAATTCATCTTGCAGGGCATTCGTCTTGCGAGGTACCACTGTACCTTTATCAGACACCTTTCCCAACACCTCTTAAGTACCCATCAGCCAAAGAACAATAAAAATCTTTACACATCCTTGCCCTCAGGACTTGTCCGGAGATGGGCTTTCAGAGCACCTGACTTGTTAAACTGCCTCTGCGGATGTCTAGTGTTGCCCCCCCCCCCGTCACTCCCTGGGTGGGGGGCTGTGTTGGGGAAATATGGCGGGATGCCCTGTTCCTGCTGCCTACGTGACTTCCTGCTTCTTGGTTCATGGAGGGAGGTGGAGCCCAAATTCACCTTTTTTAAAGGGTTAAAATGGAGAGTTAGAATCATAGAATCATAGAGTTGGAAGAGACCACAAGGGCCATCCAGTCCAACCCCCTGCCAAGCAGGAAACACCATCAAAGCATTCTGGACATATGGCTGTCAAGCCTCTGCTTAAAGACCTCCAAAGAAGGATACTCCACCACACTCCTTGGTAGCAAATTCCACTGCCGAACAGTTCTTACTGTCAGGAAGTTCTTCCTAATGTTTAGGTGGAATCTTCTTTCTTGAAGTTTGAATCCATTGCTCCGTGTCCGCTTCTCTGGAGCAGCAGAAAACAATCTTTCTTAAGATTGTTTAAAGTATGGATTTTCTACGAATTTATAAAGCTAGGTATCTTCCCTGAGCTGTCAAGTTGAAAGGATACATTCAGGTATAATATTTGTAACATTGAAACAACTTTAAAGATGCGTCGTTGTCGCCCCCCCCCCCGTCATTTCCATAACAAGTCCTTCCAGGAGATGCTGCTGGGGCTTGAAGCTGGGACCTTCTGCATGCCAAGCAGGTGTTCAGCTGCTGAGCTATGGCCAAAATAAGCAGGTGTGTTTGGTCTGTCTGTCTGTCTGTCTGTCTGTCTGTCTGTCTGTCTGTCTGTCTCTCTTTCTCCATTCACAATCCTGCCTGGAATCGCAGGCGGTTTTTCTTCCTCCTCCCATCACTGCCAGATCACGCTGGGACAGAGTTCTTTAGCAGCAGGCAGGAAACTTTCTATTAATTGGGAATCTCCTTGGCCGGCTCAGGCATTTGCGTGTTGGAAGTTGGCAAGGATGCGTTTCGAGGAGGAGAGAACAAGTTCATACAACGGGGTCAGTTCTCTCGATAATTTTTGGAGCCGCGCTTCCTCCCTGTCGGAAGACTTATCTGAGATGAAGTGCTTCAAACAAGGACCAGGAAAATGCCCAGAGGGCTGGGGGGGGGGAAGTGGGGGAGACTGTTAATTGCATTTGGGGGGGCAGCAACAAAAGACTGTTTAGCAGCACCACGGTTTCGGCAGACTAAAGTAAAACTCCCCTCCAAAGTGAATGGGAGCAATTGCGTTCCTAACAAACCTAATAAGGGATTTTTGTTTGGGAATGACAAGATCCTGGCTTTCTCAGACTTCGAGAAATGGGTTTAGTGGGTGAAATTTTCCACTTCCCATACCGGAAGATACCCCATAGCGATGTGAATAAAGTTTGGAGCTTTCCAGGGGTTTTAAATAAAGTCACTGTCCTTGCAGAGAACGTCTTAATGAATAAAGCAGTACAGTATAACAGATTCAGGGAGAAACGATGGGGGTCGGAGCTTGGAAAAAAACAGTATACTTGCCTCTCTCTTTTTTTGGCCAACAAATATTTCTGCATAAGATTCCTGGGTGGCTGCCAAGGGCAAAGGGCTGTGTAAAAAGCAGAATCGCAGCAAGGTCTGCTGTTGCCTGTGGGCAGCCTTGATGGGCTGAAAGCCAGGGGTCCCTTGTCTACCAGATCAGTAGCAGATGATGATGGGGGCTCAAGACCACGGCAGCTTAGCAGCCTAATTGAAAGTCTCCCGGGCAACTTTTTGAACAGCAGCGGGTTGATAAAATAGGGGAGGAGGTGATTCTGTAGAAGCTCCCTCGGAAAGCGCAACAGGAAAGGAATCCTGGTTTTTTAAAAAATATATTATGCTACCACTGTTTCTATTTATCTACAAAGGATACAGTGTTAGAAACTCAGATATATAAGCCAAGTGGTACCTTAAACCTAGATTACCCAGGTAAGGGACCCAGGTGGCGCTGTGGTTAAACCACTGAGCCTAGGGCTTGCTGATCAGAAGGTCGGCGGTTCGAATTCCTGTGACGGGGTGAGCTCCCGTTGCTTGGTCCCAGCTCCTGCCAACCTAGCAGTTTGAAAGCACGTCAAAAATGCAAGTAGATAAATAGGAACCGCTACAGTGGGAAGGTAAACGGCGTTTCCATGTGCTGCTCTGGTTTGCCAGAAGCGGCTTTGTCATGCTGGCCACATGACCTGGAAGCTGTACGCCGGCTCCCTTGGCCAATAATGCGAGATGAGCGCGCAACCCCAGAGTCGGTCACGACTGGACCTAATGGTCAGGGGTCCCTTTACCTTTACCTTAAACCTAGATTACGCTCGCTACAACATAATGTCTAGGTGCCAGTTTTTTGTTTTTGCTTAGGACAAAATATTATTATTATTAATTATTGCATCTCAAAGTGGTTTACAACACATTAAAGTATCAAATGAAACAATCCAGGAAAAAAATATTCAAGCTTCAAGGAAAGTACAGTATTTCAAATCCTTCTCTAAGGAACATTTTGCTTTCCCCCTGCTTATTTATCTACTTACTTTATACAGCTTCCCCATACCTGTAGCAGAAGTACCGGTACTGTAAGAAGGCAGGGTGGTGCAGTGGTTAGGATGTCAGAGACTAGGACCTGGGAGATCAGGGTTCAAATCCCCACTCAGCTGTGAAGCTCGCTGGGTGACCTTGGAGTCAGTCGCAACAGCCTCTTCACCTCCCTTGCAGGGTCGTTGTAGGGAAGTCATTGATATCTTAAGGATGTAAAGTGAGTATTTTAAAATGTGAAACAGAAAGTCTAATAAAAAATTATATTCAGAGTTTGGGAAACCCTGCTGTCACAGTGGCTTCAGTTTGGTTTCAGTTTGGCTTGTTTACACATGGAGCAGAGTTTGTCCTAAACCATAGTTTCTAAGTAACAAACCAGCCCTACTGTTGGGGAAGTGGGGCAAGGTATCTCAATATCCTGGGACAATGCTTCCAGCTGAGAGGTAACTGTTTCATCGCACGGCTAGTTGGATTGAGCGAAGCCCTGCGAAGAGAACGGAAGGCCCTAGTCGCATCTGATCTTCCTCCTCAACCATCTTCCTTTGTTTAGAGCACGGCTTCCTAATTTAATACCATCCCAAAATAGTTTTCCTGCGAGCGAGACATGGGTGGCTGTTCTCTCCCCTACCCCCGCCACTGTTTGTGGTGTGAGAAGCTTTTTTGATTAAACACCGAAGGGGGAAAGATGGGAGAGTGTTCGCAAATAGATGCAATTTAAGTTTAAGATTAGCACATAAAACATTAGGGCTCTTTCCTCCTCTGTTACACAGCCATCCGGTCTTCAGGAGTGGGAAATCGTTCCTCTACTAGTTGGCCGACTGAAAATCTCACCGTGTAACTGTGAAATGCACACTTTTATTTTTATCCTGTGCCTGCGTTTTTTGTTTTATATATATATATTTTAAAAACCCACTGCACTTGCTAATGTGAAATTCTAGGTTCTGAGTTAACTCTGTTTTCTCTCAGATGTAGTTCTTCCTCGCGTGGGCCCTATTCATTTGCCGGCTCTGTTCACTGCATGAGAACAAGGCATCCTATAAATCTCATTTTTTGAAAAAACAACAACAACAAAGCAAGATTCTAGTCCTTATTGTGGCACAAAACAGCTTGGATGTATGTGGGTAGTTTATGGTGAAGGCTTGGAGTAAAACGTGAACATTTTCTGGTGAAGGGATGGAAGGTGCCTGGGGCACATAGAATCATAGAAGAGTAGAGTTGGGAAGGGACCCTGAGGGTCATCTAGTCCAACCCCCCTGGGGTGTGTACAGTGGCCAGGTATAACACCTTTTTAATGGGAGTTGCACTGTCTGTCAGTCTACTACTAGGCTGACCCGCTGCACTGCAGGAATCCCTGCTATAGGATCCCTGACAAATGGCCATCCAACCTCTGTTTAAAAACGTACAATGAAATCGGTGGCATACTTTGTATTGCAGTAAAATACTCAGATAGCACAAAGGGCTGGTCTGTCGGTGGTTGGACAACCCGGTGGCTAAAAAACATCCCTGTTTACCGTTCTCAACTATTGGTTACCTGCCCTTTCTTTTTATAATTGCCCAAAGCGGCCGACTTAAGCATATGAAACTTGCAAAACGGACTAAACATAGTAATATTGCAGCATCGCGATGGCATACCGGTTAAAAGCAGAGCAGCCTCTGAGAAAGTAGCAGGGCAGGGAACAATATTGCAGCATTCCTCAACCTGGTGTGTCTTCCAGATGTTTTTGGACTCATTCTGCGCTGCCAGGGGCTGATGGGGCTTGTAGTCCAATACACCTGTAGGGTGCCAGGTTGGGGGAGGCTGTTTGAAAAGGGAGCTGGTCTTCCTTTCGATGGGGATGAAAGATTCTTAGCCAAAGGCTTACCTGTCTGTAAGTTGAGTTAGTGTGATGTGGCCCTAAGAAACCCAGATATAGAATCCAGGCGCCAAATGTGTGATGCAGCAGCTAAAAAAGCCAATGCAATTCTGTGCTGCATCAATAGGAGTATAGCATCTAGATCAAGGGAAGTAATAGTACCACTGTATTCTGCTCTGGTCAGACCTCACCTGGAGTACTGTGTCCAGTTCTGGGCACCACAGTTCAAGAAGGATACTGACAAGCTGGAGCGTGTCCAGAGGAGGGCAACCAAAATGGTCAAAGGCCTGGAAACGATGCCTTATGAGGAACGGCTTAGGGAGCTGGGTATGTTTAGCCTGGAGAAGAGAAGGTTAAGGAGTGATATGATAGCCATGATCAAATACAGTATATAAAAGGATGTCATATAGAAGAGGGTGAAAGGTTGTTTTCTGCCGCTCCAGAGAAGCGGACATGGAGCAATAGATTCAAACTACAAGAAAGAGGATTCCACCTAAACATTAGGAAGAACTTCCTGACAGTAAGAGCTGTTCGGCAGTGGAATTGCTACCAAGGAGTGTGGTGGAGTCTCCTTCTTTGACAGTAAGAGCTGTTCCTGACAGAATTTGCTGCCAAGAAGTGTGGTGGAGTCTCCTTCTTTGGAGGTCTTTAAGTGGAGGCTTGACAGGCATATGTCAAGAATGCTTTGATGGTGTTTCCTGCTTGGCAGGGGGTTGGACTGGATGGCCCTTGTGGTCTCTTACAATTCTATGATTCTACGATTCTAGGTCTTTAAGCAGAGGCTTGACAGGCATATGTCAGGAATGTTTTGATGGTGTTTCCTGCTTGGCAGGGGGTTGGATTGGATGGCCCTTGTGGTCTCTTCCAACTCTATGATTCTATGAAATCTAGGTTAAGGCTGCCACAGCGACCTGTTTGCCAGGGGGTTGAATCAGATGACCCTTGGGGTCCCTTCCAACACTATGATTCTATGATCTCAGCTACATTGCTTGACTTATGACAATTCACTTGTCCCAGTATGCAAGGAGAAGCACGATCTGGAAATGGGAAGGGTATTA
This sequence comes from Zootoca vivipara, assembly GCF_963506605.1. Taxonomy (NCBI): domain Eukaryota; kingdom Metazoa; phylum Chordata; class Lepidosauria; order Squamata; family Lacertidae; genus Zootoca; species Zootoca vivipara. The sequence continues at coordinate 116,536,096 of NC_083278.1, read as the reverse complement.
ACTATGCACAAAGGCAGAGGTTTTGAAACTGGGGTAGTCTGTGGATTTCCACACAGGATTTTACTCTTGTAATGTGAGAGGGTTCCAGTGACTCCACTCGGCTTCCTGGTATCGATTCCGTCTCCTGCCATACAGGTCTTTGGAAATCATGATGGGAGCACAGTTTGAATCATAGCTGGGAGCTGCTGCTGACGCCGCTCATGAATTTCCCTTTGGCTCATTTGCCAGAGATAATTCTGACAAATTTGGGTGTCATTCCCTGGTCATGCTTGCTGGTTCTCGGTTTTGTCCACAGCCCACCCACTTTGTTACCTTCGTTGCATGCTGTGGATCCTGGTGGATGTCTATTTTTAGGACTTTGGTGGTCTGGAATAAGAGAGAGAATCATCCGTCTCTTCCCATTTATGAAGTATACAGGATTGCCTGAAGGAAGTTGTTACAGTGGAACGTAATCCGTTCTGGAAGGACGTTCGACTTCCGAAACGTTTGAATCCCGAGGCATGGCTTCCGATTGGCTGACAGCTAGGCTTTTTGCAGGTTGGAAGCCGTGTTGGACGTTTGGGTTCCAAGGAATGTTTGAAAACACTTCCTTCTGGGTTTTTGATGTTTGGGAGCCGAAACGTTTGGGAGCGGAGCGGTTTGAGAACCGAGGTTCCACTGTACTCGCTAAAGGCTATCAGGTACTGGGCTGTTCTTAATGTGAAGCGGTACCGGTTACCTTGTTGGGTAACTCAGAATTCATATATTACCAGTACTCGGGGACTGCAAGCAAAGAGCTCGCTGGCTAGTTCAAGGCAAGGCCAACCTATGACTTTCAGCCTTCCTTCACATTCCTTCTGCTCGGTTGCCCCTTAGCATTGCCCAGGTCACAATACTTCAGGGACAGTGGATGCCTCAGCTCGCTGAACTCCTCTCCTGTGCAATTCTGCCATCTCGGTCCTGCTAGGAGTCTAGGCTCAGGCTATACCTGGCAGTGCAATGTGCACTGGCTCCCTTACCCACAGTCCCTGGGGACCCAAATATTCCTTACTATTGTGTTCTCTTTTAGTTCCATTATTATTATTTTTTAAAGCACTGGGCCCGTTAACAGCCTTTGGTTCTCCATCTCTCTGTCTCCTTTATCTGATTGTCTAGCCACATTTTCTCTTTTGGCTTGCATCCCCTTCCTTCCTTCCTTCCACCTGTGAGCCTGGATAGCTCAGTTGGTGAGCATGGTGCTGATAATGGCAAGGTTGTGAGTTTGATCACTGTTTGGACAGCTGCATATTCCTGCATTGCAGGGGGTTGGACTAGATGATCCTCAGGGTCCCTTCCAACTCTACAATTCTATTTTCTTTCTTTCTTTCTTTCTTTTTCTCCCTCCCTCCCTCCCTATCCTCACTGCTCTGTCTCCCCTTCCCCTTTGTCTTAAGTCTCACTCTTATTTGCCTCCCATTGCCTCTCTTCACATTTCCTCCAGCCACCATGCTCTCCTGGGTTCCCTCTTCCTCTGCTTCCTTGCGTCATTTCGCGGGTCTCAGCCATCCCCACAAAGCTGCTCCGAAGGCCCATCACTTGGACTCATGTCAGGTTTAATCCCTGCAAGATCGACAAGTTCCCCTTCTCCCTCGGAAACGGGACTTCAGACATTCTGGCAAAAAAGAACCGAGAGTTGAGATGTTTGTGAACGTTCTGTGCTGTCGCCCCGATTCTGCTAATCCAGGCACGTCCAACAGGTAGATCGTGATCTACCAGTAGATCACTGAACGTCTGTAGTAGATCACTGGCTCTCCCCAAAGAAGCTCAACAACTATGGCTCAACATTTTTGCCCTGCAGCCCCATCAAAAAGGCACTTTCCTCCTCCCTAAAAAAAGCTCAACAACTTTGACCTAAACCCCTAAAAAAAGGGCCCTCCTCCCTAAAAAAAGCTCAACAACTATGACCTTAACCCCCAAGAAGGGTGTAGATCACTGTCAGTTTTTAACTCTGTGAGTAGATCACAGTCTCTTGGGAGTTGGCCACCCCTGTAGCTAATCAATGTTAGTGGCTGCAAGCACAAAGCAGCACAGATGGGAGAGGAAGTTCCTTGCTATTCTCAACCTCTGCTATTCTAGATTCGCTTCTGCTGGATGTGTAGTAGCAGGATTACGACAGTCAGTATCTCCCCTCTGCAGATCAGGAGCACTGGGTGTGTCTGCCTTCCTGTTGTGGTTGAGTTGTTGTTTTCCATGTGCCACATCTGGCAACATTCGGCTCTCCTATGAAAAACCTCTGGCGTTTAGCTGGGTATTAGGGAGAAAAACGGGTTCCTCGTTTCTTTCCGTAATCCTGCCTGTCGCCTGCAGTTTTCTCGAACTGGTTAATCTTTGAATCCGCTGCCTAGACCTTTATATCCAAGTGATGATTTCTGTACACAGTGTTGTTTTCTCGGTAGCGGTTTAAGCTTTCTCTCTCTCTCTCTGCCAGCGTTCCCGGATATTTGTAACTTAATGTACAACCGCAAATGCTTGGGTCGCAAAGCTGACCTCTGAGATTTCGAGCAGTGACAGTTTTCTATAAATACTTTCTTTTCTTTTTCTTTTTTCCTCGGAGCCTGTCGTGTTGCTGCAGTCCTCCTCTCCTCCATCCCTTCCCCGAACTTACTGCTTCAGGTTCTCTTCGAAGCTTCCCTGCTTTGTAAGATGGGATAGTGACTTCACTTCCAGGATGACAGTAAACCTCGAGCCAAGCGCTTGGCTTGTTAAGGCTGGCGTTGGACATCGGCGTTGCTGGGCGCTTGCCAAGGCCCGTTGCCAGACCCTTGAGAGCCTTGGCCGTGCTGCTCTTCTTGCTTGCTGTTGTGGCCTGTTCACTTATTCTCTCCAAATAAGTGAGGGGAAGGGTGGGTAACCTTCATGTGCCGTGTCCTCTTCCCCTGGAAAGGGGTGTAGATGGAGAGGGAAATCAGGGGGTAGCGGTATTCCATTAGTGGGGATTCTAGGAGTCCATCTACGGTACCCACATGCTCTCCAAGTCAAATACTGGCACATCTGAGATGCGAGAGGCCCCATCAGTATTGGCATTCCGCCGGCTCCTGAAGACTGACCTGTTCAGGCAAGCGTTCCCCTGAACTTGAATGTCTGATCTTACTGATTTAACTGCTTTTCAACTGCTTTTTCATGCTTTTCAACTGGCTTGATTTATTGTGTATTTTAGTCAAGGGTACTCACAGGCATATAGGTAAAAAAAGTCAAAGGACCCCTGGACGGTTAAGTCCAGTCAAGGGCAGCTATGGGGTGCGGCACTCATCTCGCTTTTCAGCCAGCATCTGTCCACAGACATTTGTTCACAGACAGTTTTCCGGGTCATGTGGCCAGCATGACTAAACCGCTTCTGGCGCAACGGGACACCGTGACGGAAGATAGAGTGCACAGAAACACCATTTACCTTCCCGCTGCAGCGGTACCTTTTTATCTACTCGCGCTGGTATGCTTTCAAACTGCTATGTTGGCAGGAGCTAGGACTGCTATGTTGGCAGGAGCTCACCCCGTCGTGCCGATCGAACTGCCGACCTTCTGATCAGCAAGCCCAAGAGGTCCAGTGGTTTAGATGATGACGCCACCCACACTTAACCAGACATATATAACTACCATGGCTAGCAGCCTTCGATAGCTGTGAATCTGTCTAACCCTCTTTAAAGCCACTAGTTGCACTTGAAAGGTCTCAAGTTCAGTCTCCGACATTTAGGGGTAGAAAAACCGAAGAGCTGGTTATAGGTGAGGTTCTTTCATGCTTGAAAGCCATGTTCAAATATATAAAAGGATGTCATATAGAGGAGGGAGAAAGGTTGTTTTCTGCTGCTCCAGGGAAGCGGACACGGAGCAATGGATTCAAACTACAAGAAAGCAGATTCCACCTAAACATTAGGAAGAACTTCCTGACAGTAAGAGCTGTTCGGCAGTGGAATTTGCTACCAAGGAGTGTGGTGGAGTCTCCTTCTTTGGAGGTCTTTAGGCAGTATGTCAAGAATGCTTTGATGGTGTTTCCTGCTTGGCAGGGGGTTGGACTGGATGGCCCTTGTGGTCTCTTCCAACTCTACGATTCTATGATTCTATGGGAGAGCTGGTGTGGTCTGACCTGGTGTCAGGCTACTTCCAATGTTCCCCCGCCTTCCCAGCAGAGGTTGTTCTCATAAATAAGAGCATGAGAGTCTTCTGGAACAGACCAGTGGCCCATCTAGTCCAGCATCCTGTTCTACAGAGGTGCCAACCACAAGCAGGATCCTAGCCCAAGAGCAACTCTCCCCTCCTGCGGTTTCCAGAAACTGGGATTCAGAAACATTGTGTTGTTGTGGAGGCAGAGCATCGCCACTGTGACAAGTAGTCGCCAATAGCCCTCTTCTCCATGAAATGACTCGTTGAGCCGCTAGCAACATCTGATTAAGCATGATATCTCTTAACCCTAATTTCCAATCTCCATTGGCAACTGTTTGGCACCAGCTTGGCTGCAGGAGTTGCCGGAAGGAGGCGTGCAAGGGCGCCATCTAACCGTCTTAGGGACTCTACTCTGAATCCGTGTAGGGTTCACTCTCCTTAGCCTTTTCTTCTCCCGAAGACATTCCACAAGGCAGCAGAGTTTTAGGATCAAAGTTTTCCAACTAGAGGGGTCACCTTCCTAGGTGGACAAACCACAGCAGTGGTTTAACTTTCTTTGTCTCTCAAGACCAGGCACCCCCAAACTTCAGCCCTCCAGATGTTTTGGACTACAATTCCCATCATCCCTGACTACTGGTCCTGTTAGCTAGGGATCATGGGAGTTGTAGGCCAAAACATCTGGAGGGCCGCAGTTTGGGGATGCGTGCTCAAGACAGACAGATGCCAGCAACAGCAGTTGGCTACTGGGAGCATTGTGCCCAGGCAGAGACCCAGAACGGTGCCATGTCTGACACCGGGGACCCAAAGCCCCTGTTGGTAGGGGAGGCTTCCCTTCTCAGTGCAACCGCTGAGTTTCCTGCCTCCTTTCTAGAATCATAGAGTTGTAAGAGACCACAGGGGCCATCCAGTCCAACCCCCTGCCAAGCAGGAAACACCATCAAAGCATTCTTGACATATGCCTGTCCTCCAAAGAAGGAGACTCCACCACACTCCTTGGTAGCAAATTCCACTGCCGAACAGCTCTTACTGTCAGGAAGTTCTTTCTCCCTCCTCCATATGACATCCTTTTATATATTTGAACATGGCTCTCATATCACCCCTTAACCAGGCTAAACATACCCAGCTCTAAATTTCCCCATCGTTTCTGCTCCTCCATCTCCCCTCCAGGAGTGCCTTATTGACTAAAATTGCTTCCATATGGCCGCAACGCAGGGCTTGATTACATTAGGGATGAGCTCTTTTCCTGTAACGTTGCTACAAGAAGGCTTGGTGCCGCTTCGCGTCCTTCACGAAACGCCCTGCGTGTTCAGAAGATGCACTTGGGGGGGGGGGCGTTGGCAGAGTGTTGGCAGTGTCTGTTCCTCAAAGGCGGAGAGCGTCCCAAACTGGAGATTATATCATGTCTTTGGGTCCTTCACTTTTCTATGCCAGGGGAGGGGAACCACTGTGGGCCCAGAGGCCAAATGTGGCCCACCAAGCCTCTCTATGCAGCCCGTGGGGTGCTCCCCACGCCCCCCCTCCCCAGCAACATCCCCTCCCCACCCACCAAATGCCACACTGCTCTGAGAGTTTTTGCCTGGCTGGGATTTGTCCTTGAGCTGCGATAATCCCACTCGCTTCCCTGTCTGGAGGACAGAGGGGTTTGTGTAGAACAGGGTGGCCCATGGCCTGGCGGAACAGCTCCGTCTTGCAGGCCAAGTGGAAAGATGTCAAATCCCGCAGGGCCCTGGTCTCTTGCGACAGAGAGTTCCACCAGACTGGAGCCAGGGCCGAAAAGGCCAGTTTAACCTTCTTGAGGCCAGGGACCTCCAAGATACTGTTTGTGGACTGTAAGGTCCTCCGCGGGGCATACCAGGAGAGGCAGTCCCGTAGGTACGAGGGTCCCAGGCCGTATCGGGCTTTAAAGGTGAAAACCAGCACCTTAAACCTGACCCTGTACTCCACCGGGAGCCAGTGTAGCTGGTGTAGCACTGGATGAATGTGATCCCACGGCACGGGCCCCTTAAGTAGCCTCGCCGTGGCATTCTGCACCCGCTGGAGTTTCTGGCTCAGCTTCATGGGCATCCCTGCGTAGAGTGAATTACAACAATCGAGCCTGGAGGTGACCATCGTATGGTATAAGCGAGGGGAGAGATCGAGCTCTTTCCACTTAGCAAACAGGCTTTCCCCCATAGATTCCTTTCTCATAACGTGGCGCTTTTTGTCCAAGGGGCAGATTGCGAACTTTGTAAGGTGGTGTGGTACATTTGCGTTAAAATGTCTGGCCTCGGCGTTAAGATTTGTGAACACACAATAATTACATTACCCGAGGTTACACTTCAGCTTTTCCCAGCTGTGGAGTTTACAGCCTCGCCATGCACGACTGCTGATCTGTTCCTCGACGTGTCTTTTATTATCTGTACTTGCCCCGGAGTTCCCTTGCTGGGTTAGACAGAGCAGGACGAGTGTGCTGGGTGTCCTCTCTCTCTCATACGTGCTGTGCGGCGTTTGGCAATTTTTACGAGAGACCTTCCTAACTACGAAAACGAGCTTGCCGGGTGGGGGGGGGGGGAGGGTTATGAACTCTCAGCTGGTCATCCTGGGATTGGATTCTAAACATTAACTAGGTTGTGAATCGGCTTTGGAGACGAGCGTGAAAAAAATCCAGGCACTGAGGAAATCTGACCTTTTCCCAATTCTGCAATATTTTTTGAGGTGCGGCAAGCGGAGCTGCACAGCGCTCCAACTTGTGCCAATAATAATAATAATAATAATAATAATAATGGTAAAGGGACCCCTGCCCATTAGGTCCAGTCGTGACCAACTCTGGGATTGTGGCGCTCATCTCGCGTTACTGGCCGAGGGAGCCGGCGTACAGCTTCCGGGTCATGTGGCCAGCATGACTAAGCCGCTTACCAGAGCGCTGCACGGAAATGCTGTTTACCTTCCCACCGGAGCAGTACCTATTTATCTACTTGCACTTTGATGTGCTTTCGAACTGCTAGGTTGGCAGGAGCAGGGACCGAGCAACCGCCGACCTTCTGATTGGCAAGCCCTAGGCTCAGTGGTTTAACCCACAGCGCCACCTGCGTATTATATATTACTATATATAATAATAAATAATAACAATATTTTTTAATTTATATCCTGCTCTCACCGGCCAAAGCCAGGCTCAGGGCGGCTAACAACAAGATTTGTCACAGATTTGTCTAAACCTGTCATTCCCAAACTTTTTGGGCCACTGTAAACTCATCCCCAGTGCCCACTACCAATACCCTATAAAAAGCAATATTCAGAATAGTGGTTTGCACAACCCACTAAATAATGACACGGTTCAATTCAAAACAGCAACAATTAATTGCACACTTACTCACAATCCAATTAAAACAAGTTAGTTTAATTAGTACAATGAAACAGGTGAACTTGATCCAGGGATAACAGCTTTTCAAAGCTTGATAGGCATTTGCACCTCTAGCACCCCCCTCCTCCTGCCTCCTTGTCTCTTAGCACCCCTTTAGGTAATCCCACCGCCCCCACAGGGGACCCTAAAGCCCACTTTGGGAACCACTGAGTTTCACCCCAGATCTCTTTCCTAGTGATGCACAATACTGAATTCGATTTTTGGCAGCTGACACACACTGGATTGATGCTTCCATTGAGCTCTCCACCATAATCTTGGTTCCCCTCTTTCGGCCAGGCCACCGTCAGCTTGGACCCTCGTCGGTATATTTTTATTTTATTAAAATCCTTTCTATCCCGACACGTCGTTGCAAAAAGCCATTCCAGAACCAGATGGCAATAAAAAATACATAAAACGGAAGCACAAGTGTCATAAAGAAGATGAGATACAAACCTCGGATTACCCAATCGGAAGAATTTTTTTGGTAGGAATTCTTATCCTGCCCTTCATACGTTCCCTGGGCAGGTTGAAGCAGTAGACGAGACGATTCTAAAAGTGGACAAAGACATTGCAGTGATTAAAAAAAAAATACATAAAACCATTCCAAATGGAAGAGAACATTATAAATTCGGCAAAAGAGGTCTATGTTCCCCAAACCAAAATACATTACATCTCAAAGGACAATGAAGATGCTTGGCTTACTCCTCTCTCTGTGTGTGTGTGGGTGGGGGAATTCCACAATTTAGCAGCTGCCCCAGGGAAGGCCCTTTCCACGGATAATTATTCCCAGCACTTCTCAGGTTGGTGGAATAAATAAGAGTGGTTCTCCCTGCAGATCTTAATGCCTGAAAAAGCCAGTAGGACCTTTGCTTCAAATTACTCTGAGTCCAGCATCTCCACCAGCCATATCTTGGAGGGGAGGGAGTTCCAAAGATGGGGCGGCACCACCAAGAAGGCTCTCCCTCATGGCACCACCAATTGAACCCTGGTAGCAGGTGCCTCTGCCAAGAGAGCCTCCCTAGCTGATTTTAAAACACAGGTTACCCTATAGAGGGCTGTCCTGCAGGTAAGGAGGTCCTAAATTAGTTACAGGTTTGCCTGCCTGGTCTAGAACCTTGAAACTGGCTCAGGAGCATATGGGCAACTCACGCAGATCTTTCAGGAACTGGTGATGTCTGTGAGGTTGGGGGTGTCCCCCCCCCCACCCAATGTGCATCACTTTATCCTACCTCAGGGGCACCCAGAGATGCTCACCGCACTCTTTGCGCCATGGATGATGCCCCCTCCTTTTTAGGCCACTGAAAGTGAAGCATAACCTAGAATCATAGAATCCTAGAGTTGGAAGAGACCACAAGGGCCATCCAGTCCAACCCCCTGCCGAGCAGGAAACACCATCAAAGCATTCCTGACAGATGCCTGTCAAGCCTCTGCTTAAAGACCTCCAAAGAAGGAGACTCCACCACACTCCTTGGTAGCAAATTCCACTGCCGAACAGCTCTTACTGTCAGGAAGCTCTTCCTAATGTTTAGGTGGAATCTTATTTCTTGTAGTTTGAATCCATTGCTCCGTGTCCGCTTCTCTGGAGCAGCAGAAAACAACCTTTCTCCCTCCTCTATATGACATCCTTTTATGTATTTGAACATGGCTATCATATCACCTGCTCATCCCGTTTCCCCGGGGGAGAACTTGATTGAGACAAAAGTTCACCCCCCCCTCCCAACCACCTCTCTTCCACCGTTCCTGACCCCCGGAGGCCACGGTGGTGATGTTTGACACGACATCATGGAAGAATGAAACAACTGCATATCTTTCCAGCCTCTTGCTTTCATCCGATTCTGGAACTTTAGCCAGCTGGGGTTGATGCTCAAGTTACTCATCCACTAAATTGTCCTAATGATCGAGCCTCTCAAGAAGCTGAACGGCTAGAGTCTCGCAGACAGCCCAGCACTTCTGGCCACCGATCAAAGCCGCCGTACGTGAGGCAGAAGGCACCTTTTGTAGGCGGGGTGTGCACAGAGGAAATGCTGCGCTGCCTGCCTGCCTGCCTTCTGTTTCTTGGACCATGCGGGTCTGTGTTCAAGTGGCGAGAGGGCCTGCAGTTTGGTTTTGTCGCGTGAAGTGAGACAGGATATGTTGGTGCTGCAACACAGCAAATCTGCAACACAGCAAAACAGCAACACAAACAGCAAAACTGCAACACAACAAAACTGCAACACAGCAAATCTTACAAGACAAATGCAAAAGAACCCCCAACTATTTCCCCAAAGCCTAAGGGAAGCGAGTGTGATCATTTTGCCACAGAACCCACACTGAAATTAATGTAAGAAAGAGCAGGAGAAGGGAATACCTGTCTGGAGTGTTGGTTCCTTGAGGGCATAGAGTCAAATGGAGAACCCTTGAAAAACCAGGGTTTTTGTACTGATTTTAGCCAGTGCATCTCAATGGGGAGGAGATGAATAGCCTTCTTATATTTCTTTGTTCTATTGCCTCTTCCTGCAAGTCCTTGCCTATTTCCTATTTCGTTTAATTTGCCGAGTTGGTTGTTGAAAGTGTGTGATCTTAGCGAGGAATGGCAAACCGGTTATCTTTCTTTGTCTCCCGAGTTCTAAGTTTATCTTACTATTGTCTGTATGGAACCCATTCTTCTACAGGAGGCAGATAATTGAATTTTCCTGGTAACCTGATTATTTGCAGTTACAGGTAGGTAGCCGTGTTGGTCTGAGTCGAAGCAAAATAAAAAAATTCCTTCAGTAGCACCTTAAAGACCAACTAAGTTTATATTTTGGTATGAGCTTTCGTGTGCATGCACACGAAAGCTCATACCAAAATATAAACTTAGTTGGTCTTTAAGGTGCTACTGATTATTTGCAGTCATCTTTACCTGTCTGAGGAGCTCAGGAGGTGTGATCAATGCCTCGCAGGACCCTTTTGAGACAAGAGCTAGAACAGGGTCAGTGAAGTTCATTTAGGGGTGTATTTTGATGCCAGCTGTGCTGTAGTCATGATCTACGATACTACCATGGGGGGAAAAATCAGATTGGCATGCACCATTGCAATGTCATACTTCTGCGTGCATGTTCCCTTATTTGCTGGAGTTGCATCAGGAGGAAGACCCTGGTTTTTATTTTATTTTAGTGGTACCGAAACTGCTGATTGAGAAAAGGAACTGCCAATGGGTGGTGAAACTTCTCCCTTCTTGCCTCCCCTCCCCCTGTATTTCGGGGTGAAAATTCAGTGCAATTTAATCTGGTGCATGATTCAACAGAAGTCACATATGGAGGGGATCTGAATTTAATGCCCCCTAAACCAATGAAGTTCCTTTGGTGGCTTTGAGCTAGTTGCTATCTCTACTTTAACCTAACCTACCTCATAGTGTGGTGGGGAAAAGTTCATGCATGTGTGCTTGAGCTCCTTGCAGGCATGGAAGAATAAACATGCATTTTTTATTTTAAAAAATGAATTGCATTTTCGTTCACTGCTTATAGAATTTGAAAACAAAACACTATCCTAAAAGCAGAGACACAATAGGTCTATACTGGTTTTCATTTTGTGAGAAACAGGAATCCAGTCATAAGAGAGTCCAATTTCCTGGGGTCAGGGAAAGGGTTGGGCAAAGGGAAGGCCATTCCAAAGTTCAGTGGCCAAAGCAGAAAACTCCCCATTTCGGGGTCTGTGGTTATTCTGGGGACACGGGTGGTGCTGAGGTCTAAACCACTGAGCCTCTTGGACTTGCCAGTCGGAAGGTCAGCGGTTCGAATCCCCGCGATGGGGTGAGCTCCCGTTGCTTTGTCCCAGCTGTTGCCAACCTAGCAGTTCGAAAGCACGCCAGTGCAAGTAGATAAATAGGTACCACTGCAGCAGAAAGGTAAATGGCGTTTCCATGCGCTCTGGCTTCTGTCAAGGTGTTCTGTTGCTCCAGAAGCGGTTTAGTCCTGTTGGCTAGGAGAATTGAAAAGCTGTCTGTGGACAAACGCCGGCTCTCTCGGCCTGAAAGCGAAATGAGCACTGCACCCCGTAGTCACCTTTGACCGGACTTAACCGTCCAGGGGTCCTTTACCTTTTTACCTTACTAACTTGGGGAGGGGTGTGTGTGATGCTGTGAGCAACACTTTCCCAGATTATTTAAGAATTGAACATGACAAAAGATGGAAGCCTCATTTGGTCCCCCCCAACCCCCCCCCAAGTAGTACTGTTGTCCCTTGTGGCGACAAGAGCAGACCAGCAATGGATACCTAGCTACTCTCAACAGCCAGAGGTGGGCCATCTCTGTGGGTCAAGTCTCTCCCTCTTCTGCCCTTGCTGCTGAGAGCCAGTGTGGTGTAGTGGTTAAGAGCGGTAGACTCGTAATCTGGGGAACCGGGTTCGCGTCTCCGCTCCTCCACATGCAGCTGCTGGGTGACCTTGGGCTAGTCACGCTTCTCTGAAGTCTCTCAGCCTCACTCACCTCACAGAGTGTTTGTTGGGGGGGAGGAAGGGAAAGGAGAATGTTAGCCGCTTTGAGACTCCTTCGGGGAGTGATAAAGCGGGATATCAAATCCAAACTCTTCTTCTTCTTCTTGCCTTGCCCCACCATGAAGAGAAGTTGGAAGTGTGCATACACGTGAAAGCTCATACCTATGACAAACTTAGTTGGTCTCTAAGGTGCTACTGGAAGGATTTTTAAATTTTGTTTTGACTACGTCAGACCAACACGGCTACCTACCTGTATGCTGAATGAGTCAGGGATGCCCAGTTTTGCTTCTATCACATGATTTTTACACGCAGGGTGCTGAATTCAGCTTTCCTTGAGCTTTCCGCGATTCTGGTGACCTTGACGTAGAATTGAGAGGATGTACTTATTTTCTTTTTGAGCAGAGAATACACAAGCCTGCTGTCTCATCATAACCTTCAGCCTGATTAATACATTGGGCCTTCTTTTTTAAAAAAATGCTTGCTTCTCTCCGTGATCTCCTCCTCAGCGGGAGCAAAAGGAGAGCCTTCCCTTTATGTCTCTCTCTCTCGCTCTCTGATACCGAGGATACCATCTTTGCAAAGTCCATATTGACGCTGGCAACATTCCCAGCTACTTAAGGTTTAAAATATTTTTTTAAAAAAACCAGGGCAGCAGAAAAGTGCCTTCGGTTGTTCTCCGACAAGATGTTTACTCCGTTTCAGAGCATCCTGCTTTTCGCCTGTCTGCTCAGGAAAGGATCCAGAAAGCAGCGTGCCTTTTCACAGTCATGCCGCCAAGGTTGCCGTCACCTGCCCTGGGCTCCCCAGGTGCATAAACTGCATGGCTTGACTTTCTCCTGCTAAGGAAAGGACCTTACGCATTACTTTGGCTGCTTCTTGACAGAGGACAGGAAACAGGAAGTGTTTGCTTCCTGCTTTTTTCCTCTCTTTTTTTAAGGAAAGAGAGAAAAGCCATTTCAGACGCACTTGATGCTAATGGGTACGTAAGACCGTTCTCTAGGTCAGTGGTTCCCAACAGGTGGTCCGGGGACCCCCATGGGTCCGCGAGCTATGCCAGAGGGGTCCTCAAGATGCTATTAGAATAAAAAATATATTAAATATATTTTGTATGATAACAGATTTTTTGTTTTGGCCGCTTCCTGCATGAGCAGAGTCTAGCGCAAAACTAGAATTAGATAGAGGCAGTAGTTCTGCTGTATGCCGTTAGGTGGCGCTTTACAAACACTACTGTTTTGCAAAGAGGCTTCGCGCGCATTCTACTAATGCTCACCTCCCCAAGATGCTTTGCGCGCGTCGGCTTCATTTGTGCGCTACTGCGCAGGTACCCTGTCTTCTCCATTCCCCTCCCTCCTCCCTGGCGCGCGCTGCCTCTTTGCAAAACATAGTGTTTGTAAACAAAGTGTTGTTTTTCGTGGAAGCTACAGTTTGCGTAGTTAAAAATGGACCGTTGGTTAAAAAGTGGTTCATCTCATTAAGAACTGAAAATTAAAACTAACTGTATACTGATGGAGTACTCTGTTGTAAGTGTAAAAAACGTATAAATATAAAATATAAAAAGACTCTTAATTTGGCTCTCACTTTTTAATTTTAGGATTAGGAATTAATGGGGGTCCTTGTCACAATAGCGGCTCGATGAGGGGTCCTCGAGAAAATTTTGTTGGGAACCCCTGCTCTAGGTCATCTGCCAACAAAGCGGCGAGGAGCCAAACAAACAGGATAACTTTAGAGACCTGTCACCAAAACGCATTTGGCTGGCTAGGTGAAATTCATATTCATTTCCGTCTTTTTCACCCAGCAGTCTCTCTGCCTGTTTGTTGCATGCCATGGCTTCTGACTTGCCACGATTCACGATCAAGGCCCCTGTATGGACTAACCCACAGTATATTCAGAAAAAGGTAGGCACAGGTGTTTAGGACCAGTCACTGGCAGCTCCTCAAATCTCTCTCTCTCTCTCTCTCTCTCTCTGTTTTTTAACGTTGCAGAGTTGGGATAAACCAGAGCAAATTTGGGCTGGTAATCAGGGCGAATAAAAATTGATTGAGTTTTTAATTTCAAATTGGGTCTTGATTTTTAATACTTATCACTTCCCCAAATTAAGGGTTAAATATAGCTGTTAAATCACCGTTTTAAATGTAAAAATATACTGACTCAATTACAGTTCATCAGACTTTAATGAGGGAGAAAGCCAGTTGGCTGTAGCCTTAAAAATTATTTTAAATTAAATAGTATAGCGTTGTGTAGGAGTTTTTTGGGGGGGGGGGGAGAAGGAGAAAAATAAAAGAAACTCCTACAATCTAAAAAAATTGCACACGAAAGCTCATACCAAAATAAAAACTTAGTTGATCTTTAAGGTGCTACTGAAGGAATTTTTTTATTTTGTTTTGACTCAGACCAACACGGCTACCTACCTGTTCCTACAATCTAGTCCAACTCTTCTACTTAAAACATCTGTCCTAAATCATTTCCAGAGCTGACTATTTGCGAGTGAAGGAAGTGTTGCTTCTCTTCCTTCTTTTTCATGTTGTGAGGAAATTGGGGTTGGCTTTTGCAGCCCAAAATTTTGCAGCCCAAGGAGGCGAGGAGCCCAGAACAGAAAGCATGCTACAGTTTTAAAACCCTTGGATAGCACCCTTCCCTTTCTCAGGCAGACCACCCCCCAAAAAAGGCACAGATACATCGCAAAATAGGTTGTGCATGTAAATAAGATCATGCTCAGAGTTTGTTTCTCCAGCTATTTACAAGTCTGTCGATCAAGATGTCTGACAAGTCTTGATCATTGCCCTTCCTGGAGAGCCAGTGTGGTGTAGTGGTTAAGAGCGGCAGACTCGTAATCTGGTGAACCCTCCGCTCCTCCACATGCAGCTGCTGGGTGACCTTGGGCTAGTCACACTTCTCTGAAGTCTCAGAACTCTCTCACCTCGCAGAGTGTTTGTTGTGGGGGAGGAAGGGAAAGGAGAATGTTAGCCTCTTTGAGACTCCTTCAGGTAGTGATAAAGCGGGATATCAAATCCAAACTCTTCTTCTTCTTCTTCTTCTTCTTCTTCTTCTTCTTCTTCTTCTTCTTCTTCTTCTTCTTCTTCTTCTTCTTCTTCTTCTTCCTCCTCCTCCTCCTCCTCCTCCTCCTCCTCCTGGCCTGTCCGAGGCATCCTTTGGAAATGGTGAAGAGTAGACCTTGTTTCCAGAATCCATTGTCCAGGACCTGTTTCATTCCTACACAGGCCCCTTCTCCTTTGACAGGCCAGCATGGCCATTCAACCCTAATCAGGGGTTTCCTGCTGTATGACTTGAGGGTGTCTCTGAGGTCAAACATCCCTGCTGTTTTGCTCTCTGCACTATTTCAGACACGCGGTTTATGCATTTACCTTGTGCACTTCTGAAACTGCATTTCATTTATGGTACCTTAGAATTCTGATAACATAGAGAAGCTTCTATGTTAGGCGAAGTGCTGTGGCTCAGTGCCTGAAACAGTGGATAACTGCTGCCCGTCAGTGCAGAAAATATTGAGGCGGATGGGCCAATTGGTCTGACTCAGTAGGCTTCCTATAGTCTCACCCCATCAGCTCTATATTAGGACTTTCCAGGTGTGCAGTCCCCGGTAGGCTAGAAAAACCAGATGTTTGCCAAGCCTTTGGGAGCTGGTGGTCTGCATTTGGTCTGGGACATTGCTGTAATTCTTGCATTGCGGGGGTGGGGTGGGGGTTGACTTATATGACCCTTGGGGGTCCCTCCGGACTCTATGATTCTACGATAAGCTGTGCAGGCCTTCCCCAACATCCTCCGAATCTAAAAATGGACCAGGAGGCAGCTTTGGGAAAACAAGACGTTTTCTAGTACAGTACGGCTCAATCTCTAATTGAAATCGATAGAAGATCTCCCAGCCATCTTTGTTCGGGCTGCTTTCTCCCTGTGACGGGTGTGAGCGTGTGTGCCTTTCTGTTCCCCTTCTTTCGATGAAAAGACCTACTCTTAAAGTGGTTAATTATTTACACCCTCAAAATAGCAGCGGCGGGAGCAGCTCTCTGGGACAGGGCGTGCCTGGAGCGGTTGCAGAGATCCCTTTTGCAGCTACGATTTCAAACCGTGGTCCTTTGCTTCTGCTCTTGGGAAATGCTCTCCAAATTTCCCCGGCCACCAGAGGAGCTTTCTTTGTAATCTGAGAAACTCTCTCTCTCTCTCTCTCTTTTTTTTTTTTTACATAAAAAGGTAAAAAGAGTCCAGCATCCGCTTCTTACAGTGGTGCCTGTGGGAAATTGCAAGCAGTATTTGAGCACCATTATTATTATACCGGCCTATACTCGTAGGTCTCAGGGCAGGTCACAACATAAAATTACAATATGAAAAACACAAAATTCATCTCCCCTCCTGCAGTTTCCAGCAAGTGGTACTCAGAAGCATTACTGCCACTGGGGTAGATCAGAGCCATCCCGGCTAATAGCCATTGTTGTAAACAAAATCTGCCCTTATTCCCTTATGGGGTACCCAAGAGCCCTTATAGAATCCTTTGTAGGTTCTCCGTCGGTAGGAGAAAATAACAGAGGCTAACCAGAGAATATTAAGAAGCAAAGCAGCCAGATCTTTATTAAAGCTAGATGCCAACAGTGCCCTTCAGCTCTCTATATTGGACAAACAGGCCAAACCCTACGCCAAAGGATAAATGGACATAAATCTGACATTAGGAATTACAAGACAGAGAAACCAGTAGGAGAACACTTCAGTCTCCCAGGACATTGTATACAAGCTCTCAAAATTTCAGAAATAGACTGGAAAGAGAAGTTGCTGAATTGCAACTTAATACCAAACCTATTACCAAACTTAAAACTTATTACCAAACTTAAAAAGGGACGCGGGTGGCGCTGTGGGTTAAACCACAGAGCCTAGGGCTTGCCGATCAGAAGGTCAGTGGTTTGAATCCCCTCGACGGGGTGAGCTCCCGTTGCTTGGTCCCAGCTCCTGCCCACCTAGCAGTTTGAAAGCACCTCAAAGTGCGAGTAGATAAATAGGTACCGCTACAGCGGGAAGGTAAACGGCGTTTCCATGTGCTGCTTTGTCCACATGACCTGGAAGCTGTACGCGGCTCCCTCGGCCAATAACACGAGATGAGCACCGCAACCCCAGTCGGTCACGACTGGACCTAATGGTCAGGGGCCCCTTTACCTTTACCTTTACCAAACTTAAAACCATGGAGAGACCTGGTCTGAATGGAGACATTGGATTCTTATCTCATGAAACATGATAAAGCCATTTTGAGCCATCTCACCCCTTGCTTTTTCCTGTAAGACCAATTGCAGTCGTTAACATCCTCACCAGGTTTACCACACCTATCAGCCAATCACCCATTCCCACTACCCTTCTGAGTAATACCCCTCCTCACCCTCTCACTATACATAAGGGTCTGGGGACTTCTGTTTCAGTGTATCTGAAGAAGTGTGCATGCACACGAAAGCTCATACCAATGACAAACTTAGTTGGTCTCTAAGGTGCTATTGGAAGGAATTTATTATTATTATTATTATTATTATTATTATTATTATTAAAGCTGTTGCAACAGGTTGCTCGTGCTCACACACACACACACACACTCACACACACACACACGCAGGAGAGAGGAGGAGGACCCCAGGACAAAGGTGTGCAAGCCCTTATATAGACTTTTGAGCTGCCCCCCTGCAGCCCAAGACCACCCCTCCATACATCATACATACATCACAGAAGGGGCAGACTACAACAGAAATCTGAGTGCGTTAAAATACATTAAAATGTCACACATTAAAAACTTCCCTGAACAGGGCTGCCTTCAGATGTCTTCTAAATGTCAGGTAGTTATTTATCTCTTTGACATCTGCTGGGAGGGTGTTCCACAGGGCGGGTGCCACTACCGAGAAGGCCCTCTGTCTGGTTCCCTGCAACCTCACTTCTCACAATGATTGAACCGCCAGAAGGCCCTCAGCGCTGGATCTCAGTGTCCGGACAGAACGATGGGGGTGGAGACACTCCTTCAGGTATACTGGACCGAGCCATTTAGGGCTTTAAAGGTCAACACCAACACATTGAATTGTTGACTTTTGAATAAACATTTTCAAATCTTTTTTAAACAGATGTTCTTCTTGTTCTCTTATTCTGTATGTTAAGTCTGCAAGCTTTGCATATTCCATCCGTTTAAGCTGCCATTCTTCTATAGTTGGGACCTCTCTCATTTTCCATTTTTGGACTAATGAAACATGGGCCACAGTAGCGGCATACACAAATAACAATTTTTGACACTTGGGGATTGGAAGTCCTTTGACTGTGCCTCATGGTCCCTCCCAACTCTGCAATTCTACAATTCTTTAATGGGGGGGGTCAGACACTTTGTAGGTACCAGGGGGTTTGGGCTAGATGATCCTTTAGGGTCCCTTCCAACTCTACAATTGCACGATTCTATGGTTCTGTGATTCTAAGGGGGATGCAAAGTAGGGCCAGTGAGGTGGGCAGCCTGGAGAGAGTCCTGGGGGCCAGGGAGTGATGCCTCGGGGGTGGGCACATTTGGCCCTCAGGCCTGACGTTCCCCAGCCCTGGTTTAAATTGTGGCCTGCAATGGCTCGGTGCATCTGGCTGCTAACCAGAAGGTTGGTGGTTCGAGGCCACCCAGGGATGGCTGCGGGCAGGCTTCCTGCATCGCAGGGGGTTGGATTGGATGACCCTCGGGGCTCTCTCCCAACTCCACAGTTCTATGATTCTGCCTCTGATTTTAAAGCAACAAAGGCATGCGCTTTTTGGAAGGCTTTGACAACCCAGCGCAAAGCGGCCATATGCTGTCAGGAAGGAACTGAGCTCCACCTGCAAAAGAAGAGGTGGCAGAAGCTTCCTTTAAGCTTTTTGCCAGGCCCCAAAACAAGCCCTGGAGGTTTTGGGGTCTGCATCTCTTTGGAGAAGCTCTTGCAACAGATGCCGGGTCCCGCTATATCCCCTGCGCTGATGCTGCGAGCAAGGGCTGGTTATCGCTCCCCTTCCATGAGGGCATCCTCACCGGGGACCCGGAGAGGAAGGCTATGCCCAGGGGGCGCCGGAAAGGCAGGGGGAAATTCTGCACGAGCATTAGAACTCTAGATTTTAATGGAGTACTTAGTGCTAATTTATGGGTGTATCAGTGGCACTGACTGGAAATCGCGTTGACTCTTGCGCAGTGGTAAACAACTGTTAGAGAGGCCTCTTATTAATTTCGGCTGCGCGTTAGCAGGAAATGGCGTGTTTTTCTTTCTCACATGTTGGGCGAGATCCTACGCAATAAAAAGGAGACGCTCCATTTCCCACTAATATAGGCAAAATAGCTTCTTTGGCTTCCAGATAGCTGAGATAGAGGCCATTAAAGGCTAGGAAGAGGATTCAGTCAATTTCCGGGCCGCTGTCTGCTTCCCCAGTGTTCGTTCATGGGCCTTTTTCGGTCTTGTTTCCACATTAGTTTGTGCTTCCTACTTTTTCTCTCTCTCTTCCAAATCGCAAAATAAATGCTTTGTTCCAGTTGATGCACTTCGAAATGGATTCGTGGCACATTTGGGCTAAGCCTAGCTCTGTGCCGTCTGTGCTTTACCTGTCTGTAACCGATAGAATCAGAATCGCAGAGCTGCAAGGGGTCCAAGGGTCATCTAGTCCAACCCCCTACAATGCAGGAATCTCAACTAAAGCATTGTTATAAGTAAAACTGCTCCCTTTCCCTTATGGAGTATTCCGGAGCCCGTATAGAGTCCTTAAGTGGGTTCCCTATCGGTAGGAGAAAACAGAGGCCAACCAGGGTATATTGAGAAGCAAAGCGGCTAGTAAGCCTGATCTTTATTCAAGGAATTGTTGCAACAGGGTCCCCGCGGCCCACTGCCCACACCCTCCCCAGGAAGGGAGGAGAGCTCTGAACAATGGTGCGCAAGCTCTTATATAGACTTTTGAAATTGTCCGCCCGTAGCCCAAGACTACCCCCCAAAAACATCATACATACATCACAGAAGGAGGCGGTCTACAGCAGAAATCCTGCCTGCCAGGATACCTGATAATGGTCTCTGACTGCATTACCTGGGCAGCCTGGCCATTCTTTTGTGATGGTCAATACTCTACCGTGTTTCCCCTATTTTAAGACGTAGTCATTTTATAAGACGTAGCAGGATTTTTACACTTTTGCGGAATTAAGCCATACCCCGAAAATAAGCCATACCCCGAGCCAGCGGAACCCAGCATGCCGGCCGCGGCAGGAAAAGGAGGGCTGCTGGGTTGGTGCCCGGAACCGGCTACTGCTGCTGCTGCAGCAGCGCCACTTAGAATGAGACCGCCGAGCGCCCCAGCAGCGGGACCGACAATGTGCCCAGCAACACAGCACGGAGCGCCCCAAGCCACAACAGCAGGAGGAGGAGGATTCAAAGGGCTGGGTCCCGGAGACTCAGGGCGCTCCGCGCACCGCCTCCTCTTTCTCCCGCGGCTCAGCACCTGGAACTGGTTGCTGCTGTTGCTGCTGCTGAAGCGCCGTGCAGCTCTCTATCCGTCCTCGCCCTCAACTGCTAATTTCTCCCTCACACACGGGCGGGGGGGGGGGAGAAACAGGAGGAGGCACAAGCACCGTGCGCTCGGCCCTCTTTCGGTGCTCGCACAGAGGAGGCATGAACACGCACGCAAGAAAGGATGGGTGGGGGGAGGAGGAGAGCGGTGTTTGTGACACGCTCGCGAAAGAATGGCTGAGCGGCCGTGCGCACGGAACGGTGTCTCTCCCTCTGTGTGTGTGTGTGTGTGAGAGAGAAAAGGCGGGGAGCGAGGAAAGGAGACAACTGGGGCGGGGAAGAGGAGGAGGAGGCTTTCCGCAAGGCGGAGGACTGAGAGGCGCTACCAAACAGGAAGCGCTGCCACCGAGCCAGGAGCTGCTCCGCGCTTCCCTCGGCAAAAAAGGCGCGACCTGCAGCTGTCACAAAAGCCTCCCCGAGCCCAGCTGACTGGCGGCTGTCAGAGCGCAGACAAGGAAAAGCCTGGCGAACCGCTGACAAGCGGGTTCAAGCCGCTTGTCAATGGACTCAACAAAGGAGGGGGAGGGAGTGGAAGCCTCCGCACACAACAGTACCCCTCCAAAGGCGCCACAAGCCAGCCCTAAAACTGGACACGTGGCCTGAGGCGCGCGAAAACGGCACCCTGCCGCCCAAATACCGGTAGCTGGTGGCGGTTAGAGCGCTCCCGCTCAGAGCGCTAGCCTAGAGCACGGAAAACATGGCAAAAGCTTAAAATTAGCCCGGCCACTAAAGCGCTCCCGCTCCCAGCGCAAGCAAACGGAGCGTTCTGGACTGCTCCCCCTTCAAGCAGCTAAAAAGCCGCTCAACGAAGCCTATGCAACCGAAAAAATTACCCCCCCCAAGGCGCACCCCCCAGCAGGGAACACGCAGTGAAGGTACGGCACTAGGAGGATGAGGGGGTGGGAGTGGGGGTGGGGAAGGGTTAGGGTGGGACAGGGCGGGGATAAGAAGGGATTAGGAAATCAAGGAAACACAAGGGAAACGACGATCCAGCAAGCCTCCTCCTCCGGCTCCCAGAGGCTCGGGGCGCTCCGCGCGCGCTGCTGGGCGACAACCCGGCAAGCCGCCTCCTTGTGTTGTAAGAAGACTAGACTCAGCAGCAGAATAGAAATAAATGCAAAACTGCTTGAACACACCAAATATTTTCCTTATTTTGTGTATCACTTTGCATCTTACTTAAGACACCCACCGAAAATAAGCCACCCTGTGGTTTTTTTGAGGAAAAAAGTTATAAGACGGTGTCTTAAAAAAGGGGAAACACGGTAGTTCCTGAATCCAGGTCACAGGCTCACCCTATTCATACACAAATACACCCTTAAGACAGGATTTGCAAGCAAAAAGACAATGGGAAGGCTTTCCCCATTTGCCTCCCTGCAGAGGAATATTTGAGGTCACTGGGAGAGTCAAAATGGCTCTGGAATTGCTCTCCCATACTATTTGAGACACATGGTCCATATATTTAGATATGGTGTGCATTTATAGATATTTATTCTATATTTGAGACCTTAAAATTCTTATAACACTATCCTTGACAGGTTACAGGTAGGTAGCCGTGTTGGTCTGGATCGAAGTAAAATAAAAAAATTCCTTCAGTAGCACCTTAAAGACCAACTAAGTTTTTATTTTGGTATGAGCTTTCGTGTGCATGCACACTTCTTCAGATACCTGAAGAAGTATCTGAAGAAGTGTGCATGCACACGAAAGCTCATACCAAAATAAAAACTTAGTTGGTCTTTAAGGTGCTACTGAAGGAATTTTTTTATTTTACTATCCTTGACAGATGGCCACCCAACTTCTGCTTAACCTATAGCAGTGTTTCTCAACCTTTTTTGGGCCACGGCACACTTGTTCTATGAAAAAAAATCCCGCGGCACACCAACTCTGTGCCGCCCTATATTTAGTTTAGTTTGGAGGGGAGACGTAAAGCATGCCACTGAAGAACTGCTGCGCGGTAGCCAGGCGGACCCACCAGGGGCTCTCACCTGGGTTGGGGGGTGGCGAGGGGCCCTCTCCTCCCTATCTTTCCCTTTTTCCCTCACCTGGGGGGGGCCTCCCTCCTTTTCCTCTTCTCCTGGTGCGGCTGGGGTGGTGGCGGCTGCGGCGACGAGGCAGGGCCGTCGCGTGGTGGGAGGTCCCGGGCTTCAGAGCTCTTCCTGGCCGCAGGCGGGCTCGCTGGGGGGCTTTAGCGGCTCCCTGCTTGATCCGCCGGGCGATTCCGACGCCCACGCGGCTGCCGCGGAGCCCAGGGGTCCGTCGATCCTCCAGCCGGGCGCTTTCGGTGTCGCTCCGGTGGGGTCGCGGGGGAGGCCTCCAGCGGCTCCCCGGTCGATCCTCCGGGCTCACTTGGCGCCCGCGTACCGGCGGCGGCGGTTCCGGCGGTCCGGAGGCTAGGCTGGCGGCACGGGCACGCTGGTCGCTCTCAGGAGCTTCGCACTGCCGTGCCGCGTGCCATCTTGCCTCGCCGGAAGTCCGGCAGCAATGCAAAGCGCCCTTTTCCTCGCCGTACGTCGCGGCACACCAGCCGGTGTCTCGCGGCACACTACTGTGCTGCAGAACACCGGTTGAGAAACGCTGACCTATAGACCCCTGTTGGGACACAGCAATGATTTCATCAAGGAAGGTACTAAAATTTCCAGCCGTGGCCCCAATTGAAGTTCCTAGTCGGAGAGGCCGACCCCTGCTTTATATATTCTTTGTTCTGGTTTTAATATCTTTTGTCCTGCCTTGGGACATCTGGGTCATGGCCGCGCTGGAAACATCTGACATGAACCGCTTTCTGCAAGCAAGGGATCTGGCCTGCTTTGAGGGGGTGGAGGAGCTGGGGGAGCTGAAAGTGGGGGGCGTTGATGATCCGTGGGGGGAAACGAGCCCTTTTCAACCTGAGAGTAAATGCAGTGCAGTGGTTATAGTGGCGAATTAGGACCTGGGAGATCAGAGTTCAGATCCCCACTCGGCCATGAAGCTCACTGGGTGACTTTGGGCCAGTCCTATTCTCTTCACCTACCTTACAAGGTTGTTGCAGCGATTAACTGAGGTCTGGTGTGTGTGTGTGTGTGTGTGTGTGTGTGTGTGTGTGTGTGTATGTGTCAGAGAGAGAGAGAGAGAGAGAGAGAGAGAGAGAGAGAGAGAGAGAGAGAACCATTTATGCAACTTTGAGCTCCCCAGGTGGCGCTGTGGGTTAAACCACAGAGTCTAGGGCTTTCAGATCAGAAGGTCGGCGGTTCAAATCCCTGCAACGGGGTGAGCTCTCTTTGCTCGGTCCCAGCTCCTGCCCACCTAGCAGTTCGAAAGCACATCAAAGTGCAAGTAGATAAATAGGGACCGCTCCGGCGGGAAGGTAAACGGCGTTTCCGTGCGCTGCTCTGGTTCGCCAGAAGCAGCTTTATCATGCTGGCCACATGACCCGGGAGCTGTCTGCGGACAAACGCCAGCTCCCTCGGCCTATAGAACGAGATGAGCGCCGCAGCCCCAGAGTTGGACACGACTGGACCTGATGGTCAGGGGCCCCTTTACCTTTACCTTGATGAGGGGGTACAAAAGCAATTGGTGGTGGTAATGATGATGATAAAAATAGAAACTCAGTAAATGCCCTGTCCCCTAAATCCATTCTCAGCAGAACCCCCCCTCCACCCACAAGGGATGGGTGCATCTGAATAGCCTGCTTTATTAATATAGGGAGCAATTTCTCAATCTAAATCTCCTAGCCCAGAATTTAATTTTAATTTTGCTTCCCAGTATCGATTGGTGACTCATATCATATGGAAAAGGCTGCATTTGTGTTGGAACCCTCTGAGGTTCTGCGAGTGACCAGTCTCTCTCTCTCTCTTTCTATCTGAATCACAATTTGGGTACATTTCTGTTGGAACGGTGGAATAAGAATGTCTTGTCCCCAGGGATCAACTCTTTTTGGCAGTAGATTTGGTTTCTCACCAAGAATATGTAGAACTTTTTTTTTTTTTTTTGCCAGTAGGCGTGGTTATGTGTTTTAGGTAAATTGCTTGATGGAGACTAGAATTCAGATAAAGATACTTTCCTTTAAAATCTTTGCTTTAAACTATTATTAATTATTATTTTAAAAAAACCCATTAACATGTGGCACATCATTTTTACAATACAAATGTAGGCAGAGAACAATCTTAGTTAATTTCATAAATACAAATGTGTCTTATTCTCAGCAGATTGGTCAATAGAGACCCATAGATCCCCCTGATCTCCCTGTCTCTTACCCCACTGAATGAAAGAATGCCCATTCTCAAAACGCAGATCTGTTATAGTCTTCTCTCTCTTTTTAGGGGGAGGGAGAACTCCTTATTTATTTATAGAAGCATTTCTGTACTTCATGGCATAAAATATCTGGTCGGTGCAAAAAAGATAAAAGTATTAAAAACCATTAAAAACAATGCAAGTGATCATTAATGTTCCGGAATAAATAAAGAAATTTGAAGTAGCTGCGAAGGGCTGTGTTAGCGTGAAAAGGTCTTCAATAGGTGACTGAAAGTCGAAAAACTGAGGATGCCTGATGGATTTCTGCTGAAAGGGTCTTCCACACAGCATGGGACTATTGCCCCTAGATAGATGCCTAACTGAATATTTCTTTTAGTCAAACTGTATTTCTGGCTGCAAAATTGGAAAAAAACCCAAACATGGTCAGACAAATAAGAATTGCGAATTGCAGTAGTACCGGTACTTCGGGTTACAGATGCTTCAGGTTACAAACGCTTCAGGTTACAGACTCTGCTAACTCAGAAATAGTACCTCGGGTTAAGAACTTTGCTTCAGGATGAGAACAGAAATTGTGTGGCGGTGGCGCAGCGGCAGTGGGAGGCCCCATTAGCTAAAGTGGTACCTCAGATTAAGAACAGTTTCAGGTTAAGAACAGACCTCCAGGACGAATTAAGTTCATGAATTAAGAGAACAAGTGTCACAGACGGCCTGTTTATTACTCATTCATCCTGATTTATTTGCAGGGAGACTGGTGGGCCACTCTCTGGGGCACCCTTTGCCATCTCTGTGTCCTCCAGATATTTTGGACTGAAACTCAGTTCTAGCCAGCTCTATGGACTCCCTCGGGACTCTCCTTTCTCTGAGGTTTCTAAGCAGAGGTTGGATGGCCATCACTCATTATGCTTTAGTTGAGATTCCTGCATTGCAGGGGGGGGTTGGACTAGATGACTCTTGTGGGTCCCTTCTGGATCTACAGTTCCATGTTTCTATGAGATTCTAGGAGCACAGCTGAGCTAGCTGGGGCTTATGGAACTTGTGCTTCAAAATGTCTTCAGGGCACTGTATAAGTTTTGCCTGGCGACCAACTTGCCAAGGTCAGTGCCAGAGTTCAGCTGACTTGGGCAAATGCCCGGAAATGTGAACCTTGTGCAAGGCCCACTGCCCTGACCCCACCACTGTGTTTTCGGTTTCTGCTGCACTCTTGGGGAGAAATATTAAAGCAGCACGGGTGACTCTTACAATGCTTTGATGTTTCCAGGAGCCCAGTGCAAAGCGAGGAAGCTCGCGGTTTTGCACAAGTCTTCTGTGAAGATGACAGGCTTGTTTTTGTTAATGAAGTAATCTGGGCAGGCTGAATGTCCAGAGGAGGGAATAACTGGAAAACAGACGGGACCTGGCCAACTTGCTCTTATGGTGGCTAGGGCTGGGTGTTATATCAATTTGTTGTTGTTGTTTAGTCGTTTATTCGTGTCTGACTCTTCGTGATCCCATGGACCATAGCACGCCAGGCACTCCTGTCTTGCACTGCCTCCCGCAGTTTGGTCAAACTCATGTTCGTAGCTTCGAGAACACTGTCCAACCATCTCATTCTCTGTCGTCCCCTTCTCCTTGTGCCCTCCATCTTTCCCAACATCAGGGTCTTTTCCAGGGAGTCTTCTCTTCTCATGAGGTGGCCAAAGTATTGGAGCCTCAGCTTCAGGATCTGTCCTTCCAGGGAGCACTCAGGGCTGATTTCCTTCAGAATGGAGAGGTTTGATCTTCTTGCAGTCCATGGGACTCTCAAGAGTCTCCTCCAGCACCATAATTCAAAAGCATCAATTCTTCGGCGATCAGCCTTCTTTATGGTCCAGCTCTCACTTCCATACATCACTACTGGGAAAACCATAGCTGTAACTATACGGACCTTTGTCGGCTTTTAAAGATATATCAACATATCACCCTAAACCGGTTTGAAATCCGTATTGCTATATCAGTTTCATAATTTTTGACCTGGCAATATATTGCGAATCATCATGCGCGTGTCTGCAAAAATCACAATGTGGGAAAAACCGTGAATCCAGCCAACGCTTCTCTCAGTTCCTGCAGCCCCTGTTAACTCAGCCGGTTCAGCTCTCCCCTGCCTCCCGCAGTGAGGTAGATGCCTGTGGCAAACCTGCAAGCAGGATTCGAACACAAGAGCACTCTCGCCTCCTCTGGTTTCCATCAACTGATATTCAGAAGCCCTGCAGCCTCCAACCGTGGAGGGAGAGTATAGCCATTGTGACTAGTAGCCATTGATAGCCCTCTCCTCCTCCCTGAATTTGTCCAGCCTTCTTTTAAAGCCATCCAAGTTGGTGGCCATCACTGCCTCCTGTGGCAGGGAGTTCCATAGTTTAACTATGCGCTGCGTGAACGTTATGCTGAACGTTGACCCCCTCTGAGCTGCTTCTGAGCAGGAATGTCGGCCTGCGTGGTCAAACCCAACAGGCCCATTGCTCCATCATGTTTTTCCTCCCCTCTTTGCTTTCTGCTTCCCAAATCCTTGCAACTTGTATGTTTTTTAAATGCACATTTAACTCATGCACATGGCTTTTCTTATGCACAGAACACACATGCAAAGTTTTGCAATTCCTTTCCCTGAAATGCGTAACAAAGGCTCCTTGCAATCAATAGGGCTCGTTATATTTCTTAATGTTAGATTCTGTGTTGTTTTCTCAGTAAATCTGTAAGGCAGGATTCAAATTAAATAGACAAAAAACCAAGGTTATGGCAATGAATATGACGAAAGAAGAAAAACAGGAATTACAGTTAAAACATGGACTCGACGTGGCTAAAAAGGTAAAATATTTGGGAATATGGATGACAGCAAAGAATATTAATCTTTACAGTGATAATTACGAACAAGTATGGAAGGAAATAAAGAAAGACCTGGAAAGATGGACTAATATGAAAATGTCATTCTTAGGAAGAATTGCAACAATAAAGATGAATGTATTACCTAAGATGTTATTCCTATTTCAAACTATACCTGTGGTTAAAGGTACGAGGCAATTCCAAGAGTGGCAAAAGATTTTATCAAGATTTGTCTGGCAGGGGAGAAAACCTAGAATAAAACATAAGATTTTGGTAGATAAGAAAGAAAGAGGTGGATTCGCCCTGCCAGACTTGAGACTTTATTATGAAGCGTCCTGTATCTGTTGGATAAAAGAATGGATAACTCTAGAGAATACGGACTTGTTAGATTTGGAAGGTTTTAACAATAGATTTGGATGGCATGCATATTTATGTTATGACAAAAAGAAATCACATACCGGGTTTACGAATCATGTGATAAGAAGATCTCTGTACGAGGTGTGGGAAAGAAATAAAAGGCTGTTAGAGACTAAAACACCCTGGTGGGTTTCACCAGCAGAGGTATTAACAGTTAAGAAAGTAAATATGGAAAAGAGGCGGGCCACGTATGAGGAAATCTTGACGAAAACTGAAAAAGGATGGAGTTTAAAACCTTTTGAGGACATTAAAGGAGTGTTAACAGGATGGATAGAATACCATCAAATAAATGATGTGCTTAAAGAAGATAGAAAAATAGGTTTTGAGGATAAAAGATCCAAATTTCAAATAGAAGTGCTAGAAGGCAAAACAAAGCTTTTGGCAAAGATGTATGATCTGTTGTTGGAGTGGTATACAAAAGATGAGTTGACAAAAGAAGTGATGATTAAATGGGCAAAAGATTTGGGGCATAATATTGAATATGATGCGTGGTTGAAACTATGGAATCAAACTTTAAGATTTACAGCATGTACTGCCTTGAAAGAAAATGTATATAAGATGATGTACAGATGGTATTTAACTCCAGTTAAGTTAGCTAAAATGTATAGAATGAGTGATAAAAGTTGCTGGAAATGTAAAGAGAAAGATGGTGAATTTTATCATATGTGGTGGACATGCGAAAAAGTTAAAAGATTTTGGGAAAGTTTATATAATGAATTGAAAAAGATGTTTAGATATACCTTTCCAAAAAAACCAGAAGCATTTTTGTTAGGAATAATAGGAGGAGAGATTAGAAAAGAAGATCAAACACTGTTTATGTATGCAACAACCACGGCTAGGACTTTGTTAGCCCAAAAATGGAAATTACAGGAATTACCTACAATTGTGGAGTGGCAGATAAAAATGATGGACTATGCTGAACTTGCTAGATTGACATGCAAGATTCGTGACCAGGGGGAGACAAGGTTTCAAAAGGACTGGAGTAAATATGTGGACTATATGGAGAAAAACTGTAGATCATTAAAAACTCTCGCAGGATTAAAATAAACCTTACGAATTGACCAATATGTTAAAAAAGGAACTGCAAAAAAAGGAATTAACAAGAAACCCGCATGAAGGGAGGGGGGGAAGTCATAGCTCGGCGGAGCAAGGTAAAAGATGTGAATATAAGATTTTGTATAAAAGATTGGTTTTGTTAATTTGTTGAATTCGGAAAATTGGAATAAAATGTATTTAAAAAAAAAAATAAACGAACCATTTTTGTTTTGTTTTGTCCATTTTGCTTTAAACCAGGGTCCCTGCTTTGAATGCAACATTCTTTAAAAGTGAAACGGAACTTGGACAAAAGTCTCCTGGGTTGTACAGGAAAAGGAGAGGGAGAGGTGGGAGGTGTATGAGATTGACGCTTCTTGCAGCTCAACCGTGCAACAGTAAACCATGGTTTAGTGTTATATTTGAATGCGACTGGTAGCAAGCCTAGGTTTGGATTGGAATGCATAAATTTACAACTGCCAGCGGATCAAAACCGACTTACTATTGTCGCTGTGTGTGCGTGTTTTTGTCTCACAATACAAAAGTAAAAGCTAAAGTTGTTGGTGCATCCACACCCACCCACCGCGGTCTCAGCACACCCCACCCTCCAGATCAGGCACCCCCAAACTGCAGCCCTCCATAGGTTTTGGCCTACAACTCCCTTGATCCCTAGCTAACAGGACCAGTGGTCGGGGAAGATGGGAATTGTAGTCCAAAACATCTGGAGGGCTGAAGTTTGGGGGTGCCTGCTCCAGACGTTTGGGACTACAATTCCCATCAGCCTTTAGGGCTGGGGATGGTGGGAGTTGTAGTTCAAAGCACCCAAATGGCACCAGGTTGGGGAAGCCCGCCCTGAGAGCTGCCTCTCCCTGCCTCCATGGACTAGAATGCTCTCCTGTTTCAAATTCCATAAGCGGGGGCTTCCTGGCTTTCCGGGGGGGGGGGCAGGGGCAGCGGAAAACATTTGTTTCTAAGTTTACAGCATTCTTTCATTTGAACGGCTTCCTTCCTCCGCCTGATCCTAGGACTTTGCACGCTCCATTACGGCCAGCTACAAACAAACTACACACACATATATATAGTCCTCGAGGTCCTCCATACTATAACAAGGTAAACAAATGACAGGCTGACCTTTTTATTCTCTCCCTTCTGCGCCCCCCCCTCCCCAATCCTGGCTGTGTTTCCGCTCCCCAAAGCTTTCCTCCTGCTCCTCCCTCCGCCAATGTTGTTTAATCCATTTATGCCTCTGCACCCCCCCCCCCCACAATCTCCTCCGTGCGACACTTTATGACTTTGTAAATCAGCCTGAGCGGCACCAAATCAAATGCTTTCTTCCCGAAGACCCTGATAACGTATGTCTGCCGTTTCAGTCTTGTCTAAGCTAACGATTTGGTCGTATAATAAAACCGGATTTCAGCAGATTTGTCAGCCGTGACCTTCGCTTTTTATGAATCTGGGCTGGCTGTCCTCTTGTTAAATTATGCATTTCGAAGTCTTCTGCCATCTTTGGAGGGTTTCCGCCCCCCCCTCTCTTTTATTAGCTGGCCCCTGTCATAATAATAATGCCTTCTTGCAGCGCCATTCGGAGGGAGGTTTAAGGATGCGTTTTGGGTGCAAAGGGGAGTTTTATCTCGGGGTGGGGGGGCAAGGGGGTAGGGAAACAAAGGCTTTTTTCCTGTTTTGTTTTTATCTGATTTCTGCCTCTCGTAGGGATGGACCTCTGTCTGCTGAGGTTTTTTTCTGATGTGGCAAGTATCCATGCTGGGAAAACGCTGCACGTCACTGGTTTGGGGCATGGCAAGGTGGCATGCAAAACTGTTTTATCAGGAATAAAAATGGTAGAGCATCTATCTTGCGTGCAGAAAATCCCAGATAGGGCCAGGAGTTCCCCCTTTCTGGAGCCCAGGAGAAGCCCCTCCACGTGTCAGTGCAGGTAGACCGATAGCATCTTCCTCTGTTGGACTAGGACTCTGGCAAGACCTGGGTTCAAATCCTCAATTGGCCATGAAGCTCGCTGGGTGACATTAGGCAGCCCCTAGAGTCCTACCTGGTCCAACCGAAAAGAGACTCTGTGTTTAACAGCGCTCGGTGGGTCTAAGCTAGGGGCTGCCTAATGTCGCCCAGCGAGCTTCATGGCCAAGTGAGGATTTGAACCCAGGTCTTGCCAGAGTCCTAGTCCAACACAGGAAGGTGTCATCGGTCTACCCCAGCTTGTCCATGAGTTCAAGCCAGGTCGTTTTGTGCTTTTAAAGCGACATCGCAATCCTAGTTAAGGACAGGGATTTTAGCAGCTCGCTTAAGGGGCAGGGGTCGGCGGGACTGCTGGATTTTCCATTCAGGAGGCAGGAAAAGCCGCCCCTGTTGCGCGATATCCAAAGGAGCGGAGCGGAGCGTCTCTTGGGTGCGTGTCAGGTTTAGGATCGCTTGCAGATCTGAAACACACGAGGCGAGGAAGGCAATCTGCAGAAGCCACAGAGGATGCCTTGCTTTCCAGCGCCAACCTGGTGCCCCCCTAGATGCTTTGGACCACTGCTGGCTGATGGGAGTTGTAGCCCGAAGCTTCTTTGGGGGGGGGGCACCAGGTTGTCAGAAGCCAGTTTAGACATTTAGCATTCCTAATTGCATCTTTTGCTTTCCTGCTGCCTCCTATAAAAAAAAGCATCGCTAACCACTTAAGGGATCACTTTCCCCTGGCTCTGCTGTTTTGGACAGTGGCCCTTGATGCGGGAGGGGCATGGCTGAGTGGCAAGGCCTGTGCTGTGCTTGCCAGAGGTCCAGGTTTGCCCTGCACATCTCCAGGTAAAAGGATCTCAGATGGCAGGATCTCCTTTGATCACGGAGAGCTGCTTCCCACCAGAGCAGACCCTGCGGAGTAAGCTACAGTACGTGCTCTGATCTCTGATTTATATAGGGCATCTTCCTATGCATGCATGCTTGTGGCTAAATATTATATTGTATGTTTGTATATTTTGTCAGGAGCTTCATAAAAGAAAGCCCTTCTTCACGCAGCGCATAGTTAAACTGTGGAACTCCCTGCCACAGGAGGCAGTGAGGGCCACCAACTTAGAGGGCTTCAAAAGCGGAATAGACAGACTCATGGAGGGAGGAGAGGGCTATTGATGGCCACTAGCCAAGATAACTGTTCTCTGCTTCGACATTTGGAGGCAGCGATGCTTCTGAATGCCTGTTGCTGGAATCCCCAAAAGGAGAGAGTTGCTCTTGCGCTCGGATCCTGCTTGCTAGTTTCCCACAGGCATCCGGGTGGCTACTGAGAGAACAGGATGCTGGATTGGATGGGCCCTTGGCCTTAAGGTATCAAGGTCTTTTTGGGAAATGGTGGCGCCCAACTCTGTGAATGGTCTCTCCAGATGTATTTGCCCTTTCAGTGCCTGAAGAGCTCTCTTGGTAACGCCAAGGTTGCAGGTTCGATTCCCTTGGACAGCTGCATATTCTTGCATTGCATGGAGTTGGGACGAGATGATCCCCAGGTCCCTTTCAACGCTACAGTTCTATGATTCTGTGCTCTCCCACACCTTTTAAATTTAAAATTTAAATTAAATTAAAATTAAATTTTAAATTAGTTCTTCAAACTATAGTTTCCCCTTGCCACCACATGCTGGGTTTTAGTGCTATTTTTTATTGATCTTGTGCTGGTTTTATACTGATTTTGCACTGGTGTGGCATTTAGTGGTGGTGGTGGTTATTTATGGGCTGCCAAGAAGGCATGATCAACTGGTTCATACATGAATGCCAACAGGGTAAAAATGGACGAAATAAATACATTCTGTTCTATTTATACATTGATGCGAAACTATTGCAATTTGCTTATTTTGTTTCAATTTGTAAAGCGTACAAGATGTATTTATTTAATCGGTTTTATAGACATATTGGCATATATATACAGGTCGGTTAAACATGCCGTTTGTGTTGTTTCCAAACTGTAAATAACAATAACAACTGGTTCTAATAGTGAGAAATTTGCAATATTTTTGTGAAATTCTGTATTTCCTGCTCCCAAGGGTGGGGCAAATAATTCTGCAGGTGCCCTCTTCTCTTTGTGCCCTGGAAATTCGGCTTCTTAGCCTGTCCTCCAGCTTCTCAGCTGCCAGTACAGTACCTGCCTGTTTCTTTGTAGTGTTGAGCTACAAACTTTTCTTGCTTGCTCTTTCTTTCTTTCTTTTAAAAAATGAAAACGACATATACCGTAGCAGGTTGTTGAACTGGGTGTTCATCATACAGCATAGCTCATTTGGAAGAGCATGAGACTTTTAATCTCAGGGTTGTGGGTTCGACCCCGTGTTGTTCGGAAGACTCCTGCATTGCAGGGGGTTGGACTAGATGACCCTTGGGGCTCCGTAATTCTGTGATCCTGTACACTTGTGTGATTCCCTTCATTGGATCAGCGCTGCCCTTGATGCAATCGCCACAGCTTGCCAAAAGGTGGCAAGAAAAAGAAGGAAAAGTTGGAGAACGTTTGGAAGCAATTTCATAGTGCCGTGCTATAAAAGCTCTTTGCTAGATATATTTGGTGATGCAATCTTGAGCAGCTACAAACAGGAAGATGGTGGGGCGGTCACTGAGGGCCGTCGCAGAAGGGTCACCATGTCACACATGCACACACACACACACACACACACACATATTTAAATAGCACCACCAAAGTACACCACACTTTCCAGGATACAATAGCACAGGTCTCTTTCCTCCAAGAGCATACAATTCTGGGATCTTGAGCTGAAGAAGACTCACTCCAGGCCTGGATTTAGCTGCACCCACAGCCTGGCCCCTGCAGGAGTGCTTTGGAGAAAAGTAACAATTAAAAGTGATCCATCCAATTATTATTATTTAATTAAATCGCCTTTCTGATTGTAATCAGCCTGAACCTCTTCACCCTTGCTACTTCCAGCTGTTTGGGATCAGGGCAAGTTTGCTTCTGCCCGACAGGCAGAAATTCAACAGGTGACGCTGGATTGCACCTGTTGGTTTTATTGCCTGCTGCTGTGAAGCTGCTTCCAAAGCACGTAGCCCTTCCTTAAAGGGAGCTGGCGTTGCTGACGGAGGAGGGTGGCGATGGTAGGGCAGACTGTACTCAAACATCTTAATTGCAACCAGAGAGAGAGAGAGCTGAAGAAAACTGAAGTGGCTCCCAAGGAGATATTAGAAAATCCGAGCTGAAAATGAGAATGATTTAATGTCAAATGAGACAAATGCCGAGTTGATACTCCAGTGCCTCACGCATCCACTTGTCCTTGGCACTGAGAAAATGAGATTTTTAATATCGGAAAAACAGATTGCCACGGAGGCTCATCCATTGTAAATTTGAGCTGCCTTTTAGTGGGGCTTTTAAGCTGGGGATTGGATTGTTCGTTCTGTTCCACAGTTGCTGCCACGATTTTCATACTAATATGTAATTTCTCCGCCCCCTCCCCTCCTGCCTTTGAGTTGACTGCACCAAAGATGGAAGAACTCCCCTTATTTTTTATTTTATTTTTTTGGCCTCTGATGCTCCCTTCCCTCCCCCTCCTCCCCCTCCTTCTCTCCATCCCCTTAACAAGTTAATTTCATTAATGAATAATGCAGACAGGACAAAGGTTTGTCAGCTTTAACCTCTGCATTAGTTATAGAGATTAATGACACCGATTGCTCTGGCTGGGTAATGCTAGCAAGGGAGACCTGGGTCCCTGATAGGAAGCTGGAGGGCGAAGGCCTGGAACTTTGCTAAAAATCAGGTGGTGTGAATGAATGTTCTTTCAGCATAAGGGGTGGGGAACTGTTTTGAGCCGGAGGACCACTTCCCCTCATTGACATCTTTTGGGGAGCCCGTGTAGTTGGTAGTTGGTAGCTGGGATGCAGGTGGCGCTGTGGTCTAAACCACTGAGCCTAGGGCTTTCAGATCAGAAGGTTGGCGGTTCGAATCCTCGCGACGGGGTAAGCTCCTGTTGTTCGGTCCCTGCTCCTGCCCACCTAGCAGTTCGAAAGCACGTCAAAGTGCAAGTAGATAAATAGGTACCGCTCCGGCGGGAACGTAAACAGCGTTTGTGTGCGCTGCTCTGATTTTGCCAGAAGCAGCTTAGTCATGCTGGCCACATGACCCGGAAAACTGTCTGTGGACAAACGCCGGCTCCCTCGGACAGTAAAGCGAGATGAGTGCCACAACCCCAGAGTCGTTCATGACTGGACTTAACTGTCAGGGGTTCAATTTCCGGCATCTCCATACGGATGTACGAAGAGTCTGCAGGATCAGGCCAATGGCCTATCTAGTCCTGCATCCTGTTCTCACAGTGGCCATCCACTTGGAGGACTCGAGCACAAGAACAGCACTCTTCCCTCCTGCAGTTTGCAGCAACTGGTGTTCAGAAACTTTGCTGCCTCCAGCTGTGGAGGTATAGCGTAGCCATAATTGCTAGTACCCTCTCCTCCGTTGGTAGCCACCACTGCTTCCTACAGGCTACCTGATCTCAGACAAACCCACCACAAGAAAGATGCATCTTTGTTCCTAGGGGAAAGGAAAATGACAGAGATCCCAAGGATGGGAAAATAAGCACATATTGGTGGGAATGTACCCAAAATACATTACTTTGAAGGACCATTACTTGCAGAAGAAAAGTGTGCATTGGGCAAAATTGCATACAGGGTGCCTGTGTCGGAAGAACTGCAACGGTGATGGTTTTCCATGGTGATTTCATTTAATTGCAAACTTAAATGTGACAAACTGAACTTAACATGGGGAAACTGGGAGAACTTGAAATGGATAGGCTGGTCCATATCTAGCTGAAAGGGAAGCTATCCTGGAAAGTCATTAGCTGGCTTCTTCTTTTTTGTACCATTCCAGGAAAGGTGATTCCCGAGTCTTGTTTTCTCGCTGTTGAATTTCCCCAAAGGTTAGGAGCTTTTGACAAATATTTAACATGAATCTTAAATACATTCTGTGTTAGCTTTTCAGGGGATCAGATCAGCTGCTGTTCCCTGCTGATCTCTGTGCCATTCTTTAAACCCAAAACTAAAACCGAGAGCTGTCAAAAGGGCCTTTCATAACCTTCTTCCCTTTAAGCTTGTTGAGTTCGATTCCTCCACCCTTCCCTTCTGATTTTTGCCCCTTGAATTTTATCGTTCCAAGTAGCTTCCCCCCAAATCCTTCCTCGTCTGCCCATATCTGTAGTGTGCAAAACTCTCAATACGCAACAACGTACCGTCGTACCTTGGTTCTTGAACGCCTTGGTACCTGTACGTTTTGGCTCCTGGACGCCAAAAACCCAGAAATGAGTGTTCTGGTTTCTGAATGTTCTTTGGAAGCTGCACGTCCGACGCTGCTTCTGTGGCTTCCGATTGAGTGCAAGAAGCTCCTGCAGCCAATTGGAAGTCGCCCCTTGGTTTTCAAACAGTTCTGGGAGTCGAATGGACTGCCAGAACAGATTAAGTTCGACAACCAAGGTACCACTGTATTGGCTTTGATTGCCACAGCATCTCATTGTTGGCTTGAGTTTCCTATACCAATGCATCTTTCTGAGGAAGTGGTATCTTAGTTTTATATTTCGCTTGTTAATTATGGGTTTTTTTAACCCATTATGACCTTGAAGCAGTGTTAGAAACTCAGGTGTATAATCCAGTGTTTCCCAACCTTGTGCCTCCAGCTGTTTTCGGACTACAATTCCCATCATTCCTGACCACTGGTCTTGCTAGCTAGGGATGATGGGAGTTGTAGTCCAAAAACATCTGGAGGCACAAGGTTGGGAAACACTGGTATAATCTACTCACCAAATGACACCTTAAACCTAGGTTACTGTTGCCAAAGTAGAATGTCTAGGTGCTGTTTTGTTTGTTTTTTAAGTGGTGGATGTTGTTGTTGTTATTTTCATTTCTATATTAATTTATGTTTTAAAGAACAGATCTCATTAATAGAGCTTCAGTCCTAGAAATGTAGAGTTGGAAGGGACCCGGTTTACATTCAAACATCAAATAAAACAATCTAGAATAAATTTAATTCAAGCTTCAAGCAGATCCTTTCAGATCCTTCTCTAAGTGACATTTTGCTTTCCCCAGTCGCCCACCTGGCATCCAGAGATCTCCATGTGGTCGCAATTGTACCCATTCCAGTCGCAAAATGCGCCTGGCTCCTGGCTGATTTCTAACCGTTCCTTGAAGGGTCAGAGTGCAGAATAGAGCAAAGGACACATCATAAGATATTTACTTGTAGTCAAGAAAGATGTCCCATCTTTTAGAAGAGAAATTCTGGCTGTACCTGGTTAGAAGGGAGTTTCAGAGCAGGGGGAGGATAGGATAGACACGTACATCACAAGGTGGCTCTGCAGTTGTATGAGATAATTATTGCGAACGTACTTTTGTATTCATCTCTCCGCCTGTGTCTTGTCAACCTATGTTTTTCCTCATTCTTTTGCTTATCTGTTTCAGAATGGTAGCTAATGCCGAAGACCTCCCGGAGGCTTTCTGACTTCCTCTCCCCATGTAAAGTATGCTGAGAACCTTTCCAGTGGTGTAAGTAAAAAGCTCAACTTACTTGGGAGGCTTTTAATGTTTAATCCATTATTGTATTTTATTTTTCTGTTGGAAGCCGCCAGATGGGCGGGGTATAAATAATAAATTATTAATATTATTATTAACCCCAACCCCACCCCCCTGTTCAGTTTCAAAAGCATGATGTGTGTAAAAGAGCAGAAAAGGGGGAGAAGCCTTCGGTCAACCCCCTGGCCTGCTGTCATTAAGGCCAGACAGTTACAGGAAGAGCATGAGACCCTCTTTCAGTCTGTAGAAGGTACAGTCGTACCTTGGATCCTGAACGCCTTGGCTCCCGAACAGATCGGCTCCCGAGTGATCAAAACCCGGAAGTGAGTGTTCTGGTTATCAAATGTTTTTTTTGGAAGCTGGACGTCTGACGGGGCTTCTGATTGGCTGCAGGAGCTTCCTGCAGCCAATCAGATGCTGCAGTTTGGTTCCCAAACATTTTGGAAGTTGAACAGACTTCTGGAACGGATTCCATTCAACTTCCAAGGTGTGACTGTACAGCGGTACCTCTGTTTGCGAATGCAATCCGTTCCGCAGAGGCGTTGGCTCGCCGAGGTTTCCGCTCACCGAAGGCACGCTTCTGCGCATAGATAGAGCACTTCTGCGTGTCCGATGCCACGGAACCCGGATGCAAACACTTCCGTGTCTGCGGCGTTCGTAAATGGAGGTTTTCGTAAACGGAGGTAGGCGTAAACGGAGGTTCCACTGTAGTTGTATCCACCAAGGTGGAAAGCTTTTCAAGAGAGCTACTTATTTATTTAATTGAAAAAATGTCTGCACAAAGCAATGGGGTTAGGCAAATTCATGGAAGGCAAGTCACGCTAGTAGCCACAACTGCGATGTGCTCCCTCTACTGTTGGAAGCAGGAGGCCTCTGAATTACCATATGCTGGAGATCGCTAGTGGAGAGGGTTCTGGTGTGCTCAGGTTCTACTTTTGGGTTTCCCAGAAGAGGCCCCTGGTTGGTCACTGTGACAACAGGGTAGTGGACTAGATGGGCGTCTGGCCTCATCCAGCAAGGCTTTTCTTTTATCCCTACAAGTTAATCCCTACATGCTGCCGATTTTGCAAAACTCTGGCGGCCTTGCTGCCGTGTAATGGCGTATAAAATCAACTGGGCTTAGTTTTAACTGTCCTAGGCTTAAGTGTTCCCTTCTGCAGGGCTCCTCAAACGTGGCGCGCTTATTTGGCAAACAAGTGGATTGCCCACTAAAGCAGGGTAACCAACTATGGCGCCCTTGAAGGCCCTCATTGGCACCCCCAAGGCCCCAGACTTCGAACTTTCTTTTTTTCTTTTAAGTAAGCCCCTTGCCTCCCAGAAAGAAAGTTATGCAGCAAAATGTGCAGGTACCCTTCTAAGCAATTTTGGTGAAATGGGCCGCCCTCTCTGCTCCTGCCTGTCCGTGCTTTAAGACAATGAGCAGAGTCAGAGCTGTGAGTCAGACTTGATAAGTGAGTAGGAATCCCTGGGGTCCTAAAGGGCTGCTGTTTCCCCCTTCCCTTTAGTGCACTTCTCCTTTTTCTGTTTCTTTTTTTTTGTCCTTGGGCTCTCTGTAGTTTTCCTTTCCCCCATGGAACAAGGATGCATCTTTAGGGTTGTCAGACTGAATAGAGGACAGGACTTCTGTGCCTTTAATTGCCCTGCACTCTTTTGAGTCTGGAAACCTTAAAGAGAAACCAGCAGACCCTTTGCTTGGAAATTAAACAAAGGGTCTGCTGCTTTCTCTTTAAGGTGCATGCTCTAGTTATCTCCCGCTTGGACTACTGCAATGCGCTCTACGTGGGGCTACCTTTGAAGGTGACCCAGAAACTACAACTAATCCAGAATGCGGCAGCTAGACTGGTGACTGGGAGTGGCCGCCGAGACCACATAACACCGGTCTTGAAAGATCTACATTGGCCCCCAGTACGTTTCCGAGCACAGTTCAAAGTGTTGGTGCTGACCTTTAAAGCCCTAAACGGCCTTGGTCCAGTATACCTAAAGGAGCGTCTCCACTCCCAAGTTGCAGGGAACCAGGCAGAGGGCCTTCTCGGTGGTGGCGCCTGCCCTGTGGAACGTCCTCCCATCAGATGTCAAAAAGGGAAATAGCTACCAGATTTTTAGAAGACATCTGAAGGCAGCCCTGTTTAGGGAGGCTTTTAATGTTTAAGAAATTAGTGTATTTTAATGTTTCTGTTGGAAGCCGCCCAGAGTGGCGGGGTATAAATAAATAAATAAATAATAATAATTATTATTATTATTATTAGGTTCCCAGACTCAAAAGAGAGCAGGGCAATTAAAGGCACAGAAGTCCTGTCCTCTATTCAGTCTGGCAACCCTATGCATCTTTCTTGTGGTAGTTTTGTCTGGGATCAGGAAGTCTTATTTTCTGCAGATGCGACTACACAGTAAGTGCGAGTGGATGTTGTAAAGAATCCGTCCTCTCACCAAAAGGCAAATGTCTCCTGCTGTACAGTTAACTTACAGTACAAAGTACAATCTCACTGTATAGCTAAGTTATAGTACAAATGTACTACTCAGAAATAGATCTCTTTGTCTTTAATGGGGCTTACTTCCAGGTAAGTTGGGAAAGGATGGAAGCTTAGACTTTGCTGTAGGGTTGACTTAGACTTTAAAAAAAGTTTTTAATTATACTTTTCAAGTTTATACATTTCATTAATTTTACAATCATTTTAACATTTCAAAGTTTGACTTCCTTCCTTCTCTTTCTGCAGTTCTTTAAATTTGTTTTTTATTACCTTCTGCGTATCCAAATTCATTTAATTTGCTCATTTAATGATCTACTTTAAATATATACTCTTGTGAAACTGCAAGTTATTACAATAATCCTGCCAATGTTTTTATCTGTTTGCAATTTATCTGTAAAAGTTCAATAAACCATTTCCATTCTTTTATATAAAAAAAGTTTGTTATCTTGATTTCTAATTCTTCTGGTAAGTTTCGCCATTTCTGCATATTCCACAAGTTTTTGTATCCATTCTTCCTTTGCTGGGACTTCTGCTTCTTTTCATTTTTGGAAATTCTTAAATTTCCATACAATTTAGGTATAATACCCAAAAGAAAAGCTTCTGGTTTGTTTGTTTTTTAACAAAGGTTATTTGAGAAATTCAACAAGTTAAACCCTTTTCCATAATGGTAATACAATTATGGGGGAAATTATCCATGGCAGTACTGTCTCTAATTTTTCTGTTATGTCACGCCCTTCACTGCAGTCGTTTTGTGCTATGCCATGTGGCCAAGCGAGAGACTTAATGCGGCCTGCGAATCGCAGGGACCAATGTTGTGCATTGTTGTCCCTTTCTGGACCTGAAGGGGGCGTTCTGTGGTCCAAAAACACACACTTCCAGCAGGAGGGACCATTGACTTGCCTAGTTTAGGTGCGGACTCTCAGTCATCCGCTATGCAAGAGTTTGCCTTGATGATCTTTCTTGGTAACAAGAAGGGAAAGAGACAAAACGACTGATGGTGCAAAGGAAATCAAAAGGTCCACCTCCGTTATTTTTCTTCCTGCTCACCCTTAGGAAGCTGCCTTAATTCATTGATCAGCATAGCCCAGTCCTGTGCTTGAAAGTGCCTTTTCTGGGCCCTGGGCAAATAACAAAACCGCTAGCCCATTTGCAAAGCTAAGCAGGGTCCCGTATGGTTTTCAAATTGGATGGGGCCCCCGCGTGTTGAGATTCCTTCATTGCGGGGGGTTGAACTAGATGCTTCTTGGGGTCCCTTCATTTTTTTACTTTTACTTTTTACTTTTAAGAGTTATTCAAATATTTTATTAACATATATAGAACACATACATTTACATTTACACAGAACATATATCACAACACAACACCTTATTTTCATAACATAAAGCATACCTACATTACGCTATATTTTACCTACCTACATTATACACGTGGGGCGCGGGTGGCGCTGTGGTCTAAACCACAGAGCCTAGGGCTTGCCGATCAGAAGGTCGGCGGTTTGAATCCCCGCGACGGGGTGAGCTCCCGTTGCTCGGTCCCAGCTCCTGCCAACCTAGCAGTTCGAAAGCACTTCAAAGTGCAAGTAGATAAATAGGTACTGCTCCGGCGGGAAGGTAGACGGCATTTCCATGCACTGTTCTGGTTTGCCAGAAGCGGCTTAGTCATGCTGGCCACATGTCCTGGAAGCTGTATGCCGGCTCCCTTGGCCAGTAAAGCGAGATGAGCACCGCAACCCCAGAGTCGTCCACAACTGGACCTAATGGTCAGGGGCCCCTTTACCCTTTACCTATATTATACATACCAACCCCTTCCAACTCTTCAAGTCCATGAATTGACTTGCTCCCCAATCTTTTAAAGTGGGGATGCCCGAGATTGAACCGATACCCTGTGTGTGTGTGTGTGTGTGTGTGTTTGTGTGTGTGTGTGTGTTTGTGTGTGTGTGTTTGTGTGTAGAGTTCTCCATTTGGCTGGGAGCAGGGGTGGAACTTGGTTGCGTGGTTGCTGCCTGGGAACGTGCCCTAGACCAGTGTTTCCCAACCTTGTGCCTCCAGATGTTTTGTGACTACAATTCCCATCATTCCTGACCACTGGTCTTGCTAGCTAGGGATGATGGGAGTTGTAGTCCAAAAACAGCTGGAGGCCCAACGTTGGGAAACACTGCCCTAGACAATACCCCAGAATCCTCTGCAAAAAGGAGCTTTTGAGCAGATAGGTGGGGGCCGATCAGCTGATCAAGCAAAGGGAACAGGGTCCCCGGAGGGGAAAGAATTGGCAAACTGCTGATTCATAATCTGTCAGATCTGCACAACCTTCCCTTGCTCTGAAATGC
Source organism: Zootoca vivipara (assembly GCF_963506605.1). Taxonomy (NCBI): domain Eukaryota; kingdom Metazoa; phylum Chordata; class Lepidosauria; order Squamata; family Lacertidae; genus Zootoca; species Zootoca vivipara. Next base: position 116,493,817 of record NC_083278.1, on the reverse strand, counting down.
ATAATGCATGCTGTTTCCGTTGGAGTCTTGATTTATTTAGATTTTTTTGGGCGAAGGACTACCATTATTCCTAGGGTTTCTGCATTTGGGGCAGGGAGGGGGAAAGGATAAGGAAGCCTAAAAAATATTCTGTGTGAAACAGCCAAATCCAGGGCTATTGAAGGCTACTAGCCACAGTTGGAGGCAACTGCACTTCTGAATATCAGTTGCTGGAAAGCGCAGGAGGGGAGAGTTGTTCTTGTGTTTGGATCCTGCTTGCGGGTTTCCCATAATGGGCATCTGGTTGGCCACTGTGAGAACAGGACGCTGGACCAAATGGGCTATTGGCCTGATCCTGCCGGCTCTTTTTCTGTTCTTACGCAGCCAGGTAGGTAAGGGTTTTTTTTTAACCTAACCCCTGTATGCAAGCTCTCCTTCTCCCCTGCCCTTTGCAAGGGCAGTATGAGTTGCATAAAACTTCTGCCTGGGGCAGGATTCAGCCTCATTGCTTCTGTGTGGACAGCGATGGTGCTGGCCAGAGGACTGGGGCCATCACTGACCAGTCGGCCTTTCCTGTCACTGTTTGGTAGTGGCATCTCAGCTCAGCTCAGCCCCTCTTCGGGAAGAGTTCCCTGGAGGTGGCAGGCTGCAGCCATGCCCCTTGGCCAACCGCGCCCGGGGTAGTTCAGTCGGTAGAGCATGAGAAACCCTGAGGTTGTGGGTTCGAGCCCCACGTGGGGCGGAAGATTCCTGCATTGCAGGGGGTTGAACTAGCAGACTGTCGTGGTCCCTTCCAGCTTGACAATTCTGATCCTATGACAATGACTCTCAAGGTGACCTCACCCCATGCCCGGAAGTGCCCTTGCAGAACATGCAGGCGTGGCTCAACTTCCACCTTCAGCGGTGATGGCAATCCTTTTTCTTTTCTCTGTGGAAGTCCATGTAGGAGGAGAGAAAAAAGCAAAACCCTTTTGTACAGGGTTAACTGCGTTAAAATCATAGAATCATAGAGTTGGAAGAGACCACAAGGGCCATCCAGTCCAACCCCCTGCCGAGCAGGAAACACCATCAAAGCATTCTTGACATATGCCTGTCAAGCCTCTGCTTAAAGACCTCCAAAGAAGGAGACTCCACCACACTCCTTGGTAGCAAATTCCACTGCCCAACAGCTCTTACTGTCAGGAAGTTCTTCCTAATGTTTAGGTGGAATCTTCTTTCTTGTAGCTTGAATCCATTGCTCCGTGTCCGCTTCTCTGGAGCAGCAGAAAACAACCTTTCTCCCTCCTCCATATGACATCCTTTTACATATTTGAACATGGCTATCATATCACCCCTTAACCTTCTCTTCTCCTGGCTAAACATACCCAGCTCCCTAAGCCGTTCCTCATAAGGCATCGTTTCCAGGCCTTTGACCATTTTGGTTACCCTCTTCTGGACACGTTCCAGCTTGTCAGTATCCTTCTTGAACTGTGGTGCCCAGAACTGGACACAGTACTCCAGGTGAGATCTGACCAGAGCGGAATACAGTAGTACTATTTACTTCCCTTGATCTAGATGCTATACTCCTATTGATGCAGCCCAGAATTGCATTGGCTTTTTTAGCTGCTGCATCACACTGTTGACTCATGTCAAGTTTGTGGTCTACCAAGACTCCTAGATCCTTTTCACATGTACTGCTCTCAAGCCAGGTGTCTCCCATCCTGTATTTATGCCTTTCATATATTTTTTTACCCAAGTGTAGTACTTTACATTTCTCCTTGTTAAAATTCATCTTGTTTGCTTTGGCCCAGTTGTCTAATCTGTTAAGGTCATTTTGAAGTGTGATTCTGTCCTCTGGGGTATTAGCCACCCCTCATAGCTTTGGCCCCTATGGCTCAGTATTGCCTGCACGGGCTGGCAGCAGCTCTCCTGGGGCACATTTTCAGCCCTTGGAAACCGATGCCTTCTGCATGCAGCAGCTTCTCTGCCCCTGAGTGTCGGCTCTGGGCGGAAAGTCAGTTTTGACCTGGCCCCGCATCTCTTCCCACCCCGTTCTGTTCTGCCTTGTGCCGACTGCTTTGCCGCTTCCTGTCTCTTCCTTCCCTTTCTTCCTGTCTCCCTCTCTGGCAAGCTCTGAGAAACCGCCTGCCAGAGACCCCCAGATTGGTCCGCATTTGACAGCGGCCCCCTGACACAGGTTTTCAGACGAAACTAAGAAAGGACAAAAAACCAACCACCAGCCCTCAAGTATCTGGATTATTTCCTTCGAGGGAGCGCAGGACCAAAAATATTGGCATTGTCAGTCTGTGAGCATTCTGTTGTCAAACGCTTCCTTCTGGACTTCTAAAACAAGTGACTTAGGTGGCATATTTTCCCTTTCCTCCCCCCCCCCACTTTTAATTGTATATTTGATGTGGCAATTAGGGCTGCAAACTTATTTAAAATGTTTTTGATTGATTTAATCACACAAGTCTTAAGTCTGTTTAATTGATCTTGCAATTGAATTTGCATATGGGTAAAAACAATATTTATGAAGCGGAAGTGCATTTTCTTACACGAGGCTTGCATGTTTTGTAGGCGCATCATCTCAGAGGCATCCCCTCCCGTATGTGAGAGGAGGGATAATGTATCTTTTGAGATGGTGCTTGGGAATATTGGTGCCCGGTTGAATCTGGGGCAACTTATTAGTTGATTGATGTGTTCAAAAAACAACAACAACTGATGTTGTAACTGATTTAAACATAACAGCTGCATTACTAAAGCGTAACTCTTTGAGCTTCATCTGCGGTGGTGAGGGTATGTTCCCGTTGCAGCAAAGAATGCCACATCGTACACGAACTACGGCTAAGGAACCTCCGACGTGGTTTGGCATGATTTCTGGATTGGTGATCCACGCTTTGGATCAGTCAAAGATCAGAAGATTCAGGACACATAAAGGAAGTACTACTTCTTCAAGCAGCACAAACTGGGGAACTCCCTGCCACAGGAGGCAGTGAGAGCCACCAACCTGGGTGGTATTAAAAGGGGATGGGACAAATTTGAGGAGGAGGAGGAGGAGAAGGTTGTCAATGGCTACTAGCCACATGGCTCTGCTCTGCTCCCACAGTTGGAGGTAGCATTGCTTCTGAACATCACTTGCTGGAAACCGCAGAGACAGGAGAGGGCTCTTATGCTTGGATCCTGCTTGCTGGTTTCCCACACCACTGTGAGAACAGGATGCTGGACTAGATGGGCCATGGGCCTGATCCAGCAGCCTCTCCTTACCTGAGTCTGATGGAAAACCAAAGCAATTCTACACCAGCCTTCTCCAAACTGGCACACTCTAGATCAGGCTTCCTCAAACTTGGCCCTCCAAACTTGGCCCTGGTCCTGCTAGCTAGGGATCATGGGAGTTGGAGGCCAAAAACATCTGGAGGGCCGAGTTTGAGGAAGCCTGCTCTAGATATTGTGGGCTGCAGTTCCCAACAGCTTCATCCAGTGCTAACCATGTTGGGAAAGGCTGTTCTTTATTGTGATTCATTGCACACGCCGAAAGCCAAAGCAGGCATCTTTGAACCACAGTTTCTCTGTGGACCCTCCGTTGTGTAGATACTAGGCTATGTATGGTTAGCGCAAACCGCAGTTTGCTGTGACGCCCAAGTTCAGCCTCCGCCCGGAATAATAGCTTTGTTCAAAGCCTCTGCTTGAATGAGGCAGCTTTGAAGGACTCGAGGACACTCACAAGAACGATGTGTTGCTATTCCATTCTTGGCCTGAGTTGTAGAAGTCGTGCGGCGTCGAGCATTTGATTATGCTGGATTTATTTTCAGACGTCTGGGGCTGTTCTTATTAACTGTCATCGCTTTGATCGAAAGCGTGTGGCGGATTTCTGCATCTGTAGCGCCTGGCTTGCATGCCTAAACAGAAGCCCTGGGTTTGCAGGTTGTTGCAAGGTGCAAAGAGGACCTTTAAACCATTTCACCTTGCATGTCACTGGGGCAAGTCAGGGTCGGGGCAAGTGGGAAGATGCTAAAGTGAGGATTTATTTATTCGTTTTATTCAGCTAAATTTATGTTCCACTTGATTTCGAGAATACCTCTAAGCTACTGGTTCCCAAACTTTTTCAGGCTACTACATCTTGGTTCCATAAACTCATCCCCGGTCCCCCCTTCTCTGTAAAAGGCATCATTTGGAATAGTGGTTTGCATGACCCACTAAAGAAGATTATAGCAATTCAAAACAGCAACGATGAATTGCACATTTATTCACAATCCAATTAAAAGTGTTTAATTCAATTAATTCAACAAAATTGATTAAGTTGATCCAATGATACCAGCTTTTCAAAGTCCGCTAGTCATTTACATATCCGGCACTCCCACTGCCGCCCCTTCGCCTCTTTGTGCCCCCTTGGGTATTCCCAGTGCCCCATAGGGGGCAGTGCCCCCCCCACTTGGGGCACCATTGCTCTCTAACCAGTTTACAAAAATGTAAAAGAAAACATTAACATTCTCCTGTTGATTTTTTTTAATAAACAACCACACAGATAAAAACAGGCGTCTAAAAACATTCAAAAGAGGTTTAAAAGCAGCATTAAAAAATAATATGTACAGCGGAGGCACCCGCAATGGGGCAGGGTGAACATTTCTTTTAAGGATCCCTATGGGTAGTGAGTGTTGTCGCTGAGAGTCTGGATCCCACCCCCACCCCCTTGTAGGGACTGCTGGTGATACCCCGCTCTACCTCTCTTTCAAATCAGAACCAGTGAAGGCAGTGAAGGTCCTGTGTGAGTGCCTGGAGGCGGCTGGAGGATGAATGGCGGCTAACAGATTGAGGTTGAATCCTGACAAGACAGAAGTACTGTTTGTGGGGGACAGGAGGCGGGCAGGTGTGGAGGACTCCCTGGTTCTGAATGGGGTAACTGTGCCCCTGAAGGACCAGGTGCGCAGCCTGGGAGTCATTTTGGACTCACAGCTGTCCATGGAGGCACAGGTCAATTTGTGTCCAGGGCAGCTGTCTACCAGCTCCATCTGGTACACAGGCTGAGACCCTACCTGCCTGCAGACTGTCTCGCCAGAGTGGTGCATGCTCTGGTTATCTCCCGCTTGGACTACTGCAATGCGCTCTACGTGGGGCTACCTTTGAAGGTGACTCGGAAACTACAACTAATCCAGAATGCGGCAGCTAGAGTGGTGACTGGGAGCAGCCGTTGAGACCACATAACACCGGTCTTGAAAGATCTACATTGGCTCCCAGTACGTTTGCGAGCACAATTCAAAGTGTTGGTGCTGACCTTGAAAGCCCTAAATGGCCTCGGTCCAGTATACCTGAAGCAGCGTCTCCACCTCCATCATTCTGCCCGGACACTGAGGTCCAGCACCGAGGGCCTTCTAGCAGTTTCCTCACTGTGAGAAGTGAGGTTACAGGGAACTAGGCAGAGGGCCTTCTCGGTGGTGGCGCCTGCCCTGTGGAACACCCTCCCAACAGATGTCAAAGAGGAAAACAACTACCAGACTTTTAGAAGACATCTGAAGGCAGCCCTGTTCAGGGAGGCTTTTAATGTTTAATAGATTATTGTGTTTTATTTTTCTGTCGGAAGCCGCACAGAGTGGCTGGGGAAACCCAGCTAGATGGGCGGGGTATAAATAATAAATTATTATTATTATTATTATTATTATTATTATTATTATTATTAGCGCCAAATGGCTCCTTGAACCAAGGTTGCTGTCGTCCAAACAGGGTGCCTGGTTGCCATTTTGGGGCAAGACAGCTCTAAAGTCTTCTTTTTTCAAATGATGGGACTGACTGGGATTGATTAAACATCTAGCTAGTTTGGATGGCAACCTTGAGCTAGGTTAAGAGCTCCTAGAATTTAAAGAGCAAAAGTCGCTTGATCCGGAGACAGTCCGCATATATATTGGCCTATTCCGACCCCTTTTTCTCAGTGGTGAGGCTGCACACAAAAAGCAATTTGGTCCCTGAAATTCATTCTGATTGTGCAGATAACATATAAGGGATATAATTCTACAGGATGGGGCATTAGTGTGTGAAAACAGTCCAGACCCAACAATCCTCAGATGGTGGAGATGTCAGGCGCCATCCTGCCACCCAGGCATCTTCACTTGGTTGCAAGTGGTTGAACGCCAGGTGCAAAATGCGCCTGGCGCCTGGCTAATTTCAAACACTGCTGCTTGCCTTCCCCAGTATCTTTTCTCCTGCAATGAGCAGCCCGGTGCTTCTGGAAAGCCAGCAAGCAGGATACGAAAGCAAGGACCTTTTTGCAGTGTTGCTGCCCAACAACTGGTATTCAGCAGTAAACTGGCTCTGGACATGGGGGCTCCACATTTGGGGCAAGGAAGAAGAGAAAGCATTACCTGGTTCCAGGCGACTTTATTTATATTATTATTTTATTTGTTTCACAACCTTTATACACCACTTGGTTGTAGGAGACCTCAAAGTGCTTTACAAAACAATTGTTTTGTTTGAGAACCTGTTCAGTGGATTAAATCCAGGCACCCCCCCCCCACGGACCCCCCTTGGAGACAGTTAAAGGGCACAATTGGGGGTCATTTATTGGTCTGCCATGTGGGGCTGTGAGCCGGCGCACCGTGACTTTAAATACTCCGTATCTTCATTTATTATGTAATAAAAAATTATTTAAAATGCATTGCATTATCAACCATTACTATTCAAGTAAAATGCTTTTGATTTTTATTGCCATTAAAACTGGCTTACAGTAACAATAATAACATTTCATGACATTATTATTTTTTAAAATCCTATATTATTTATTAAATTTCCATATCGGCAGCAATTTAACGCAGCCCGTCGGGTCCAAAGATTCCCAGAGCTGCATACGTAGGAGCAATAAAAACAAGGCAGCACAGGGCAAAATATGTGGCACAAAAGGAAAAACAGCTGAGGAGGGAAGAGGAAAACAAGCAGACACAGACTTAAAGCTACAAAGTCCTTATAATGGCCAGCTTAAGGGATGGGAGCATCCAGATGGCCATTGATCTCTCAGCCAAGCCAATAATAATAATAATAATAATAATAATAATAATAATAATAATAATAATAGAGTAGGCCTGGTTTTCCATCTCTGTCTGTCTGTCTGTCTGTCTCCCCGCTGCAGTCTGATGAAATGGAAATATAATAAAATGAATATAATAATTCCAGAAAGTCACCCTGTCCCTGTTTTTTTGCAAGCCTTCTCCATCCCCCACAGCCAGTCTGTATCACTACCTTCTTATAATACCGTTTCAGTGAGATTTTTTTTTAAGCATGAGGTTGATGAATGATGCCCGATTCTGTTGCAAATATTTCTGCTTCCAGAGGCAGCCTCATTTGACAATCTCCTGCTCTCGTAACTCTGAAAGAGAGATGACTCTTCGCAGGCGTGAACACCCTTCCTTTATTTATCTGCTCCTATCTTTTTTTTTTGTTTGAAAAGAAAGTCTTGCTCTTTCCTCCTCCCCTCCCCACCCCACCCCACTTTCCCCCAACAGTTGGTCAAGCCCAGGGAAGGAAAATAAAAATTTAAAAAGTGGCCAGCACCGCCCCCTTCAAAAGAAACAAATTGAAGCAGTGCAGTTAAAGGTGTTGCGGCGAATTATAAGGTCTTGCAAACATTATGTAGCGATAAACCGCTAATGGGAAAGTGTGTCCCTTAATTAACGAGGAGCATCACATTATTCTTAAATGTCTGGCTGCAGAACTGCTTTGTAAATTGGCCGGCTGGAGCTCAGGGCCCACGTTTACACAAGGGGTTTTCACCAGGGACTTGCAGCCTCTGTTGTAACTGGGGCATGCCCCTTTAGGCTATGGGTCACCCTTAGGAAGACGACACTTTCATCTCTTTCTATTCTTCTGATATGGTCCACTCACTGCCGTTTCCAGGGCTGTCTTGGGATTTGAAGTTGCCGCTTCTGTGGACGTCTCAGAAATAGCTGGGGCAGGATATTCATGTTGGGTTAGGGCGCATCGTTTGGGAGGCGAAACTTGAATTTTTTAAAACAATTTTTTAAAGTGAGGCGTCTTGAAAATATGGTTTTGGGTGGGAGGAATTCAAATCAGCTATATTCCTTTTTTGTGATGGGACCGCATTTAGCTCAGCAAGTCCGCGTTCAATGAAGAAGCACGCAAATCGCTTTTGGAAAATCAAACTCTTTTGATTTTGCCCTCTGAAAATGTCAGGAGATGCTAAACGATAAAACAACAACAACAACAACAACAACAACAACAACAACAACAACAACACAGGTTTATTTCTATGGAATTTTACACACATTTTGCTTACCAAGTGAAACTAAATTATATGAATTTAACCAACATGTTTTATCTTAACCTTACCTGTTAGTTTGCATACTGCCCTCTATCCGTAAATCTCAGGGCCGTACACAACACAAAAATGCAAGGTAAAAAACAAAACAAACACACAAATAAACCCTTCTTTTGAATTCCCAAGTCACGTTGCGACTTTTAAGCACCCCTCAGTTTTGGGAACTTGAAAGCTGAGAAATTCAACACCTCTGAAGTTAGAGTTCCGTTCCTCACATGAGCGAGAGCCAAGGGTGTTGCAGCAAACTTGTTTATCCCGAGGGCCGCCTTCCCTCCTGAGGAGCCTCCCTGGGGCCACATGGCAGTGGTGGGCGTGGCCAGAGGCAAAAGTGGGCGGGGCAGTGGATGTGAAATATCCCTTTGTGCAGTGGGCTATTTTCTATGCATGCCCCCACTCCCCTTCTCCCCATCCTACAGCCAGACCAGCAAGAGGCGTTACCAGAATCCAAGGACCCATTTCAGCCAGGCAATATCATTTGGGGCGTGAGGCAGATGTGGCCTGGAGAGAGTTTTGAGGGCCACAAAGAGAGACCTGGAGGCCACATTGGACCGCCTGCAACTGCGGTTCCGCACCCGGCTTCAATCACAGACATTTTTTTTGGAAGCGATTAAGGATTTCCTGAATGAGACTCTTTAGTAGCACTTGTGTGATACGTTTGTACGGAGAGGCAGGTGTCTGTTACAGCAGAAATTTGGTGAACGGTGAAATTTACGGCTGAGTGTTGCAGTTCTAAAGACTCGGACGGACATGGCAGAAAAGCCAGATTTTTCACCAGTAGTTAGGCAGGAGGAATTCCCTGTTGTAATAAAGGAGTGTGTTCCACCAGCGCAAGCATTTCGGCTTTCCAGGCAGAAGGACCTTTCTCTCCTCCCCGCAAGGGCTGCTCTAGGGTTCCACTGCCCCCAAAGCCAATTTCGGGGGTGCAGGAGGGAAAGCCCCGTTGCCGAAGCAGAAGAGCTTGCACAGGGCTTCCTCTGACGAGACTTGTTAGGCAAATCCCAGCCCAGCTGCCTGCACTGAGAAGCGGACACGGAGCAATGGATTCAAACTACAGTACAAGAAAGAAGATTCCACCTAAACATCAGGAAGAACTTCCTGACAGTAAGAGCTGTTCGACAGTGGAACTTGCTGCCAAGGAGTGTGGTGGTATCTCCTTCTTTGGAGGTCTTTAAGTGGAGGCTTGACAGCCATCTGTCAGGAATGCTTTGATGGTGTTTCCTGCTTGGCAGGGGGTTGGACTGGATGGCCCTTGTGGTCTCTTCCAACTCTATGATTCTATGACTGTGTGCAATTGCCCCAAGTGCTCGATGAGTCTAGCAAGTGCATTTAGGATTCCAAGAGAATTAAGGATTCCAAGAGATTTTTGGATTCTAACCAAAGTGTGTTCGAGCATCATCTTCATTTCTGTCGTTTGCTGATAGGTGTACGTTTCCCATGCGGAAAGACAGAAACAAATTTCTTGACTCAAGCATTTTTTATCCAAATGCGCAGACCTAGTTTCTCCAGGAAAAGCGGTATATCGTTCCGTTGTTCATTCATTTAACCCGAGCTGTATCGGTCCAAGCGCCGTGCCCAGAATTTCTCTTACCTCTCAGAACTTATTTCAGTTCCCAGTTCCTTGTGATCACCAACTGTGGGCCGTCATCTTCACAACTTTTGTATCTTTAATCTTAACCCCTCTTTTCAAAAAATCCTCATAATGGTAATCATTGGTTCCGTAGTGATCATTAAGCTTTAATTTCCTCGATAATTGCAAGCTTGCTGTGTGGCTGCCTCATCTATCTATCTGTCTAATCATAGCATTGTAGAGTTGAAAGGTACCCCTGAGGGTCATCTATTCCAACCCCCTGCAGCAGTCAACGTGGGGCTCGAACCCACGACCCCGAGATCAAGAGTCTCACGCTCTACCAACTGAGTCACCCCTGGCTCTATCTATCTGCAGTATATATCATCTCCAGGATTTATCTGAATATGTGGCATGCCCCTTTTTGCAATTCCTGAACAGTTAAAAAGCCCTGGGAGCAAGTCTCATTGTGCTCAGTAGAACCTCCTACTCAGTAGACATGCCTAGGTTAGAAACAGAGTAATCTGCCTTATGCAGAGTCAGTCCGTCTATCTCAGTATTGTTTGCACTGACTGGCAGCAGCTCTTCTGGGTTTCAGCTCACCCTAACCTGAAAATACCAGGGAATGAACTTCTGCATGCGATGCAGGCGTCCTACGACTGATCTAATGACCCTCCCGCAATTGGGGGTGGATTTAGGGCTGTGTGAGCAGAGCACATGTGCTGGATTTGGAAAGGAGGTAGAAGGGCTCTACATCATGCCTTCTTCCCAGGGCGCGATAGTGTCCCAGTCTGCCACTGCCCCAATGGGGGGGGGGAGGAGAAGGATATATCAATGTATTTATTTTTATCTATTCATCGCATTTCCATCCCACCTTTGGAGCTCAAGGCGCCCCACATGGTTCTCCCAATCCTCGTTTAATCCCCCTACAACAACCCTGCAAGGTTAGTTAGGCTGAGAGGCAGCAACTGGCCCAAGGTCACCCAGTGAGCTTCATGACCGAACGGGGGATTCGAACCCTGGTCTCCCAGGTCCCGGTCCAGCACTCTTAACTATGCTGGAAGGACTATTGAGAAAGACAAAGTTAAGAATCCCCGCCAAGTAGCGAAGGCCTGGGAAAGTGGATCTGTCTGAAAAGTTGGGAGGGAAGGAATTGCGCCAACGTCAAGAGGCAGCGAGTTCCAAAGATGCGTCGCCAGCAACACAGTCCCTGGGCATGCCAGAAATAGCTCTTTGGATCCCAGCTGTAATTCAGAGCTCTGATCAAAGAGCCTCCCTGGCAGCGTCTTTCACTTTAATGAGGTCTCTGGCTGGCGATGGAAGCTGGACTTTTGCCACCAAGACAGCCGCCGTCCTGCCCACCAGATCATGTCAGCCTTCCCTCCTGGTGTCCTTTAAAAGTGTAGGTTCAGCGATCTTGGCTGGTGTCCAGAGAGGAATCTGCAAGCATGCCAGGACTCCTCAAGCCACTTGTTTCTGAAAGCTGGAAAACTTTCCAGAGTGGCATTCAACCATCTCTGTCTTTAATCAGGGTTCCTTTCGTGTCCCGTGGGATTTCAGTGGCAGAACAGCGGCTGTGCAAAGGTTGGGGGATGAACAAGCTGGAGCGTGTGTACGTCAGACACAAACTCTGGATGTCCAAGGGGCCTGAATGGTGAAAACTTCGGGACAGATAAAAGGAAGTCCTTTTTCATGCAGCACATTGTTAAACTGTGGAACTCTCTCCCACGGGAGACCTAGATGGGTGTCAGGGACTGGCTGGATGCAGAGGAAAGGTGGGGGAGAACCAGCTGGGGAACCTTAAGGGATGAAGGCTCAGAGCCCAGGGAGTGGTGATGGGATGGTGATGAGCGGTCCGAGGGAAAAGAGGGAGCATGCGGAGAAGAGGTGTTGGAAGCTGAAGAGGTAACAGGGCTTAGGGAGCAGGGAGTCTGTGGCAGAGAAAGTCCAGAATCAGAGGCAGAAGATGAAGCAGAGGATGAGGAGGGGGGCCGAGAGGCCAAGATGAGTTGGGCTGGTGAAGAGTCACAGGGGCCTCCCCCTCCTGCTGCGACAAGCTCCCCTCACCACCTGATCTTCCAGAACCAGAAGAGTCGTGAAAAGGGTGGAGGAGAGGTTGGCTGCCTGCAGGAGACGTCTCTGATTGCTTGGGGGGAAACCCTGGAGAGGAAGAGGTGGGAATTTCTGAGCACAGTTCAAAGTGTTGGTGCTGACCTTTAAAGCCCTAAACGGACTTGGCCCAGTATACCTGATGGAGTGTCTCCACCCTCATCGTTCAACCAGGACACTTGAGGTCCCATGCTGGGGGCCTTCTGGCAGTTCCCTCCCTGCGAGAAGTGAGGTTACAGGGAACCAGGCAGAGGGCCTTCTCGGTAGTGGTGCCCGCCCTGTGGAACGCCCTCCCCATCAGATGTCAAGGAAATAAACAATTATCTGACTTTTAGAAGACATCTTAAGGGAAGTTTTATTGTGTTTTTAATATTCTGTTGGTAGCCAGATGAGGAGGGAGGCCAAGAGGCCGAGATGAATTGGGCTGGTGAAGAGTCACAGGGGCCTCCCCCTCCTGTTGCGACAAGCTCCTTTCACCACCTGATCTCCCAGAACCAGAAGAGGCATGAAAAGGGTGAAGGAGAGGTTGGCCGCCCACAGGAGCCGTCTCTGATTGCTTGGGGGAGCCTTGGAGAGGAGGTGGGGATCTTTAGTTCCAACCACTTCTTAATTGGGGCGAGCCCAGACCCGTTCCTGTGCGCATTAGACCTTGCACGTCCGTTTAGATCCCGTTTTTGCTAATAATGATTTAGCTCTTACTCCTTCCGTGTGATCTACTGCTGACTCGCTCCTGCAAATGGGCCCCCTTTGGCCTGATCCTGGCCTCTTTCTCGCATCCCTGTGCCTTCTTTCCTCCTCCTCCTCCTCACCTTCTTCCCCTGTGCCTCCGCAGCCTGCTGGAAACCATGTTTCACTACACCGACGAGCCCCGGTTCACCATAGAGCAGATCGACCTGCTGCAGCGCCTGCGGCGCACCGGGATGACGCGTCACGAGATCCTCCACGCCCTGGAGACCTTCGACCGCCTCGACCAGGAGCACAGCGACAAGTTTGGCCGGCGGTCGGCCTACGGGGCCAGCGGCGGCTCCTGCAGCAACAGCACCAACAACGTGGCCGCCTCGTCCTCCACCGCCACGGCCTCCACGCAGACGCAGCACTCGGGGATGTCCCCCTCGCCCAGCAACAGCTATGACACCTCCCCGCAGCCCTGCACGACCAACCAGAACGGCCGGGAGAGCAGCGAGCGGCTGTCCGCCTTCAACGGGAAGATGTCGCCCACGCGGTACCCGCTGGCCAGCAGCATGGCGCAGAGGTCGTACAGCTTCGAGGCCTCCGAAGAAGACCTGGACGTGGACGACAAGGTGGAGGAGCTGATGAGGTGAGCTCTTGGGGCTTGGGGGGCGCACACTCCTGTTTATGGGCTTGCCGTTACCACCACATCCCTTAATTCTGACCTCCCTTTCCTCAATGGGAGCGTGCAGAGTTGTAGAGTTGGGAGGGACCCCCAGATGCCATCTAGGCCAACCCCCTGCAATTCAGGGATCTCGACTGTAGCATCCACGACGAGGGGGCATTTGACCTCTCCTTGAAAATCTCCAAGGAAGCTCTACCGCAGGCATCCCCAGACTCGGCCCTCCAGATGTTTTGGGACTACAATTCCCATCATCCTTGACGACTGGTCCTGTTAGCTAGGGATGATGGGAGTTGTAATCCCAAAACATCTGGAGGCTGAGTTTGGGGATGCCTGCTCTACCGTCTGCAGAGGGAGATCGTTCCACGGTCAAGGAGCTCTTACCGACAGAAAGTTCCTCCTAATGTATGTGGATTGGAAATTAGGGTATAATTAGAATAGAGGGGGATATCTCTCTCTGTGTGTTTTAATATTTATATTGTATTTTCCCTCTCTTTTCTTCCTTCCTTTGCCTTCCTCCCTTTCCTTTTGTTGTTTCTCTTTCTTTCTTTCTTTCTTTCTTTCTTTCTCTCTCTCTCTCTCTCTCTCTCTCTCTCTCTCTCTCTCTCTCTCTCTCTCTCTATTTCATTTCTATTTCATTTATTCTCTTTCTTTCTATTTCATTTATTCTAGAAAGAATTTTATTGTATTGTGAAAACTAATGAAAATTTCGTGGAGAGAGTTCCTGCTACTATTTAGTGGCTGCTCCTAGACAGACAGACAGACAGACATGTTGTGGATGCTTTAGTCGAGATCCCTGCATTGCATGGGGTTGGACTAGATTACTCTCAGTGTCCCTTCCAGCCCTGCAATCCTATGCATCGGTGTTTTAATTCTGTTAGTGTATAATTGTGTTTTTTTTCTCTAATTGTTGTCATCGTCCCCTGACCCTAAGTTTTCAGATGTTCCTATTTTACCTGCAAACTGCCTTGAGTCACTGTCAGGGAGAAAGGTGGTTATAAATTATAATTATAATAGTCAGAATTCCATGCAGCCCAAGCAGGCCTTAAGATCAGGGGTTGGGAATCCAAGGGCCGTTTTCCCATCTGGCCAGTCATCTGAGGGCCACAAGGCAGTGGTGGGCGGGGCCAGAGGGGAAAGTGGGCGGAGCAAGGAGCATAATTTCCACCTTGGTTCGGCGGCTGAGTTTCTGCACATTTTCATTCCACCCTCTCTATATCCTTCCTCAGGGAAGCAAGAGGCGTCGTGATGAGGACACATTCCAGCTGGGCAAAGGCATTTGGGGTGGGTGGGGAGTCCTGGGCAGAGTCCTGAGGCCAGACAGCGAGGCCTGGAGGGGCCTAATTTGTCTACACAGGCTGGCAGCAGCTCTCTCGGGATTTCAGACTCTTGAAGGCGTGATTGAACCTGGGGGCTTCGATATGCAGAACATGCTCTCTATCCCCGAGCAGAGGCTCTTCCCATATGCGCTGAGCCACATCCCCAAGCGCACCACCCTAGTTTGATGCTGGCGTTGCCACTTTTTAAAAATTTAAGTCACTGGTGGGGGAGATTTATTCATCCCTCCGTAATGAAACTTTGCGCATCCCATATGGCTTGCACGAATTTATACGGACCGCGAGTTATCTGTTCTCCTCCTTGTGTGCTTTGATCAGCCGGCGACACGGATTAAAAGCAACGTCCGCTAGTGAGCGCCACCCCTCAGGCCCTTCGCTCCCTTTGCCCCCTCCCATTAAAGGCGTTTTCAACTCAGGCCCTCTTTCTTGCACCCACCTCTCTTTTTAATCTTCTTCTTCTTCTTCTTCCTCTCCCCTCCCATCCGCTCTTCCACCTTGCACCCCCCCAACCCTCCCCTGTTTTCTTAGGAGGGACAGCAGCGTGATAAAAGAGGAAATCAAAGCCTTCCTGGCCAACCGGAGGATTTCGCAAGCCGTCGTAGCGCAGGTAACAGGTAAGAGCTCGGAAACGCCTTCCTCCCCCCCCCCGACCCCCAACCCCTCTCCATAGCTCAGCACCACCGTCTCGCCGCCTTCTCCTGCCGGCGCAGATGTTGGGATATCGCTTGGCTTTCTGCATTGCGGTGCAGATCTGTCAGCTTAGTCATGATAATGTATGCCTTTGATTTAAGACCCATTGTGGAACTTCCCTAGTGAATCAGTCTCTCTCTCTCTCTCTCTCTCTCTCTCTCTCTCTCTCTCTCTCTCTCTCTCTCTCTCTCTCTCTCTCTCTGCACCCCCCCCCCCCACCTCCCTTGCCCTGCCTAATCTTCTCTCCTCCTGTTCCTTACGTGGCTTACGTCAGCAAGTTTAGGAATGCTGTAACAAGCATCAAGTGCTTAGAGCCGAAATGGCTTTTTTAAAATTGTGAACGTCATCCACAGCCCTTCTGTTGAGAGTGAGAAGGTGAGGTCCCGGCACTTTTAGGCTTCGGAGGAGGACGTCCAGTCCCTGCGGGGCGCTTGGCTGGAAAGGGGTTGTTGAATTGCACCCGCAGTTGTTTTATTAGCCCAATAACCCAACCTGCCTACTTAAGCCAAGCGTGGGTAAACACTAAGGCTGTCTCCTCCCAACCCTCTGTCTTGCTAGATGCTAAAGAGAGTGAATAGCTCAGTCAGGAGAGCATAAGGCTCTTAGAATAATAGAATTGTAAAGTCGGAAGGTGCCTCCAAGGGTCATCCAGTCCAACCCCCTGCAATGCAGGAATCTCAGCTAAAGCACCCATGACAGATGGCCATCCAACCTCTGCTTGAAAACCTCCAAGGAAGGAGAGGCCACCACCTCGCAAGAGAGATCATTCCACTCTCAAACAGCTCTTACCGTCAGAAAGTTTTTCCTGATATTGAGTTGGAATCCCCTTTCTTGTAACTCGAAGCCATGGGTTCGAGTTCTATCTTCTGCAGCAGGGGAAGAAATAAGCTTGCTCCCTCTTCCATGTGACAGCCCTTGAGATACTTGAAGATGGTTATCATATCTCCTCTCAGTCTCCTCTTTTCCAGGCTAAACATTCCCAGCTCCTTCAACCGTTCCTCATAAGGCTTGGTTTCCAGACCCCTTGATCATCTTGGTCGCCCTCCTCTGCCCACATTCCAGCTTGTCAACATCCTTCTTAAGCGGTGGCACCCAGAACTGGACACCATATTCCAGGTGTGGTCTGACCAACACAGAATAGTAGTACTATGACTTCCCTTGATCTGAACACTCGACTACTGTTGATGCAACCGGGAATAGATTCCTTGTTTTCTGCAGCATCCTGCCTCATCTCTGTCTTCTGGCCTCCCTCCCTCTCCCTCCTCCAGCTGTCTGATTCTGGACAGCTCACTAAACCCTGTTGCCCCTTCAGCTTCCGACACCTCCTCCTCCCGGTCTTCTCCTTCTTTCTCCCTCTGCCCAACCATCATCGGCCCCTGGCTCTGAGCCTTCTTCCCCTTGGGGTTCCCCTCGGGGTTCCCCAGCTGGAGCCTCTCACTGCTTCTCAGCATCTAGCCAGTCTATGACATTCTACACGTATACTCTTGAGCTAAGCGCCATTGAGTTCAGCCGGTCTTGCTACCAGTTAACTGGGAGCGTAAGCCGCAGGGAAATCACCCCTCCCGGTCTTGGCTTTTAGGGGGGGGGGATTTGTTTAGGCCTTGTTTAGGGAAGTTTTTAATGTTTAATGCTGTATTGTGTTTTTAATATTTGATTGGGAGCCGCCCAGAGTGGCTGGGGGAACCCAGCCAGATGGGCTGGGTATAAATAATAAGTTGTTGTTGTTGTTGTTAGCTAATATGGGACGCGGGTGGCGCTGTGGGTTAAACCACAGAGCCTAGGGCTTGCCGATCAGAAGGTCGGTGGTTCGAATCCCCGCGACGGGGTGAGCTCCCGTTGCTCGGTCGCTGCTCCTGCCAATCTAGCAGTTCAAAAGCACGTCAAAGTGCAAGTAGATAAATAGGTACTGCTCCGGTGGGAAGGTAAACGGCGTTCCCGTGCGCTGCTCTGGTTCGCCTGAAGCAGCTTAGTTATGCTGACCACATGAACCAGAAGCTGTGCGCCGACTCCCTCGGCCAGTAAAGTGAGATGAGCGCCGCAACCCCAGAGTCGTCCGCGACGGGACCTAATGGTCAGGGGTCCCTTTACCTTTACTAATACGGGAGGCCTGTTGCACCTGGGAGCCGACTGCAATAACGACAGCGTGGATGGGCAAGCTACAAATATAAATAACAAATAGAAACAAAGACTAAATTAAAAACAGTGGTACCTCTAGTTACAAACTTAATTTGTTCCGGAGGTCCATTCTCAACCTGAAACTGTTCTTAACTAGAGGCGTGCTTTCGCTAATGGGGCCTCTTGCTGCCGTTTTGCCGCCGGCACACGATTTCCATTCTCATCCTGGGGCAAAGTTCTCAACTCGAGGGAACTCTTCCAGGCTAGCGGAGTTTGCAACCTGAAGCGTTTGTAACCTGAGGCGTTTGTAACTCGAGGTACCACTGTAGACGGATAATATCTCTTGCACTGTGTGGTGGCAGACCCCGGAGCGCTCGCTGCAGAAGTGTGTCGTGTGCCAGCGTAAGGACAATAGCTTTGCTTCAAATCTTGACAGCCGGGCCTTTCCGGCTTAAGCGAAGGGCTTTGTGTGCCCTCTCCCCTTAATTTGTCATTTCAGCGCAGGCCGATTCCGAGCATAATTCCCTCTCTTCTTCTTCTTCTCAATAAGCAGCAGCGAGCTTCTGGTTTATAGTTGTTAACTCCCCTGACCCAGGCAGGCATTTAACAAAGCAGCAGGCAGCGTCCTCTGGAAATGTGAGGCTTAAATCAGGAGCGCAGAACCTTTATCATACATTTGCTCGTATGGAAGCTTCCAGGGCCCGTGTGCCAGAGGACGGTGTGACCAGAAGGGAAAAGGGAGGGAGTAACAGATGAAACTCTCTCGCCCTGCATCCGTAGATCTTAGGGTGATTCGCAGCCTAAAAATACTACTACTGGTAGTAGAAGAAATAATAATAATAATAATAATAATAATAATAATAATAATAATAATAATAATACCCCAGTCACTCTGGGCGGCTTCCAACACACATGAAAACATAATAAAACGTCAAACATTAAAACATTAATAAAACGTCAAACATTAAAAACTTCCCGATACAGGGCTGGATTCAGATGTCTTCTAAAACAGTGTTTCCCAACCTTGTGCCTCCAGATGTTTTGGGACTACAACTCCCATCATCCCCAGCTAGCAAGACCAGTGGTCAGGAATGATGGGAATTGTAGTCCAAAAACAGCTGGAGGCACAAGGTTGGGAAACACTGTTCTAAAAGTTGACATCCTTGACATCTGATGGGAGGGAATTGCACAAAAAACACACAATCCACAATTAAAACAATAACAGAAACAAACCAAATACCCCCCCTTCCCCCATCGCCTCCCACAACACATTTAAAAGGGTATCGGATGTAATCAGCCAAAGGCCTGGATGAAGAGGAACATTTTTGCCTGGCGCCTAAAGGTGTAGAATAAAGGGGCCAGGCGAACAAATGGGAAAAGGCCCGTTCTCGTGTTGCCACTCTCAAGAGTTCTCATGAAGGATGCCCATGAAAATATACTGTGTCCAGTTCTGGGCACCACAATTTAAGAAGGATATTGACATGCTGGAATGTGTGCAGAGGAAGGTTGACCAAGATAGTCAAGGGTCTGGAAACCAAGCCTTAGGAGGAATGGTTGAAGGAGCTGGGTACATTTAGCCTAGAAAAGAGGAGATGGAGAGGAGATGTGATAGCCATCGTCAGATATCTCAAGGGCTGTCCCATGGAAGAGGGACCAAGCTTGTTTTCTCCTGCTCTGGAGAGTAGAACTCGAACCACAAGTAATAAGAAGGGAGATTCCGACTCAACATCAGGAAGAACTTTCGGGCTGTAAGAGCTGTTTGAGAGTGGAACCGAGTTTCTCAGGAGGTGGTGGGCTCTCCTTCCTTGAAGGTTTTAAAGCAGAGGTTGGATGGCCATCTGTCAGGGGTGCTTTAGCTGAGATTCCTGCATTGTAGGGGGTTGGACTAGATGACCGTTGGTGTCCCTGCCAACTCTACAATTCCATGATTCTTTGCACAGTAGGCTATGTTGCCATCATGCTAAAGTCACCCACCCAACTCCCTTTCCCTCCCTCCCTCCCTCCCTCCGAGCAAGAAGCATTTCTGTATTTCAGGGGCACATTCTAGCTAAGCCACTGGACTTGGGGAGTGGTGGTGGTGGGGATACACAGAGCAGGGGGGGGGTGAGGAGGGATACGGTCTGGGACTGGAGGAAAAAGCCTGGGAGGCTGCATTCAATTCCCCCCACCCCGTAGCCCTGCTTGAAATTTTGTGTTCCGCTTTCTCAGGCGTGGCACCTCGAGGTCCTTAGAGAAAAAGGGCAAGCTATAAATGCAATGAAACAAAAGCAAAGTCATGCCGTGCAGCAAAATAAAGCTGAAAAGCTGAAAAAGGGAAAAGCCCAAAAGCATGCTGCTGCAGTTCGTTGTTGTTGTTGTTGTTGTTGTTTGTTTGTTTGTTTGTTTGTTTGTTTGTTGTTACGGGATGCCCTACACAAAGCAGCAACTGATAAGCACTAGCCCGGAATACGGAAGTCTTTTATTTATAGAAGCTGCCTTTCAAGGGTTGTGTAGTAAGACAAACAAGACACTGATGGGCAAGGCGGCTTATTAATAATATGCAGATAAGGCAAATGACAGCGTGAACCGGAGCTAATAATAGCCTGTGCAAGAAGACCCGGTGGAAAGGGGCTCTTCCTTTCACGCTTGCTCCCTCTAGAGATGAGATTGGGGAAAAGCACACAATAATGGGAACTAATTTGGGATGGGGGGGGGGAGCTCCGGTGGGGGCTGTAATGTGGGAAGAGGGTCTCCCAGGTTCTTCAGCCCCAGCCGTGTTCTGCAGGCAAAAAGGGTGTTTTAGTGGAAACCAATCGGCTGGCAACCAAATAAAAATTCAAAAAGAATACGTTTCAAATGTCGAGTTTAAAACACTTTATAAAAATAAAGCTCTCCCCCCAAGCTGTGAATTATGAAGTAGACGCAGATTCCTTCGATGTGTCAAAAGCTCTTCCCTTGATCACAGTGGCCTGGTTTTCATAGAATTGTGGAGTTGGAAGGGACCCAGTGCTTGTTTTTTGGACTACAACTCCCATCATCTCTAGCTGGCAGGACCAGTGGTCAGGGATAATGGGAATTGTAGTCTGAAAAAAGCGGGAGACACAAGTTTGGCAAACCCCAGGGAGTTGGCACCTATGGCTCCTCCTCATACCAAAAAATTCAGTCCGTGGTCTAGGATTAGCACCCGCTCCCTTCTCTTCCGCATGCAAAGTTATCTTAAAGATGTGGCAGTTTTTATCGCTTCCTTCCCAGTCTGCATTTCTGATGCACCCAGGAATGAGGAGCGACTGACTGCTATTTACTCCTGGGTAGTACGCATGCGTAACTGGATCGTTGTGTCCAGAACAGAATGAACGGCCGAGTGAGTCATTCCATTTCCTGGTGGACGTGTTCGTAATGTCCTATGAGCTGCTATTCTGCTCTCTCTCTCTCTCTCTCTCTCTCTCTCTCTCTCTCGTTCTCCCCCCCCCCCAGTCGTTGTCTATCTATGTAAGCAGTAGGAGCAATTAATCACAATAATGGCATTTGAAAATTTGGTCTCTTAAACGTGAGAGCTCCAAGCCATATAATGTATGGGCTCTTTTTAAATTAAAATAAGAATGCCCGGGTCTGTGTATTCTAGCCCCAAAGCATCCAAACTGTGTGTCCAGAGTAGGGTTAGGGATCCCATTCCCAAACTGGTGTTGTGATGTTCCACACACCTTGCAAGATATGCCTGGTGGAATGCAAATTCCATATAGGATTTAATGTAGAATGGGGATATTAAGGTGGTGGTTCCAAAGTAGGGAGGTTACCCCCCCCCCCGGGTGGCAGTGGGATTACCCAGGGGAGTGCCAGAGTGCTAACTTGAATAAAATATTGGGGGGCCCAGGTAAGCCCTGCCTCACATAACTGATCACAAGATGCAGCACACACACACACCATTTGAATGGCAATGCCCATAAACTTGGGGAGGCCTTCAAATATTTTACGGGGTGGGTGTGTGCGTTGCGAAGGGACCTTGGCCCCAAGGAGTTGGCTGCTATGGGGCACACTAAGAGGCAAGGGGGCAGCAGGGGGCACCCTGGAGATGTAAACGAGTACTAGACTTTGAGAAGTTGGCACCACTGAACCAAGCCCCATCAGTTTTGTTGAATTTATTAAATGGCTTTAATTGGTTTTTTGAATAAGCGTGCAACGGATTGCTCCTGTTTTGAACTGTATTGCGTTGCACTCTCCCTTAGTGCTTCGTGCAAGAAACTGTTACTCCAAATAATCCTTTTTATAGGACAGGGTAGCGGGCACCGGGGGTGAGCTCATAGAACCAAGGTGGCAGTGACCCGAAAAGATTTGGGAACCACTGTCTTACAGTCATGGGGGGCAGAGGACGCTTCTTGATGGGCAGGTCAGATCTTTGACCCGCCTGCCTCAAGGTTGCCCAGACCAACCCATCATCAAGCTGGTAGCCTTGGGAAGTTTTGGGGCAAAACTCCACTCAGCCAGCAGCCAACATGGCAAAGTCGACAGGGGCTCAGGGGACCCGGGGTCCAAAATAGCTGTTGGGCATCAGGTTGGCAAAGGTGGACAGTCGGCCACCCTGGTGACACCTACGGCTTTGAGCATCGTTTTGTTGGGGGGGGGGAGAAAGAAGGGGGAATGGAGATGCACTTTTGACTCTGGCCCTGTTCAGCGCTGGTGACAGTAGCGATCCCAACAGGCGGCAGTAGGGGAAGAGGGAGGAAAATTCAGCATGTCTCCGAATGCTGGTTTCTGAGAGTCACAAGTGGGGGAGAGCGCTGCCAGGTCCCGCTTTCAGGCTTTGCACTAGAGCATCTGGTTGGCTCGTGCAAGAGCAGGCTGCTGGGCTACATGGGCCCCCTTTGGCCTGATCCAGCAGCCAAACGCTCACATGCTTAGGTAAACACAAGAGCCCTCTCCCCTCCTGCGGTTCCCAGCAAATGTCATTGGAGGCACATCCTGGCTAGCAGCCCTCTCCTCCTCCATGAATTTCTCCATCTCTCTTTTAAAGCCACCTAAGCCGGTGGCCATCGCTGCCTCCTGCGGCAGGGAGTTCCACAGTTTAACTAAGTGTTGTGTGAAGAAGGACTTTCTTTTATCTGTCCTGAATCTTCTGACATTCAGCTTCATTCGGATGGTCTGGAGTTCTGGCGTCACGAGAGAGGGAGAAAACCTTTTCTCCATCCATGCCAGGCACAATTTTTATAATCTTCTGTCTCACCTTTTCTCTAACTAAAAGTCCCAAGCGCTTCAGGGTTTTCCCATAGGGGAGTCTCTCCACCCCCTGGGACATTTTGGCAGCCTTTTTTCTGAACCTTTTCCAACCCTGCAATATCCCTTTTGACATGAGGCGACCAAATGTCAAATTTTGTCTGATGGCGTTATGATAAATAGGCAGTTTTATTTTCAGTTCCTTTCCTAATGCTCCCTGGCAGGACAAGAATTGGGAACAGCACGTGTGGCTTGATCACAGGTTGTCCGTAGGGCGTGATGAAAACATGTGCGCAAGAGGAGGAGCCACATGGTGTGGCAATCAAATCAGTTGCATAGTTCTCTCTCTCTCTCTCTCTCTCTCTCTCTCTCTCTCTCTCTCTCTCTCTCTCTCTGGACTCAGCTACATTAGTAAAAAAAACCCAGCATTTTGAATGTGTTATAAACATGCAACACCAGGTGGCGCTGTAAAGCACAAACCTTTTCTATGCGATTTTACATAGCGGTTGTTTTTTTTTCTTTTCCTTTTTTATTATAACGTTTTAATTTATGACTTATTTATAGCGGTTCCCCCCCCCCATGTGTAGATCCACCCTCTCTCCTCTCTTTGCTCTCGCCTGCAGGTATCAGTCAGAGCCGGATCTCCCACTGGCTGTTGCAACAGGGATCGGACCTGAGCGAGCAAAAGAAAAGGGCCTTTTACCGATGGTACCAGCTTGAGAAGACAAACCCCGGTAAACAAAACCAAGCCGAGACACTCCAGCTGTTCCCTCTGAACCAAACCTTTTCCCCAGCGGCTGTGAGTGTTGTTGGCTTCATCGTGCTTCGGTCGGCATGGACCCTCCCCTCCCTCCTCCCTCCCCTGCTCCCCCCCCCCCCAGTTACAGTCCATGCTCAGGAGTGGGGGTGGGAGGGGGTGGGAGGAGGCTTGCATCGGGCAGAGCAAGGTTTGGGGGACTTCCCTGCAAGTGGGTCTGCACCGGGGGCCTTGTTTCCCAAAGAGGGCTGGCAGAGGTTTGGGGCGTGCGTGGAATTAACAGCGGGGCTGTCAACTTGAAAGATACAAAAGTGCGCTGAACAACATTGTGCTGCGGTTCCTTCACTCGTCAGCAGGTGGCGCTGCTGTTTTGTTTAACCGGAGGGAGACTGTGGAACAAGAACGAGAACTTTAAATGCCATGACAGCTATCGCCCGTGGCCTCTGAATTCTTGTTTATTTGGTTTCTGTCCTCCCGCCTCTCAGTCCTTAAGGATCCCCAAATGCAATAAGAGTTTGCTCAGGACTGCTTTGGGGTAGCATCTCCTCCTCCCTGCAGCCCTGGGCCTTCGTTCTCGGTGGGCGGGTGAAGCTGTTCCCCCTTGCCTTTCCTTCGATGGCGATGAGGTGGTCCACTCTCTGGCTGCAGGCTCCCTGCTTCCCTCCCTGCCCAGGACTGCCAGGTCTTTTCCAGGGCTGAGATATTAGAGCCCGGGGACTCAGGGGACCTGCGGTGGCAACCGGATCCACATCAAAGGACGGGACCTCGATGGGGTGGGCATTCTGTAGCTGTGCATCTCCGTTTCTGTGGATAACACGGCCACTTGCTCATGAGCATCCACAGGATGTGTGCAATAGCATGCTTAAAAGGGGACGTTGAGCTAATTCCTCTCGCACACAAAACAAGAAAGGAGAGTGCCTGTACATTTTGTCTCCTGCCTCAGGGTCAACAAACACTAGAAACTTGCTTTCTCTTTCTTTAAAATAAAAGCTAGAGGACTATGGTGCATCTGAGGTTGGGGGCTGCCCCCTTTCCCCCACCTCCCACAATTTCTGGATACCCAGAAATCTGCTGTGCAGATTAAGTAGCAGATGTTTTGTAGTTCTTCAAGTTGGTCCACCCAGTGCGTGTTCCTTCCTCCTGCAGCGAGTGAGGCAAAATGAGAGGTCTTTCCCCTTGAAGACGACATGGCTAAAACATGGTGGGTTTTTGCTGGTGTCGGTGATCAGGGTTAATTCTTGGGTAAGCCTGTAATGAGTGGCTCTCAGGCTCCTTAAGGCCATTGGAAATTGTCCGGGCAAAATGAAATTGAGTCACTTTCAGCTGAAGCAGGTAGAGTGCTCTGGAACAACACAGTAGTATTTAAGCTGATAGGTGCTTCTAATCTTCCTTCCTTCCTTCCTTCCTTCCTTCCTTCCTTCCTTCCTTCCTTCCTTCCTTCCTTCCTTCCTTCCTTCCTTCCTTCCTTCCTTCCTTCTCTGGGTTTGTCAATGAGGATTTGCAGTTGGAGGTTGCCTCTTCTCTTACTTACAAAGTGTTGTTGTTGTTTATTCGTGTCCGACTCTTTGTGACCCCATGGACCAGAGCACGCCAGGCACTCCTGTCTTGCACTGCCTCCCGCAGTTTGGTCAGACTCATGTTCGTAGCTTCAAGAACACTGTCCAACCATCTCGTCCTCTGTCGTCCCCTTCTCCTAGTGCCCTCCATCTTTCCCAACATCAGGGTCTTTTCCAGGGAGTCTTCTCTTCTCATGAGGTGCTCAAAGTATTGTAGCCTCAGCTTCAGGATCTGCCCTTCCAGTGAGCACTCAGGGCTGATTTCCTTCAGAATGGATAGGTTTGATCTTCTTGCAGTCCATGGGACTCTCAAGAGTCTCCTCCAGCACCATAATTCAAAAGCATCCATTCTTCGGCGATTACTTCCAAAGTAACCAAAAGGAATAGGTGTGCTTTTCTACTTGGGGGGCTTAGCCCACAAATTGCCAAGTGTCTGGTGAGTGAAGTGCAAGCCCAGGGGTACAATGCCCAGCTTTGTGTTTTGCAGAAGCACCGTGGCTCATTGGTAGAGCATTTTCTGTGGAAGATCATTGGTCCCCCTAGCTCTGTATTGTTTACACTGACTGGCAGAGGCTCTCCTGGCTTCCAGAGACGGCTCTCTCCCAGCTATGGCCCTTCAGGGGGACCTCTGCCTTAGATCCTGCACAATACCAGGCTGGATGGACAAAACGATCTTACCGGTTATAGGGCAGTTTCGTATTTTAATGCAGATTTTATGACACGGCCACTTCCTCCTGAAAAGTTGAGGATTTTTTGCATTGTCCCGCTATTATTTTTGTGAGATACCTCTGCCACTCTGCGCTCCTGTCTTCCAACATATGACTTATTATAAATTAAGAGGGGGACCCCCAGCATGTACGGCCACCGCACATGGAAGTTTCCATGTACCTCTGGCCGACAGTCATCCAACGAAGCTGAAGTCTGGGAGATTCAGGACAGGCCAAAGAGAGGTACAGAACTCATAGCAAAGAGTGGAAGCTTCTCCCAGCAGATGTAGGGACAGCCACCAACTTCATGGAGGAGAAGGTTGTCCTAAGAGCACAAGAAGAGCATTGCTGAATCAGGACAATGGCCCACCAAGTCTGGCATATTGTTCTCACAGCGGCCGACAACATGGGAAGCTGTCAAGCCAGGATCTAGAATCATAGAATCACAGAGTTGGAAGAGACCACGTGGGCCATCCAGTCCATCCCCCTGCCAAGCAGGAAACCCCATCAAAGCATTCCTGACAGATGGCTGTCAAGCCTCTGCTTAAAGACCTCCAAAGAAGGAGACTCCACCACACTCCTTGGTAGCAAATTCCACTGCCAAACAGCTCTTACTGTCAGGAAGTTCTTCCTAATGTTGAGGTGGAATCTTCTTTCTTGTAGTTTGAATCTGACCCAAGAGCAGCACTCTCCCCTCCAGCCGTTTCCAGCAACTGGTCTTCAGGAGTGTGGCTGCCTCCAACCATGGAGGCCAAGCCAAGCCAAACCAAACCACCATGGCTAGCCCATGGTAGATAATTCATGGAGGATAAGACTGGCCAGGGCTTCTAGTCACAACAGCTGTGCTCTTCCTCCGCTGCTGGAGGTCGCATGCCTCCGGACGCCAGCTGCCGGAAACCACAGGAGGGGAAAGAGTGCTGCTGTTGCACCCGGGTCCTGCTCGTGGGCTTCCCCGTAAGCATCTTGCTTGACCGCTGCGAGAGCAGGCTGCCGGACGAGAAGGGCCACAAACTCGCAGGGCTCTCCTCCACCAAGCTGGCTGGCGCTTCTTCCCGCAAGGGCCCTGCGACTCATCCGCCAGCGTTCCGAGCAATGCGCGTTTGGGAACCGGGTCGGAGTTTTGCCGCATTGGCCGACCCACCTCGGAGCACCCACGCTTTGACACCAGCAGCACTGATTCATTAGGACGGACCGGATCAGTCTGGCAAGGCCGGCAGGTAGCCAGCCAAGTGGGAGAGGATGAATGAGTTCCCTTGGCTGAGCTCCCCGTCTCTTCTTCCCTTGGCCGTCACAGACTCGGGCTGGCTTGGAGATACGAGGCACTAACCACCTGCGTCTGTTTTGGGGATGTTGTTGTTGTTTTTTTAGCACAAGTGCCAGAATGTCCTTCCTGAATTTGCTCCTAGGTTCTGCTTTAACGCGAGTATTAGCAGCTGCCTTTGGGCCCAAGTGGGGAACTCTCCCAGCTAACAGGAGGCAAGACCCCGCTCTCTGCTCTGAAAGTCAAGACTGTAGGAAGCTGCTTTTATACAGAGCCAGAGCAGAGGTCCCATCTGGCTTCTTCCTCCTCCTCCTCCTCCTCCTCCTCCTCCTCCTCCTCCTTCTTTGGCAGTCCCTCATAGCCGAGTAAGATTGTCTTCCATGAACACGGTCTTAACAGTGAGTCTGTAAGTGACTGTGGAGCCCAATTCTGGATCTACACATCCTTCCACAGTGGGGACATAGGTTGCCAGGTGGGAGTTGATCATGGTGTGGATTTGCCAAGCATGTCTTCCTCTTAGCACATTTCTCCCTTGCGTCCTGAGTTTGAGGGTCTTCAAAGCCCAGGACACCTTTGGTAAAGGCTGTTCTCCAGTTGGAGCACTCGCAGGACAGTGTTTCCCAGTTGTCTGTGTTTATACAACATTTTTTTTAGATTTGCCTTGAGACAGTCTTTAAACCTCTTTTGTTGACCACCAGCATTGCGCTTTCCATTTTTAAGTTCGGAATAGAGTAGTTGCTTTGGAAGGCGATCATCAGGCATCCGCACAACATGACCAGTCCCCTATTTGGGTTCCATCTGGCATGGTACTGTTGACACTGGCTGGCAGCAGCTGCCTCTAGAGTTTCAGGAAGAGAATATATGTCTGCCCTACCTGGAGCACCTGGGGATGCAAACCTAGGGTCTTTTGTATGCAAAACAGATGCTCTGCCAATGAGCTAAGACTGCACCACAGCTGCTGAATCAGTGCTAGAAATTAGACAGGCGCCAAGCGCATTTTGTAACTGGCACGGGTCCAACTGCGACCACAGGGCGGGCACCACTCCTGAGAAGGCCCTCTGCCTGGTTCCCTGTAACTTTGCTTCCTGCAGTCAGTGAGGGAACCGCCAGAAGGCCCTCGGCACTGGACCTCTGTGGAGCGATGGGGGTGGAGACGCTCCTTCAGGTATACTGGGTCGAGGCCGTTTAGGGCTTTCAAGGTCAGCACCAACACTTTGAATTGTGCTCAGAAATGTACTGGGAGCCAATGTAGGTATTTCAAGACCGTTGTTATGTGGTCTTTGCGGCCACTCCCAGTCACCAGTGTAGCTCCCGCATTCTGATTTAATTGTAGTTTCCTGGTCACCTTCAAAGGTAGTTGAGAACATATAGGGTTTTTCTTTTTCTTTTGGTCCTCTTTTTAACTAAGGAGGATCTCTGTAATGCTCCTCTTGCAGAATTTCTTTGCACCTGGATGCTACATCAGCACAGAAATCTGTTTCCAGCCCCCGCCCCCTGCTTTGACGTCAATTGCACTGACTCGATAGTAGTCCAAGCATGTTTGTTTAGCAGGATTCCCCAAACTTGGGGCTCCTGTTGTTTTTTGGATGCCAACTCCCATCATCCCTAGCTAGCAAGATCCAGTGGTCAGGGGTGAAGATGGGAATTGTAGTCCCAAAACTGCTGAAGAGAGACCCAAGTTTGGGAAACTCTGGCCTAGATGACTTTAAAAGTTTGGGAAACCTTGCATGCCTTGCATGCAGAATCCCCCAGGTTCAATCCCCAGTTGCTCCAGGTAAGGCTGCGAAAAACTCTCTCCCTGAAATGCTGCTGCCAGTCTGTGCAGGGAATACCCAGCCAAAGGGACAGACTCTGTGCAAGGCAACTTTCTAGGTTCCTGTGCTATGTTGGGTCGGATCATTGGCCCACTGCTCTGGCTTGGAACTTGCACATGAAAAGCATGTTTCCTGTTTGTGTGTGTGTGTGTGTGTGTGTGCGTGTGCGTGTGCGTGTTTAAACCTGCATTGCTGTTGGGTGGAAGAATTATGGCCTTCTCTGAACTTAGACCATCGGCTTAACTGCAGAGGAGTTTTGGCGTGTTCACAAGCATTTCAGCAGTTCGGAAGCAATTAATGATGATGATTATTAATAATAAAGCGGAGATCTGATTATGGGCAGCAGTGTGGAGAAGGCAGAACCGCCACAGTGGTAGTGGGCTACTGTGTGTGCGAGAGAGGGAGGGATACAGAATATGAATGATGTGCAAAGTGGATATGGAGGAAACGAGGTTGTAAATTATAGGAGTTTGGTTAGACCTGCGTACCTTTTTACCTGAGCAAAAGAGGCTTTAAAAAAAAAAATGAAAGAGCAGGTGTGCTGTACTTTTAGCCGAGCTCCTGTGTTTCATCAGGGCAGGTGCTGTTTTAGAAAGAAGCAAATTTACGGAAGGACAGTCTTAATGGCTAGTAGTTATGGCTGTGCTCTGCCTTGATGCTCAGAGGCGGCAACGCTGCTGGAAGCCACCAGAGAGGAAGAGCCGCTCTTGCCCTTGAATCCTGCTTGCAGGTTTCCCAGAAGAAGCATCTGGTTGGGCTCTGTGAGAACAGGATGCCAGACTAGGTGGGCCGCTGTGTTCCTTTGGTGTTGAGCAGGGGCTTTCCAGTTCCGCTGGGAAACACTTTCGTGTCCCGCTTTGCTTTTTTTCCAGGGGCGACGTTAAGCATGAGGCCGGCCCCGATCCCGGTAGAAGAACCTGAATGGAGGCAGACTCCTCCCCCCGTCACAGCTACCTCTGGCACCTTCCGCCTACGGCGGGGAAGTCGGTTCACCTGGCGGAAAGAGTGCTTGGCCGTCATGGAAAGGTAAGGAACCTCAAAGGGCTGGGTGGACCTATTATGCTACGGAGCCTAAAAAAAAAAAGAGCGGGGGGGGGGAGTATTTCTTCCCAATACTGTTTTACCTTGGGTCCCAAACGACCTGGAACAGACACGTTTTGGCTCCCAAACGCCGCAAACCCAGATGTGATTTGCAAACATCACTCTTTTGGAACCCGAACGTCGGATGGGGCTTCCGCAGCTTCTGATTGGCTGCAGGAGCTTCCTGTAGCCAATCAGAAGCCACAATTTGGTTTTCAAATGTTTTGGTCCAGCACCGTGGGCCTTCTGGCGGTTCCCTCGTTGCGAGAAGCCAAGTTGCAGGGAACCAGGCAGAGGGCCTTCTCGGTGGTGGCGCCTGCCCTGTGGAACGCCTTCCCAACAGATGTCAAAGAGGAAAACAGCTACCAGACTTTTAGAAGACATCTGAAGGCAGCCCTGTTCAGGGAGGCTTTTAATGTTTAATAGATTTCTGTGTTTTATTTTTCTGTTGGAAGCCGCCCAGAGTGGCTGGGGAAACCCAGCCAGATGGGCGGGGTATAAATAATAAATTATTATTATTATTATTATTATTATTATTATTATTATTATTATTATTATGGAAGTCGAACGGACTCCTGGAACGGATTCCGTTCAGCTTCCAAGGCACGACTATATTATCTACACCAGTGGTTCCCGAAGGAAACCACAGAAGGTTATAGATCGTACTGGAGGATGTCGAGGTGAGCAGCCCCTGAGATGCTGATGTGGTCCTGTTGCCCAAGCAGAATTTGCACCATTATTTGCTGCTGGAGCAGCTTCCTTATTTATTTATTTATTTATTTGGTTTTTCAGATTAACATTTTATGATCACATATCCAACATACAACATAAAACCCAAGATTCCAAAGAATCTCCTGGACTTCCCTCCTCCCCTTTGTGCATCCTGTTGTTAATCATTCCCTCCTGCATCTTTTATGATAATCCGAAACTTTTACATCTCCGTTGTGTCCAAAATTCACCATTAAACCGCAAGTGTTATTCCAATCCTACTAGCGGTTGTAACTGTTTACAACGGTTTGTAAGACAAATTAAAGACATGTCTCCACTGTGGAAGGATGTGTGGATCCAGAATTGGCCTCCACGGTCACTTAAAGACTCACTGTTAAGACCGTGTTCATGGAAGACAATCTTATTCGGCTACGAGGGACTGCCAAAGAAGGAGGAGGAGGAGGAGGAAGAAGCCAGGTGGGACCTCTGCTCTGGCTCTGTATAAAAGCAGCTTCCTACGGTCTTGACTTTCAGAGCAGAGAGCGGGGTCTTGCCTCCTGTTAGCTGGGAGAGTTCCCCACTTGGGCCCAAAGGCAGCTGCTAATACTCGAGTTAAAGCAGAACCTAGGAGCAAATTCAGGAAGGACATTCTGGCACTTGTGCTACAACCCCCCCCCCCAAAAAAAAATTCCTTATTGCGATTTTGGTCTTCCTGGTTTCTGATTCTTCCGGTCATTTTAGCCATTTCGGCATAGTCCATCAACTTGATCTGCAGGATCTGCTTCCTAGTTGTGTACCATTGTTGGTCAGTAGCCACTCCAGGCAGGGCTGTGTATCTAGTGCTGGCAAGGACGGTGCACCTTTTCCAGCCCAGGTGTTCGTTCTCAAAAGTTTCTCTCGCAAGGCAATGCCCGCAAGGCAATGCAGATCCCGTCTCATCAGCAGGGCCTTAAGCGTGGTGGCATCGCCCCTTTGGGATTCCCTCCCTATTGCATACCAGACAGGTGCCACCTCTGCTGTTCTTTTGACACCTGCTGAAGATCTCCTTCTCCCAACAAGCTTCTTAAGCGGAGATCTTTGGATCTGTATATTGGAATGGCGTTCCGAGTCTTTCAAAAGGTGTTCTTATTGCTTGTGGTTTGATGCCCTGCGCTCCTTTGGGAGAAAGGGCAGGGTATGGATTTAATAAATGAAATAAATTCCTTCTTGGTTAGCCTTTCCCGGGTGTTTGTGCCCATGGTGGGCAGGCATAGGAGCGAAAAGTGGGCACAGCAATAGGTGGGGTGCCTGAGATTTCTCCAGTGGGAAACATGGGGCTCTACCTTTGAAGGTGATTCAGAAACTACAAGGAATTCAGATTGTAGCTGCCAAACTTGTGACTGGGAGCAGCTGCCAGGACCATATAGCCTAAAGGATCTTCACTGGCTCCCAGTACAATTCTGAGCACAATTCAAAGTGTTGGTGCTGACCTTGAAAGCCCTAAACGGCCTCGGCCCAGTATACCTGAAGGAGCATCTCCACCTCCATCGTTCAGCCTGGACAGCGAAGCCCAGCTCCGAGGGCCTTCTGGCGGTTCCCTCCCTGTGAGAAGCGAAGTTACAGGGAACCAGGCAGAGGGCCTTCTCGGTAGTGGCGCCTGCCCTGTGGAACGCCCTCCCAGCAGATGTCAAGGAAGGGAACAACAACCTGACTTTCAGAAGGCATCTGAAGGCAGCCCCGTATAGGGACATTTTTAATATTTGATGTTTTATTATTGTTTTGTATTTGTTGGAAGCTGCCCAAAGTGGCTGGGGCAACCCAGCTAGATGAGCGAAGAATAAATAATAGAATTGTTATTAGTTGCATCACTACATTCCAACCCTACAGAAGCCAGAGGCTTCTAACACTTCCCTCCCCTCCAAAAACCCACAATACCCTCCTTCATCACAGTTTAAGGACACATTCCTGCCAGTCAATCGCACTCCAGGCAGTAGTTGCAGAGGAGGCATGGCTGGCATGGAAAAGTCCTGAGGCCCACATGTTGGTTCTCATAGGATCACGTTCGGCCCTTCACCCTCCTGTTCCCCATCCTGGCTGATTTTGCAAGGCTGGTTGTAGATCCCCAGGGATCCACTGGAGAGGATGGAGCTGGGAATGGCAGGCAGCAACAAAGACTGCCTGGTCACATTGGGCAGCCTGTTGCATAGCTGATCGCTCCCAGGAACATCTCTGGGCGTCCTGTTCCTTCGCCCCCACTGCATGAGTATTGCATGCCGAGGGATCTGCAGCCCGCTTGTAATTCAATTCTCTATTCCTTCGCTGCTGCTTTGGAATTCCTCCCAGTGCACATTACGGGCTGCCAGGGCGCGGCTTTTGTGCTGGAGATCCAGAATCTCTCGCATCTCTCCTCCGTCCCCTCCCTTCCCCGCTTCTTAAAAACTTCTCTCGGAATATTTACGAGCTGAAGGTTAAAGAGGAGCAGCGAGCGGACTTCTGCGCTCGTAGCTGCAGGATGGGTGTGGTTCTAGATAAACTGCATCGTGCGATCTCTCTCATGGCTGTGCAGTCTTTACCCCACCTGCATGAACATAACCTTTGTTTGTTGCCCCCCCCCAATAAAATATGCTAGCCTTGCCCTGGTCTCGTGAGGGTGGCCTGCTCTCCGCTTGCGAGGACAGCCAAGAGGTCGCTTTGGGCGTAAATGGAGGTTCAGGCGGGAAGCCTCGTTGATTATTTGTGCAAATTTGCAGCCTGCTCCACCCCAGAAGCTCAGGGCGAGTGTTTATTTTAATTTATTTTGATTTATTAGATTTATAGGCCTCCCTTCATCAAAAGATTGCAAAGCGGTTCACAAGAGTAACATTAGGGGAATGCAAAATGAGAGTGTTGTACAGTCATACCTTGACATCTGAACGCTTCGACTTCTGAAGGTTTCGACTTCCGAAGTCGACAACGCCAAAATTCTTTTCGCCGCGTGCGCATTCTGTGCCTGCGCAGAGCGGCGCATGCGGTCGGCGCATGCGCAGAAGTGCGAAATTGCGCTTTGTGCATGCGCACGAGGAGTGCTTCGACATCCGAAAACCTCGACTTACGAAGACGGGCGTGGAACGGATCGTCTTCGTAAGTCGAGGTACCACTGTATTAATGTTGCTGCCGGCAGGTGTTGCAAAGTGATTCACATCTGATTCTCAGTAATCCTTACAGAAGTGGGTTCTCTCTCTCTCTCTTTCTCTCTCTCTCTCTCCTGCCCCAAATCTCTTCCATATCGGCTCACCTAGACCAACTTGGCACTCTCAAAATGTTTTGGGGTACAACGGCTGTCAGGCTGGGGCTAACGGCAGGCAGCTGTGGTCCGAAAGATTTTTTATTATTTCATTTCCCTATTTCTAGCCCATCTTTCTCCTTGAGGAGCTAGAGGTGGCCTCTGAGGTTCTTGTCCTCTCCCCATTTTGTTCCCACAAGAACCCTGTGAGGTAGGCTAGGCTGAGAGACACTGGCTTGGTTAACACGTCACATTAAGCCCAGCCATGGCTTAGACCGGTGAGTCTCCAGACCTGAGACCCACCTCTGACTCTCAAGCTGCAAAGTGGGGCCCGTGGGCTGAGTTTGCTTAAGTGGGCATGGAATAGAGGAGTGGGTGCGAATGGAGTACCCTGGGAAAAGCACATGGCTGTCAGGCAAATACCCTGAAATGGAGCGGTCTTCATCGCAGGGTGCTGGCATTAGATAAGCAGGAGCGAATGGTGGTTGTGGTGCTCAGAAAAATGGCATTGCAGAAAATAAGGGCCAATAGAGATACTAGCAAGCACCGCCAGCCTGTGACTGAGAATGCCTCCTTGAGGACTAGAAACATGACCGGTTTGAACCTCACATTTACTTATTTTTGTCGAGCTGTTCAAAATAGAAACATACAGGTTCCACGCGGAATTCTTTGCATGCAGGATCAATGGAGAAGCCTTGCCCTGAACGCAGGGTGCAGCCGAGCTTATCTGAGATAAACAGAGCATCCCGTGGAAGCAGCACCGTCCGGCAGCAAAAGATTCCTTGCTCCCAGGCCACAGCCTGAGATGCATTTATTCCTGCTGCTCTGCCGGCGTTATCCCTGGTGGCGCAGATTTGTCAGAGGCGGCAATATTCCTGGCCCCTGGTGGAAATGAAACATCAAGGATTTTTCTGCCTTTCCCTGTATCTGCACACGGATCCCGCCCTTTCAATCCTTTACTGTAGTCCTGTACAAAAGAGATCATTTGATTACCTCCCTGATCAGCCACTGGCATGTTGATGGGCGCCTATTGTCTAGAAAACACAATTGCGTCTGGGATAAAGGCTTATACCTGAGCCTTTGTGATCCGTTGCTTCCTCTTTCCTTCTGCCCGCCCACCCTTGCCTCTGCTCCAAACTCAGTACTTCTATGGAAAAAAGGATTGGAATTTGGGGTCTTATGGTCTAAACCACTGAGCCTAGGGCTTGCCGATCAGAACGTCAGCAGTTCGAATCCCCGCAACGGGGTGAGCTCCCGTTGCTCGGTCCCAGCTCCTGCCAACCTAGCAGTCTGAAAGCACATCAAGTGCAAGTAGATAAATAGGGACCGCTCCAGCGGGAAGGTAAACGGCGTTTCCGTGCGCTGCTCTGGTTCACCAGAAGTGGCTTAGTGATGCTGGCCACATGACCCGGAAGCTGTGTGCCGGCTCCCTCGGCCAGTAAAGCGAGATGAGTGCCACAACCCCAGAGTCGTCCACGACTGGACCTAATGGTCAGGGGTACCTTTACCTTTACCTGCCAAGCACATGTGGGATGCGGGTGGCGCTGTGGTCTAAACCACTGAGCCTTAGGCAGGGATAGACAACCTAAGGCCTGTGGGCTGGATGCGGCCTAACCGCCTTCTCAATCTGGCCCACGAACGGTCTGGGAATCAGCGTGTTTTAAATGAGTAGAATGTGTCCTTTGATTTAAAATGCATCTTTGGGTTATTTGTGGGGCATAGGAATTCGTTTACCCACCCCTCACCCCAATATAGTCCGGCCCATCACATGGTCTGAGGGACAGTGGACCGGCCCATGGCTGAAAAAGGTTGCTGACCCCTGGCCTAGGACTTGCCGATCGGAAGGTCGGCGGTTCGAATCCCCATGACAGGGTGAGCTCACGTTGCTCGGTCCCAGCTCCTGCCCACCTAGCAGTTCGAAAGCACATCAAAGTGCAAGTAGATAAATAGGTACCGCTCTGGTTGGAAGGTAAACAGCGTTTCCGTGTCCTGCTCTGGTTTCGCCACAAGCGGCTTAGTCCTGCTGGCCACATGACCCGGAAAAACTGTCTGCGGACAAACGTCGGCTCCCTCGGCCAGTAAAGCGAGATGAGCGCTGCAACCCCAGAGTCGTTCGCAACTGGACTTAACTGTCAGGGGTCCTTTACCCTTACCTGCCACACACCTATGACCTGGGTGTCCCTCCCTCCCTCCCTCCCACCCTGCAGTTCATGGAATCGGTGTGATGTCTCGGTGGGTGGGATGTCTTGGTGCCACCAATAGAACGTTGAGAAACCGGACAGTTTCTGCGAGGGAAGTGAAAGGTCAAGTTCGCGGAGAAAAGCTTCACATGCGCTTAGAGAAAGGACAGAGAAAGTTGCGCTAGCAGGAATAGCTTCAGGAGCGAATCGATATCTGACAAGCTCGAGGGTGACGATTTCTTTTTCCCCCACAAGAAAAGTTTCTCAGAAGCCTGTGTTTTGTCTTGAGGGCTGGGGGAGAAGGGGTTGTTGGCGTCCAAAAAACAAATGGCCCTTTCCTTTTTTCCCGCAGCTACTTCAACGAGAATCAATATCCCGATGAAGCCAAGAGGGAAGAAATCGCAAATGCCTGTAATGCGGTGATTCAGAAACCAGGTAGGGAAAGAGGGTTTTGTGTGCCTGTGTGTGGTTAACGCCCCCCCCCCCAAATCCTCGGTACCCGGTGCGAAATATATGTTGACACAGCTTGTTTGGGGGTGGGTGTTTTTGTTTTTTTAAAATGCAGGGAAGAAACTGTCCGATTTGGAGCGCGTCACCTCCCTCAAAGTGTACAACTGGTTCGCCAACCGAAGGAAGGAAATCAAGAGGAGAGCTAACATTGGTAATGTATCACAAGCGCCTTATAAGAGCTCCCCCCGAGAAATGGGATTTGATTTGGCTTTCTTTAAGGGGAACGTGGAGGGATCTAGGGGGCTTGGTCAAAACAGATCGCTTGCCCCACTCCCCCTGCCCCACGGGGACATGTACAGGCTTAAGTTCAGGTGTCTCCAAAGCAGTTGGTGGTTGTGGGTGCAATTGCTCTCCTAAGCTGCTTTAAAGGCCCGAGGGCTTTCAAATTATGTGCTCCAGGAAAACCTCAGGTTGCTCTTCTTGCTTTGAAAACATCCGTAGTGGCAGGCGAGATTCCTTCACCTGCAACCCGGAGTGAGGGAGCATTAGGTATTTATTATTATTATTATTATTATTATTATTATTATTAAGTTCATTAAAAATTATACAACTGTGGATTGTTTAAAAAAAAGACCTCAAAGCGGTTTGCAAAAAAGGCAGAACAAGAGAACAATAACAAAAACGAACAGCTTTAATTTACAACTTTCAAAGAGTTCATCCAACAGCAGACTTAAAAGCAACTTAGAAATCGCAACAGCATTCTAGATACTTGGACAGGGTTCCGAAGTGTAGGCGCTGCCACGCTAAACAATCAAGTTCTTGACAAGTGCAGAACGGGCATTTTTGTGGCACCTGTAGCAATGCCAGTTCCGCCCATTTTATGTGGTTAAGTGGATACATGTGGGGGAAGGTGATTTCATAGGTAAGCTGATCCCAGTTTCTAATGCCTTTATGTACTATTATAGAATTATACCTTGAACTTGAACTTAGGTATGTGAAACAGTGAGCTGTTGGTTCACTCGCGATGCCTGGCAGGCCTCGCCAGGGCTGTCTCTTGAGTCCAAATATTTGTTTGTTTGTTTATTTCCCACTTCTTCCCCTTCTTCCCCAGGGACTCAAGGTAGCTTACAGATAAAATAGGAACGGTTATAAACGTATGGGGAAAATCATTTAAAAAAAAACAATTAAAGGTTGATAGAATTAAAACCATATGAACTGTATATAAACTATACAAAACTATATATTATATGTAATAATAATATAATTTATTATTTATACCCCGCCCATCTGGCTGGGTTTCCCCAGCCACTCTGGGCGGCTTCCAACAGAAAAATAAAACACAATAATCTATTAAACATTATATTATCCTTATATAAACTCTCTATATAAACTACATATAAATATATATCAAAACATACAGAGTAGGCGCAGGTTGTGTATGGATAAGTATAACGATATCTGGAATCCATTTGTAAAAGGTATAATGTGAATAATTTATTGGAATAATGATATTAGTCATGTACCCACATACTCTATTGTTTCAACATTTCGCTTTTCGCTTTTCTTTCACACTACTCCCTCACTGAATACTTTTAGTAAAAATATGAATATCAAAAAACAAACAAACATACAGATAATTGCAATAAAAACATCCCCTTTTTCATTAAAAAGCAGTTAGTTTTTAAAAGCCTGTTGGGATCGGAAGGTCTTTACCTGCCACTAGAAGGACAACAAGGAGGGAGTCTAACTTCTGTAGGCAGGGAGTTCCAAAGTTGCCTGGGAGAGAAGGCCCTCTCCCTCGTCCATACCAGGGGAGCCAGAGTTGGTGGCAGGACTGAGAGAAGAGAGAAGGGGCTCCCATAAAGATCTCAGAGCCCAGGAAGGTTCATATCAGGGAATAGGGCCCTCCAGGTAGCTTGGACCTAAGTGGTGAAGGGCTTTCTAGTCTTCCCAGGGATCATTCCCCCCCCCCCCCTGATGTAGAAATCTCTCTGGACTTTTGGTCCTCTTCATGGCGGGGGAGGGAGGGAGGGAGGGAGCTGCCTTATAAGACCATTGGGTCCATCTAGCTCAATATTGTCTGCACTGATGGGCAGCAGCTCTCCAGCATCTCAGGAATTTTCTAATCCCCACCTGGGGATGTCTTTGGGGACCAGATGCTCTGCCACTGGGCTACACAAGCTTTCCTCTAAGGAAGGAAGGAAATGGAACACCACATGGAAGTCTTCCTTTTCTGCAACGAAGGGGGCACCCAGAGTTGGAGAGCCACCTCTGTTAGGAAAGGCAGAAGTGTTTGGGCCTTCTTAGATGTTTTGATTTTTGTTTTGTTTTGTTTTTTTAAGATGGCAAGGTGCCCATTATCTGAGCAAAGCCCCCAGCTCAGAAATGCTTCTGCTTTTTTGGAAAAAGTTGGTGCTCTTCAACCACATCAATCCTCCCTTCCTGAACACACGTTAAGAGGGGCTTGCGCCGTATTGAAATGAAGATGAAAATGGGACCCCTCACATGGTGTGCCTGTATTGTAAGAACCATCAAGCCACAGTAGTAATAAATAAATACAGGGACATTCTCAAGCATAAGGAAAGAGAGGGAGAGAAATGTATGAATGTTGCTCCTTACAAATCAAGTCTAGTTTGCCACCCTTCTTGACGAAAGGGTCTTTTAGGTTTGAAGCCTGTTAGGTAGGGATGTTGTGTGTTTGTTTGTTTGTGTGTGTGTGTGTGTGCGCGCGCGCATTGCACTTCCACAACCATATAGGAAAAAAGTGTGAAACTGGACACATTATTTGGCTTCCTGAGAACTGCTGCTCTCGTTTGAAAGGCAAGTCACTAGCCCTTATGACTGAAAAGATAGTGCCTGCCGAAATCTCAGGAGCCGGAGAAATGGCTGCATAAGATTACCAGTAGTGGCCAGCGTCCTGGATTTCAGGGTCCCGTATCAGGGCACCTACCCTCCTCCTTGGGCAATAGCAAAATAAAATTTAAAAATGCAAACCAGGCAAGCTTGCCCAGTTTCTTGTTTTGCCGAATCTGGGTTGTCTTGGTTGCAGGAACTTTTAACTCCTTATTTATTTATTTATTTTTCTAGCGTGGGGTACACACAGCTCTGGTTGTCTATTTGTGGTTCTTACAAGAAAAAAATGTGCCCCGTTTGTGTGTGTGTGTGTAGGGGGGGTCCCCATTCTTCATCTTTATCCTTGCTGGTAACCCTTGTAGCAGATAATTTAGGGCTCCATTTGCTTTTTTCGAAGAAGCAGCAATCCTGGAGAGTCATGGCATAGATGTTCAAAGTCCCGGAGGCCATTCCAACAGTGATGACATAGACGGGAATGACTATTCGGAGCAGGTAAGTATCCGAGGCGTGCCAGGTGGCCTCCCCCCCCCCAACCCCGAGCGGCACGTCTCTCCCACCGGTGGCCGCCGATCCTCGTTTGGGGTGGTGGGTGGGAAGGTGGCGGTGTGGACCTGGTGCCCCCCCTCCTTCGCTTCCTGGATCAACCCTCCCGGCTTTTTGTGCTCTGGGGGAAAGGCAGCAAAACCCCTTCGCCGGACCAGCCTTCACCCACATGGATTTATTGTCATACAACAGGACACTTGGCAAGTGCGCAATGGGGAGGAGGAGGGCCGATGTTCAGAGGGAGGCAGAGAAGCAGAGAAGTTAGAAGAAGACAGGAGGATCTGCTCAAAACAAGCAAGTTAACGCTCCGTTTGCAAAAAACATAAATGAATACAAGGGCATGATTTGACTCTCCAAATTTTGCACCGCCATGCATAGTAACCCCGCGGTCTTGTTTCTCCCGTGTGCCCTCGTAACCAGAGCTGTGTGTATCCTACGAAAATCTATCCTGGTGTTGTTGTTATTATTATTTTATATAAAAAAAGAGGGGGAAAGGCAACAAATATTTTCAGTGCTCATTGTTCTAGTGGGAGGGAGAAGCCTGGAAACGGCTTTCAATAAAGTTTCGGAAACCAGAGGGTTGTGCGCACGGTCGCGTTTTGGGGTGTTGTTTTTTCTCCGAACAGCCCATTGCGAAACAGAGTTGATTTGACAGAGTGACGGCCGCTCTCTTCTTTCCCATCGCCAGGCAGCCATCCCCCTGCCCTCTAATTCCATTGGCTGCATAGCCTTGGCCTCTCCTCAGCCTCCCTCCCCCCCTGCTCCTTGCCAACGAATTACAAATTCTTCTGACGGCACGGAACTTGGGAACAAAATCCATAATGATGCAATCCAGATCAAGGCACATGTATTTGCATAATGTGCAGGATGCATTTCTGAGCGCCTAGGCTTTTGAATGGCACGTTTGGTGTGGAACACACAGCCCTGCTTATAGCACAAAAATATAGAAAGTTGTCGTCCCCCCCCTTTCCCCTCCTAGTGCAAGGAATGCAAAGAGATGCATGCTCCCCCCCCCCCCCGGTATGAATGCAATGATCGCGACTTAGTAGTATGGAAGCTCGATGCGCAATAAGGGAAGAACCCCTCCCAGTCCACCTTCTCACGATTCAGTCCATGGCTAAAGAATCATAGAATTGTTGAGTTTGTATAGACCACATGGGTCATCTAGTCCAACCCCCTGCAATGCAGGAATCTCAGCTAAAGCATCCCTGACAGATGGCCACCCAACCTCTGCTTAAAAACCTCCAAGGAAGGAGAGCCCACGGCCTCCCGAGGGAGACAGTTGCACCGTTGAACAGCTCCTACCAACAGGAAGTTCTTCCTAATGTTTTGTCAGAATCTCCTTTCTTGTCACTTGAAGCCATGGGTTCGGGTCCTCCCCTCCGGAGCAGGGGGAAACAAGCTTGTTCCCTCCCTCTTTCACGGGCCTTTGGATCTTTGAAGATGTCCGTCATTTCTCCTCTCACTCTCCTCCGGGCTAAACATCCCCAATGCCTTCCGCCGCTCCTCACCGGGCTTGGTTTCCGCACCCTTGGTCGGTCTCGGTCGCCCTCCTCTGCACACCTTCCCAAAAGCGTAGAGGAGGATCGTGGGGCCAGGAATCGGCTGCTCCTTCGCCCCCACGCGTGATTGCAACCCCTTCCATCTTCCTCTGCCCTGTGCTGAGGAAAGACTTCACGATTCTCAGTGCATGAGGCCCGCGCGATGCCCCACTTCTCTCACCAGGAAAATACAGAGCATCGCCAGTCCCCTCTTACTCAGGAGTCTCTCCTGGCGGAGCTTTTCTCGGGGTCCAGTTTTTTCCCCAGCTGTGGAATTAGGTGGTCTTTAAAGCTATGACCGCATGATTCAGTGACCCCGAGCCTTCAGTATGTGACTGGCTGTGAGCATTTCGAACGGTGGTGGTCAGCTTTGGCGAAGAGGTCACCCGATTGCTTCGCCACACACGTATTTAAGTTGATAATTCCTCGCTGAGCTTACCGCAAGCTGCCCAGGGCTTTGCCATCTTTTCAGGTTGCCCAGTAGCCCCCTTCCCACCGCTTTGTAAACTGGCCACCAATTGTAGGGTGGGAAAGGGACCCTGAGGGTTATCGTGGCCAGGCATAGGCAAACTCGGCCCTCCAGATGTTTTTGGCCTACAGCTCCCATGATCCCTAGCTAACAGGGATGATGGGAATTGTAGTCCCAAAACACCTGGAGGGCAGAGTTTGCCTACGCCTGATCTTGCCCAACCCTCCTGCAATGTAGGAATATGCAGCTGTCCCAGATGGGGATCGAACCTGCAACCTTGATGTTATCAGCACCGCGCTGTAACCAACTGAGCTACCCAGGCAATGGAAGCTTTCTGCTATGGGGGTCCTTTAACTTAAGGCTTCCGGGTGCCTTTTTTTAGGAGAATCCCACCAGAGGCACCAAGATGCAGTGTTTCGAGCCTCGGATGATGATGACGATGATGATATTAAATTTGCATACTGCCATTCACCCATAGATCTCAGGGCGGTTCACAACATAAAAATACAAGGAGAAAAACACAAAATGCATAAGAAAAACAAGAACAAAGCAAAAACAAGAACAAATAACACCCCCACCCCCCACCCCCCAGTCCTAAAACAAAGCAAAAACAAGAACAAATAACACCCCACCCCACCCCGGTCCTAAAAACATTTTAAAGCAGAATAGGATGTTAATCAGCCCAATGCCTGCTTGCCCGACGTTTTTGCCCGACTCCTAGAGGCATATAATGGAGGCACCCTATTTCACTGTGGTCAATTTAGGTTGAAAAGGTTACTGAAAAGTTATAAGAAGTAACGCAAAAGAATATACTGCTGGACTGGGGGAATAGTTTTTCTCCTAGAGTCTTTCTCTCTTCGCTGAGGGAGGTGAAAATCTGAACCGTTGAACCTTCTTTGTCCTTAAAAAGAAAAAAAAGCTTTCTCTGCAGTTTAAAAATGCTTTCTTGGGTGTGTTATACCCGACATTCTGTTCAGATTTCCCATGCCCTAACTCATCTGGGGATCTTGTATGAAGGGCGATCAAAAGGAAGCAAAATGATCCCATACATGTCCCCCTTTCCAGCTGTGTTTTTAGTTTTCTTTTTGTCATTGTGGGTTATTTTTTTTAATGGCGTTCTAATTTAGTTGTGCGCTGCCCTGGGCTGCTGTTTGGCAGGAGGAATGACACAAAAATGAAAGAATAACTAGGTAGCGCTTCAAGTTTCCTCTGAGGTTCTTTACAAATATGAAGGCTATGGTTTTTAACTTTTCATCTTTTTGTTTTGTTTTGTTAATAGAATGTCATTGTACAGACAAAAAGAACCCAGTTAATCCAGTACATTAAATCTCGCCATGCTTAGTTAAAGAGACGCTAAAGGCCAAAGCATTTTAATCTCGGAGCACATGCATGTTTCAGCACCTATGTGTGCATTCACTGCTTTCTCAGATGTGGAAAAAAAACCCCACAAATTACTTCCTTAGAAAAAGCAGAAGCTGCTCCGTCTCCTCTTTGTTAAGGTTATTTTTGTGTGTTTTTTAATAAACCCATGGATATGATTGTCTTTAGATCAGCTTTCCTAGCCTGGCACGCTCCAGACTACACACTTTGGACTACAGTTCCCAGCAGCCCCAGCCAGCTTAGCTGCGCTCCCATTGGCCACAGAATCCTCTCTGTTGTGCTGCCTGGGGCTGGTGGGAATCGTAGTGCAAAGCAGCTGGAGGGCAGCTTAGGCATAATAATAATAATAATAATAATAATAATAATAATAATAATAATAATAAATTTTATTTATACCCTGCCCATCTGGCTGAATTTTCCCAGCCACTCTGGGCAGCCTCCAACAGAATATTAATAATAATTTTTTAAAAAACTGATAAAACAGCAAACATTTAAAATTTCCCTAAACAAGGCTGCCTTCTGATGTCTTCTAAAAGTCATATAGTTGTTTTTTTCCTTGACATCTGTTGGGAGGGAGCCACTACTGAGAAGGCCCTCTGCCCGATTCCCTGTAACCTCACTTCTCGCAGTGAGGGAACCGCCAGAAGGCCCTTGGAGCTGGACCTCAGTGTCTGGGCTGGACGATTGGGGTGGAGACGCTCCTTCAGGTATACTGGGCCAAGGTTAGCACCAACACTTTGAATTGTGCTCGGAAACGTACTGGGAGCCAACATAGGTCTTTCAAGACCGGTGTTATGTGGACTCGGCGGCCGCTCCCAGTCACCAGTCTAGCTGCCGCATTCTGGATTAGTTGCAGTGTCCAGGTCACCTTCAAAGGTAGCCCCACGTAGAGCCCCATTGCAGTAGTCCAAGCGGGCGATAATCAGAGCATGCACCCCTCTGGCGAGACAGTCTGCGGGCAGGTAGGGTGTTATCCTGCGTACCAGATGGAGCTGGTAAACAGCTGCCCTGGACACAGAATTGACCTGCGCCTCCATGGACAGCTGTGAGTCCAAAATGACTCCCAGGCTGCGCACCTGGTCCTTCAGGGGCACAGTTGCCCCATTCAGGACCAGGGAGTCTTCCACGCCTGCCCGCCTCCTGTCCCCCACAAACAGTTCTTGAGTTATGTGGTTTAAGCAATTGGCATTTCTCAACGTACACAAAGATACACAGAGCGGGCATGAATCAGATAGTGCTGAGGCAGAGCCAGAAGCGTTTAGAGCAGGGAGGCTGGTACAGAAATATTTTCAATAGAGGAAAGAAACTGGTGCTCCCCATGGGTTGGTTCAAATTTTGTTTTGTCCTAGTATTCCCCCCCCCAACGAATTGTTGTATCCAAAGAACTGAGCACATAGTATTTAAGTTTTCTCTCCCCCCCCCTCACATCAAGGAATTGAAGTTAAATTAGGCTGAGAGCTGAGGACTTCCCTCTGTCATACA
The DNA here is from genome assembly GCF_963506605.1 of Zootoca vivipara. NCBI lineage: Eukaryota > Metazoa > Chordata > Lepidosauria > Squamata > Lacertidae > Zootoca > Zootoca vivipara. The sequence goes on along the minus strand of NC_083278.1, from coordinate 116,449,167 downwards.
GGGAGCTTCCTGGCCTCACTGAGGACTTGAACCTTGAATATATACAATAAAAACACAGCGCTTGCATTCCTACCTCCCGCTGAACTTGTCTGCTGGGACGGGTTTATGGTCCAAATAAATAAGGAAATAACATTCCCACCCCCCTTCTCTCTTGATTCAGTTATAAGCATTACAAATCATAATGCCACTTTGCCTGGTATTTTGTCCAAAAGCCGCTGAAATTATTTTTCAGAGGTGCTCAATGTAACTATCCCCCCTCCCAAAAAATACATTTCTTCCCGTATTATCTGCCCCCCTCCCCATTTTCTTCCTGGGAACAGGTTGAAGCGTAATGTTTTATTTTGATTTGCGAGCGTGCTAAGATGCAAATGTCGATGTGTGTCTTGAGTTCCGAGCGACAAATGGATAAAACATCCATCCCTGGGACACGGAAAGAGAAGGCAAAATGTTCCCGCAGAGAGAGGGGGGAGAAAAAGAGAAACACATAAGCATGTATTTTATTCATATGCACGTCAACACCCCTTTCACAAACAAGCTTCTATATCCGTCTTCTGCAGCTGAAATAAAAAAAAAGGGAGTGTTATATCACTTCCAGGAATGCACAGCCTCCACTCTCAGCATAGTTCTAAAAATGCCTTGTTTGCACACTTCCTTCCTTCCTTCCTTCCTTCCTTCCTTCCTTCCTTCCTTCCTTCCTTCCTTCCTTCCTTCCTTCCTTCCTTCCTTCCTTCCTTCCTTCCTTCCTTCCTTCCTTGTCTTTTTTAAAAAACTGAAATATTTGGCCAGATGTGAGCTGTATGTGTGCTTGTGCAGCTAAGCACATCAGTCTCCACCACTGAGATGATGGACGGGGTCTTAGATTGTACAAATTCAGAGGTCTTGCAGAATCGCTTTTATTCTAAGACCCTCGCCAAGAGCCCTGAAGAGTCAAGCATTTGGGGCCAGCAGTCATCGCTAGTTAGGACGGCGTCTCTGGTTGCCCGTGAGCTTGGCCTTGCTAAACTGATAAATAGCACCCAAATCCCATGGCAAACCTGCAGAGACATTCCTCAGCTCTGCCTTCGTAAGCTGACATGTGGCCCTCTGCTCTGGTTTTCATACTGCCGCCCCGCTTGCAGATTTTCAGGTTTCCGCTTGCGGAATTTAAGGTTGCGGAATTTAAGATTGCGGAATTTGGGCGGGGAGAGACGGGAAGGAGAGAGGCCACCTTTCCCAAAAGTTCCCTTTTAGGTGCATTGTGGTTTTCTTTTTCTTTTTCTTCTTTTTCTTTTAAAATAATTCTTATTAAATTTCCCAAATAAACAAAACAAATTACATTCATCTTAGATGCCCCCTTCTCAGTCTTTTCGCTCTGCCGAGAGAAGAACTGTAGAAGTTTAAGGTGCGTTGCGGTTTTCATGCCTCTCCACAATTCCCCGCAGAACTCGAAAGGATGGAGGTTGCTCCTTCCGTCTTGGTCTCTTTCCTTTCCATCTTAGAGTTGGAAGGGCCCCTCAAGGGGCATGTAGCACAGCCCCCTGCAATGCAGGAACAATGAACCTTCCTCTAAGAAAACCCCTGAAAACGTGGTTATCTCTGCACGCCTCTTCTCCCTCCCACCAGTGCCTGACCAGCATGCGATGCCATCTTTGGAAATAAATCCCACTGAGTGATTAAAGTCATTTGCCGCCCTTGGACTGTTGCATAATACGACTTTATTCTGAACTCCTATCAAGTGATGGTTTGGCTTGCTAATGGGACTTTCCTCTCCTTCTCCCTCCCCCCCTCCCTCCCCCTCCGCCTCCCCAGGATGACAGCACTAGTCATAGCGACCACCAAGACCCTATCTCACTAGCCGTGGAGATGGCAGCTGTGAATCACACCATCCTGGCGTTGGCCCGGCAAGGAACCAGCGAGATCAAAACAGAGGCCCTGGACGACGACTGATGACGCGACGGAGGGGGAGGGGCTCCGAAACGAGAAAGTAAACTTAGTTTTTAGCCGTAGCACCTTAGCAGCCTTTTCCGACCCCCCCCCCCCACTGCCCCAGCCCGTGCCCCACCCCCCACCGCACCCCCTGGTCTCTAAAATGTGTTCTTCTTAACAGTATAACTCTTTGCAGTCTCTTGTATGTCAAGTTAGCCGTTTAGGGTCTCGTCGTCCTGTGAAGAGGGCACCGTGCCCTCCGACTCTGCGTATAAACTCTCAGTATTAACTCTCCCGGTCCAATAAGCAACCAAACCGACTGACCTCCCCCTGCCCCCCGTCTCACAGCTAGGCGAAAAACCTCTGCTGTTGCTGCTGCTGCTCTCTCTCTCTCTCGCATTCCATGAGTGTGCTTCCTGGCATCGCCGCCAGCCCTCGATTCCAGCTTAAATCCGGATTTAGGAAAAAGCCAGTGCAGCTTTGCGTTCCCCCCTCCCAATGTCCCCCGTGGATGCTTTCCTCGCCCCAAGCCTGGGGGAAGCTGTTGTTGCTGCATTGCCGGGGGTTGGGCTAGCTAGCCGCTGGGGGGTCCCTTTCAACTCCACAGTTCTACGATTCCACAGAACGGGAGTTTGCGTGGCTTCGGGGCTCGCGGCCGGTGCGAGGCAGGGTTTTGGCAGGGAATGGGGGAAACCAGGGTGAGATTCGAGCGCCTGGTTGCCAGTGAGCGATGTCCCTCTTGATATTCAACTCAGCCTTCTTTTCTTGCAAACTTTGGGGTGTGAGATGCCAGCCGACCTTGAAAGAAGCCAAGGGTCTCTTGTAAGCTTCCATCCGTAGAAGAGGGTGTGCCCGCTGTGTCTCTGTGTGGCAGCCACGGGCGTGTCTTCTTCCAGAGAGAACATCATATCATTGTGTGGCTTGGAAGCTTTGTAAATAAGGAAGTCTTTCTTGGTGGAGGTGATGGGGGTGGTGGTTGGGTCTTGAGTGTCTGTGCAATGGGCTGTGAACGGATCTGCCGGCCACAGAGATCTAGCAAAAGACCCACATGCAGAGGGTGGAACAGTGACTCGGGCAGAGTGGGAAGGGCTGGGCTTCCGTGAGGATGGGTAGCCGTCTCTAAATGTGAACACTCTGTGGCGAAATGGGTCTTACTTTTGCAAACTCGGCCCCAGCTCTCAGAAGTTTGGGAAATGGCTCTAAAGTCTTATGGCTACTTACTCTACAGCCCCCCTCCCCACAAGAAACGCAGTGCTCTCAAGGAAAGCTTAACCATCGCCTGTTAGCTGGTCCCCCCTAAAGCATTACGGAAACGTAGGTGGCGAGTCTTACGAGCGCCACAATTAGTCCATCGGAGAGTGCGCCTCTTCTGTACCCGGTTCCCCGCAGTATCGCACAATTGACCCGAAAGGAAACCGGGTGCAAATTTCTTGGTGTCTTTTCTCTTCGTCCTGCTGTTGCTCAGGAGCTAGAAACCTGAATCGGGGGGGGGGGGGCAGGTGAAATAATCATTGGAAGCCATAAGTAAGCCGGAGAACGGATTTAGCTTTGAGCCAGGTATTCAGCAGCTGGGGTCCAGTTTCCGTTGACCTCCTAGCACGATGCGGGTTGGTTTCTACTTCCTTTTGCGCTCTTTGGTTGGGTCGCCGTGAGGTCGGTTTCAGGGGAGGCAGGCTGCCCAGGGATATATATGCCTTTGGTTGGGTCAGAACGCTCTGGCTACGTAGGGAAAGAACCGACTTCTAAACAGCAGAAACAAATGGAGGTGCGTTTCCTTTGATTTTTGTTCATCTTGGATCCGATGTAGCACTTTGGGTTTCTTACTTTATTTCCGTAAATATAGATATATTTGTATTTGATAATTTCCCTTTTTAAAATATATATATAACATTGGATTAGCCTAAACTATCTATCTATCTATCTATCTATCTATCTATCTATCTATCTATCTATCTATCTATCTATCTATGTAAAAGCTTGTGCTAAACCATCCCAGTTGCATCTTGGGGAATCATCAGTCCGGAGCACCTCAGGTGAAAAGGAGCCTCACCTGTTGCTCAGGAGATGCTCCAGTCCCTTTGCCACGCTGGTCCCTTCCAGATGTTTTGGACTACAGTTCCCATCAGCCCTGCCACGGAGCTCAGTGGGAGAGTTGTGGTCCGAAATCTCTGGCAGGCACCAGCGTGGTGAAGGCAGCTGGGCTGAGCATCTGAGTTCACTCATCGCCGCTGCCTTTTGCCGCTTCCCGATCGCATCAGTGGAATTTACCTGGGAGTCGTACCTGGCGGGATGGTGGCCCGTGTCGCTCAGCATCTCTCAGGTGCAAATCTTCAGCCCGTTGACTTCTTGCGCCCCTTCTTCCCCTCCTCCCGATCCTCGGATGCTCTGGTGACGTGTCTTAGCCACGTTTTTCCCTGGTAGATTTTACTGACCAAAACATATCTCGTTTCTTGTTTCCCCCTCCCTCCACTGAAACGTAAGCAGCTGCTTGTCTTCTGCCCAGAACTGCCTTGTCCAGAGCAGGCCAGCTTTCAATGGGCCTTGGACTTAGACTCAGGGATGTTGTGAGATTCGTCTGGCGCCTGGAGAGAGAGATTCTCTCCCTGTTGGGCAGACGTTGGGAGTGCTGGGGAGTGAAGAGGTGGGGGGATTTGGTGTCTCCTGCCTGAGGGAATGACCCAGCGCTGGCCCAGATTCCTTTCCGCTGCTGCAGAGGGTAGGACCCAAACCAATGGATTCAAGTTAAAATACGGGGGATTCTGACTAAACATCAGGAAGAACTTTCTGAAGGTAAGAGCTGTTCAGCAGTGGAACGGACTCCCTCGGAAGGTGGTGGTCTCTCCTTCCTTGGAGGGTTCTCAGCAGAGGTTGGATAACCCCCTGTCGTTCCTGCATTTCAAGGGGGTTGGACTCGATGACCCTGGGGTCCCTTCCAACCTCTCCAATGAAGGAGAGTTTTGGATTCACCCATCCGAGCGAACGAACCAGGAAAACTAGAGCTGCTGCGGTGGGATTTTGACCTAGTGTTCAATCACAGGCGGAGCTGGCAAGCAAAGTATCTGGATTCGGGAGGACCGTCCAATGGTCAATGCCTTCTCCGCACTGATAATGTTGCCCTTGATGTTATTCCGGTACCGAATTTGTTCCGGCGGCCAACTTTAGTAAAAAAAAGGGGGGGGAGAAATTAGCCTGCAGGAACAGCTCACTTTCCGAAGTACAGTAACGTAACATCGGGGCCATTGGCTCAAGCAGACTGTCCCTTTTTCCCACCGACGGACTTGCAGTTTCACCTCCGCCGCATCCAGTCTTCGAAAGAAACACTGAGATCTCGTGTGAGTTTGTGGCTCTGGGCCACTTGTTGCAGCGATGGCCTTTTGCTATTGATGCAAACGTTGGCGGCGGCTGTGTTGTCAGAACGAATTCAAAATGGCAGCCGTTCCGGAACGAATGTTTTCAGAAGGTTTTGCTCCTAAGGCTGAAAGGAGAATGGTGAACTGGTTTACAGAAGGAAAGGAGCCTGGTCCCAGGGGTGGGGGGGCTTGGACTTTGATTGTGGGAGGGTGTGTGGACACAGCCATAAATGTGCAGAGAGCATGTTTGTACAGATCCAGGAGGAGTCGCAGAGGAGGCAGGCTGTGTGTGTCGAGGCAACGAAAGTCCTGGCATCGTCCTGAGTTGTCTGGTAGCAATAGGCTGCTATTGCCACCCTTTTCGGATATAGTATCTCAATGGAAATACGAGACGCAGCCGCTCAGTTGCTCTTTGTGCCTGATGTAGAATGGTTGAAGTTTCCATCAGTATTGTCAGAGCAGTCAGTTCAGCCCCATCCTCTCTCGCGCCGAGCTCCCAAGCTCTCTTCTTTCTTCCTTCTCTTTTCTTTCCAAGTTGCCTTTACGGTGCAACGAGAGTTTTCTAGATGCACTGCCGGGTGCCTAACCTCCCACCCCAGCCTTCGCCAAGTTCCTGGTGTTTGGAACTGCAATTCCCATGAGGCTCAGCATCACACAGCCATGCCAGCTGGGAATGATGGGTGTTGAAGTTGAAAACATCTGGAGGGCACCAGGTTGGCCACAGCTGCTATACCCGCACCTTTATTAGGCGTCTTAACCATCGTGGGAAGGGTTGAGGTTTTCGGAAAGTAGTCGCAGATCGACTTAGCCAACTCATGAGCAAAAAAAAAAGTATGAGGAGGAATTTGTCTCAATGATTTGACCCGTAAATCCCTTTGGCCACGCGCAAACTCCCTCTGTTGTAAGTTTGGTGGGAAGATAGCCTTTGGTGGGAAGATAAAGCCTTTACTCCCAGCAGAAGGGTCTGGTCCATAGCTGCCAAGTACCCCGTTTTCCCCGGGAAACCCTCGTTTTTTCTTACCTTTTCCCGATGGTCCCCCGTATCAATTCGTCTCCCGTTATTCTCCCTTATATTCTCCTGCCGGCGGCCATTTATTTTTTTCTGATTTGCCCATCTATGGGCACCAAAAATGGCCGGCGCCGGCTTTGAAAGTCACATCTACGCATGTCCGGAAGTGCATAGACGCGACTTCTGGTGTCGGCGGCGGCCATTTTTGGTGCCCATAGACGCAACTTCCGGTATCACGCGGCTGCCGGTCCCGGATTCTGCAGTCCGGGACTTGGCAGGAATGGTCTGGTCTGGTCTTCCAATACCGCCCAACTCTATGGTTTTGTGAAACAACTGGGATAACACTGGGGTAGATCTTAATTTTTTGGCACCCAAGGTGTCCACTTCCTTCCTTCCTTCCTTCCTTCCTTCCTTCCTTCCATCCATCCATCCATAGTCTTCTGTTTGCAATTTCGAGCCAGAGCTTTACTTTGAAACTGTATAACATTACCTGTGAGGTGTGCTGTTCCTTTCTTCCAGGTGGAGGTGGAGGTGGCGTATACCTTTAAAGCTCCCCAGCCCAAAGGATCCTGGGAACTGTAGCTTGTTAATGGCGCTGGTTTGCCAAGGGTGAACTCCAGTTCCCAGGATACTTTGGAGAAAGCCATGTGCTCTAGACATACAGCCAGAGTCAATGAAGAGCAGCTTCCTCTAGAACATTCCATGTTGTTCTGTGTATCTTTCACTTCCTTCCTGATATGTATTATTATATCCCAAACCCTGCCTTTCCGCAAATTTGGAACGGCAGGGGGTGCTTTGGAGATGGGGATAACCTGGTTGGAAGATGACCAGGAAACGCTGAGATTTCCTACCAGAAGAAAATTCCATGTTCATGTTTAGAAAAGTGCTTCCTGTTGAGATTTATTGATATTTATTTTTTTGGCACTCTGCACTACTTGTTCTTTTCAGCGATTGGGATTGGAAAGAATTTTTTGGCAATAAGCGTTGGCTTGGGTGGGTGGGGTCTTGTCGATGTTTGGCCTGTCTGGGCAAACGTGGCGAAACTCAGCGCCTATTGCAGTTCCCTCCAGTGACGTCAACTTCCTTCTGTGGCACGTCAGAATCTGGGCTCCTTTTGCTGTATCCATGCGCAAGCCGACAACTGTTTTACGTTCCATGGTAGATGACGCTTTATCAGTTCTGTCGGAGGGAATCTGCCTCCTCCCGAATCAGACCAGCGCCATCTTTTCCAGACTGGCAGGCAGCAGAGCCTCCCATATTACAGAGAGGGGCTTTTGCCAGCTCTTCCTGGGAATGGCAAGAATTAGACCTGGAGCCTTCTGCACTCAGGGCTGCTATGGCCGGTATGATGGGGACAAGGCGAGGAACGAAAGGGAGATGCTGCTGAGATTTGAGATTTGACATTTCCTGTCCACAAAAGGAGCATGGTTCAAAGCCCACCTGTGCTAACCAATGGCAACCTTCCCTTACCTTTCCTTGTCTCCTGAACTTCCACTTGGCTGATCTACACCTTCTCATGCGCGCTTGATGCGCACCTGTGGCTCTTGCGGATGGGCTGCCCCATCCATTTCAAGAAGTGTCTCTGCCACTGCAGAGCAGAAGAGAGAGCCTGCTGGATCAGGCCCAGTGGCCCATCTAAGCCCAGCATCCTGTTCTCACCGTGGCCAACCAGATGCCCATCATGGGGAACCAGCAAGCAGGATTGGACCACAAGGCCCCTTTTCCATCTTGCAGCCACTGGGTTTCAGAAGCACCTCTGCCTCGAATTGAGGCCCCTCTTTGAACCACAAATGCCAGATGGACCTCAGGGGCTCCCAGTGAGAGCAACTAGATCCCCCTGGCAGAGCAAGAACCGCTCCATTTCCATGCGCTGGATCTTTTTTTGTGTTTTTCCAGTTTAGCGTATTTGCTCAGGTCTTTGCGGCTGAACGCATGCAAACTGCCAGCCCCCCCCCCCCCAGTTTCTTAGGCTGCAGCCCCAATCCTGGTTACTTAGGAGTAAGCCCCCCTGAATTCAGCAGGGCTTACTTCTGACTAAACATGGTTAGAATTGCACTGCTTGCTGTCCTTGTGTGCTCCTCAGGACCTGTTCATACTTGGCCTCCTTTTTTTTGCCCAAGAAACAAAATTTTGAATGCACCCAGCCTTTTTGTCATCCTCCTTGTGGATAAAAGGTTCCTGTGGAGACTCTTGCCTGGTCTGTTGGAGCTTGTATATCTCATACCGGGGTCTGACATTGTATGCCTTTTCATAATGTGGGTTTGTGGGGGTGGGGGCGGGTGGGTATAGGGTTTTTGTTTTTACTTTGATTATGTATCTTGTGGTTTTATATTTTGATTTTATTCCATGAACTGCTTCCGGGTTTAGGGCGGTATGTAAATTCAGTTAATAATAACAACAACAATAATAATTGTAGGTTGTGCCTTCCATGTAACTGAAGCTGCCATACGTCCACTGGCTTCCCTAGCCTAGAAATGTCCACTCTGACTGGCAGCAGCCCTTCCTGAGGGAAGCTGAAGCTTCTCCCAGGCTCTCCCACCCAAATCCATTTTTACATTTCTCTACCCTATTCTTTGGAGTTGGATCAGGCCAGTAGCCCGACCAGTCCAGCACTCTGTTTTCACTGTGGCCAGCTCGATACCCAGGCGGAGCCCACAAGCAGAACCTGGGCCCAGCAAGGCTCTCTTCACCTGTGATTCCCAACAACTAATATTCAGAGGCCTCCGACTGTGGAGCTAAAACATAGCCATTGTGGTTAGTAGCCATTAAGAGTCTTTTCTTCCATGCTAAAGCCAAGTTTTCCGGTCTTCCCCTTCTCCTCGGGGACCAGCCTGTGCCGTGCCTGCCTCTGTGACCGTGGCCACGTTCGGATGTAGCGCTAAATGTTTGCCGGGCATTGAACGTAACACTAAACCGTTACAAAAGCAAGCCAGAGGTTTCTGAACTCCTGGTGGCCACATCAGAGGAAGGAGCTAAAGTGTAGCTTAGCCTTGCGTTGAAAGCAAAGCTCTCCTTGTCTAACCTTCAGCCTTCAGGAGAACCTTCCACTCTCCTTATCCCACACGATCTTGTATATAAGGGTGATTTGCACACCAAGTTGGCTCTGCAGCTATGGCAGCCGTCACATGGTAGCCTGGCTATGTCAACACGCACCATGTGATTTGTCTGCCACAAATCCTGGCCTGGCTGGATCTGGTCCAGCATCCTGTTCTCCCAGGGGCCAACCAGACCATGGCCTTTTGCCGCTCCAGGCCAACATTGAAAGCTGATAAGGACTAGTGGCCATTTCTGGCTGGTCTAGTTCGTCTTCCCATTTTCCCACAGAGATGAACAAGGTACCAGTTGGCCTCTGTCGCGCTGTTGATCCTCAGCAACCAGTCTTTAATGAGGTTTCGGTTTAGGCCAGCCACCCAGCCGAGAAATCACTTTGTGCTAAAATGCCTGTGGTCGTGTCTTTTACGTTCCGTTTGCGGCTGGGAACGGGGTCTCTGCCTGGGTCTGCGGTCGGAATGGCTTTGGTACAGCTGACTGGTTGGCTTTCGGTGGCGCACAGCCTGTTATTTCTGGTGTCCAAGCGCAGAAACACCTCTGTGGAACCGAGATCGCACTGGACTTTTAAGGAATGAGATTCCAACTCAAGCTTAGGAAGAGCTTTGTGACAGTAAGAGCTGTTTGACGTTGGAAGGTGCGGGGCTCTCCTTCTTTGGAGATTTTAAAGCAGAGGTTGGGTGGCCGTCTGCCAGGGATTCTCGAGATGTGATTCCTGCATTGCAGGGGGTTGGACTGGATGACCCTTGGGGTCCCTTCCCTCTCTCTGATTCTGTGAACTCCGATAAACCGTTTGGTATTCAGCAGCCACTGCTGACACCTTCCCATCCTGATGCGAGGAGCGAGCTCTGCGCCGCTTGCCCTTAAGTTTGTGGTGCTTCCGAAGTGGGAGGCGCAAGTCGCCACTTCCTCGGCATGTGGGCCATCAGTGTGGCGAGGCCGCTGTTCTGGGAGAAGGAAGGCTTCCCCTCTCTCCGAGAAAAGGCCAGCATTGGAAAGCTGAGATAGAAGATCTGTCCTTGGCTCCGCCATCTTGGGTGTGGCGCTCTGGGCCAACTGCCTGTGGGTAGAAACATCTGCTTCCTTGAGTCCCGAGAGTGGCCAGTGCGCTACGGAGTAGTTGTTGTCTGTCTTAGGTGTTCATTTTCTAAAAGTGCCTATACGAGCGGCTGGGGGGGGGGAGGGAGAATAGCAAGCAAGAGGCCCCCCTGGCCTCACCAGTTGCCGGGGACAACGACGACGACAGACGGACGACGAAAGGGCATCTCTCCCTTGTATGCCTTCCGCCTGCAGGACTCGGAGGGCAGGAGACCCCAGAAGGTTGCATTCGCTGCTCAACAAATGCCAGGCAGATGCCATGGCAGGCGCCTCCGCTGCCTCTCTTTCCTCTCCTCTTGACTTGAATTCTGTGTCTGGAAAACCTCTGTGAAATTTGGGCATCCTTGGAGAGGTCCCTTTCAGTCTCCTGTTTGGGTGTGGGCAGCAGGGGTATAGATCACCCCGATGCTTCAGAGATGTGTGTTGCTTGCGTCTGGTGGCAGGGAGGCAGGGCCGTCCCAACGAGTGACACCCACCCACACCTGAACATGCGGAGATTCCTCCTCTTGCTCTCCCCCCCCCCAGCCAAACCTTCTCCTGCCCGCCCTCTTCCCTGAGTCGCCATTGCATCCCTGGACAAACCGGGTAATTGTGGGGGCGGGGGGGATTTTCAGCACCTCTGCATTTCACGCACTCCTCGGACATCGCGATACCGCAGGGAGGTTCACGCGCCCCCTATCGCAGTCATTCTCCTGGCCAGACTGCCAACCATTGCAACTTAGCCTCTGTCCCGAAAGGGACCCTTGTTGCAGATCTAAAGCAGGGCAGGATTTGTTTTCCGGGATCCCAGAGCTGTGCATTTAATTCCACCTGGAGGGATCTCTTTCTAACTGGACAGGCGACTGTCTGAATTGCATCCCTCTGTAGCTGAAGCTTCCGACCAAGTTCTTAAATCAGGTTTCCCAAAAATGCCTTCTTCTTTTTCGGTCAGGCTTGTTTTTGTAAACGGTCACGGGTCGCCCTAAGTTTGTAAATGCGTTAGTGGAAAGTGTTCTTGGTTAATCTTATTTTTTTTTCCTTCCAAAAACAAATGTATGTTTATTATAAACAATTCTGAAAGGAAAAGTATCTCCCCCCAGATTTGCCGTTAGTTTGACGTTGGTTTTGTGGCATGCAATTTGCGTGCTGGTTTCATAGGCATCGCGATCTTGCCCCTCCGGTTGCAAAGCGAAAAAGGTTCTTGCACCATGTTGGGGAAAGGCTGGTTTCCACACTGCTTGACGAGTCCCGAGTGCGAAGCACACGTGGTTCCAGATTATTCGGCTGGTCCACCCTGCAGGAAAAGCATGCCTTGGCACCAGAAGCCAAAATACCAGACGGCTTTGTTGCACTGTTCCCAGACAGCGGCTCTGTAGTCAGAAAGCTCTTTCCCTCCCTGGCGCAGAAAAAAAGGAGTGTGGAACACAGCCTGCCAGGCATCCTGATGTCACGCCTTAGCCTGTTCCGGGGCGATGCCATCCGCCTGCCGACACATTACCCGGATGAGAAAGCCCCTTTCTGAAAAGGAACCATCCAGAAGAGGGTGGGGTCCCTGCGCCTTACTTTAAGCAGAAGATTTTGGCAGCAGAAGGTAGCACAGCCCACAGCCTGCTGAAGTCCCTCCCCCTTACCCAAGAGGTGCAGGGGCTTCCTCCGCTGCCGTTCATCTTGCTTGCGTTGGTGTTGCAGTGGGGGGGGGGGGGCTGCGAGGGAGACGGTGGTGCCTTTATCGGCTCAGAAGGGCCAAGGTGAAGCAGCGGGGTGGGGGTGGGGTGGCGTGTTGTTCCTGTACCAGTAGCAACTCTTGGTTCTTCTCCCTCCCACCTCCTGAAAGGGTGTCGTGCTGCTGGGGGGGGGGGTCCCTGCTCCGTGCCTTCGGCCAGCGTCTCTCGTTCAGTGATCAGTGATGGGTGGGCAAGGGCGGTTGCATCCTCCTCTGGGCTCTTTCCCCTCTTGAAAAATGAAAAAGGCAGGACGGATCCTGACCCCCCCCCTTCAAGTCATTGCATTTCAACTGTATCATGGCTGCATCCCTGCATCATCGGGTGTTGTTAGCGGTGTGGGAAGAGGCTACCTCTGTTTCGTTTCAAAGTTCCCCGCGTGTGGCTTTGTGCGGCATCAATATTGCTCCGGGGGGGGGGGCAGCGGGGAAGGGCATTAAACATTGCATTTGGAAAATGGAAGCATAGGAGCCAAACTCCCAGGAGCCGAGGTCCCTTCGCCCCCCCCCCAAATAAAATATTTGAGGGCCCCCAGGTTTATGGGCATTGCATCGTGTCACGTGATCGGTTATGCTTAGTGGGGCTTACCTGCCCTCCCCCACAAAAAAATTGGTTACAGTGGTACCTTGGTTTACAACCATAATCCGTTCCGGAGGTCCGGTTGTAAACCAAAACAGGTCGTAACCCAAGGCTCGCTTTCGCCAATGGGGCCTCCCCCCAAAAGTTGGTTGCAATCCAAAAAAGGGGGGGTTGTAATCCAAAAAAAGGGACACGCACTTCCGGGTTTGATGTGGTTGTAATCCAAAACAGTTGCAAACCATGTACTGCTATATTTCAGTTGACACCCCTGGAGTCTAGCCGGTCCAAGTTGATTGGCATTTTGATAACTGTATAATTTGGGAATTAACTGCTATTGTTATATTTTGGTCATTATTGGGGGTAAATTGGAAAACTAATGACAAAGAAATCATTATTTTTTAAAAAAGGAAGCTAGCCAGTCTGCCTTGTAACTGGCGAGGGGACCTCAGACTTCTCGATTCTTCCGCTGTCTGCATTAACGGGGAGACAAGACCCACCCCGTCGTAGGAGCTCATTGCCTTTTTGCCGCCACCTGCCATTGACAAGCCTTTGTGTGTTTTACCTGTGCGTTTCCTCAGTCCCGGGGTCTCCTGCGTCTCGCCCTGAGCGTCGCCCCCTCCTCAACTCACTATTGCGGTGGCAATGGGCACCCCCGGCCTGGTGCCCCTGCCCTGCCAACCTATGTCTCAGCCTACCTCAAGAGGTAAATCTGTGTCTCGCCCGCCCCGCAGCTCGCAACCCTTGTTTTCGTTTTCGTCCGCAAATGTCCGCTCTCCACGCAAAAAAAAAAAACACAACACGCAATGCACTGGAATGTATGTGTATCTCTATCCCCCTCCCTCAAAATCCACCACTGACAACCCCCCCCCAAGCCCCCCCACCCTTGCTGTTGCCACCAATTCCTCTTGCAGATCGGATGCTGCTTTAAATGTGAAAAAAGAGAAACAGTTGTTTTAAAAAAAAAAGCTATATAAGGAAGAGAAGAAAATAAAAAAACAAAAAAAATAAAAAAACCTGAATGAAAAGCTAAAGCTGAACTTATAAGCCTTGTTGCATATGAGCCAAAAGTGCAAAAAGCTCCATATAATAAACTAACCTGCCACTCATATAAATATAAATATATATAAATATATTAAAATCAGACTGTTCTACAAAATTGTGTATTTGTATTTTTGTGTACGTAAAATTTTTCTGCTAAGCAGAAGGGAGGATGTAGTATATAGGATGATGTGAGAGAATTTTTTTTAATCAAATTTCTTTTGCTACTTATTTTTGTTAACATCTATATGCCTGTCTTCGTCTTCTGTATGTATGACACAGTTTTCTGAAAAAGCTGTGGTCTCTCTCTCTCTCTCTCTCTCTTTCTCTCACCCTCTTGCTTTTGGTCCTGTATTTCAGGACCGGTTCGGGTCTGCCACCCCCCCCACCCCCACCTTATTCCGAGACCCAGAAACCCCCTGAGTGACAGACGTCTGAGTAACAGACGGCTGCCAATATCAGAAGACTCATTGGAGAGGCTTCCCTGCCGTCGCTCTTCGTGGCGCCGTTGCGTTGCTCAGAAGCCTCTCTGCTCTTGCTTAAATCATCCTTGCAGGTCCTTCTTCACACTGGCCCCGAGTATCCAAATCTCTTAGCCGAGATATCGCTGCAAAGAACGCCGTTATCAAATCACGCCAGAAGCGATTGGCAGAGACATTTGGGGGATTTCCCAATCATGGCCCACAGGAATGGGGGTGGGGTGGGGAGGGAAGTGGGGGGGGAATGGTCACTTTGAGGCCACTTTGACCCCACCCAAACCAAAATGGCAGCTTTGTGCCGTGATGGTTTGGGCCACGGCGTCACCTGGCCACCTCCTGCCCCTCAAAGGTGGTTTAGGGCAGTCCAAAACAGCTCAAAGGGTTTACCAGGTTGGTGAACGCTAGTAATCTTAATTTTCCATCTCCTCCATAATCTGTGTTGCCGCCCTGTACGTAAGAGAGGAGGCAATTTCTCACAAAACTGCCCCCCCCCCGGTGTAACAACCAGCAAAAGAGCCAACGAGTGCATTTCCCTCCTCCAAATCATTAATAATTGCATCCTAATTTGCGAAGGGTTTTGTTTAAGGATCTCCTTCCTTCCTCAACGCAAGGCTAGTCCCAAGCCCCCTGCAGGAATTCTTCCCAAACGGCTAGTGCAAAACACTGGGACCACAGGGTTGTTTAAACCCTCTGCATTTTTTTACAGGACGGTCAGTGCCTTGAGTTCTTTGCTAGCATGTACACGGACACACTCACAAAAGGCCCTTTCGAGAAAGAACCAGACAAACAAACAAGGGACACCTCTGCAACAAAACCAGGGTAAAAAACGCGCTTGGTCTGCGCCACCCCCCGTTGCAGGTGAGGGACGCATGCTTTTGAATGCTCAGCCCTGTGGAAAAAGCCAAAACTCGCACAGCAGGGAGAAACGTAATTTCCCCTTCTGTGCTAATTTTGTGTTTGCGGGGAGGCATTCGACACCGTGCGCTCCCAAGAACAGTTTTATTGGATGATGGAATCGATTCGCCGAGAGCTTCTTCCTAAAACGAAGTTGCAGCCATAATTAAGAGAGGGGCTTAAGTCTCAGAGTCTCTTTTGGGTCAGTTCCCCCCGTCCCCCCCCGGGGGGCCTTGATTTCCTCACCCATTTAATACAAGGCATTCTTGCAGAGAGGAATTATTCAGATATTTTCCCATCTCTCCATTAAAAGATAAAATGCCATATATATATAATTACCTCTTGCCTCCCCCTACCCCCAAAAAAGCAGGGGTGGCAATGAGGGGAAACGAGAGCGAGAGCGAGAGAGACGACATCTTTCTACGTAGGGCTCATATTTATACCAATGTGTACTGACTGTGAGAGACGTCCTTGTTTCTGTACGTGAAGGGGGGGTGGGGAGAGAGAAAGAGAGAAACAAGTGCTCTATTGTATTGATTAAATACTAGTTTAAAAAGAAAATTACAAAAACAAACGACAACCGAGTCCTTGTATCCTTGTAATCTCCTATTCTGCTGGATTATTAGTGCCTTTTTGGACAGTAGACTGTTCTGTAATTAAATTGTAGTATAACTGCTTTTTTGTACAGTTTTGTTTTAAATAAAACTTTTTTTTAATTTGTGTTTATTTTAGTATTGTACCTACTAGAAAATTAAAATGTATAACTGAAAGAAAGTTCTGGTTCGGTCCTTTTTTGTGTGCGAAATGTCGTCGGTTTCATTTCTCTGGGTGTTGGCGGGGTCCCCGAAGTCTCATGACACAGCCGCCATCGGTCACCCAGCCGCATGGCCCACTTCTTTGGCAGGATTGTCCTGAGAATGGCGCTGTTCAGAAGATTCATCTTTAGCTTTTCAAAAAAAAAATGGGGGGGACGACGTCGGAGAATTGCCTTTACGGCGGAATTCAGTCTCTTTCTTTTTTAAAATTTGGTACAGTGCTAGATTGGGGGGCAGAGGGAAGAAACACTGCAAAGTGGTTTACAGAAAAGCCAAAGCAATAAAACACACAATAAGAAAGAGTTAATAGCCATTTAAGACATTTGAAAATGACAAGAGACTGAAAACTCGCTTCAGCTTTCTAAATGTCAAGGGGAAAGTGTCCAAACAAAAATGATTTTGGCAGGTGCCTAAAAAAATACAGTGGAGGCACATGCCTGATGTCAAGTGGCAGGGAGTTCCACAGTGCAGGTGCTACCATAGAGAAAGATCAAAGTTCTTAGGCAGGGGGGATTTTAATATGACACCAGTAACGGGGCCAGTTTGACTGATCAAAGCGGTTGAGAGGGCATTTCTAGGTAAACGGGTCCCAAGTTTCTAAGGGCGCCATACTAACAGCTAACACCTTGAACTACAACCACATCATCGTAAAAAGTTACACAAGTGTTTTGGGGGTCAGGACTATGACCAATTTGTTGTAAAAGGGGGGGTCTTGTGACAACTTAGGGCACTAAAATATATATCACGGCATAAGGTTTTATAGACTTGGGCCTGCCTTGTCCGCTGCACAAGTGACGTCTCTGTTGGCAAGTGGATTAAAGGAGAAAATAGCCAGGTGGGTGTTGCATGGCAGCACAATGCAAAAAGATTGCAGCTGTGCGAATGAGAGCTTGTAAACGCACGTTAAATAGGCAGACATTTTTACAGCGGCAGATTAGTGATAATTGCGGTGGTGATTGCATTAACACAGGTAGTGAGCTGGGGAAGCATTTGCAAGAAGCAGGTAGGGCACAGAGAGCGAGCTTTAACAGAAGCCTGGCTCTGGATGATCCACAAAGTCAAAGCTTGGCTTAGCTCGGTGCAACAACACAACAGTTAAATGGCTGGGTTTCCCCAGACACTCTGGGCAGCTTCCAACAAAAAATTAATAATACATTAAAATGCCACACATTAAAAACTTCCCTAAACAGGGCTACCTTCAGGTGCCTTCTAAATGTCAGGTAGTTGTTTATCTCTTTGACATCTGATGGGAGGGTGTCCCACAGGGCGGGCGCCACCACCGAGAAGGCCCTCTGCCTGGTTCCCTGTAACCTCACTTCTCACAGTGAGGGAACTGCTAGAAGGCCCTCGGCCCTGGAGCTCAGTGTCCGGAATGAAGGATGGGGGTGGAGATGCTCCTTCGGGTATACTGGGCCAAGGCCGTTTAGGGCCTTCAAGGTCAGCACCAACACTTTGAATTGTGCTCGGAAACGTACTGGGAGCCAATGTAGGCCTTTCAGGACTGGTGTCATTTGGTCTTGGCGGCTGCCCCCTAGTCACCAGTCTAGCTGCCGCATTCTGGATTAGTTGCAGTTTCCAGGTCACCTTCAAAGGGAGCCCCACGTAGAGCGCATTGCAGTAGTCCAAGTGGAAGTGCAAAGTGGTTGTGAGTTCCTCTCCCCAAGGCTGGTCCCAGCAAGCCTGCCTTTGGGTTTACTGTGATGTGTGAATGAGGCTATGTATGGGTCCAGCTGGGGGCTTTGACACCTATAAAGGATGGCTGTCGTCAGTCTCATGCTAGCTTCACGATTTCTCCGAAGTCCTGGCATTTCTTAAGAAGTCCTGGACTTCTTGCCCTGCACTCGATTAAAATATTGCTCTTTTTAAAGTAAGGTAGGTAGCCGTGTTGGTCTGACACAGTCGAAATAAATTTTAAAAAATTGTCTAGTAGCACCTTAGAGACCAACTAAGTTTGTTCTGGGTATAAGCTTTTGTGTGCATGCACACTTTTTCAGAAACACTTATACCCACAACAAGCTTAGTTGGTCTCTAAGGTGCTACTGGACATTTTATTTATTTAAAGTAAAATAGCGCCGCAGTACACATGTCTGTATACTGTAATTTCACAGGGGCATGGAAGTGTGATGACTCACAGTCGCCTGGAGAACCTCCTTACAAGTTTCTATCCCCTATGAAAAGAAGGCGCAGTGTTGGCAAAGTTTGCTGAAGTTATAGAATCAAAAAATCGAAGTAGGAAGGGTCCCCGGGGGTCATCTAATCCAACCCCCTGCAATGCAGGAATATTTCACCCATGACCCTGAGAGTCACAGTCTCATGCTCTACCAACTGAGCTCTCTCTGAAAGTGAATGGGGAGGAGGGTTAGAGCATGGGTAGGCAAACTAAGGCCCAGGGGTGGGATCCAGCCCAATCGCCTTCTCAATCCGGCCCACGGACAGTCGGGGGATCATTGTTTTTAATGTTTGATGCTGTACTGTTTTTAATATTCGGTTTTTAATGTTTGATGCTGTACTGTTTTTAATATTCGGTTGGAAGCCGCCCAGAGAGGCTGGGGAAACCCAACCAGATGGACGAGGTATAAGAAATTATTATTATTATTATTATTAGTAGTAGTAGTAGTAGTAGTAGTAGAATGTGTCCTTTTATTTAAAATGCATCCAGGACAATAAATAAATCTGGATTTCATTTTTAAGCACAGAGCTCTGGCCAGGTGATCCAGTTTGACTCGTCCGCTGATGCTTATTTGCTTGAGTTTCCTTAACCCAGCAGGCAAGCCGGCTTTTATTTTTATTTATTTATTGAATTTATACACCGCCCTATACCCGGAGGTCTCAAGTCTGGGAGGGTGGGCGAAACAGAGCGAGCAAGGATTCGAGGCATAACGTAAAGGAGGTGGTTTTATTTTAGGTAACGTACACCATGTCACAGGTATGGTACAATATTACAAGTTTAGTATGATACAAGAGAGCATTAAAAACTTTACACTTCATTACAGTTTATCTTTGGATTTTTAGCGCATTTTAAAAAGGTACAACCAACAAACACTTCCAAAACCAGCTAAACACCCGTCCTTTATATACAGTCTCCCTACATTTACAAAGAAGTAAAGATCACGACACAAATCAACGGAAAGTAGTTAACTCTGAAAGCCCGCTCCCCTCCTGAAGAAGGGAGAGAAAGTTAGTGACCCTCGAATCATGACCGCGTGGGGGCGCATTCTGCACAGAGTCAAGGTTGCCGCCTTGGCAAACGCCTCTTGTGCTGATGTGTAGTGTTTATGTGTGCCTGCAGTGGGGGAGGAAGGATCAGGCCAGTTTCCCAATCATGCAGACTTGGGATGAATTTGAGGGTTGAATCAGATCACCCAAATGTCTGCCTGTGACTCTTGCCAGGTAAAATTCCCACTGGGTGTTGCCTCCTTGGCAGCTACCATTCTATACCTGGCGCCTACTACGCACACACACAAAATGTGGCAGGTTGCTGGCATCGCCAGCCCTGGGGAAACTGGGGAGCTCTTTCAGAGATGCTGGAACAAGACACGGCCGTGGCAGAGCTGGCTGAAGAAAGGCAGGGCTGCATCGCAGGGGGTTGGGCTAGATGACCTCTGGGTTCCTCTTCCGACTCCACAATTCTGCGACTCTACTGGGACGCAGCCTGCTAATGGAGCTGGTGCCGATGGACTGCCCCAGCTGGAAAGTGGTGCTAAAGAAAACCTTCCACCTTTCAAGATGACGACGATTCCTCTGCAGCCATCTCTCCAGCCAAATCGTTGACCCTACAGACCTGGGAGCGCCTGCTATTGTCTTAAGAGCAGGACTGGGGAGCCCAGGGGCCAGGCTGAGGCTGGTGGGGGTTAGGAATCCCATTTGGAGGGTCAGAGGTCCCCAATCCCTGGTTTAGTGGGCAAGCCAGCTGTCAAATCGATAAGGCACAGTAGAAGGAATTGCGGCTTGGTTAAAAGGAAGCCGGCAGTACGAGCCACTGGGGCAGAGGGTGTCCCATGTGTTCAGCACCTCCAATTCAACTATATAAAAGCTTTCGATGCAAGCAAAGTGTACACACAGCTGCAAACCCAAGGAACTGCACTTCTTAAAAAAAGTATTTGAACTTCAAAGTCTTAGCGATGGAGAATTCTACGGTGGACCCATTGAACGTACTGTAGAAACCCTTTGCTCCATGATTTTTAAAAAAGAAAAAGGTTATTTTTGGAGGTGGAGCTCCTAGGAGCTCCTCTCTTTCAAAGTCCGTTCCACGTCAAATTACATGGGGAGTCTCAACGGCTGGTGCAAGCTTGCGTTTCCTTGTTAACGTGGAAAAACAACTTTCCAGCAGCATTCTGGCTTAAGAGCTGCCGCAAGTTGTTGGAAAAAGCAGACCTGGAGGGGTTTTTTAATTTTATTTTTAAAAAACAACAATAGTTAATTCAAGATGAAAGGAAAAGACGTTACATCTTGTTGAAAAGACGGGGGGCATGATCCAGAAAACCGCACAAGTACCCACAGCAGGGCTTTTAATTGCAACAAACCATTTTATTTCACTGTCTCGAGTCCTGTTCCCAATCATACTTGAAAGCTTTTCTTTACGCAAAGGGCTCTTTAGCTCGGACAATGAATTAAATATAAAAGGGAGAAAGTGTCAAAGCACTGGGGGGAGAGGGAGGCTGCCCCCGAATCAGAGAACTGCAAAGGCTTCAAGAGGCCTTCGCCAACCTGGCGCCCTCTGAACTGGCTGGGACTGATGGAGGCTGCTGTAGCCCTAAAGAACTGGAGGGCATTAGATTGGCAAAGGCTGGCCTCAAAGGCGTTCTCTGGCTCATGGGCTGCCAACACAACTTGCCCAACCAGCGCCCTTTCCCCTTTGTAAAGTGCATGAAAAATTCTGGCAAAACCCAGGGGCCCCGATGGCAGTGAGCACGGCAGGCTTACCTGCCAAGCAAGCCTCAGCTCACCTGGGATTGCTCACACATGCCGGAAATAAGGAAGGTAATGGTAATTCGTTAAGGATGCCCATCGCCACGGTCGGAAAACTGTTGCCACTTGTGTTGTTCAGCACAGCAGCCCTGAGAGAGGACTCTGCTGAGACTGCAGGGTGTAGGAACCCAACGTGGAATCCTAGAAACCTCCACTTAACAGACAAGCTACTAGCCCTCATGGAGTCACAAAACCCAGCCTAATCAATTTCAACGGGACTCAGGTGGGCTTAATTCTGTATGGATCAGGACTGATAGGTTTGAAGGATTCCCCCACAGAACTTTATATAAAATTTCCTTTTTCTTTTTCAGTAAAACTCTGGCTGGATATTAAAACACCTAGATTCTGGGGCTCATTTCATTTCTCTTAAGCTGTGCTGGGAGACAACTGTAGCCTGTGTTGAGCATTTCTCCTCCAGTTAGAAAGCCGCGAGGAGGCGCTTAAGAGACGCAACGGTGAAATATCTTCCTAACCCACCCAAGTGTGCTTTATTAAAATTCCCAGCGGGGTGGGGGCATAGGGAGCCAGCTGTTTTTATAACCCAGCCCCCTCAGTCCTGGAGCTCGGCTTGCTCCAAAGACCCCCCCCCTTCTGCGCTGCCACCGTCTCTTACGCATCTAAAGCCTCTGGGTTTTCTTGATCTGCAGAATGTTTCGAGAGGACTGAAAGGGTCCTTTCTCTGTAGTACTCAATTTATCCCCAGTCCCCTTTGCCCATTGTAGTGGTGCATGCATCACTGAAAAGACCATGCGCTTAGTCTTCCTTTTCTGCCTGGAGAAGAGTACCCCCAGTTAGCTGTGATTGCGGGGGTCAGACTAGAGGAACCCTTAGGGTCCCGGCCAACTCTACTGTTCTATCATGCCAAGTCAAGTCTGCCAGTTCTCCGCTTGGTGCCTGTCTGCCCCTCTCCCCCCCCCCAGTCTTCCCCAGCCGACCATTTCCTGACCCATATGGCTTCTTATTCAAACATCACATTTGTGCTCCTTCCAAGGCCAAATGAGAGTCCAGTCAGCAGCGGAACCTCCTGCGTAAGAGATACAGGAACCTGCTTTCTGCCAAGTCAGGCTGTTGGTCCATCGGATTCAGTATTGTCTACACTGACTGGCAGCAGCTCTCCAGGGGGTCAGGAAGGGAGTCTGTCGCAGGGGATGCCGCTGCCGATTGAACCTGCGGCCTTCGGCATGCAAAGCACTCTGCCCTTCCTTCCTAATCGTCCGGACACCCTTCCGCAAAGGGCTTTTCCTTCCAGCTGGATGATCAAGGCACAACTTGGCTGCGCAACCGCACAGGAAGGAGAGAGGAAGAACGGGGAGGCTGCGAGAAAAAGTCGCCAACAGAACTCACATATATCCACAGCCGGGCCGAGGCTCCTGGTCTCTCCTTCGGCAAGCCAAAAGATAGCGAGAGAGCCAGAGTGCAATGGCGTTTGCCCACGGGAAATCCCAGAAAGGGGTTCAAAGCAGAAATGAAGGCTCGACGAGGAGCAAGTCGTCCCAAGAGGTCCACTCGCAAGATTAACGCCACGCGTGCTTGCAGGAGATGCTCTTGCAGAACGGGTGTGTGTGAGGGGGGCCCCCTGCGACTGCGCCAGGCAACAGGAAATCAGCTCTGAGTTTTAGCAGGCCATTGCTAGTGTCCTGCCGCCTTCGATGGGAAAGCATAAAACAGGCAAGAGCAATGCAGTGGCCGACTAAGGGGGGGCGGTGTTCTAGGCCGCTGGGAATCTGTGAAAATTTCCCAGCCTCCATCTGTAGCTCGGGGGGGGGGGCTGCATTGAGCTGAGCGAGCCACAAAGTGCTTCTGTTCTGGGCTCAATGCAGCTGCATTAACTACACACATCAGTCCGATTGCCAGCTTAAAATCTGGAGAGACGTTTCAATTCTTCAACGGGAAGGAGACCAGCTGAAGGGAACCTGCGCGGAGCAGTGCAAAGAGGCCGGTGCAACAAGCTGGCAAGCGGTGTGCTGATTGCAAATCGCAAGGGCTGTGCTCTCATTCTTTTAGCAATAAATAAGAAATAAATACCATAGAATTTTTTTTGGGGGGGGGGGAAGAGAAGGGGGACAAATCTGCTTTACACACGGATTAAACCGCAAAGGAGGAAGCCCCCCCCAAGGCATGGTGGACCAAACTTTTAACCAACCGTACTGGGAACTGGTTTCATAAATACAGTAGCACCAGAGGGCATGCTGAAATAATAAATTCTAAAAAACCCAAGCAGGACCTCACGAGAAAAGCGGACCTCCCTGCAGTCTCTTTTTCTCCTTTAAATAGAAAAAGCACTAGAGCAGCGTCGTCAGCTAGATGCAAGGTGTCTTTGCTTTTAAAGATTCAGGCATTTTTTTTTGGGGGGGGGGACGACAACCCACCACCCAACTGGCCAGCCCCCAAAAAGCCTCGTCCCAGTGCAGCGAGGGGGCGATACCTTCCCAGTGATGCCGGCAAGAGTGGCAAAAAGACCAGAGAGTAATACTCAAGGCAGGCGCTCTTTCTCTGAAGCCGCCATCCGCCAGGACACACAAGTCTCTTCTTCTCTTTCCAGTGGTTTAAGGACGAGGCCCCGAGCAACAGCGCCTTTCCTTAAAAAGAGGCTCCGTGAACATTGCCTCTTGCAGGAGGGCTGGAAATCTGTGCAGTCACGACCGTGGATGGCTTTTTTTTTTTTAACCTCACCTGGCCTGGGGCGGGGCAGGGGGTGAAGAGAGGGGTGGAAAAGGGTCACCATTTGCATCAGGAGTAGCAGGTCGATACCCCTTCATGGCAAGAATTCAACCGACGACCCAAGGAAAGAACGAATGCACACACACCCCCGGGCCCTGCAAGGCCCCGACTGCCTCCGCTGGCTTTGTCTAGTTGTGCAAAGTAAGGCTGCTTCCAAGGAAGTGTCAGATTCTCGCAAGGCAGTGTCTGGCCGGTGCCCCGCTCAGTTGGCCCACGACTTCCGATTCTCTGTGTTCTTGGGGGTCTTTTCTGCTTTGGCCAAGGCGGTCAGGGAAGCGAGGTTGGAGGCAGAGCCCGAGAAGGAGCCGCTCTTGCGCTGCTCGGGGGTTGTCCCCCCACCCTGCAGTCTCGTTCCTGCGCTGCGTCGCCTGGCCGGCCCCGTGGCTTTCTTGACCCGGCTCGGCTTCACAAGGAGCCCATAGCCTGGATTGCACTTGAAGTATTGCCGCCCTCCGATCGAGCCGTCATTCTTGCCTGGGGTGGGGGGGTGGGGGGAAGAAAAGTAGAGGTTTCACAAAGAGAAACTTTTGTCCAAAATGTATAATTTATTATCCCCTGTTATACAGAAAATTCCAAGGGGGTCTGAACCTCAGTGCTTAAAATCCCTGATAGAGGATAAGGATCCAGAGATCACGCAAAGGGACATCTTAATTTCAGGATCCCAAGAATATGTCAATATATGCCCCACCCCCTGGTAGCAAGCATCTAGGAACGTCTCTCTGGCTTATCGAGTGCAGTCGTACGCAAGGCTGTCTGAGAGAGCAACAAGGGCCCAGTGATCTGCACAGCTTTGAGTTACTTTAGCAGATTCACTGGGTGATGTGAGAGGAGGAGTTTCTGCAAAAACCCATTATCCGTGAGGCCAGAGTTGTGTGGAAGGCTTGATCACAAACCTGGCAATAGTCAGTTCATGGGGAACCGAAGGGCTGGGTTTTAAAGATTAAAAGAACTGCAGGTAAGGTACAAAGAAGGCTCTGCATATACAGTTTTAAAAAGAAGAAGAATGGGTTGAGTAAAATAGTTCCAAGAAGTGTGGCTGGATGAGAGACGAAGGGAGATGAGGTGGCATAAGGTGTTTGGGGAGAGGATGAAACAGGCAAGATAACATATATTTCCTAGTTACAGGTAGGTAGCCGTATTGGTCTGGGTCGAAGTAAAATAAAAAAAATCCTTCAGTAGCACCTTAAAGACCAACTAAGTTTTTATTTTGGTATGAGCTTTCGTGTGCATGCACACTTCTTCAGATACACTGAAGAAGTGTACATTTTTTTCAGTGTATCTGAAGAAGTGTGTATGCACACGAAAGCTCATACCAAAATAAAAACTTAGTTGGTAAATAAAATAAAAAATAAATAAAAACTTAATATATTTCCTACATAGTAAAGGTAAAGGGACCCCTGACCATTAGGTCCAGTCGTGACCGACTCTGGAGTTGTGGCGCTCATCTCGTGTTATTGGCCGAGGGAGCCGGCGTACAGCTTCCAGGTCATGTGGCCAGCATGGCAAAGCCGCTTCTGGTGAACCAGAGCAGCACACGGAAACGCCATTTACCTTCCTGTTGTAGCGGTACCTATTTATCTACTTGCACGTTGACGTGCTTTCAAACTGCTAGGTTGGCAGGAGCTGGGACCGAGCAACGGGAGCTCACCCCATAGCAGGGATTCAAACCGCCGACCTTCTGATCGACATCCCAATTCCCTACATAGTTTGTGCCATAATGGAAATGCTCTTGCAGACTCTTAGAACTCTGTCGAGCAACACGTTACTCTGTCCAGTAACACGGGGCAGGGATATTGTTTTGTTTCTATTGTGTATTTTGTGTTTTTATGCCCTGAACTGCCCCGAGATCTACCGATAAAGGGCAGCACGCAAATTTAATACAGTGGAACCTTGGTTTTCGAGCATCTCGGAAGCTGAACAATTCAGAACCCGAACACCCAAAACCCAGAAGTAATTGCTTCTGTTTTCGAACGCACCGCAGAAGTCGAACGGCTTCCGAGGCGCGCTTCTCCATTTTTTCAATAGATTTTCCCAACCGTCCATTGATCCTTGGTTTTTGAACGCTTCGGAAGTCGAACGGTCTTCCAGAATGGATTACGTTCAAAAGCCGAGGTTCCAATGTATAAATAAATAAATTACCGAACAAAGTCTGACCAATGCAAATCTGATTTGATGCCGCCAATTGGGAACTTGGTGTGAGCCTCCATGCTTGAACCCGCTAAGGCAATTTCTCCCGCAGACGCCTCTCTCGCTTTCTGCAGCAAATCTGTGCCAAGGCTTCCTCCGTTCTGAGGAAGCGAATTTGCCCTGAGGCTGGACACCACCCTGCAAAGCAGCCCGTTACCTCCCCAGTCACGCTTACCTGACGGCATATCCAACTCAACTCCTACCCAGGTGCCCTCCTGGAAGTCGGTCGGCCCGACATATCTCACGGTCCCGGTCTTATTCGTACCAACGGTCACGTATTCGCCCTCCTTCAGCCAGTCCGGGACCTCGTTGGTTTCTTCCGAGTCGGACGCGGCGTCCGGCTTCTCCTCGGAGGCGCTGGCCGCTGTGCCGTTGTTCTGGCCAGGGCTTTGCAGGCTCTGCCCATCTCTCTCCTCTCCCGCCTCCTCGGAACTCGAGAACCCCCCCGGCTCTCCTCCCAGCATGCTGGAGAAGGACCTCAGCTCCGACGTCCGGACTCTCTGGATTTTGAAGGGGGAGCTCACGATGCCGGGCTGAGGCGGTGGCTCGGCAGGAACCGGAGACCTGGAAAGCCCTGCGTCGGGGAGAGATTTGGTTGCCAAAGGGGGGCTCCGAGCTGGGGAAGCACTAGGCTGCTGTGTCGCGTGCGAGTCGTTCTTTGACGGGGAGGAAGAAGGAGGGCTGTCCTCGCTCGGAGCTGCGGAAGAGGCCATGGGCTTTTGCTTCAAGGTGCTGTCGCTGTGCCCTCGGTCTCCGCCACCCTTAGTTCTTGCCTGATCTGTTTTGTTAAGGCCGGGGGTGACCAGGTCATCTCTTGCTAGAGGAGGAAAGCAAGGCTCAGGAGAGGAAGTGGGACACGGTTTCACAAGCGCATCCATGGCGGCCCCCGCCTGGCCAGCCGGAGCGGGCTGCATCGTGTCGCTCGTGGTGGGCGTTTGCCCGCTGGCCGGGAGCTGGGTGTCGTTCCCCGGTGCGAGCGCCTCGGAAAGGGTGGCCGTGGAAACGCTGTGGGAGAAATAGCCGCTGGACGCCTCGCTCAGGGGGCTCGGCGGACCGTCCTGGGAGTCCTGCGCCTGTATGTCGGCCGTGGGCGGCTGCGGAGGCACTTTGGGGGGCCTTTCGGGGGTCTGCTCCGGCTCCGTCAACTGTGCGGCCACCTCGAAGGGCTCCTTGGCACTGCCTTCCCCTTGGGAGACCTAGAGGACAAAAGGAGACGCCAGAATTACAACCCGTTCAGGAAACAGCAAAGCACCGAGAAGGTAATAAAAAATGATATATCAGGCATGTCCAGCAGGTCGATGGCAATCTACCGTCGATCACAGGCTTGCTCTAGGTCAACACCCCCCCCAAGAAACTCAACAACTCTGGGCTCCCTCCCCCCCAAAAAGCTCAACAACTGTGGGTCAACCTTCCCCCAGAAAGCTCAATAACTATTGGCAATGACAATGGGTAGATCACTGCCAGTTTTTTTATACTGGGAGCAGATCGCAGTCTCTTGGGAGTTGGGCATGCCTGTGATATATAATGAATTTCTAAAAATGTTTAAAATAACTTTTATATAAAAAACTATAGCTTTTCTATTAGGAATTGTAGGTAAAAGGTAAAGGACCCCTGACAGTTAAGTCCAGTTGCGGACGACTCTGGGGTTGTGGTGCTCATCTCGCTTTACTGGCCGAGGGAGCCGGCGTACAGCTTCCGGGTCATGTGGCCAGCATGACTAAGCCGCTTCTGGCGAACCAGAGCAGCGAACGGAAACACCATTTACCTTCCCGCCAGAGCTGTACCTATTTATCTACTTGCACTTTGACGTGCTTTTGAACTGCTAGGTTGGCAGGAGCTGGGACCGAGCAACGGGAGCTCACTCTGCCGCGGGGATTCGAACCGCCGACCTTCAGATTGGCAAGCCCAAGAGGCTCAGTGGTTTAGACCACAGCACCACCTGCGTCCCATAGGAATTGCAGGTGCCAATATTCCAAAGGAGCAGAAAAGACTTTTTATGTATGCAACGACAGCTGTGTGGATGTTATCAGCCCAGAGATGGAAAGAAGATAAAGTCCCTACCAGAGAAGAATGGCAAATTAAACTGTTGGACTATGCCGAAATGGCAAAACTGACCGGAAAGATCAGGAACCAAGAAGACCAAAACTTTAACAAAGAAGGAGGAAAATGTATAATTTATCTTGGACACCATTGTAAGCAGATGGAAACATTAGCAGTACTGCAATAACATTTTCCAAAAACCCTGAGACCTGTTCTTAACACACACACACACACACACACACACAATGATTTACACATTCAGAACAGGCCACAAATCTCTGCAGCAGCATCCTCTCACATTTCATAATTCAAAATGCTCAGGCATGCTCCTGTTATAGAAGCCAGAGCCCAAATGATTCACAGAGAGGTAGCAACACACGCCGGTGAGATTGCAGATTATCTGAACTGCCAGTGGTTTAGCAGGCAGTTTTGCTAATAGCCAGTTTCTTCCAGAAAGGCCTGGTAGGATTAATATACAAATGTACGGAGCACAATAAATATGCCCCCTATTATTTACCGAAATATTATTTATATTACGGGAATGGGCACCTGCTGTTTGAAAAGGGCGATTTATGTGAACGGGGGGAAAGAAGCCAGATCTATAAGTCTCTCCCAGTTATTTGGCTTAATTCGCAGGAGGGATAAATCACTCGCGCGCAAGCCCAGGCGCCAGGCTGCACAGAGTCCCGCGCTACAAACTCAGAATCCCTTCGCAAATGCGTTAACTGCGGCTGGACAAACCTGTAGGGTACAGAGTTAACAGCACCTGCTAAGGTTAACAGTCCATCCTGGTGATATATATCTTGGCAACAGCATTGACAAACTCCGAAGAATCAATCGCTCCTGCCAAGCCGTTCCCTGTTAAGATGACTTTACACTCCACAAACCCCTCTTTAGCAGGGAACGGGGAGGTAAGTATCGGAAGGGCTCGAGCAAGGTGCTCAGCAAGATAGCCCAGTCCGTAGAGCGTGAGACTCTTCATCTCAGGGTCTTGGGTTCGAGTCCTGAATTGCAGAGGGTTGGACTGGATGACCCTCAGGGTCCCTTCCAACTCTACAATTCTAGTCCATGATTCTATGTTGTCCCCATGTCTTCGAGCGTGGGGGGTGGGGTGGGTTGGCCACTGCAGCATCCTAAGATGCCTCATCAGATGGGAGGGGAGCAGGGCCGGATTTCGGTTTGATGAGGCCCTAAGCTACTGAAGGTAATGGGGCCCTTTATATGGCCAGCTGTCCTTTGTCAGCAACAAATTGTCGCTGTTTTTTGTGTTGAATATATGCTATATGGTCATTTATGGACCTAGTAGGTATCTAAAGCCATTTGCACATAACAAAACATGTATTTTATCAAAGTAATTGTTGAACTGAAATGCAACTAAGAAGAAGTATATCAATAGTGAAATAATTATGAAGCTCTAACTTAAAATGATTTTTTTATTCATAACAAACTTAATAATGCAAACACCTTGGCATTTGGCAATAACAAAAGTTCCTTTAGAAACACAGTTTACAAAGACTCATAATCTAGTCTCTAGAAACTTGCTATAATATGAAATAATAATAGGTGTGAATATATGATGCAAACTACTAATAATTATAAATAGCAGAATGTAGGCACATAGAAAGGAGCAAACCAGTGATATTTTAGGGAGCAGGCTAACAGGCGGGGCCCATGACTTACAGCAGGCATCCCCAAACTCTGGCCCTCCAGATGTTTTGGCCTACAACTCCCATGGTCCCTAGCTAACAGGACCAGTGGTCGGGGAAGATGGGAATTGTAGTCCAAAACATCTGGGGGGCCGAAGTTTGGGGATGCCTGACTTACAGCCTACAAAACACTGTTGTTGTATGTAGGTTTTATTTTGTTTTTTAATCTCATATTTTGGAAATGTACATCCAGGTTTTTTCCTTTTAAACTTGCAGTCCCATGGACTGCAAGAAGATTCATTCTGAAGGAAATCAGCCCTGAGTGCTCACTGGAAGGACAGATCCTGAAGCTGAGGCTCCAATACTCTGGCCACCTCATGAGAAGAGAAGACTCCCTGGAAAAGACCCTGATGTTGGGAAAGATGGAGGGCACTAGGAGAAGGGGACGACAGAGGACGAGATGGTTGGACAGTGTTCTCGAAGTTACGAACATGAGTTTGACTAAACTGCGGGAGGCAGTGGAAGACAGGAGTGCCAGGCGTTCTCTGGTCCATGGGGTCACGAAGAGTCAGACACGACTAAACAACAACAAGAGAGTGGGGCCCTAAGCTATAGCTTGTTTAACTTATACCTAAATCCGGCACTGGAGGAGACCAGGTCTTTCAGGAGGACCAGGAAGATGCTTCTGCTAACCCAGAGGAATTTGAAGACAAGCGGAGATGTTGCCTCCAGAAAACAGGGGGTGGGTCTGTGTCGTCAACCACAGAGTATGTGTGGAAGGGGCGCTTTCAGGGCAGAGAGGTCAGCAGTTTTCGAGGACCTTTGGCAAAGGTGAGATCTCTGCAAGGGGCTACCCAGGTCACAGGTGCAAGAGCAGGATGCAGCGAGAACCTGGCAAAGGGCTTACCTGCTTCACTTTTGCTGCGGTGGCATCGACGCTGGCGGACTGAACCATAATTCTCGGGACTGGCTGCAGGGAGGGAAAGAAAGGAAGACATCCCTAAACACACAAGCAGCCAAACGCAGCAATATTCTGGAGTGTCTCACCAGAGTGGTGCATGCTCTGGTTATCTCTCGCTTGGACTACTGCAACACGCTCAATGTGGGGCTACCTTTGAAGGTGACCCAGAAACTACAACTAATCCAGAATGCGGCAGCTAGACTGGTGACTTGGAGCGGCCGCCGAGACCACATAACATCGGTATGAAAGACCTACATTGGCTCCCAGTACGTTTCCGGGCACAATTCAAAGTGTTGGTGCTGACCTTTAAAGCCCTAAACGGCCTCGGCCCAGTATACCTGAAGGAGCGTCTCCACCCCCATCGCTCTGCCTGGACACTGAGGTCCAGTGCCGAGGGCCTTCTGGCGGTTCCCTCCCTGTGAGAAGTGAGGTTACAGGGAACCAGGCAGAGGGCCTTCTCGGTGGTGGCACCTGCCGTATGGAATGCCCTCCTATCAGATGTCAAGGAAATAAACAACTACCTGACTTTTAGAAGACATCTGAAGGCAGCCCTGTTTAGGGAAGCTTTTAATATTTGGTGAATTAATGTATTTTAATATTTTGCTGGAAGCCGCCCAGAGTGACTTGGGAAAATTATTATTATTATTATTATTCATCCATAAAAAATAAAAAGCAAGCACCAAATGCAAAAGTACTTACACACCCATGCCAAAATTAAATGCCCCCCCCCGCCGTCTATTGCAAGGCCAAGAGCAGGCTTCCTCAATCTCGGCCCTCCAGATGTTTGATGCTGTACGGTTTTTAATATTCAGTTGGAAGCCGCCCAGAGTGGCTGGGGAAACCAAGCCAGATGGGCGGGGTATAAATAAATAAATAAATAAATATAATAATAATGGCCTACAACTCCCATGATCCCTAGCTAGCAGAACCAGTGGTCAGGGATGATGGGAACTGTAGTCTCAAAACTTCTGGAGGGCCGAGGTTGAGGAAGCCTGGACAAGAGGGACAAAGAAACGCCACAGCAGGATGAG
Source organism: Zootoca vivipara (assembly GCF_963506605.1). NCBI lineage: Eukaryota > Metazoa > Chordata > Lepidosauria > Squamata > Lacertidae > Zootoca > Zootoca vivipara. The sequence goes on along the minus strand of NC_083278.1, from coordinate 116,417,698 downwards.
TGCTGGATCAGGACCGATGTGAAGGTGCAGTAGGGAAGGGAAAGGAAGGAATGAGGAGCCAGCAACTTTGGGTGCCTCCGTTCCTTAAAACGTCTCACCCCAGTTGGTAGACATGCAACTATGAACTTGTACATGAGCTTGCTCATTTCCTCCTCCCTCCCAATACATTGTCCTTTTGTGCCATGTCTTTTTAAACTGCATGCCTGATGGCAGGAGCTGTCTTGTTAGTAGTGATCTGTAGGCTGCTAATGGAGCTTTTATTTGGCTGAAGAGCAGGACGGAAATTATTTCAACGAATGAATTGGAATGGTCCAAAATCATTCTTAATACTGCGTTCCTAGCCTTCACCTCCCCAAATCCAAATGCTGCTCCGAATTCCTCAGCATTTATTTTGTCAATTGAATGGGTCAACCATTCAAGCGTCTGAAGCTTCTCTTTCGAAGAAGAAGAAAAAATGGATTTATTTCATTTTCCTTTGCAAAGTAGCCCCCCCCTCCACTCCCGAACGGATGACGAATGTGTTAAGAATCCCCCACACTTTCTCAAGCCAATGCTTAAAAATTAAAAAAGGAAAGAGAAAAATAGCAATTATCAAAAGTGCCAATTAAATAACTTTGCTGTTGACAGCAAATAGATGGCTTAAGAGAAGCCCCCACCCCCAGCCCACTGCTGGGGGGCGGGAAGTAGAGGAACAAATCTTTTCCATGAGACAGGAAGAAACACAATCAATGGCAAGTGTTTTATAGATATCTGCATTTGGGAATTCATGGTTGGTGGGGTAAGGGGGGGAGATAGAAGCCCCCTGGGTTTTTATGTTAAATGCCGTGGGGGGGGGGACTGTTATTTTGATTATAATGCTGTGTTATCATTATGATCTGTATTATATGTTTTTTTTTTAATTATGCTGTGTAAATTATGCTCTTAATGTTGGATTTCTGGATAAAACGAATAATAATAACAATAATAATAATAATAATAATAAGCGGACCATTTGGATCCCTTCAGGCCTCATCATGGGACTGAAACTGCCTTGGTCGCACTGGTAGATGATAGGTGGGCTAGGGACAAAGGTGAGAGCTGTTTCCTAGTCCTGCTGGATCTCTCAGCGGCTTTTGACACCATCGACCATAACATCCTTCTGGACTGTCTAGAGGGCTTGGGAGCTAGGGGCACCGTCATACAGTGGTTCCGCTCCTTCCTCCTGGGCCGTGTTCAGAAAGTGGTGGTGGGGGATGAGTGTTCGGACCCCTGGGCTGTCACTTGTGGGGTTCCTCAGGGTTCTGTCCTCTCCCCCATGCTTTTTAACATCTACATGCAGCCGCCGGGAGAGATCATCAGGGGGGTTGGGCTGGGTGTTCATCAGTATGCGGATGATACCCAGCTCTACCTCTCTTTCAAATCAGAACCAGTGAAGGCAGTGAAGGTCCTGTGTGAGTGCCTGGAGGCGGTTGGAGGATGGATGGCGGCTAACAGATTGAGGTTGAATCCTGACAAGACAGAAGTACTGTTCGTGGGGGACAGGAGGCGGGCAGGAGTGGAGGACTCCCTGGTTCTGAATGGGGTAAGTGTGCCCCTGAAGGACCAGGTGCGCAGCCTGGGAGTCATTTTGGACTCACAGCTGTCCATGGAGGCGCAGGTCAATTCTGTGTCCAGGGCAGCTGTCTATCAGCTCCATCTGGTACGCAGGCTGAGACCCTACCTGCCTGCAGACTGTCTAGCAAGAGTGGTGCATGCTCTAGTTATCTCCCGCTTGGACTACTGCAATGCGCTCTACGTGGGGCTACCCTTGAAGGTGACTCGGAAACTACAACTAATCCAGAATGCGGCAGCTAGACTGGTGACCGGGAGCGGCCGCCGAGACCACATAACACCAGTCTTGAAAGATCTACATTGGCTCCCAGTACGTTTCCGAGCACAATTCAAAGTGTTGGTGCTTACCTTTAAAGCCCTAAATGCCCTCGGTCCAGTATACCTGAAGGAGCGTCTCCACCGCCATCATTCTGCCCAGACACTGAGGTCCAGCACCGAGGGCCTTCTGGCGGTTCCCTCGTTGCGAGATGCCAAGTTGCAGGGAACTAGGCAGAGGGACTTCTTCGTGGTGGCGCCTGCCCTGTGGAACGCCCTCCCAACAGATGTCAAAGAGGAAAACAACTACCAGACTTTCAGAAGACATCTGAAGGCAGCCCTGTTCAGGGAGGCTTTTAATGTTTAATAGATTATTGTGTTTTAATTTTCTGTTGGAAGCCGCCCAGAGTGGCTGGGGAAACCCAGGCAGATGGGTGGGGTATAAATAATAAATTATTATTATTATTATTATTATTATTATTATTATTATTATTATCACCATCATTATATAATAATACAGTCGTACCTTGGTTCTCGAACGTCTCATGACTCGAACGTTTTGGCTCCCAAATGCCGCAAACCCGGAAGTGAGTGTTCCGGCTTTTGAACATTTTTTGGAAGTCCAATGTCCGACGCGGCTTCCGATTGGCTGCAGGAGCTTCCTGCAGCCAATCAGAAGCCGTGCCGTGGTTTTCAAACACTTTCATAAGTCAAACGAACTTCTGAGGTATGACCGTAATAATAATAATAATAATAATAATAATAATAATAATAGGAGATTCTAATTCTATAAGGAAGTTCGGAGGGAGACAACGCCCCTCCATCTTCCCGTGTGGCATACCTGCCAGGTGAAACTCACTACAAACACACTGTTATGAGTTTGGAGCTGGGGTAGGCTATAGCCACCAAGCCCCCCCTGGCTAGATCCCCCATGGGAGTTGAGACAAAAGGGATTAAAAGGGAAGGTGCCTCTCTGTTCACATGACACCCCCCCCCCCACTCAGAGATGCTAAGAGGTGCAGCATCAGTCCAACAGGATCCCCCTCCCCCTAAATCTTAAGCAGCGCATAAACAGCTTAATCAGAAAGCCCCCTTTTAGGTGCGCGGAGCAGCTTCCATCGGAAGCCAAGCCGCGAGTTACGCGAAGAATCCTATTATGCCAAATTAATTCAATCTGACTAATTAGAGAGCAGGAAGTTCTTTCAATTATTTTATGTACCTTCTGAGAAACGCACTTGAATACGAGAGCAGGGTGCATTAATTGTGGCTTCCTTATTTCTACAGATTCGCCCCCGAATGTGCGGTGGAGGTTTGGCGTGTGTGTGTGTGTGTGTGTGTGTGTGTGTCAGAGGCAGCTGCTCTGCTCGCTGCCGCCTCCAGAAACTCCAGACTGTGAAAATCAGTGACAGACCAAATAGAAAGTTGGTGGGTAGGGAAAGGACAATTTGCGGGGGGGGGGGGGACGGGGGAGACCCTGCTTGGTCTAGACGACCACAGATGTCCCTTCCAAACCTAGGTCTATGCATAAAAATAATTTAAAAGACAGAATGCATGATTTTAGAAATTTGCAACCCCCAGGTCTCTGGACCTTGGCACAAACTCCCCCCCCCCCCGGCCACCTGCTCAACTTTTGGAATCCCACCAAAATGAAACAGGAGTCTGGAAGGCTAGTTGAAGAAACACACCAAACTATGGGGCGAGGAGGGAGCTCTTACACCTAGAGGCTGTGGGGTGGGACAGACATGATTCTTAAGGAATAAAAAGCCCACTTTCCCACCCTGCAATCTTCCTGATCGATCAAGTTCCAATCAATGAACTGGCTGTAATTATCAATTAATGCTTTCAACCCTGCTGAATTCTTTACTGCCTCAGCAAGACGTCAGCAAGACAGAGTGCGCTCCCTGGGCTACGGGTCACCTTGCTGAGCCCCTCTCGGTGAACCGATAATTTAGAGTATTCCAATATTTTTTTTCACTGTCATCAGCAGCTGTTCTAGCTTTCCAAATTCAGGGAGCCATACCTAGCTGCTCTCAGCTTGGGGGTCTTGCAAGGGCCTGCCAGGGGAAGCTTCACGTTTGAGGGTGCGCACCCAGTTCATGCCAGGCGCCCTCACCATCGCCTAGATGACCTTCGTGGCCCCTTCCAACTCCAGATTCCTAAGAGTCTAGGCTTTGGGAGAGACTGCCCACATACTCGAGGACCGTTTTTTCGAAAACCGTTTGGTTTCCAAAAAGTTTGAAAACCAAGGATCAATGAGCTGGCTGCAATGTCAAATGGGAAAAATGCGGCTCGGAAGCTGTTCGGCTTCCAAAAATCACAGTTACGTCTAGGATTTTGGCGCTCAGGAGCCGAAATGTTCCAAAACAGAGGCATTCGGGAACCGAGGTTTGACTGTACTGTACATATATTCATAACAGGCACTATCTGATACAGCAAAATTAAAAGTGCATATTCCCCCAAGTTGTTGAAAGCATTTCATAACCAACAAGTGGAAACTTTTCTGTCCTCTCTTTGGTATTTGCTTTTCCATAAGTGCGGAGAGGAAAGGCTGCGACAATTTAGTTTTCAGTATTTCCCTCGGAAATCACGTAACTCGTTTTTCTTGCTCCTCATTCCGGATTCCTTCCAACAAACCGATTGCTTTCTAACAAATAATCTTCTGTTTCTATGGCACCCAAGGGCACCCCAGGAGTGGCACAGCCACCGACTGAAGCAAGCCCTCGGCTCCATAGGGACACCCATCACGTCCTCTTTTGCGGTAATAAATTTTCTTGGCAAGCCCAAGAAGGTGATTGCTTAGTCCTATGGAAGCCTAGTTTTATAGCAAGGACTGCAAATACATTTCCCAACTGATGATCGAATATGCACGATTTAATTCCGCATCCACAACTTTTGGGTTTGCCAGCTCCTCCCCCAATGCCATTTTTAACTTGTTCGTTAATTCGATCGCGCATCGATTGCACCCTCCATCCCTTTGCCTTCACCCGCAAAAGCAAGACTTCAAAAGCACATCTGCTTTTGAAGAGGCATAGGAAGACACCTGAAACATCTTGGGATCTGGACCGGAGAAGAAGGAAGGGAAAATCTCTCTCCCTCCTGAAACACACACCCCAAGATTTGCTGCTGGAGACAAATCTTACACACCCGCCCACCCATGGTACAAGTTTGTACCACCACTGTTGAATGCAAACATAGATCTGTTGTTGTTATAGTCGTTTAGTCGTGTCCGACTCTTCGTGACCTCATGGACCAGAGCACGCCAGGCACTCCTGTCTTCCACTGCTTCACGCAGTTTGGTCAGACTCATGTTGGTAGTTTCAAGAACACTGTCCAACCATCTCGTCCTCTGTCGCCCCCTTCTCCTAGTGCCCTCCATCTTTCCCAACATCAGGGTCTTTTCCAGGGAGTCTTCTCTTCTCATGAGGTGGCCAAAGTCTTGGAGCCTCAGCTTCAGGATCTGCCCTTCCAGTGAGCACTCAGGGCTGATTTCCTTCAGAATGGATAGGTTTGATCTTCTTGCAGTCCATGGGACTCTCAAGAGTCTCCTCCAGCACCATAATTCAAAAGCATCAATTCTTCGGCGATCAACCTTCTTTATGGTCCAGCTCTCACTTCCATACATCACTACTGGGAAATCCATAGCTTTAACTATACGGACCTTTGTCGGCAAGGTGATGTCTAGCTATTTTGATACTCTTGTTATGTCTACCTGGTTTTTTTTAAAGTCTGATGATTTCACTGGTATTTTCTAATGGGTTTTTAAAGATACTGTTCTGGGTGAAATGTGGGCAGGGTTTGCAGAATGAGTCTTGCCAGCGGAAGCCTTGTGCAATGGGGCTTCCCACCTTCTTTTCCCACTGCATCCCCCCCCCCCGGGAATTGCCTCAAGGGGGTCAGGAGAACCCCCCAGAACAGTGGGGAGGGGGCAGAAAGGGGCTCATTCCATCTTGGAAATCAAAATGCCTGGCTTGACAGAACAATCACTTTAGTGGGAATTTTAATGCCTCCATATGTGTGTGATTAAATCATCCACACATCTTGTTAAACCAATACACAAAATGAACGATAAGTTTTGAGCTTCCTGGCATGGGGTGCGGGAAGACATTATTATTATTAATTATTATTATTAATAATAATATTGCTGTTGCATACTCAAAGAAATTGACATGTGAAAGAGTGCTACTCAGAAAGGATGCATATAAATGTTTTAAAAGAATTAATTAATAAATACTCCATCATCTCCATCAACCCCCACTGCTACCTCTCTCACAGGAATCGGGCATCTCACACCCTCCATTCAAACAGAAAACCGACTGCGCTGTTTACACTTATTGGCTGCCGCATCTGCCCGAATCCCATTTTGCACGAGGCGTTTTCAACTAATGTGATTTACCGTAACATCAGTTCCAGCAACAATGGTAAAATTTACGATGTGCACTTAGGGTTGTTTGCGACTTGCCAAATGGAAAATGCGGCTTCTATTTTTAATCCGTGAATTTTATTCCCCCAGTCTCTCCTTCTGGTAAACCCCGTTGATCCAAAAGACCAGGCAGAGCCACAGCTGAGGAGGGTATCCGCAGGAACATGGAGGTGGGTCAGCCTCCAGCTGTTGGGCGTGAGGGGGAGACACACCTGTCCAGATGTGGACATGGACACACAAACTCACTTATCACTTACAGACTGACAAAACCATGGCAGTTCTCTTGGGATTCTTTCATATTTTGCCGTTTGCCAAAATTACTATTTATTTATTTATACCCCGCCCATCTGGCTGGGTTTCCCCCACCACTCTGGGCAGCTTCCAACAAATAGCAAAATACATTAAAATATCACAGATTAAAAACTTCCCTAAACAGGGCTGCCTTGAGGTGTTTTCTAAATGTCAGGTAGTTGTTTATCTCCTTGACCTCCGATGGGAGGGCGTTCCAGAGGGCGGGCGCCACTACCGAAAAGGCCCTCTGCCTGGTTCCCTGTAGCTTTGCTTCTCGCAGTGAGGGAACTGCCAGAAGGCCCTCAGCACTGGATCTCAGTGTCCGGGCTAAACGATGGGGGTGAACACGCTCCTTCAGGTATACTGGACCAAGGCCGTTTAGGGCTTTAAAGGTCAGCACCAACACTTTGAATTGTGCTTGGAAACATACTGGGAGCCAATGTAGGTCTCTTAGGACCGGTGTTATATGGTCTCGGCGGCCACTCCCAGTCACCAGTCTAGCTGCCGCATTCTGGATTAATTGCAGTTTCCGGGTCACCTTCAAAGGTAGCCCCACGTAGAGCACATTGCAGTAGTCCAAGCGGGAGATAACTAGAGCATTCACCACCCTGGCAAGACAGTCTGCAGGCAGGTAGGGGCTCAGCCTGCGTACCAGATGAAGCTGATAGACAGCTGCCCTGGATACAGAATTGACCTGGTGGCTCCATGGACAGCTGTGAGTCCAAAATGACTCCCAGGCTGCGCACCTGGTCCTTCAGGGGCACAGTGACCCCATTGAGGACCAGGGAGTCCTCCACACCTGCCTGCCTCCTGTCCCCCAAGAACAGTACTTCTGTCTTGTCAGGATTCAACCTCAATCTGTTAGCCGCCATCCATCCTCCAACCTCTTTACCACCTCTGACAGTTATTTTGTTTCGTGGGAGCCACCTCTTTTGGTGAATCCCTGTTGTTCTGTCTCATTTGGAATGGTTTTATAATTGCAATGGTTTTATTTATTTTTGTAACTGCATATTCTATAGTTGCAACCTGCCCCCGGGACCTTGTTGTGAAGGGGCGGGGGGACGGGGACGAAAAGAAATATTTTGAACAAATAAATAAATTCCTACATTGCGGGGGGCGTGGACTGCATGGCCCTTGGGGTCCCTTCCAACTCTACAATTCTATAAGTCTATGATAAGCGAACTAGAATTTAGCTGATTTCTGTGTTGCCAATACAAAATCTACTCCGAATTATAAGCTGGGCTACAGAGTTTCCTCCATGTAAATGGAGAGCTTTTGGTCTCTTCAATTCAAAGACTGCCCTTTTTATTGTTATGTTGCTTACTGTCTGCATACCTGTTTATGCTCGTTAAATTTGTATCCCACCTTTTGGGATGCAAACCAGCGCTTAGAGTGCGCTGAAGGTATTTTTTGGAGCAGCCATTTTGGGGGGTTTATCCTGCTTTATTCTGATATCGGAGAAAGCTACCTAGATCCCTTGCTAAAGAACAAGACCTTCTGGAATGTGTAATAAAAACTGAGCTTTCTGTTGCTTATAAATAACCTGTTACGTGACCTGGAGGGCAGCCACAGAAAAATAAATAAAATTTGAAAATCTATTTCACCCAACTGTTGTGGAGCTTCCAAGTTCTGAGAGGATCTACACATTAAGATGTGTATATCTCCGCTATTTTATTTCCGTTCCATTTTATATGACTAATATTAAATTATGTTATGCCTACTTTGAAGTTTTGAATTGAATTCTGTGCTCTTTTGAGATGCTCTGCTGACTAACTTAATAAATTCTAGTCTAGTGCTACATGCCCCGGCCCGGCCAACCAATCGCTGGTTATTGTTTCCTGAAGGTTAACTCCAAGCTACCTCTTGACTCCCGGAAAGAAGCCATGTAATTAATGCCGGGGACCCGGGCCTGGAACTGCGGCAAGTATGCCACTCCAGCCTCGTGAAATGGGTTATTGCACATACTTAACATGCAACTCAAATAGCTGCTTCTTAAAGCTAACCTTTACAGATTTAATAGAATGAAAGATGATATTGAAATGCCGCTCTTTGGCAGAGATCTCCCGCCCGAGGCAAGACATGCACGGAATGGAATCCGGGGGCTTTTGAGCCCCATCTGCTTGTGAAGCTTCAACTTACAGGCATGCCTAGATGAACTCCCATCTCTTGCAGGGGCTCAATTAGTGCCAGCGCCTTCTGTCAAGAGTTTGGGTGTAACCTCCGACGCCTCCCTTTCCATGGAGGCGCAGGTTGCAGCCACAGCAAAGGTGGCATTTTTCCATCTCCGCCGTATCAAGCAGTTGGTCCTTTACCTCTCTCGCCCTGATCCGGCCACAGTGATCCATGCGACAGTCACCTCCAGGCTTTATTATTGTAACTCGCTCTACACGGGGCTGCCCTTGAAGCTGACCCAGAAACTCCAGCGGGTGCAGAATGCCGCGGCGAGGCTCCTTACGGGGTCCCAGCCGCCGGATCACATTCATCCAGTGCTTTACCAGCTGCACTGGCTCCCGGTGGAGTACAGGATCAGGTTTAAGGTGCTGGTTTTGACCTTTAAAACCCTATGCGGTTTGGGACCCTCGTACCTACGGGACCGCCTCTCCTGGTATGCCCCGCGGAGGACCTTAAGGTCCACAAACAACAATATTCTGGAGATCCCGAGCCATAAGGTGGCTAGATTGGCCTTTACTAGGGCCAGGGCCTTTTCAGTATTGGCCCCAACTTGGTGGAACGCTCTTTCACAGGAGACAAGGGCCCTGCGGGATTTGTCATCTTTCCGCAGGGCCTGCAAGACAGAGCTGGTCCGCCTGGCCTTTGGGCTGGACTCAGCCTGACCCCTGTGTTTTCCTCCCTCATGGTTTGGATTTGTGGACTACTCGAAATGAGGCTGCATTTTAAATTTTAATATTGCATTTTAATCTGTATTTTAATTAATTGCTTTTTATGTTTTATTGTAATTTTATTGGTGTGAGCCGCCCTGAGCCCGGTTCTGACTGGGGAGGGCGGGGTATAAATAAAAAATTATTATTATTATTATTATTATTATTATTAAAGGGGAACCGACGTTTGCACCAGGAAACGGAATGCCAAAATATCAAGAGAGTCACCGCAATGCTGGAGCATTTCACAAACTGAAAACTCTGGGGTGTCAAGTGCAACATTCCTTGTTTCCCTAGAGTCGGCACAGGCGGGGGGACATCCATTAAGCGTAACTTCCTGTTCCACTAGTCTGGAGCTTCTCTCCCTGCATGTGATTTGCGAGATGGGGTGCCTCTGGCTGACTCCATAAAAGAGCCATTTTCCCAGTCTAGTTCGTCTTGATCAGGGGTCCCCAGACTACGGTCCGCGGGCCAGATGCGGCCCAATTGGCCTCCCAATCCGGCCCGCGGCGACCTCCTGCCGCCCGCTCTTGCGCCGCCTGCTCTTGCGGCGCGCCGCGCAGCGGCGCACTTCCAGATCTGGAAAAAATCGCCGAAAATCGTTTCTGCGCATGCGTATGGGCCTCTCCCAACCCAGGAGAGGTCATTTACGGTGCACTTCCGGGTCGGGGGAGGCCCATACGCATGCACACAAACAATTTTCGGCGATTTTTCCGGCCTGGAAGCACGCCACCGCGCCAGTAAATGGGTTTGTGCATGCGCACTGGCGCACACTCCCCTACCCTCCAGCCCACTGCACGCGCACTCCCCCGCCCTCCGGCCCAAAGGCGGGTAAGTCTGGGGACCCCTGGTCTTGATACTTCTGTTGTTTTATTCTACCTTTTGCTGTCATGCTGCTCTCCTGCAGTCATTTTGCACTCCAAATGTAATTTTTATAGATTCAGGTAGGTAGCCGTGTTGGTCTGATGCAGTAGAAATATATATAAAAAATAAAATAAGAAAATTGTCCAGTCGCACCTTAGAGACCAACTAAGTTTGTTCTTGGTGTGAGCTTTCGTGTGCATGTGTATCTGAAGATATATGCGTGCACACAAAAGCTCATACCAAGAACAAACTTAGTTGGTCTCTAAGGTGCTACTGGACAATTTTTTAAAAAAATTATATGTAATTTTTATGTCTGCTGGCTCTCAGCTAGCAACACACGAGTTCTGTATCCATGAGATTAACTCAGAGTTTCTTTGTGTAACTATTAAGCAAAGCCTGCCATTCAGGGTTCAAATCGTGAACTGAAATGTGAGTAAACTTTTTGTTACTTTACTCAGAAAGACTCTCGTGTCTTTTGTATTCTTTTACGAGGGATCAAAGGGGACACCAGGAATAATATTAACTAAGAGATTCAAATGAATCTGCAAACTAGCTTCCAGCTATTGTTTATGGAGAGGAATCTGCTCTGCTGCATCACTTACTAGCATGAGTGAAGGAAGGATAATATTTATTCAATATATCCTTTCCTACTATCTTTAACATTCCCACAAAAACAGCACGCCAAGTAAAAATGGGGGGACATAAAATAGCCCAGAAACAGTGATTGCCAGACACTGACCCAAACACAACCTTTCAGCTTGAGTCTCTAAACACTCAATACCGTTATGACTTTCAATCATTTATTGAAAGCATTTATTACGGAAGAGTGGCAATAGTTTTCGTTTCAATAGCCCAGCAACCCGATTCTTGAGCTCCTCTGAGTTCGTCTGTAACCTGCTTTGCAATGGCACTATGTCGAATTTATCATGTATGTTAGAGGTTATGCAACTTGTGTCGTTAATATGCATAACAACTGGCCGCTTTGCACATTCACCAGCTAATCTTTTTATGTAGAGGGAAATGGGCACATTTCCAAGTCGTAATAACAATAATATTTGTTGTTGTTTTGTTATTCATATGCCGCCCATCTGACTGCGTTGCCCCAGCCACTCTGGGCGACTTCTAGCAAAATACAAAAACGCAACAAAACCAAATACGTAATCTCCATTGGGTTATGATGTATAAATAGCTGGAGGATGCAGAAAATGGGAGTTCCGATAGGCACACTGCCCCAAAGCCTGTTGGAGATTATGTATATCGACCAGAAATTGTGCATAATTCTCTTTTCTCTGCTTCCCCCATATATCATGAGTTTATTATACCTGTTGCGCCAGGGGGGACAGTTGCCGGCCCTTTTTCTCATCCCGTACAGGAAACAGGGATTTAAGCAGCTTTGGCATCTGAGGCACGAAGGACTTCACAGGATTCAAGTAGGATGCTGCCAGGCTACTAAGTCCTAGGAATAACAACGACAACAATTAATTCAAAACTCTGCCATCCTCTTGGCCTACTGAACGCCCACAGCGCTATGACAAACCCAGCCTGAACCAATTCCAAGCCTTTGGGCTGGTTCGGCTAAAGCCAGGAGTCCCGAGATACAAGAAAAGGTTTTGCCATGCAGCGCACAGTTAGACTGTGGAACTCCCTGCCACAGGAGGCAGGGACGGCCACCAACTTGGATGGCTTTAAAAGAGGGTTAGAGAAATTCACGGAGGAGGAGGAGAGGGCTCTGCCGCCAGTGTCTGAGACAGCAATGCTTCTGTATATAATTTCTATTACATTTTCTGTTTTACAATTTAAAATACTCATTTTTACATCCTTAAGATATCAGTGACTTCCCTTCTTCTCTTTCCATGCTTCATTTTACATATCATAAATCCCTGCATATTTTACAAAAAAACCTATACCATTCAGTATTCAGTTATTACACCCATCAAAACTTATTTACACTGTTGAATTTATCTTTTCAGCTGCACACAATTACTCCCCATATATTCAAAAAACGTTTTCCAGTCTTCTCTAAACCTATGTTCTTCTTGTTCTCTTATTCTTTATGTTAGGTCTACAAGTTGTGCATATTCCATCAACTTAAGTTGCCATTCTTCTTTAGCTGGGACCCTGCTCGTTTTCCATTTTTGGGCTAATAAAACACGGGCCGCAGTAGTGGCATACATAAATAACCTTTTTTGACACCTGGGAATTTCCGCCTGAATTATCCCCAACAGAAAGGACTCTGATCTTTTTGGGAAAGTACTTTTGAACATTTTTTTCAATTCATTATGGATCGTTTCCCAATACTCTTTTACCCTTATACAAGTCCACCACATATGAAAGAACGTTCCCTCCGCCTCTTTACATCTCCAGCACTTATCTGATTCAATCTTATACATCTTAGCAAACCCAAGTACTTATTAAGAAGTAGCCTAACTACAACTGGTGTGTGTGTGTGTGTGTGTGTGTGCGCGCTCTCTCTCTCTCTCTTCTACCCTGGCTAACCACAAGGGCTTCTTTCGCTGGGCATATTCTTACCTGGGTCTACAGAACCGTTCTGATGTGGAGAGTTCGAGAGGCTTGACCTGGACCTGTTGGAATGCACTGAATTTTGTGATACGTCTTGCTGGCTTTCCCAACGACTCTAAAAAGAATTCAAAAAGGGGGCGGGCGGGGGGGGGGAGAGAAACCAAGAGAGATAAAACCGGAAGTTCCAACACTCAGGAAATACTTGGCCAAAGTTTCCCGTAGAAAACGTCATAAGCAAAAGAAGCAGAACAGCAAGAAAGGAATCCTTGTCCCAAAGAACAGTTCGATTCAAAGTGCTGTTTTTGACCTATGAAGCCTTAAAACGGCTCAGGATCGCAATACCTCAAGGACCGCCTCTTCCCATACGAACCGATTTGGACCATGAGGTCATCAACCGCAACCCTTCTTTGTGTGCCTTCTCTGAGGTCTGGAGGGTGGCGACACAAGAGCAGGGCCTTTTCTGCAGTCGCTCCCCATTTGGGAAATGCTCTCCCCAGGGAGACTCGCCTGGTACCTCTGTTGCATATCTTTAGGCACCAGGCAAAAGCAGTCCTCTTCTTCCAGGCCTTGGGCTAATTAAACAACCTATGGCCTTTGAAACTGGGGGGCGGCATTATTTTTGCTCGCTACCATGTTATGTATTTTTGGGTTTTTATATCGCAAACAGTCTTGTGCTCCTCAGATGAAGGGCGGTACAATAACGTACAAACAATGCTCTCTTGAGATTTCTAAACTGCCCTCAGCACCCTTTCAGAAATTTCGGAATACAATTCCCCTTTACACTTGTACCTTGGTTCTCAAACAGAATGCGTTCCAGGAGTCCGTTTGAAAACCAAGGCGCGGCTTCCAATTGGCTACAGGAGCGTCCTGCAGCCAATTGGAAGCCGCACCAGGCTTCCGAAAATCGTTCAAAAACCGGAACATTCACTTCCGGTTTTGATTGTTCAGGAGCTGAAATGTACAAGTTTCAAGGCATTTGGCAACAAAGGCATGACTGTATTATGTTTTTTAATATGCTGCAAGCCACAGAGCGGCTGGGGAAATAATATTATTATTATTATTATTATTATTATTATTATTATTATTAGACGCAGTCAGCACAGCCACAGTCCCGTCAGCTGTGGTCAAAAAACATCTGGAGGGCACCAGGTTGGAGAAGACTGTCCTAAACCCCCTGCAAAGAGTGCGGAGTAGCAATCAGATGGGCTTAAATGATATCAGTCCGTAGAAAATATTCCGATTGCTTTGTCCCACAAGCGGCAGCTGCGGAGGTGTTGCTTCTCTTCGGATAACGCGGAACCACAACACAGTTGTAGAGGCTACTGCTCTTTTGGGAGAACCTGGCTTAGCCTTCCGCAGCCTAATTAGGAAATTAAGACAGGTTTAAGGAGCCTCCAGCCTTTGGTCCAATGTGTGACCTGCTGTAATCAGAAGATTATGGCAATGAGAACATTTTGCCCACAACGCCATTGGAGGTTGTTCCTATTATCATCTACAGTTACCCCACATTTTGTGATTTTTTTTGCAAAGTCGTAATTTTATCATCTGCGATTAGAGTCATGGTGGGGACGGAATGCACAGAAAGAGCCAGGTGTCTTGGACGGCAACTCCCATCCCTTGGTGGTACGGATCCGTAACGTTCAAAGAGAGACATCAGCACTGTAGACCTTCCTACAAGCTCAGGCTGAATCCCACCCACAGACCTATCGCTCCCCTGATGCGGTTTCAGGCAGAGAGAGAGAGAGAATGATAACACTCATCACTTCAGCCTCCTGAAAAGGACCGTAATAATAGAGAAAGGCAAGAACGGACTTATTCATTATTTGTCTGGCGAAACCTCTGCCAAATGACTGGGCAAAGAGGTCAGACTTCATTAAGCTAATTCTCAGCAGCCACTTTTAAGAACATCTTGCTCTTCCCTTGCCCTTGAGAGGTCGCTGCAAAGATGCCTCAGCGCCTTCCGCGCGATCTTTCGCCTGCCCTGCCCCTCTCCATGCACCTGTTTTGCAGACGATCCGGGAAGAAGCTGAGGGGAAATCTCGGCCTGCTGCTGTCATCTTAAAAGCAAAGAGTTGCTGCATCTAGGCTGGGTGGGTCTTGTCCTGATCCCGCCAAGCCAAAATGTGTAAGGTGAAAGGAAGTGAGCCCAAGCCCAGAGGGGGGAAATCCAGGTTTGCCCAGGGGCATAATCAAGGTGCTTCTTTTAACAGAAACCCCACTGAAGCGCTCCGTTTTGGAAAAACAAATAATGCTGGACCAGTTGCCACAGAGATCTCATTTCATCAGCCAGAGTCTTGGGTATCAGAAAAAAAAACTTGCAAAACTGATACCACTGATTCTACGGTTGGGAAAAAAACACAACTTCTTGCTCTATTTGCTAAATTCCTCTCCTCTCCACCCCGTCCAACACAAATACAAAAATTTCTGAGCCCAGGCTTTGCCAACCTAGAAAGTTTTGGACTACAACTCCCATCAGCTCCAGCAAATGCAGCCACGCTGGCTGGTGTGGTCATGGGAGTTGTAGTCCAAAAAACAGCAGGTTGGGGAGAGCTGTCTATAGGTCCTTCCTTCTGCTTCACAGGACAGCCAGCAAAGGAGGGAAATTAATCTGGATGTTTATCTGGTGCTTCTGCTGACAAACAATGAATAATTCTCCCCACTTTCCTTGGACGGCTTTTTAAGCGTTGCAGGCATAACAGGGCTGAAAACCAGTGTGAGGGCACAAGACCCCAAACAATGACTGACCCCCTGCACCCACAAACAGCCAAATGTTAAGCACCGAACACAGGCAGCGGCTCAGTTGATGAGCCTCCTCTTTTTACTGCCAGCTTACTAAAGGTAAAGGGACCCCTGACGGTTAGGTCCAGTCGCAGACGACTTTGGGGTTGCAGCGCTCATCTCACTTTACTGGCCAAGGGAGCCGATGTTTGTCCGCAGACAGTTTTTCCAGGTCATGTGGCCAGCATGACTAAGCCGAGCAGCGCATGGAAACGCCGTTTACCTTCCCGTCGGAGCGGTACCCATTTATCTACTTGCACTTTGACGTGCTTTCGCACTGCTAGGTGGGCAGGAGCAGGGACCAAGCAATGAGAGCTCACCCCATCGCGGGGATTCGAACCTCCGACCTTCTGATCGGCAAGCCTTAGGAATGCAAAAAAACCCAAACAACTTGCACGTGTGAGTCAATCATTGTTAGGCTGCACTCACAGATCACACGACCTGATCACCACTAAACCAGGCAGGCGTCAGCTCAGGCTGCAGGCCACTGTCACCCCTGGGTTAACCCTCTCTGAGGCACACGGAGAAAACAGCCAAGAAACAAGCATTATATGCATTCCCATGCAAGACATCTGTGCACAACCAAAGCCATGTCCAGGTACCATCAAGAACCACCCCCCACATTTCATTCTAAATTTGCAAAAGAGCAGGGACACACAGCTTATTCTGAGTCTGGGATTTTGGCACACCAAAATGTCTGGGACGCCAAAAATGGAGATTTTTGTGGCTGTGGACAGCAAGGACCTCTGCAGCGCTTGGCATAGATGGGTGGGGGTGTCATGTGCCTGCTTTGGGGGTGCAGCCAAATCTACAACCTGACCGACACTTACTGTGTCTGCTGCAGAGTCTACTGGACAGCGGTCAAACTGGACCAATGGGCCAAATTGCAAGACCGGCGACATGCCGAAGGAACTGTTAGCTACTGAATGCTATACAAAGTCACCCGTCCCATAGTTGAACCTCACCAGTTTGGTCATGAGGACTGGCTCAGTGCTCACTGTTTTAACATTTCCAGCCCAGCTTTACTTACTACATTCAGGGGTGATAAGAGATTCAGAACGGACATTGGATTCAGGACGAGCCAAATGTACAAAGTAACGTTAGACAAATTCACTGAAGGACGGCAGCAGGCTTGATAGCCGAAACAAAACCTCCATGTTCTGTGGCAGTATAGCACCGAATATTAGGTGCCTGGGCACAAACAAAGTTTTGGGTTTCGTCTTCATGTCCTCCCTGTTGACTTCCTGTTCGCTGTTGGGACATGATTCTGATCCCTGACAGTAAGAGCTGTTCGGCAGTGGAATTTGCTACCAAGGAGTGTGGTGGAGTCTCCTTCTTTGGAGGTCTTTAAGCAGAGGCTTGACAGGCATATGTCAAGAATGCTTTGGTGGTGTTTCCTGCTTGGCAGGGGGTTGGACTGGATGGCCCTTGTGGTCTCTTCCAACTCTATGATTCTATGATCCCCTGGTGCAGTCCAACACACTTGATCTATGTGTGTGTTTATGCTTATAATTCCATTGGCTCGTGTGCATCTATTGCTACGTATTTTTATCCCCACGTGCTTTTTGTCAACACTGTAGGGTCTTTGGGGCAGATACCCAATGTCTGGGGCTTATTTTGTGGTCTAAAAGTTCTCTGTAAATTGATGGCACTGTACAAGAGATAGGATATCAGAAGCAAGACTTATTTGACTAGTCGGGTAAAGTCAGCAGGCTCACGGCTCAGGGAGCAATGCGCATTCCACGCTGACACGCTGCCCACCACCTTCCGAAGAGTTACGCCTACTCCCGGGTTAACTAAGCACAGGGCGAAAACCAAGAACGACAACAGCATTTCCAAAGCAGGTTTTAAGGGTTAGTGAGCAAGGAGGTTCACGGGAAAGCACTCCAGAATGGGATAATAGATTTATCCGTTCATTAGGTGAACCTAATGAAAATTTTACCTCTGCCTGGACCTTTGGATACTGACACATGCAATGAGGGGTGGATACCGGTGAAGGGTTAAGAAACAAAAACATAAAAGAAAGAAAGAGAGAACAATGAAAATCCGGATTACAAATGATTCTGTACACAACCACCCTCCCCACCCCAGCGCAAATTAAAAGCCCCCTTAGCTTGGTCAAAGGGAACATGCCTTCACGGGTTGTTTTGCAGATGCTCCAGAATCCGACAGAAATATTGGGAAATGCAGAAGCCCCCCCCCCCCCAAAGGAGCCACGGATTTCCTCCAACGCTTTTCCAGCAGAAGTTACGGCTCTTACAGGGCCGTCTTAAGCATATCGGGCGCCCGGGCGCCGTGGTGCGAAGATCGCTCCGCGCCCCCCCCCATTTCCCACCATGGCTGTCTGGCAGCCACGGGCACAGTTGCGCAGCACCCCCCTGGTGGCCCGGCACCCGGCGCCACCCAGCCTTGCCTTAGAGCCGGCCCTGGGCTCTTACAGAGATAAACCACGAGACGCAGCCCAGCAGAAGTGGAGCACTCAAGTCCCGTTGACTTCCAAGCAGGAGAATCAAGGAAGCAACCAACTTGCTCTCGCCGAAAACAACAGGGCTGAGAAAGTGCTTAGCTGTGGCTGGGTTCAAGCTGCCTTTCACTGAGTCAGAGCCACCGGTCTACCTAGCTCAGAGCTGTCTGCAATAACCGCCAACAACTCCCGGGGTTCTGGGCAGAATTCCTTCCCGGCCTTTCCTGGAGATGCCTGGGATCGCACCGTCTACGGTCCTCCCCCAGTTTGCACTTAATGGACACAAGTGCTAAAAGTGCATGGGCATTTCACAACCTGAAAAATGGTTGGGGAGAAGATTCCTCCGCTGAATCGAAGCTACGTCCTAGCATCCCGTTCTGTTACAAGGGGAAGGCGAAGAAGCAGCAGATCATCTTGCCTTGCATGCAGAATGTCCCTGGTATCAGCCTGCATTTCTTAGTGCAGAAAGTATTGATCGGATGTGTAGAGCCAATGTGAAAGACCTACATTGGCTCCCAGTAAGTACGTTTCCGAACACAATTCAAAGTGTTGGTGCTGACCTTTCAAGCCCTAAACATTATTTTCTGCCTTTTGCAAGACTGTCTGTGTTATTGTTATTTTAAGGGGGAAATACCAGGAGAATCCAGTCTGCCTTAGAGCATCTCGGATGACTTAAAAAGGCTAAAACTAGCCTATCTAAGCTTCCCTTTTAAGCTGCAACGGGATAGGAAGGAAGGAAAGAAGGATAAGATCTAATAAATAGAACATCTCCTAGCATCTATTCACATCCTAACATGCAGAAGGCCCCAAATTCGATCCCTGGCTTCTCCAGGGGAGGCTGGGCGACATCCTTGTCTGAAGTCCTGCAAAGCTGCTGCCTGCCAGTGAAAGCAATACTGAGCTAAGTGGACCAATGGCTGGGATCAGTGTAACACAGCTGTCTATGCTCCTGACAGGGCATTTTTCATCCTCCTAGGGCAGGCATCCCCAAACTTCGGCCCTCCAGATGTTTTGGACTACAATCCCCATCATCCCTGACCACTGATCCTGTTAGCTAGAGATCATGGGAGTTGTAGGCTAAAACATCTGGAGGGCCGCAGATTGGGGATGCCTGTCCTAGGGCGTGCTCTCTCATAAACTTTTTTTTTTAAAAAAAACCAACCCTGCTAAGCAATTCTGAAATCTTACTTTGTAAGTTGCGAGGTTGTATGGCGGGTTCAGATCCTGGCGGCTTCCGGAGAGCTGGAAGAGTGAAAAGGAAGAGGGGACTTTAAAAAAGAAAAAAAAACCTTTGCTAACTTATTTTTTGTGTGTGGCAAAAGTGAACAGCTAAAATAAGAGAACCTAATGACGAATGTTTTGTGGAAGAACGGAAACCCTTTTTGCATTATTTAAATAAATATTATTATATGATGAAGACGTGGGCAAAATTTGAACTATGAGCAGCAGAAAGGGATAAAAGTTATAGTAGCTTTGTTAAGATTTAAGAGACAGAAAACAGCATGGAAACAGAAACAGCATGGAAAAGCGGGTGGGAAGTCGGGGGGGGGGATTTGTTCTTATTATGTATTGAGATGTGCGTGTGAAATTTTGGAAAACTTGATTTTAAAACTTCAGGAAAAGGTGTGCAAAGAAGAGGTGAGCTGAGCGGAGATCCCACGTGGATTTTGGAGCCCTGTCTTCTTGGCTTGGCAGCAGAGGGGGATGCCAGCCCTCACCTGAAGGACAGGTGTGCTTACAAAGGTACTGAGACTGGTGGGGTGGTCTCCTCATTCCCAAGCACATACTGTTCCCCAGCTGGCACATTTCTCTGCCACACTGATGCCCACCGCTGCCAGGCATTTCCCGGGGCAGGAGAAACACAATTGTGGAGACTCACTCGGTTGACGTTGGGCGAGCTGAGGCTCTTTCGGTAGAGCTTTCCTTTGCCTGTTAGCTGTTCCTTCACTGCAACCTCCTGCGACATAGAAATAAATAAATAAATAATAATTCATCCATCCATCCATCCATTCATTAATTCCCCGCTCACTCTGGGCAAGCTCCCAACAGAATATTAAAAACATGACAAAACATCAAACGTTAAAAGCTTCCCCAAACAGGGCTGCCTTCAGATGTCTTCTAAAAGTCAGATAGTTGCTTATTTCCTTGACATCTGATGGGAGGGCGTTCCACAGGGCGGGCGCCACCACCCAGAAGGCCCCCTGCCTGGTTCTCTGTAACCTCACTTCTCGCAGGGAGGGAACCGCCAGAAGGTCCTCAGAGCTGGACCTCAGGGTCCAGGCTGAGCAATGGGGGTGGGGATGCTCCTTCTGATATACTGGGCCGAGGCCTGGAAACGTACTGGGAGCCAATGTAGGTCTTTCAGAAACAAGAGGAGAGGTAAATACCTGAGCTGAATGAAGACAAGGAGGGTGGGGGGACACCAGCGCTTGTTCTTTGCAGACTTGAGGACTACAAACCTAATATTCTTCCCAAAAAATACTTCTCCATTTACAGGTATTTCATAAAAAGTGATCCATTTATTACAAATAGGAACCCAACAGGAAGAATTCCCAGGCTTCTGTGATTTTGCATCAGAGGCCACAACTCCACAGCAAACCAACAGCCACGTGGCGTTTCAACTCGGCGTCTGCTCACCTGACGAACCCGGTCCAAAGTAAGGATGTTCTCAACGGCCAGGACACTCCGAAGGTACTTCTCTATCCGGGCTTCCGAATCAGCTGAAGCTGCGTTCTCAACATTGGCGGCCATTCTCGCCAGGGCCTCCCTCTCCTCTGCCCCCTGGGCATCCTGGAAGGAAGACAAGCCGGACGGAGTTAGCCACCCTCCAATAATAGTAACCCTTAATGGGAAGCCTCCAAAAGGACCAGAGGAGTGCAATACCAGTCTCCCCCTCCTATAATAATAATATTACAATAGTAATTTATTATTTATAATCCACCCCATCTGGCTGTGTTTCCCCAGCCACTCTGGGCGGCTCCCAACAGAATATTAAAAACACGATAAAACATCAAACATGATGAGCTTCCCTAAACAGGGCTGCCTTCAGTTGTCTTTTAAAAGTAAAATAGTTGCTTATTGCCTTGACATCTGCTGGGAGGGCGTTCCACTGGGCGGGTGCCACTACCGAGAAGGCCCTCTGCCTGGTTCCCTGTAACCTCAGGAGCCACCACAGAAAAGGATAGTTCTCTTGTTGCCATTATGCAAATGCTCTATACAACTGCAGTCACACCTCGGGTTAAGTACGCTTCAGGTTGGGTACTTTCAGGTTAAGTACTCTGCAGACCCGGAAGTGTTTACTTTCGGGTTCTGCCGCGCGCGCATGCGCAGAAGCGATCCATCGGCGCTTTGCGCACGCTATCGCCACTCAGGTTATGTACTTTTCGGGGTTCGAATGGCACCCCGGAACCAATTAAGTACTTAACCTGAGGTACCACTGTAAATGTTGATTTTTTTCATCTACAATACTGTCCTATTTATTTTATAGTACAGTACATTGATTATTGCCTTCATTTTATGGATAAATGGTCTCGTTAGACAGTAAAATTCGTGTGAAATTGCTGTTTTAGGGGGTGTTTTTCATCGTCTGGAATGGATTAATCCACTTCCCATTACTTTCAATGGGAAAGTTTGCTTCAGGTTAAGTACGGACTTCCGGAACCAATTGTGTACTTAATCCGAGGTACCACTGTATATGACAGCAGTTGAGGGAAGAGGCTTCCCCCCCCCACCTTCTTTATATATATATATATTCACCTCTGGGATATTTGAGACGATTTCAAAGGTGACTCCGCAACCAGGAACGGAACTCCGGTAAGACATTCTTCTCAGGAAACTCTGAGCAAAACCCTGGGAGTGGGGGGGGGGGAGAGAGAGAGAGGAAAACTTGCAGCTTCAATTAAGTTGATGGCAAATACAAGGAGGACTCTTTCAACGGGAGAAAGCCAATTTGCACATCAGCAGCAGCAGCCTAGCACAAGATAAAAACAAGCAGCTCCCATTCAGCTCAAAGGAAGACGAAATAGAGGCCTTTTACAACCTGAAATTCCTGTTTCAGTTCCACTCAAAACAAACATAGGCGCAAGTATGATCACTTGCCAGCTGAGAAAGGTTTTAGTTGATCTGTCACTTTTAAGCAATTATATTCAAGTCGATCCCATTTAAACCCATGGCAACCTTCTAGAGTGTGCAAGGAATTGTATTTTGTAAATATAAAAACCAAGAACTATTCTTAAAAGGAAAGGTCACTTCTTCTTTCGGGGTGGAGGCAGCGGAGGGGAAGAAAACCCAACACATAGAGCTTGAAGGGACCCCAGATGCCATCTAGTCCAACCCCTGGAATGCAGGTATATATATAAAAAGCATGCATAGCTCTGCATTTGGTGCCTCAGGTGATGGAGGACATTCACAAACCGAACTATACATCGGTTGTCCTGGTTTCTGGGGACACCCCCCCCCCCGAACCTTTCCGGCAGGTGGAAGGATCTGTGGGACTGAGTGTTTCGGAGAGGCTCGGTGCCACATTGAAAACAGGATCTGTGATGGTTAGAGATGTTTTGATCCCCAGAAAGCAAACATGTGAATTGACCTCGAGTTTCTTGCGCTGGCGCAAATGTTACGTTGGCTTAGATGACCCAGTCTGGATGTTGCCACCTGCGCTTCCAGGGAGGGAGGAAAGACCATTAGATCTGCCAGTGGTAACTTCCCCTCCTGCAAGGGGAACATTGCCACCAGCTCTGCTCCTAGATCTAACCTGGGGGGTTACTGTTCTTTATCAGGGGCAAGTCATCCAGAACCAACACTGATATCGCGGAGGAGTTGCTGCTCTTCCAAACAACCCAGAGTGTGCATAGAAGGAACTACACACAACTGTATCATAAGAACAGCAACTTGAAGAACTTGTGCTTGCTTTCCCCTCTTCCCTCCCCTTCCCTTTTTCCTTGCATGTCGTGTCTTTCCAGATCAAGAGCCGGCGGGCAGGGACTGTCTTAGGACTGATTTTAGTTAGCCTCTTTGGGCAGGGTATAAATGCTGCAAACGAACAAATGAACTACAGAAAACCTAGGAAGGTGACGACTTAACCTGCAGAACTAGCGCAAGCCTCTCTCTTATTCTATTTTTTTTCTTGTGAGCTCAGTTATTTGTGCTTCGAATCGCAGACAAGTCTGGCCACTGAATCCTTGGCCACAGAGATCATTGCCAGCAATGATTTAAGACGGGGGCAGAGCCATTGTTTATGCTGACAGGGTGCCTCGCGAGGTTAAAATCCCGACTCCTGAATTAATGCAGAGATGAGTCATCCCGATCTTGCTGCAAAACGAGTGGGCGCCTCGGAAGGTTATTGATACGCTTTTGAAATGCACATTTGGGCTGCACGTCGGTGGCGGCGCAGAATAGCTAAGAAGCCCAACAAGCTCTGCAGTCAGAGCAGGAAAGGGATTTGTGGAGGGTGCTGCCTATGGCTGGTGTGTGGAAAACACAGAGGGGGGGGTCACAGCTGAGGAGTGGGGGGGGGGGTCATGGTCTGCAAAGCAGAAGGTCCCATGTCCGATCCTCAACATCTCCAATACAACCACCTCTGGGAGAAAGGGCTGGGAAAGATCAGAACTTGAGAGCTCCTCGAGGAGGAGAAGGCTGCTGTCAATGGCTGCTGGGAATCAACAGGAAGTTCCTGCGAAGGTGGGCGGGTGAAGTTTTGCAATTTCCCCAAATGCTCCACCTCCCAGGGGTCCCCCAAAAACCTAGCAGCTGAACAGAAACGTGGGCAAACGAGATATTTAAGTGTATTCAAGGGGCAGGGGGTTCATATGACCCCAGGAGAATTGACAGTGAAACAGGCCCAGAGGTTATGGGATGAAAATGGAAAGCATTGTAGAATTGTAGAAGGCAGCCCAAGATTGGTCTAATCCAATCCCCTGCATTGCAAGGCATTTGTTTTGTTTTGCTCCCATCTCTCCCGCGCGCTGCGAGGACATCTTCGCCGTCTCCCCTCGTGCAACGGAAAAGCACAAGGGATAACGTACGGAAACCCAAGCGACACTAAATTAAGGAAGCTAAAAACCGTCGCACAAACCACAACAGCACCCTAAGTTTCAGGGTGGGAAAAGAGCTGCATGGAGGGAACTCACCCAGATCACGGCTCAGGGGCTTAAAAAAAGAACAATGCTGGAGGAGAGCACTGCATTGGTGCAAGTATGCACCTGGTGAGGGCTGAGGTGCCTCCCTAGGCTAAGCACTCTGCAGGCAGGGCGCCCGTCTAACCTCTTCACGGACACCTGTCAGTCCTCAGAATCTGAAGGGTTTAGGAGCAGAGCCCTCTTGCAAAGAACTGTGCACAAAGGGGAAAGATCAGGGGCAGTGTAAAAGATATATTTTTGACACATCACCAGTGCATCTCAAAGGTGTTCTCAGCAATGGCCCTCAGACATAACTGGCTACTCTGGGATGATGATGGTAAGGAAAGCGGGGAAAGGGTTAATTCTCCATGACACACTTTGGGACTGCCTTATCTGTGTTGCTGGGCAAACAGGCACAGTAGGGCTCAAGTCACAGCAGTCCTTGTTGGGGAGTACAGGAGAATCTGCTGGAGACATGGAGACTGTTGGAGAGATCCTTTGCAAATGTGGCAGGTTTTGTGAAGAGCTCATGCGAGGGAAGTTGGACATCTTGCAAGACTTCTGGACTCAAGAGAACTCTTGCAGTTGCAGGACTTTGTGAGCAACTGGACTTTGCACTTGCTGCGTGGACTCTCTGTCTTTGTAAGCCGGAACCCTCTCTGGGCTCAGAGAGTGGAGACTTCTTGTAGCAACTGTAAATAACTTTTGTGTCTGTGTGTATATGCCAAGCAAAATCTATCTCTGCTACGTAGTTTTTTCCTGCAGT
This sequence comes from Zootoca vivipara, assembly GCF_963506605.1. Classification (NCBI taxonomy): domain Eukaryota; kingdom Metazoa; phylum Chordata; class Lepidosauria; order Squamata; family Lacertidae; genus Zootoca; species Zootoca vivipara. Next base: position 116,392,755 of record NC_083278.1, on the reverse strand, counting down.
GAGCTTAACTGCTTGACTGAACTTCCGTGGTGCACTGTGGAGACCCAGGAAGACAGGCGACCCGTCTGAATTCACTTAGGGAAAAGGACCATGGCTCAGTGGCAGAGCAACCAGCTTTGCATGCAAAGGGTTCCAGGTTTGGCCCCCGGGTTCGAATCCCCGTGATGGGGTGAGCTCCCGTTGCTCGGTCCCTGCTCCTGCCAACCTAGCAGTTCGAAAGCACGCCAAAAAGTGCAAGTAGAATCAATAGGTACAGCTCTGGCGGGAAGGTAAACGGCGTTTCCATGTGCTGCTCTGGTTTCGGTGTTCCGTTGCACCAGAAGTGGCTCAGTCATGCTGGCCACATGACCCGGAAAAACTGTCTGCGGAAAAACGCCGGCCCCGTCGGCCAGTGAAGCGAGATGAGTGCCGCAACTCCAAAGTCATCCACGACTGTACTTAATTGTCAGGGGTCCTTTACCTTTTTTTATCTCTAGGGAGGGCTGGGAAAGAATCTGTCTGAAACCCTGGACAAACTCTGGCAGTCAGCGCTGAGCTAGGTAGAAGGCCTCTTCATCTATTCCTACTTGTCCTGGTAAAGTGAGGCAGGAAAAAAAGCACACACGCATACCTCACGTTCCAGTCACAACAGCCACATCCCAGCACACAGGGCAACAGAAAAGGGGGTCACAAACGCTGCCCAAACAAAGCTGGCAACATGAAATGACAAGAGATGGGGTGACCTGCTGGCAACGTAGAATCGCTGAAGCACGGTTTGCTCGCATGCAGAAAAGGCCCATGAAGGTATACAACCTGCGCAACACTGCCCGGTTACCAAAAACAAACCAAAAAACCAACAAGGCACCAAGGGGAATGAAGGAAGCATCTTATTCCAGTGGCAAAGGGATGCTACAACACAAGCGGTCCTCGGTACTCCAGCTCCTTGCACACATCGAAGCCATGCATATAGAGGCATTGGCACAGGTGCAGGATCGGCAATGGGTTACTACCCTCCTGAAGCCTCTCTGCAACATTCTCGCCACTGCCGCGGAGCCCGGAGGAAGGAAGAGAGGAAGGAGGAAAAGGAGAGGAAGAGAGTCAGTTGAGGCAGGAGGGTTTAAGCTTGTATCAATGCTCCACGGCTGAGTCCCAAAGCTGCTGGGTGAAGCCAGTGGATTCCCTTTTCCAAATCCCCATGGATCAAAGAAGCAGAGGAAAGGGGACACGCCAAAAGTCATTTCTAATTGAAAACACTAAACTAGAAAGACAGTCATTTCTTTTGAGGCAGGGGGGGGGGAAGGGGGTGCAGTGGGGGGTGGGCCACCCCAGGTGAGGGGGGTGATAAAATACCGGGCGACACTCACCGTGGGGCCTGCAGCACACCCGAGCCACACATCTCTCCTGGGAGAGACACAGTGGTTTGGGTGCGCGCAGGCTCCGCGCTGCCCCGAACGGTCTGCCTGCCACCTCCCGCTCAGCTGTAGGGCGTCTGAGTGGGAGGAGGCAGGCAGACTCCGGAGGCCCCGTGGAGCGTCCTGCCCCTACAGATGGCTGGCCCCGCCCTTGGGCACAGGGCACACATGCCGCCCCTGCCGCCCGATCGGCTTGCTCCGCCACTGTTTTTTTGAGACAGCCGCTGTTAGCAAGCAGTAGAGCTTTGCCCCAATGTTTCTACCTCATCCCATGTCAAGAGACATTGGCTTCATCAAAACCATGCCTTGGGGTTTCCTGCTCGCTGCAACAGCAGGAATGCTTCTAGGAGTGCAACTGTATCACGCCGATAGCAAATGAAGATAATTAACACCTAGGAGGGCTGCTGTACCTGCTTGCCGTAGACGCTGACGCAAATCCGCTTGCGGAGGACCAGCTGCATCTCGGCCGGGTGGCTGAGCTGTACCGTCACTCGGACGATCAGGAAAACCCTCTGCTCGGGGGCTGTTCCTCTGCTGAGCTGTGCACAGTTGTGGACGGTGGAGTCCCAAGAAGCTTCAGCCTTCACCTGCGAAACAACACACAAGCACAACATCCTTGGTCAACACACCAACATCCTTGTTTGTCTGTAAGACACATTCCCAGGGTAAAACCACGCTCAAAGGGGCTCACAACTGGGGAAAGGGCATTCTCAGTGGCCGCTCCCAAACTTTGGAACTCCCTGCCTAGCCTGGCTCCCTCCTTGTCCTTCCTGAGGGCTGTTTTTCCCCCCGCCAGGCCTTTTTAAAAATAATAATAATTTTTTAAAAAACTTTTCAGGTTTATACATTTCATTAATTTTACAATCATTTTAACATTTCAAAACTTAACTTCCTTCCCTCCTCTTTCTGCGGTTTGTTAAAAGTTATTTTTTATATGTCTTATGCATATACTAATTCAGCTAATTTGCTCATTTTTTTATCTACTTTAAATGTATACTCTTATCAAACTGCAGCTTATTACAATAATGCTGCCAATGTTTTATCTGTTTGCAATTTATCTGTAAATACTCAATAAACCATTTAAGTAAGTGTTCCGGTTTTCGAACGTTTTTAGGAAGCCGAACATCCGATGCGGCTGTCGGCTATTGTTTCTATTGTCAAATGGACTTCTGGAATGGATCAAGTTTGGCGGTTTTGTTTTTGCTATTTATTTTGCGTTTTCGTTTTTGACGCTTTTTCGGTTAGTTTATTTATGTGACTGTGTGGAACCCAGTTCAGCTACTGCTTGATTAACTGATTGATTGATTGTGTGACTGCAAAAATGGATAAAAGCCCCCCATCCAAACAATGACTTTCATCAGTGCAGGTAAGATTTTTTTTAAAAAATCATCTACAATGCTGTCTTATTTATTTTATAGTACAGTACAGTGGTACCTCGCAAGACGAATGCCCTGCAAGACGCATTTTTCGCAAGACGAATGATCTGGTGACTCGCAAGACGAATTCATTTTGCGAAAAATTCGTCTTGCGAATCGTGGTTTCCCATAGGAATGCATTGAGATTTAAATTCGTCTTGCGAGGCACCACTGTACATTTATCATCTGTTTTGCATTACATTCTATAGGAAGCACGCCTTGGTTTTGGAACGCTTTGGTTTTAGAACAGACTTCCAGAACAGATTAAGTTCAAGAACCAAGGTACCACTGTACAAAGAACAGATACTGGTCACATCTCTCCCAGGGCTGCTATTAAGGCTGCTCCATTGACAGCCTCGGAAAGGGAGCTTACGACTCGCTCTGCACCTTACCTCGCTCTCGTGGTGCTTCACAATCTGCAGCTCGAAGAATTCGTCTTCGTCTTCGGCAACCAGGGTGGCATCCCAGCCGCCAGCTTCTGGCTCGTCGAGGTTATCCTGAGAGCTGAAGTCATCCGCTGTAGAAAGGGAGGGAGGGAGGGAGAAGTTCAGGATGTGCTGTGGTTGCTAATGCAGCACAGCGGACCTGGGAAACCCTGGGTTGCAGGCTCAACAGGAAACTCTGGACAAGGCAAACCCTCTCCACCAAAAGCAACTCCTGCAATATAAACAGTGGTAGCTGTTGCCCAGCTGGTTGCCCAGCAGGCAGGGAGGCAAACAGCAGGTGGCACCAGAGCAGAAAACAGGCAGATTAACCAAATTGAGGGTTTAGTTCAGGAGTCAGCAAGGCTGGATCACTCCCGCAGAGATCCTCCGTGGGCCAGACCACAGAAGTGATTTTTGGCGTTTGGGCATGTGCAGAAGCGATTTCCAGCACCGCGGACATGCGCAGATGCGATTTCCAGCATCTGGGCATCCACAGAAGCGATTTCTGGAGCCACAGAAGAGTCCCCGTGCTGGGCTGCACCGCACCGGTTTAGTGCAGCACGTGGGGACTCTCTGAGCAGGCAGCTTGGTTTGGGTGCAGCTCGTGGGCCAGTTAAATGGCCTCCGTGGGCCGCTTCCGGCCCATGGGCTTTAGGTTGCCGACCCCTGGTTTAGTAGCTGTTGCTTAACAGAGGGCAGGGGCTGTTTTTTATATGCATTATGATTTTTGGAAGATGTGCATCCTTTTCTCTCTTGTTTGCATGGGCATTGCCAATGTTTCCTCTATGAAATGGGCATTACTAAACAATCTACGGCCTGTTAAATGTGTGTGTGTGGGGGGACACACACTGCTGGTATGATGATTTCAATTATTATTATTATTACTACTACTAGTGTCATTCAGCCCGTTCAGTAAACGGGCGCTAGCCGGGTGGGAACGGGGGGGGAGGCCTGGGACCGTGCAGGCGTCGCCTCCGTCGAGCGCCTGAGGCCCACCGGCCCCTCCTCCGCCTCCTCCCGCTGTCCCGAGTGGCGATGGCCTTCTCCACCTCCCTTCTCCTCCTCACCTGAGGAGAAGGAAGAGGCCTCTGCCGCCGCCTCCTGCAGCGCGCCTCAGGTAAGCGTGCCGCCCCTTGCTCTCCCGCCTCGCCGCCCCCGCGTCACTCCGCCGCAGCTCCCGCTCTCGCCCCACCCGCCGGCGAGCGCCTGAGGCCCACCGGCCCCTCCTCCACCTCCCTGCTGCAGCGGAGTGACGTGGGGCGGCGAGCGGGAGAGCGAGTGGCGGCGCGCTTACCTGAGGCGCGCTGCAGGAGGAGGCGGCAGAGGCCTCTTCCTTCTCCTCAGGAGAAGGGAGGTGGAGGAGGCCATCGCCACTCAGGACAGTGGGAGGAGGCGGAGAAGGGGCTGGTCTCTGTGCTCCAAGTCTCTGCGTCCAATCCCTGTGTGGGGCACATGCGCAGTAGCGCGGACACAGGGACTGGACGCAGAGACACAGGGACTTTATTATAAAGGATTCGTGTGAATTTGTATACCTCCTTATACCCGCAGGTCTCAAAATTTCATTAACATGCTGTGCATTATTGAGTTTTATGCCTTTATCATTTTGCTGCATAAATTATGCTCTCAAGGTTGCACAGCGCCCTTGGACCTTTGGATAAACGGTGGTTTATAAACTGAATGATGATGATGATACAAAAGTGATACCTAGGACAGTTTTTTGGACAGTTCAATGGTTGACTGACACCACGAGCAACCACTTGGAACGCCTGCTTTTCATTCACTCCCTACCCCCACCCAATTCTGGCTGCATTCCTTTCCATGTCCCTTAAGTGTTGTCATTTCTGATCTCACTTACCGTTTAAATCAAGGAAGATGACCGGGATGTGCGTCTCCATACCTGGCACAGGGGTCCTAAAAGAGAGAGAGACATAGTCAACACCGGCATATCAATGGAGGCAGATTTAACACAGGACATGTCCCTGGGAGCATCACAGCAACCGTGTTATTACACTCAGTACCCAGGCAATTGTAGGTCAAGGCAACGGTAACCTTGGTGGGCTGTGGCTTCATCTCAAATTTACTCTGCTAGACGCAGAGGACATTCTGTACTTTCGGGGCCTCTTTTCAACCAGGGCTGCATTCTCAGTAACAGAAATGAGTGTGTGTTGCTGTCAAATGCTAAGGAGCTCACCCACGCTGCTTACACCAAGCGCATGTAGGTAGATCATTGCAAAATAAACAAGCTCATTTAAACCCCTCTCTCAGTGACACAGACATTCAACATGTGCAGGTGTGATCTTAAAATACGTCAGGCGTTTACCGAAAAGACGTAAGGTAAAGCATGAACACAGCTAAAATGTTCCTCCTTTACACTGGTGCGGCCGAGAGACCAGCAACTTTTGGCCCCTCTGTTCCTTGAACGTTTCAACCTCCTTAAGAAGCAAAAACTTGCTCATTTCCTCCTCCCTCCCAACCCGCTTTCCTTCTGTGCCATGTCTTTTCAGATTCTAAGCCTGGCTGGAGGGCCCTTCTTGTTTGTAGTGATCTATAGGCCACTCACAATTAAAATCGGAACCGAATCCAACCTTGACTTTGAGGAGGTTGAAAAGGAAGCTATAGAAGTTCTAAAAATAATAAAACCCGGTACTTATATGACATTTCCCCCTGTACTTGGAACAGTTCACAAACATTATCTCAGGAATCTTTATAAGAACCCTTTAAAAAAAAAGACATTACTTTTCTCATTAGGCAAGGGATTGGAAAGGTGTGTGTGGAGTGTTAATTCAGGCTGGTGGATATTAGTTTGCCTAAGAACATTCAAGTAAGTTCATGGCCGACATGATATTTGAACTGGCGACTCCCTGGCTGACGGATCACTCTCTTAACCAGACCTCAAATTCAGTTTTGGGCGTAGAATTTCCTGGCTTGCCGATAAGTGCAGCTCCTGTGACCCGGAGGCCAGGGCAGGCTGGACCTGATTCTATTACCAGCGTCACGAATGAAAGATTCCGTGTCGTATCTGCTGACTACAGAGACTCTGGCGGGGTGGGGAAGTACGTGAAACCCGGAATCCAGGCCGATGTTCTGACCGGAGCGGTTATCGCGAGTACGGAGCGGCCCCCTCTTAAGTGAATGAACTGGGCAATTAGCATTACCATTTTCCCTTCAAATCAGCTAAAGTGCAGCAGCAATAAATATTGATTCCGTTCCTACAGAGGATCATAATTAAACTCTGGCTAATAACCCCGCTGCTTTAAGATGAGGACATTTTGCTGCTTGCGTTATATAGAGCCTAGGGGAAATTATTCAAGTCGTTTCGGCTTCTGTCTTCTCTCCTTCCTTCCTTCCTTCCTTCCTTCCTTCCTTCCTTCCCTTTTCCCACCCTCCCCATTCGCCCTCCACCCTCTCGGGTGTCATTTCAAGCCCTCTCAAGAATCTCAGGCAGGAGGAAACAATTTCACTCCACAAATTCAAGCTTTGCCATGGCTTCTGGGACACAGCAGGGCACACCTGTCTCTTAGAGAGGGAGAAAGCCTCCTCTCTGGGCTGCCAAGTTACTCCCTTGTATACTTAAGCTAGAAGAGCCTGCCGGATCAAGGCCAGTGGCCCATCTAGTCTGGCATCCTGTCCTCAGTGGCCAACCAGATGCTCATCACGGGGAACCCATAAGCAGGATCCAAGAACAAGAGCCCTCTCCGCTCCTGTGGTTCCCGGCAAGTGGGACTCAGAAGCGCTGCTGCCTTGAAAGGTGGAGGCAAAGCACAGCCATCGATAGCCCTCTCCTCCTCCGTGAATTTCCCAAATCCTCTTTTAAAGCCACATAGGTTGGTGGCCACCAGTGCCTCCTGTGGCAGGGAGTTCCACAGCTTTAACAGCCTGAATGCTCCTGAATGCCAGCTGCTGGAAACCACAGGAGGGGAGAGCTGCCCTTGTGCTCCGATCCTGCTTGCGGGTTCCCCATTGGGGGGGCGTCCGGTTGGCCACTGTGAGAACAGGATGCTGGACTAGATGGGACACGGCCCTGATCCAGCAGGCTCATCTTATCTTCTGCTATCTATAGTAAATTCCAAAGATTCAAATCAGGCAAGTTCCGCCCCCCACCTCCCCACAAATGCAAAATCTTCCTTTCCTCGGTGCAAGGAGGTGTGGCAGAATGGTCCCAAACTGGGGTTATGGATCTGCTATTCAGGGTCATTGCAGAGGCAAAGGGGAGTTCGAGGAGAAGAGAACAGCGCCGAGATCACACCACCAAGTAGGAACGTGGGAGCCCTGCCAGTAAGTTCAGATCTGTTTGGGAGTCTCCTTTTGGTCGTACCATCTCCTAACAAAGTCCAGATGATTGGCCTTCAGAATAGGGCCTTCTCAGTGGCAGCACCCTAACTCTGAAGCACTGTTAACATCATAGAATGGTAGAGTTGGAAGGGACCCCACAGGTCACGCAGCCCAACCCCCTGCAATGCAGGGATCTCAGCTCAAACATCCAGGACAGATGGCCATCCAACCTCTGCTTAAAATCTCCAAGGAAGGAGAGTCCACCACCTTCCTCTCTTCCCCTAGAGGTTCTTCAACATCAACTTCATTGGACTGGTTATGTTCAGATGCCTGATGATCGTCTTCCGAAGCGACTACTCTATTCCGAACTTAAAAATGGAAAGCGTAATGCTGGTGGTCAACAAAAGAGGTTTAAAGACTCTCTCAAGGCAAATCTTTAAAAATGTACTGACAACTGGGAAACACTGGCCTGCGAGCGCTCCAATTGCAGAACACGCTTTACCAAAGGTGTCATGGGTTTTGAAGACACTCGAACTCAGGACGCAAGGGAGAAACGTTTGGCACGTTTGGCAAATCCACACCTGGATCAACTCCCGCCTGGAAACCAATGTCCCCACTGACGAAGGATGTGTGGACCCAGAATTGGCTTCCACAGTCACTTACGGACTCATTGTTTAAACCATGTTTATGGAAGACAATCTTACTCGGCTACGAGGGATCGCCAAAGAGAAGAAGGCGGCTGGCGCCAACACAGATAATAAGGTTTCGGCACATGGCGCAAGCTTTTCTTCTAAGCAAGCTGCAAAACACAGCCCTTCTGCTGCATTGCACTGTGGCTTAGTTGCAAAGGCGCCTTACCACTCAGCGGGCGCGCCAGGAATTCCGCTCCCTGCAGAAGGCACCAAGACAGCGTTCCTTTCTTCCGTTAAGGTCAGCCTCATCTCCAGCAGTTGGGCTTCCCGGTCCGTGTCGTCTTCTGTTTTGTCTGCAAGAGTTCAACAAAGTTATACGGTAGCAGAGACATCTCCTTGCCTACAAAGGTCCGTATAGTTAAAGCTTTGGTTTTCCCAGTAGTGATGTATGGAAGTGAGAGCTGGACCATAAAGACGGCTGATCGCCGAATAATTGATGCTTTTGAATTGTGGTGCTGGAGGAGACTCTTGAGAGTCCCATGGACTGCAAGAAGATCAAACCTATCCATTCTGAAGGAAATCAGCCCTGAGTGCTCATTGGAAGGACAGATCCTGAAGCTAAGGCTCCAATACTTTGGCCACCTCATGAGAAGGGAAGACTCTCTGGATAACACCCTGATGTTGGGAAAGATGGAGGGCACAAGGAGAAGGGGACAACAGAGGACGAGATGGTTGGACAGTGTTCAACATGAGTTTGACCAAACTGCGGGAGGCAGTGGAAGGCAGGAGTGCCTGGCATGCTCTGGTTCATGGGGCTCCTATCCCGACTGCTGTGCCACAGGGTGGAGCTCGGCTGGGAGCTCCCAGAACAGCAAATGCCCTCCCCGTGCTGATTTCTAAAAGCCAGGAAACTGAGCAATTGACTTTTAATGTTTTGATTAAAGTTCTGAAAGATCTGGCGTCTGAGCAGCCCCCCAGAAAACTTTGTGGGTTGGTTTGTCCCCAAACGCCTTAAAGAAATGAAGTTCTAAAAAAGGTAAATAATAACAATAATCCCCGTGCTCCGGGGCGAGAAGCTCGTTAATTAAAAACACAGGAGCTGCCCAAACTTGAGTTTACAAAACGTTCACAGAAGGAGAGGCCAGTTTGCAGCAGTCAGCACCTGTGCTGGGTTTGAAATTGCTTTTATACATATAACATGCAACTGCTTTATAAGGGAGGAATTCAAGATTGCACTGGGCCAATCGCTCTGTCAGGGCAACAGTGTTAGAAAAAGAGATATGAAAGCTAGGACTTAAATGGCACCTAAAACCTAGGTTATGGGTGCAACAACGGAATTGCTGCTAAAATATCGTGTTCCTTTTTCACATGCTCTAGTCCATGGGTGGGCAAAGTAAGGCCTGGATCTGGCCCAACCGCCTTCTCAATCTGGCCTGCAGGTGGTCCGGGAATCAGCGTGTTTTCACATGAGTAGGATGTGTCCTTTTATTTAAAATGCATCTCTAGGTTATTTGTGGGGCATAGGAATTCATTCATTTTTATTTTTTTCCAAAATACAGACTGGCCCCCCCCCACAAGGTCTGAGGGACTCTGGACCGGCCCCCTGCTGAAAAAGTTTGCTGACCCCTGCGTCTAGTCCTTCCCCTGCCCACCCCCCACCCCCTAATATTCCCAAGAGGGTCTCTTCTCTAGTTTTCAGAGAGTGGCTGGGAGGCAGAAAAGGGTCCCCCTTTCCTCCCAACTCTGCAGTTTTAATCTGAAATCTTAGGCACCGTACTGCGCCCAGAGCTCAGAAACTGCCCGCCCTAATGAAATTCCCTGTCGCAAAATGCGCCTAGAACGACGGGAGTTTCAAACACTGCAGGGCAAGTCCTTCAGCTTTCCAGGTGGAATGATTTCCCCTCTCCCACCCGCCTCCCCATAGATGCTGTTCAACGTGGGGGGTTCCCATGACCCCCGCCCAACCCTGAGTAATTTCACGCATGCATGGGGGGAGTGAAAGCCCTGGGATGCAAGCAGAAGTCCTTCCATGGGCTTCAACTGATGGGGACTCATTTTAGAAGCATAGAATTGTAGTGTTGGGACCCCCAAGGCTCATCTAGTCCAACCCCTTGTAATGGAAGATTCCCAGCTAAAGAATCCTATCTGTATCTATATTATTGTATCGTTATATCACTTCAGTATGCTTCATAGGTAGCAATTAACAAATGAAATGAAATAACAATAACATGGGGTGGGGGTATTGGTGTGTGTGTGTGTGTGTGTGTGTGTGTGTTTTGTTCTGGTTTTTATCATGTACTTTGTGTTTTTGTATCATATTTTTATGTCTTGAACCACCCTGTGATCTATGGATGAAGGGCTATATGCAAATTTAATAAACAACAATAATAATAATGATGGCAACGATAATAAATTTAGATAGGTTTCCCCAGAGCAGAAGCTTAAACTGGCACTGATCTGCTCCAGAGCAATGGCTCCTAAGCACAGAATCCTATTCATAGAATTGTAGAACTGTCGAGTTGAAAGGGACCCCGACGGTCATCTAGACCAACCCCCACCCAACCACGAAAGCCCAAAACATCTGGAAAGCACCAGCTTGCAGAAAGGCTGGGCTAGAAATCTCTAACTGGGAATCAACACCTATCAGAGAACCATAATTCCATGGGGGAAGCCTATGAGCTCTTTCAACTCAATTAAAACTCTGTGGCCCACATGCCCCATAGATTTGAATTAAATTGACCCGAAAAGGGACACATGATCTTCAGCAGAGGTCGGTCAGATATTCACTGAAGCTCACAAATAGCGCATTATGGTCACTGCTTCCCCTGTTGTTCGTCCCCGGTGGGCAGCACTCAGAGATAGACTCTCTTTGAGCATGGAGGCTTGAGTAATATACCTTGTAGGCTACCTCTGGACTCTTTCCCCGGCCTATTTGCTTCCCAACAACCAGCAGCAGAAACCATATTTTTTGCTTACCAGGCTTCCCAACCAGTTTCTGCAGCTGCTGATCTAAATACTCCTGGCGTTTTGTGAGCGTGTTCAGCCATTTCCGACGTAGCCTCTCCAGGTCTCTGTCCTGCGAAGAAGTTTGAGACCATTCAATTTCAATTTATTCTTTAAGCAAGCAGCTGCTTGTGAGCAGAGGCGGAAAGGCAGGCTCCTGAGACAGCGCAGAGAGAGAGTGTGGTAGAGAATGCCACGCCCTGAGGTTGCATTTCCGATTGTGTCACCTTCCGCACAACCTACACACAGGTAAACCAGGGGTGAAATGTGGCCCCCAGACTGCTCTATCTGGCCCTCAGAAGTCTCCCCAGGCCACACCCCGCAGTGGGTTTCCTTCACAACCTCCTTGAGTGTTTCTTTGTCTGGCTGGGACATGTCCTTGAATTCTGACAATGCCTCTTTACTTGTCTGGATGGAGGACAGGAGGGTCTGTGTTTATGTGCAGAAACCAGGTCCTGTGTAGACCTTGAGGACTAGAAACATGAAGGCGCTGTTCTTTTCCTAGGCGAGATCCTCCATTCCCTGTCCAACTCACCCATTTCTCAGAGAGGAAGAGCCTAAACTGTGTTACTTAAACAGTCTCCAACTCCTCAAAAGATTCCATCAATGGTGTCTCCAAATTTTTTTTACATATCACTTGGGAAGACAGGCGAACTAATGCCAGTGTACGGGAAGAAGCAAAGATCACCAGTGTCAAAGTAATGATTCTTCCAACATCAACTTTGTTGGACCGGTCGTGTTGTTCGGATGCCTGATTATCGTCTTCCAAAGGAACTACTCTATTCCCAACTTAAAAATGGAAAGCGTAATGCTGGTGGTCAACCAAAGAGGTTCAAAGACAAATCTTTTAAAAATGTAGTATAAACACTGACAACTGGGAAACACTGGCCTGTGAGCGCTCCAGTTGGAGAACAGCCTTTACCAAAGGTGTCGTAGGTTTTGAAGACACTCGAACTCAGGACGCAAGGGAGAAACGTGCCAAGAGGAAGGCATGCTTGGCAAATCCACACCGTGATCAACTCCCACCTGGAAACCAATGTCCCCACTGTGGAAGGACGTGTGGATCCAGAATTGGCCTCCACAGTCACTTACAGACTCTTTGTTAAAACCGTGTTTATGGAAGACAATCTTACTCAGCTACGAGGGATCGCCAAAGAAGAAGAAGACTCAAATAGTGGCGGCGGAGACTCTGATGGCCTTTGCTTGTGACTTCCATCCTATAATGCTGATGGTCTGATGGATGAAGGAATGTTAGGACCGCATGATCTGAAAGGACTTACCTGGTAGCTGTCCATGTCGTCATCTTCTTCCTAGGCAAAAACCATGCAAAAGCAGGTAAATTCAAAGCGGTCATTATTATTGTACTTTGACTTTTTCCCTGACAGGGGCTCAAGGAGGCTTACAGATAAAAATGAGAGCAGGTAACAGAGCCGGATTTAGGTTGGATGAGGCCCTAAGCTACTGAAGGTAATGGGGCCCTTTATATGTCCAGCTGTCCTTTGTCAACAACAAATGGTCGCTGTTTTTTGTGTTGAATATATACTATATGGTAATTTATGGATCTAATAGGTATCTAAAGCCATTTGCCCATACAGAATGTAAAGGTAAAGGGGCCCCTGATCATCAGGTCCAGTCGTGTCCGACTCTGGGGTTGCGGCGCTCATCTCGCTCTATAGGCCGAGGGAGCCGCCGTTTGTCCGCAGACAGCTTCTGGGTCATGTGGCCAGCATGACAAAGCCGCTTCTGGCGAACCAGAGCAGCGCACGGAAACGCCGTTTACCTTCCCGTTGGAGCGGTCCCTATTTATCTACTTGCACTTTGATGTGCTTTCCAACTGCTAGGTGGACAGGAGCTGGGACCGAGCAACGGGAGCTCACCCCGTTGCAGGGATTCGAACTGCCGACCTTCTGATCATCAAGCCCTAGACTCTGTGGTTTAACCCACAGCGCCACCTGGGTCCCATATACAGAATGTAGGCACCCTATATATAGAAAGGAGCAAACTAGTGATATTTTAGGGAGCAGGCTAGCAGGCGGGGCCCATGACTTACATCATAGGAGCCTACACAACACAAAACACTGTTGCTGTATGTAGGTTTTATTTTGTTTTCTATCTTATATTTTGGAAATGTAGGTCCAATTCCCCCCCCCTTTAAATCTTTTTTGAGGCCCCGAAGAGAGTGGGGCCCTAAGCTACAGCTTGTTTAGCTTATATGTAAATCCGGCCCTGGCAGGAAAAAAACACAAGGAGAAAAAATAATAATTAAAAAACCATTAAGCATTGATAGAATTGAAACTCCTCCCTGTCTGTCTGCTGGCTTCTGTCTGTCTCGGGGGACAAAGGAGGAGGGAGGAGCGTGCCTTTGGGGGTGAAGTTTAACTGTTGGACGGTTGCAGTGTGGCTACAGATATATGATCTGGGGACCTTCTGCATGCAGCACAGAGCTCCGATATTTACATTACAGTCATACCTCGGTTTAAGTACGCCTCGGTTTGAGTATTTTTAGTTTAAGTACTCCGTGGACCTGTCTGGAACGGATTAATCCACTTTCCATTACTTTCAATGGGAAAGTTCGCTTCAGGTTAAGTACGCTTCAGGTTAAGTATGGACTTCCGGAACCAATTAACACTCATACCTCGGGTTAAGTACACTTCAGGTTGAGTACTCCGCGGACCCGTCTGGAACAGATTAATCCACTTTTCATGACTTTCAATGGGAAAGTTCGCTTCAGGTTAAGTACGCTTCAGGTTAAGTACAGACTTCCGGAACCAATTGTGTACTTAAACCGAGGTACCACTGTACAAGCGAGGGCTCTTACCTGATGCATCTCGTGGCCTTTCGGAGACCTGGCGTGCTTGATCTGAACGCAGCCCACCCCGACTGAGAGGATGGATTCTTCCATCAGAGGCAACGTGCCCGACTCTTGCACGGACTTCACTTCCACTTGAATTCGGTGCGACTGGCCCTGCAAGCCCGGGGAACGCAAAAAAACCCGGCACGTTGGAAGGGGGGAAATGATGGTAGGGGGGAGACCTCTACTGGCAACTGCTTTCTAAACAGCATTGCACCAGAAATACACTGACTTGGCCGTGTATCTCCAGACTGACAACCCGCTCCGTCCAAAAGAAGTACGATTTAAGATGCAATATTAAAAAGAGTTTTTAAACTTGCAATTACAAAACAAAACAAAACCCCACAATCAACAAAAAAGGTGAAATTCTGAAGTTATATATCCAGGTGTCGAATGCCAACAAAAAGAGATGCGTCTTCAGCATTTGCTTGGAAGTCAAACAGAATCCGTTCCGGAAGTCCATTTGACTTCCAAAACGTTTGAAAACCAAAGTGCGGCTTCCAATTGGCTGCAGGAAGCTGCTGCAGCCAATTGGAAACCCCGTTGGGTGTTCAGGTTCCAAAAATAGTTTGCAAACCGGAACAGTCACTTCCAGGTTTGCGGCGTTCGGGAGCCAAAACGTCCGAGAACGAAGCTGTTCGAAAACCAAGGTACGACTATATCTAATTTTTATTAGATTTTCTGTTTTACAATTTAGAATATACATTTAAACAGCCTTAAAATGTCAATGACTTCCCTTTTTCTCTTTCCATGGTTCATTTTGCACATCATAAATCCCTGCATATTTTATATAAACTAAACCATTCAGTGTTCCATTATTACTTCCATCAAAACTTATTTTCGGTAGTGGCTTCTCGGTAGTGGCACCCACCCTGTGGAATGCCCTCCTACTAGAGGTCAAAGAGAACAACAATTACCAGACCTTTAGAAGGCATCTCAAGGCAGCCCTGCTTAGGGAAGCTTTTAATGTTTGATGGATTTCTGTATTTTAGTGTTTTGTTGGAAGCCGCCCAGAGTGGCTGGGGGAGCCCGGCCAGATGGGTGGGTATAAATAATAAATTATTATTATTATTATTATTATTATTATTATTATTATTACACTGTTGAATATATCTTAGCACTGTCTACACAATCCCCCCCATATATATTCAATAAACATTTTTTAAAATCTTCTTTAAACAAATGTTCTTCTTGTTCAAGAAGAACGGAGTTTTGTTATAATGAGCTGATCAGTAGAGAATGAGGCAGCCTTTCAAATATTTGGGGCCTGTGTCGTTTAGGCTTTTAAACACGAGTGGAAGGGGCTCGATGCCGGAGGCAGCATTCTTCTGAAATATTGATTCCTGGGAATCCAAAGCAGGGAGAGGGCTGCTTTACTCAGGTCTCGCTTTCAGGCTTCCCGAAGATATTTGGGCTGTGAGAAAAGGATGCTGGGCAAGATGGACCACTGGCCTGATCCAGCAGTTCCCACATACAGCAATCTGGCTGCGTTTTGATGTCACGATAAAGCCACGGCTTATCACAATGTCTGAACGCAGCCACGGAAGCCTACCTTAGCAAGTATAATAATAATAATAATAATAATAATAATAATAATAATAATAATAATAATTTATTACTTATACCCCGCCCATCTCGCTGGGCTTCCCCTGCCACTCTGGGCGGCTTCCAACAAACATTAAAATACATCAACTATCACAGATTAAAAACAAGGCTGCCTTTAGGTATTTTCTAAATGTCAGGTAGTCGTTTATCTCTCTGACCTCTGATGGGAGGGCGTTCCACAGGGCGGGTGCCACTACCGAGAAGGCCCTCTGCCTGGTTCCCTGTAGCTTTGCTTCTCGCCGTGAGGGAACCACCAGAAGGCCCTCGGAGCTGGACCTCAGTGTCTGGGCAGAACGATGGGGAAGGAGACGCTCCTTCAGGTATACTGGACCAAGGCCGTTTAGGGCTTTAAAGGTCAGCATCAACACTTTGAATTGTGCTCAGAAACGTACTGGGAGCCAATGTAGGTCTTATGTGGTGTTATGTGGTCTCGGCGGCCGCTCCCAGTCACCAGTCTAGCTGCCGCATTCTGGATTAGTTGTAGTTTCCGGGTCACCTTCAAAGGTAGCCCCACATAGAGCGCATTGCAGTAATCCAAGCAGGAGATAACCAGTGCATGCACCACTCTGGCGAGACAGTCAGCGGGCAGGTAGGGTCTCAGCCTGCGTACCAGATGGAGCTGATAGACAGCTAACCTGGACCTGCACCTCCATGGACAGCTGTGAGTCCAGAATGACTCCCAGGCTGCGCACCTGGTCCTTCAGGGGCACAGTTACCCCATTCAGGACCAGGGAATTCCCCATACCTGCCTGCCTCCTGTCCCCCACAAACAGTACTTCTGTCTTGTCAGGATTCAATCTCAATCTGTTAGCCGCCATCCACCCTCCAACCGCTGAAGTATCGCAAATATCTTGCCAGCAGAGTGACGCTTAGTGGTTTCACTGATTAACTGATATTTCATTAATTGATTGAACAAGGCAGTGTGGGTTGCCTTACTTTCCATCTTACCTGCCTGAGTTGAAAGATGCCACCTGTGTGTACATCTTTTGCCGGAATCACCTCTACTGGGCAGTATTCTCCATTCTCATTAAGCTCCAGAATCTGAACCCACAGCTCCACTTTGCGGGTGACTTCGCTCCACCTGCAAATAACAACACTTCTGTGACCAATGTATAACTTTGCCTCTTGACAGAGGCCTTCGGCAGCCTGGCTAATCCCTGGGAAAGGTCTGAAAACATCGAAGAGGATGAGAGCAGGGTGGTGTGGTGGAAATCAGCTCCAGATTGTTGTACGTAATGGGTCAGAACAGGGTGGGGGGAGACACAGGGATGAAACCTGCCCTCTCCACAGTATCTCACCTCGACTCAGGGGGACTCTGAGGCTCAGGGGGATCTGAAGGGGGGCTATTACCCTCCATCTCACAGACTAACGCACAGCAACGTGTGCAGGGCCAGCTAGTGTGTGTGTGTGTATATATATATAGAGAGAGAGAGAGAGAGAAAGAGAGAGAGAGAGAACCAGAGTCATATTTACTGAGCTTATTAACAAGCGACATCCCCAAGGATAAAAGGAACATATTTCTTTATTTGACCGTAGCGGCAAGAATTTTAGTGGTGAAATATTGAAAAACAGAAAAATGACAGAATGGCAAGTTAAGACCTGTGAGTTTGCTGAGCTGGCAAAAATGACTGCAGCAATTAGGGGCTGCTCTACCCAAAAAATAAATACAGAATGGAAAGGTATAGGGGGAAAATTATGGTGTTAATGCAGAACTTCTAATAAGCAATTGTTAAGTATGTAAGGATAAAAGAAGCAATCACAGTTTACTAGACATTATAGAAATAAGCTCTCATGCCAGTTTATTGTACTAAAACAACTAGAAACAATTTAGTGACAGTAAGATCCCACACGGGTGAAGGGAAGCAATGGGGAGGAGGGGAGGGGAGGGATAGATAGAATTTAAGAAATAAAAAAAACATATGCGAGAGAAAAGGATATAATAGATTCTTACAGAATACAGTGGTACCTCGCTAGGCGAATGCCCTGCTAAACGAATTTTTCGCTAGACGAATGGGTTTTGCGATTGGAGGTTGCCTCGCAAGACGAATTCGTTTTGTGAAAAATTCATCTAGCGAATCGCGGTTTCCCATAGGAATGCATTGAAATTCAATTAATGCATTCCTATGGACAAAATGGGGACCCAGGTGGTGCTGTGGGTTAAACCACTGAGCCTAGGGCTTGCTGATCAGAAGGTCGGCGGTTCGAATCCCTGTGATGGGGTGAGCTCCCGTTGCTTGGTCCCAGCTCCTGCCAACCTAGCAGTTCGAAAGCACGTCAAAATGCAAGTAGATAAATAGGAACCGCTACAGCAGGAAGGTAAACGGCGTTTCTGTGTGCTGCTCTGGTTTGCCAGAAGCGGCTTTGTCATGCTGGCCACATGACCTGGAAGCTATACACCGGCTCCCTCAGCTAATAATGCGAGATGAGCGCACAACCCCAGAGTCGGTCACAACTGGACCTAATGGTCAGGGGTCCCTTTACCTTTATGGACATAATAATAATAATAATAATAATAATAATAATAATCCTTGGAAAAGACCCTGGTGTTGGGAAAGATTGAGGGCACTAGGAGAAGGGGACGACAGAGGACAAGATGGTTGGACAGTGTTCTCGAAGCTACGAACATGAGTTTGACCAAACTGCGGGAGGCAGTGCAAGACAGGAGTGCCTGGCGTGCTCTGGTCCGTGGGGTCATGAAGAGTCGGACACGACTAAACGACTAAACAACAACAACAATAATAATAATAATAATTCAATGCATTCCTATGGGATTCGCTAGACGAATTTTTCACAAAACGAATTGACTCACAGAACGAATTAAATTCGTCTTGCGAGGGACCACTGTAGCAACACAATGTAACTAGAACAGAAGCTAAACAAGGAAGTGAATGTATTCTTCTTCTTATTATTCCTTATTGGAAGAAGGTTATGTTGACTTAGTTTCTCTCCCCCGCCCCCTTTTCCCTTTTATAATGTGTTGCTTGTATATGGTGTAATTCTCTGTATGTGCAGAATAAATATTAATATTAATAATAATTAAAAAAAGAACTTACTCTGAATAAATAAAAAATAAAAAAGAGAGAGATGAAGAAGAGGGTCTTGGGGCAACAGGAGAGAGAGTTTTGAAGAAGGGCAGAGAGTAGTTGCCTGTGCCAGATCTAAAGAACAACCCATTTTTCTTTTAATATCTATCTTATGTGTGATGTGTGATGTTGAGGTGTATATAAAACCAATAAAAATTATTTTTTTAAAAAAAATAAATAAAGAACAACCCATCTTCTTGGTCAGCAACTGTGAGGGGGAGGGCCTACAGAGAACAGCCCCCCCCATCCGAAGCAGCCTGTCTCCCAGCAGTCATGAGAGTGAAGGGTTTGCTGGAGGGAGTCAGGAAACGGAAAGGGAGTGTCAGGCCTCTGGCAACATCCAAGAGCCCCTGCTCCATAGGCAGGGAGAGAGGGAGGGGGAAAGAGAGGACAGGAATCAGTCAGAACGGAGACCCTTCCCCCCCGACGCCGGAATTGAGGAGGAGGAGAAAAGGGAGGCGCTTCACAGTTCCGAGGCTTTTATGTTGGTCTAAAACGCGGAGGGGGGCAGTGCAGGAATCTGACTCGAGCGAGTAGACGTGAATCCAGCCGTTCGTTACACTGTAAATAATGTGCACTAATAAAAGCTTCCAAAAGACAAGCATGTGGAAGGTCGTTACTCAAGAGTAGTCACAACAACCCTGACAGCAGCCATGGCCTCCTGTAAATGCAGAGCTCTCCACACACTTCCAGCTCATTTGCAAGTGAAACGCCATCTCTCTCACCTGTCTCGGAGGCTTCGCGTTTTGGCCTGGATGATCCCCAAATCCCACAGCGCCGGGTTTTTGCGGGGGTCGCACACCTTGTGCCCATAAACTTCGATGGCCAAAGCACCGTCAGAAAGGTACTCCATGAAATCTTCAGTGATGTTGACGGAGAATTCCTAGGTCAGGGGGGGGGAAAGGGAGAACAATTGCAGCACTTCAAATTTAGTCTCTGTTCCACAGATACATGAAACCTGCAAAAAAATAAGACGCTAGAAAAGTTTCAACTATGCAAAGCCAAGAAATCTGCCCAAGAATGCTTGAAATCAACAGCTCAGAGATGCAAAAATTTACAGGAAGCTCGAATCAGTATGACCTAATTGTTTTGTGCATTGCTTTGAGATTCCTTTGAATTTAGAGCAATTAAGAATTTTTTTCCCCATAAAAAGTACAGTGGTGCCTTGGTACTCAAATGCCTTAGTTCTCAAATGCCGAAAACCCAGAAATAAGTGTTCCGGTTTTGGATGGTTTTCGGAAGCCAAACGCCCGATGTGGCTGCCGGCTGTTGTTTCCGAGGCACCTGCACCAATCAGAAGCTATGCCTTGGTTTTTGAACATTTCGGAAGTCAAACAGACTTCTGGAACAGATTAAGTTTGGTGCTTTTGTTTTTGCTATTTATTTTGCATTTTCATTTTTGAGGCTTTTCCGGTTAATTTGTTTTTGTGACTGCGGAAATGGATCAAAGCCCCTCATCCAAATAATGACTAGCATCAGTGCAAGTAAGAAAAAATATCAATTTTAATTTTTATCATCTACAATACTGTCTTATTTATTTTATAGTTCAGTTCAGTACACTGATTATTGCTTTCATTTTATGGATCAATGGTCTAGTTAGATAGTACAGTGGAACCTCGGTTTATGAACACCCCGGTTTACGAATTTTCAGTTTACGAACGCCGCAAACCCATCTGGAACGGATTAATCCACTTTCCAGTACTTTCGATGGGAAAGTTCGCTTCAGTTTATGAACGCATCAGTTTAAGTACTCTGCGGACCCGTCTGGAACAGATTAATCCACTTTCCATTACTTTCGATGGGAAAGTTCGCTTCAGTTTATGAATGCTTCAGTTTAAGTACTCCGCGGACCCGTCTGGAACAGATTAATCCACTTTACATTACTTTCAATGGGAAAGTTCGCTTCAGTTTATGAACGCTTCAGTTTATGAACAGACTTCCGGAACCAATTGTGTTCATAAACCGAGGTACCACTGTAAAATTCATGTTAAATGGCTATGTTAGGGATTGTTTTTAAAAGTTTGGAACGGATTAATCCGTTTTGCATTACTTTCTATGGGAAAGCATGCCTTGGTTTTGGAATGCTTTGGTTTTGGAGCAGATTTCTGGAACGGATTCAGTTTGAGGAGCAAGGTACCACTGTAAAGACTCTTCTCCATCTCCTCCCCTCTTTACAATTTTCACCGGAAGGCAGCAAGGTGCAGGCAACAGATACACCCACAGCGTAAAAGCCCACACTTTGTCTGCAGGGAATAATAATAATAATAATAATAATAATAATAATAATAATAATAATAAATTATTTGTACCCCGCCCATCTGGCTGGGTTTCCCCATCCACTCTGGGCGGCTTCCCACAAAGATTAAAAATACAGTGGTACCTCGACTTATGAATAATTCTACTTACGAATGTTTCTACTTACGAACGGAGCTCCGTCTGCCATCTTGGATGCAGTTTAGATTTTTTCTACTTACGAATTTTTAGATAGGGTTGCTTCGACTTACGAATTTTCTTCTCCCAATGCATTCCTATGGGATTCGACTTACGAATGTGAGTTTGGAACGCATTAAATTCGTAAGTAGAGGTACCACTGTACATTAAAATGTCACACATTAAAAACTTCCCTAAACAGGGCTGCCTTCAGATGTCTTCTAAATGTCAGGTAGTCGTTTATCTCTTTGACATCTGATGGCAGGGTGTTCCACAGTGCGGGCACCACTACTGAGAAGGCCCTCTGCCTGGTTCCCTGGAACCTCACTTCTCGCAGTGAGGGAACCGCCAGAAGGCCCTCGGTGATGAACCTCAGTGTCCGGGCTGAACGATGGGGAGACGCTCCTTCAGGTATACTGACTAAAAGCAAAAGCAAAATTACATTGCAGTGATCGAAGACCACCATGCCCCGTGGCTCCTTGCTGATGGGAGATAGAGAGGGGTCCACTTCTGGGGCCACTGTCACGGGTTCCAGCTGATCCCAGAAGGAATATTTGCAGAAGACGAAGTTGGAGAGGTGCTGCGGCAAGCCGGTAGCCTGAAGGATTTTGATCTAGGAGGAAGGAAACACACACATGGAGTAACGTTCTAACTGTATTATCATACAGCAAGCTTTAATTACCGCATTTTTCACTCCATAAGACGCACATGATCATAAGAAGCACCTTCTCCCGCTGGAGCCTTGGCAACGGGACACCGCCTGCAGCTCAGTCAGCCTGTCTCCAAAGGCGGCAGCAGCAGAAGAGTTTGGATTTGATATCCCGCTTTATCACTCCCCGAAGGAGTCTCAAAGCGGCTAACAATCTCCTTTCCCTTCCTCCCCCACAACAAACACTCTGTGAGGTGAGTGGGGCTGAGAGACTTCAAAGAAGTGTCACTAGCCCAAGGTCACCCAGCAGCTGCATGTGGAGGAGCGGAGACGCGAACCCGGTTCACCAGATTACGAGTCCACCGCTCTTAACCACTACACCACAATGGCTCTCCCACTACACCACACTGGTGTAGTGTGGCAGCGGCGAAACTGAACTCATTGGCTTTCCCGGCAGCGGCACCAACAGCCGCTGCCGCTCTTTTCAATGACCCTCATTCTCCAGCCGCAACATCTATCTCCCTGGGCAATGTTTGCTCAGACATTATTCGGCTCTGGCAGTTGCCCCCCCCCCTCTCTGGCCTGGCATTAAGCTGCAGCAAACTCCCGCTGCAACTACATCCGCTCCCCTGGGAGAGAGGACGCCGGGGAGGGGGGTGGAAAGAGAGAGAGAGAGAGAGAGAGAGAGAGAGAGAGAGAGAGAGAGAGTACTTGTCCAGATCAGTTGTTGTTGTCCATTTGTATACTGCTCTCCATCCGAAGATCACAACATAAAAATGCAAAACAAAAACAGAAGGTCGCCGCCTCGCCTCACCTTGCAAAAACAAAAAACAAAACCCCAAAAGTGTTGCCTGCCAGCCTTGCGTGCTCATCCAAGGGATAAAGAGACCCGTTTCCTCTACTTCTGGGCAGAGCCTTCAGACACACATGGGCACCTGGCAGCTAAGCCTCGGGGTAAGAGGCGAATATATTGCTTGGCGGGAGCTCCCCGTCCCAATTGGACAGAGGGCGTGACGGAGAAAGATGCCCCCTCCGCGCTGGCTCCTGGCTGCTCTCATGCAAGTCACAGAGGCCCTCGGATGGAGGGAACTCTGAAGAGTGTTCTAAAGCCCTTTTCCCCCTCCCCTGCCTCACCTTTCCCCGCCCGCGCGGGCACCGCCATTAGGACGCTCGTATGGGCGGCGTGCCATGCCCCCGACCGCTCTGGGAACTGAAGTCCCCAGCACCGCCGCTGCCAGGGACCACACATTCGCTCCGTAAGATGCACAGGCATTTCCCCTTACTTTTTAGGAGGGGGAAAGTGTGTCGTACTGAGCGATAAATACGGTAAAAGCTCAAACTGATTTGCTGAGACGAGAGGGGGGGGCTAAATATAGATGGCTGTATTCGAGTAAAATATCCAATGAAACAGATACAGATGATAACGCAGAATGAAAATCCCCACTAGGGGTCACTGAATAACCGGCTTTGGGGCGGCACAGCTGGGGTTTTATTGGGGGGGGGACGACCCAGAGGATTTTCCTTGGCTGTCTTGATGCACACCTGCTTCCCAAATGGAATTAAATACAACTGGCACACTACTTCAAACCATAATGTTTCAAATCGGACTCCACTGGAACTGCTCATAGCTCG
Source organism: Zootoca vivipara (assembly GCF_963506605.1). Lineage (NCBI taxonomy): Eukaryota > Metazoa > Chordata > Lepidosauria > Squamata > Lacertidae > Zootoca > Zootoca vivipara. The sequence continues at coordinate 116,369,367 of NC_083278.1, read as the reverse complement.
GACTGCTGCTGCTGTGGTCTCATCCAGTCTCATCGACTAGGGAATAGCCGAGAGGGACATTTGTATTGTTTTAATATTCAATTGGGAGCTGCCCCGAGTGGCTGGGGAGACTCAGCCAGATGGGTGAGGTATAAATAATATATTATTATTATTATTATTATTATTATTATTATTATTATTATTATTATTATTTCTGGTTAATTTCCTGGGTATCCTTGCAGCTTTGCCGGATTCCCTGACGGCCCATCTAGCCCTGTATCCCGTTTCCAATGGAGGACAGTCAGGCGCCTTCACAACGTCCACAAGGAAGGCGTGAAAAAAAGATGGCGCTCCTCTAACACAACATTAGCACGTGCGTTTATTTTACATTTTTTGTTTCATAAAATGGATACACTGCTCAAAGTGGATTTCAAAAAAGATCAGTTGCTGCCACATTTAAAGATCGAGTTCTGACAAATGGTGGAATGGGCATTATGTGGCACTTCGGCCTATTGAAGCAGTCGAGTGGGCACAAATGGGCAGTGCCAGATTTACGTATAAGCTAAACAAGCTATAGCTCAGGGCCCCACTCTCTTGCCCCCCCCAAAGGAAAAAACCTGGATGTACATTTCCAAAATATAAGATAAAAAACAAATAAAATAAAACCTACATACAGCGACAGCATTTTGTGTTTTGTAGGCTCCTATGATGTAAGTCATGGATGGGCCCCGCCTGCTAGCCTGCTCCCTAAAGTATCACTGGTTTGCTCCTTTCTATATATAGGGTGCCTACATTCTGCTATTTATAATTATTAGTAGTTTGCATCATATATTCACACCTATTATTATTTCATGTTATAGCAAGTTTCTAGAGACTAGATTATGAGTCTTTGTAAATTGTGTTTCTGAAGGAACCTTTGTTATTGCCAAATGCCAAGGTGTTTGCATTATTAAGTTTGTTATGAATAAAAAATCATTTTAAGTTAGAGCTTAATAATTATTTCACTATTAATATACTTCTTCTTAATTGCATTTCACTATTAATATACTTCTTCTCAGTTGTATTTCACTATTAATATACTTCTTCTTAATTGTATTTCGGTTCAACAATTACGTTCGTAAAATACATATTTTGTTATGTGCAAAAGGCTTTAGATACCTACTAGGTCCATAAATGACCATATAGCATATATTCAACACAAAAAACAGCAACCATTTGTTGTTGACAAAGGACAGCTGGACATAGAAAGGGCCCCATTGCCTTCAGAAGCTTAGGGGCCTCATCAAACCTAAATCCGGCCTTGCATATAGGGCACTTATGTTGTCTCTATAGCTATCAGACAGCTACCAATTGCCCATTTTCTGTGCCTCGGTGTTTCACAAAGGAAAGCGGGGGGCATTGTCTCTGCAAACTCACCATGCATGCCAACTTGTGTTCCTGCAGGTCGTTCTCGCCGAACCCTTCCATGCTGTCTTCACCTCCTGCAATGCGCTCCCCAATCTCACCGCTCACCCGCACAACTTCGACGTGGAGGCGTCCGGCCACCTGTTAAGGGGGGGGAATAAAAACCCCAGGTTCATGGACCGGCCGGGTGGATGCCGAGGAGTGTCGGGAGACCAACCGGCTGGAGAGCTGCCCCTGACTCCCACCTTGACACCCAGGAGGGAAGAGATTTTTAGGAACCTAAACTAAAAACCCAACCCAGCCCAAACCGTACACTATTTCTATACAAACTCACAGGGCGCCGTGATGTGCCACCAGTAAATACAGAGCGCACAGTTTTACAATCCCAGTTGGGATATGCAGCAACAATAGGGGTTGGGTATTTTTTGGGGGGGGTAGCTCCGAGCATTACAAACAGGGACAGTGGAACTGCAACTTCGTGCGAGTTTGGCGGGGGGACTGGAGGCAGCAGAGTTTGGTGCTGAGCTCTACCTCCTGCCTCCCCTGTTTGGGACAGGATCATGGGTCCTATTCTCAGTAAGGTGTTAGGCCAGCGGTTCCAAATTTGGATGGTACCACTTCCTGGGGGGCACTAAGAGGCACAGTGGAGGGGGCTTTGGAGGTGTAAATGACTATCGGACTCTGGAAAGCCGGTATCACGGGAACAAGTTCATCAGCTTGATTAAACTAAACCGTTTTTGTTGGATTTTGAATAAATGTGCAATTGTAACTGTTTTTAATTGTATGGTGTTACTCAGTGGCTTTTTTCTTGCCCGGGGGGGGGGGGTAGGCCGGAGTACGCATACCCCTAAACATTTTGTGAATCTTTGTACTTTTGTCCATTTACTGTTATTGATTTTCCCCGATTTGAACTATAAAACGGTGACTTTCTTGAGTCAAAATGAGAGTACCCCTAAACATTTTTTTAAGAAAAAAAGCACTGGTGTTTCTACCTTCCCACTCTTCTGATTCATGCTTTTTATAGAGGAGGGGAGGGGGCACGTGAGGAAGGGCCTCAGGTGATGATGATGATTATTTGTTAAATTTGTATACCGCCTTATACCTATAGTTCTCACAACATAAAATCACAATATAAACACCAGAAAGTACCTAACAAAACAAAAACCACCCAATAACCCCCCACAATAATCACAGGGTCTGGGTTGGTTTGGATGGGGAGAGATATTAAACAATGTTTTTATAGGGAAATCAAAGTTCACAATTCATATGCCATTTTAAAAAGAAATAACTGCATATAAACAGTTGTCCATTGATATGATTTGAAAGATTTACCCAAGACAAAGAGGTGTTTTGGGGCAGGGATTATGAAGGGCTAAGATATAATTAATTGCAACTAGCTGTTTCCAGCATCTGCGCCAAGAGAATTGATTGTAATTATGCCCTAAACTGTATTTCTCCGATCAGTGACTGCGTAATTCTGCGACGATGACCTCACAGACTGTGCTTAGGTCACCCACGAGACTCACCTCTCCTTTCTGATTGATGATGGGCACAGCGTACTGCAGTTTCACATCGTAGAAGAGGGACTCGAGGAAGACGTTCGCCACGCCGATGAGGCTGTGGTTCTCCTGCTCGTCGTAGAACGGATCCGCTCGCCTGAAGTATGACCTCATGACCTTGATTCGCGAAAGGGAGACAAACAGCAGAGTTCTATGGGGACCAGATCCACAGACAGCTGCCATGGCACTATCTCACAGGATTGAGGACGGCGAATCTTGCTTTCTATTCCGCCCTTCCTCTCCAGGGAACCCAAGGTGGCTACACAACATTGTAAATTAAAGCGGTAAAGGTAAAGGTAAAGGGACCCCTGACAATTAAGTCCAGTCGGAAACGACTCTGGGGTTGCGGCACTCATCTCGCTTTAAAGGCTGAGGGAGCCGGCGTTTGGCCACTTTCGCAGACATTTTTTTTCCAGGTCATGTGGCCAGCATGACAAAGCCGCTTCTGGCGAACCAGTGCAGCACATGGAAACACCGTTTACCTTCCCCGCCCAAGTGGTACCTATTTATCTACTTGCACTTTGACATGCTTTCAAACTGCTAGGTTGGCAGGAGCTGGGACCAAGCAATGGGAGCTCACCCCGTCACGGGGATTCAAACCGCCAACCTTCCAATTGGCAAGCCCTAGGCTCAGTGGTTTAACCCACAGCGCCACCCGCGTCCCTAAAATTAAAGTGGTACAGATGTACTGTTTCAAGAAAAAGCATCTCTGACCATGCTGGCTGGGGCCTTGTGGTCCAAAATATATGGGGAAAGATAATGGCTGATCTTTGCATACAATTATATGTGAACCTCTTTTGGACTTCTTGGATGGAAAGGAATATGAAGGGACTTGTGATGCCTGGATTGAACACTAGGAAAACATCAGCTAGCAGTGGGAGGAATAACTAGATATTACTCTGGATTGAACACAGGAACTCTTGCAGGCACAACTGATAGATGCATAGTTGGAAGTCACTTTTTACCAGGGTAGATAAAAATCAATGATTAAATTGGATTTTTGTTTTTATTTAAATCAGATTTTTAAAATAAAATGCTTTTGGAGGAAAAATCTGTCTAAAGATAGTTTTCTACTTAAGTTACATTACAGTCCAAAGGCTATTCATCAGGAAATAAGGATTTGTTTTAAGTTTTTCGTGTGTGCTAAAACTCAGTCTAAGTTTTTTTTTTTTAAAAAAAGTTTAACCACATCAGTTCACAAACATGGATACATATGCTTTAAGCTATTGCTTTAGTTAAATAAATTGTTTAAATTGTTATTAAGGAAACGATTGTTTTTCTCTTTCCAATAAAGTATGTCAGAAAAGTTGCCCAAATCTAAACAGTTAACTTATTAAACCTCACAATAATTTCATAATTCTGGTTTTTTTTTACCATTATGTTGAAAAGCTTTATTAAAACTATATCTACAGAGGGGGCACCAGGTTGGGGAAGGCTGGCCCAAGGCCACACCTCATACGGCCTTTCCAAACGCCTGAGTTCCCCCGGGTGTTGCTGAGACTACAACTCCCATCAGCCCCAGCCAGCGTGGCCCAATGGATGGTGGGAATTGTAGTCCAACAACAACATCCGGGGGAATATCAGGAAGAGCTGGCCCAGTGCACCCATGGCAGGGGTGAGATTTGAACCGGGGGCCTTCCTAACATTCTCTCACGCTGCGACTCCACACCCCGGGGACAAGGAACCTGGGGCACTTCCGATGTTGTGGAACTTCAGCTCCCATCGTCCCTGGCCACTGGTGGGAACTGTAGTCCAAGGGACCTAGAGAGCACCAGGTTGGGGAAGGCCGTTCTATCACTCAGGAGAAGCAGCGGCTCCCTACCAAGTTGTCTTCCTCACAGTCCTTCCATTCTTGATAGAGGTCCCTCATGTCGACCAGCCGATTCTCCAGCTTCTCCAAGGACCAGATCTGCTTGCCTTTCCCTTTCCTCCGCACTTGGATGGCCGGCTCACTAAGGACGGCACCTCGCTGCGGGGGGAAAAGGACAAAGGAGGAGATGGGCGGGGGGGGGGAGAGAAGCAGAAATAAAATATCAAGGCAAAAATTAATTTGGGAATGTGCTTGGAATTTCCTTTAAAACACAAAAAAACTCACTCATAATAAAGAGAGCAGCTAGAACTGGAATGTTTTTATGTAGTGAAATATAAGTATAAGATAGCCGTGTTCAAATATATAAAAGGATGTCATATAGAGGAGGGAGAAAGGTTGTTTTCTGCTGCTCCAGAGAAGCGGACATGGAGCAATGGACTCAAACTACAAGAAAGAAGCTTCCACCTAAACATTAGGAAGAACTTCCTGACAGTAAGAGCTGTTCGGCAGTGAAATTTGCTACCAAGGAGTGTGGTGGAGTCTCCTTCTTTGGAGGTCTTTAAGCAGAGGCTTGACAGCCATCTGTCAGGAATGCTTTGATGGTGTTTCCTGCTTGGCAGGGGGTTGGACTGGATGGCCCTCGTGGTCTCTTCCAACTCTACGATTCTATGATTCTAAGTATTGCACATGCTGGAGAAGACCCAGGATATGTATTTGATCCTTTATTTATTTCATAAATTGTTAAGAAAACAACCCCAAAGAGGTTTACGAAGAGAATACATATCGTGAACCAGTAGGCTGAACCAAGGGCAAACGGCAGCTTGTTAAGAAGTCGGGAGGAGGGAATGAGGAATGGAGCGGTTTGGAGAGAGGGCTCAGTGAGGTGTCTGAGCCATGGCAACACTATGGAGAACAGAGAGTGCAGGAAGGGCTCAGAGACGGGTCAGAGCCCTGGCACTGCTCTGGTCGAGGGTCGGCGGATGAGAGTCTAGGCACCGCCCCAGCCAGCAAGAGGGGAAACCTCTCCTTCCGGCGCCCGCATTGAAGCGCGCCCCCACACGTAGGGCGAAGGGGTGGCGTTTTGGGGTGCCAAGGCTTTTATGCTGGCCGAAGAGCAGGTGGCAGCCATTGCCGGGTTCTGAATCGGACTAGGCCAGACATAGTCAACCTTGGCTCTCCATATGTTTTGGAACTACAACTCCCATGTTCCCTGACCACTGGCCCTGTTAGCTAGGGATCATGGGAGTTGTAGTTCCAAAACATCTGGAGAGCCAAGGTTGACTATGCCTGGACTAGGCAGTCATGTTTTCTGTTACCTCTGCACTATAAATAGTATGCACAATAAAATCCTTAAAGACAGTGCAGACTGGAGCGTCTTTACTCGCGAGTAGCTGCAACAACCCCCTGACAGATAGCTTAACCACTTTATTTTTCAAGAAGACCCCTATACAGCGGTCTTGGTTTGCATATGTTTCGGATTACAAACAAGTCAAACCCAGAACTGTGTGTCTTGGTTTGCAACCTTTTTTTTGGATTACAACCCATTTTTTTTTGGATTACGAACAAAAAAAATTTTTGGAGGCCCCATTGGTGAAAGCACGCCTTGGGTTACAACCTGTTTTGGTTTGCAAATGGACCTCCGGAACAGATTATGGCTGTAAACCAAGGTACCACTGTACAGTGGTATACTGTACCCCATACAGTGGTAGCTCAGTTTTTGGACGTAATCCGTTCCGGAAGACCGTTCGACTTCTGAAACGTTTGAAAACTGAGGCGCAAAGGCCTGTCTGCAAATGCAATGGAGAAAATTGGGGACAGGGGACGGGGAACTCAGCGGAAGCTGTTCGACTTCCGAGAAACGTTCGAAAATGAAAGCATTTGCTTCCAGGTTTTCGGCGTTCGAAAGCTGAAACGTTTCGGCTTTCGAGATGTTCCAAAACGAAGGTCCCACTATATTCTGTTCAAAAAGCACATGCCGTACCTAACTGACCGTGCAAATAAATAAGGTGCATGTTTTGGGTTTGTTTGTTTGTTTTTAAAGTAAAGCTGCCATTTTTGGCGTAAAAATACAAATGCACTAAATCAATACGTGATAATCATCGAAATTCCAGCTGGCCAATGGAATCCATTCTCGAAAGACGGTGGATGTGGCCGGGTAGGATCCTCACCTTTCTGTTTGCATTAAGGCTGGAGGCTGGGATCTGCAGGGTGACCTTGTATTCCGTCCGTTTGTCCATCTCTTCGGCGATGAAGCTGGCTTCTCTCACGTACAAGTTGGCCTTCATAATCTGCTCCCTCAGCTTCCTGAGGCTGTGGGTCAGCATCTCTTCCCTTGGGGGAACGATTTGGAAAAGAGCATTTCAACGGCTGCTAAGGATGCAAATCCCCAAGGATTAGTTTTGGAACTTGTTCCGGGCATTGTAATATGGCGACACTACGGCATGTAGCCGAATGGAAACCTCTAATCAAAAGCTCAACTGTTTATGGAACCACTATGCTGGTATCTGAACAGGGTAGGTGTGGTTTTGCATCTTCCATAATTCCTAGATTTAGAGGGACTGGCTTGTAAGCAGTAAGCAGTTTGTCACTTTGAACTATGGTTTTTAGATCATGGTTTGGAGGCGAACCATGGTTATCGCTAACCATAGTTTACCCTGTTGGGACACCATGTTAAACATGTTAAAGTGTGGCTGTTCAAGTGGTTGTTGGACTACTATTAAATAATCACCGGCCACTGGCCATAAAGGCTGGGGCTGTCGGAAGCCCAATAACGTCCAAGAGCCACACACGTTTCCCACCCTTCCAGTAAACCATGGTTTCCATGAACCAGGAAATGGAAGGACGGAGCACACAGGCCCAAAAACGTGTCCCTGGTGAACGGATTTGTCATCGTGCCTGAATGGGGTCACAATGCACCTATAAAATATAAAAGGCTAAGGTTGCAGCCCTAAACTCACTTACCTAGGGATATGTTCCACTCATGCTGAGAGTCAGTGGGCAGTAAGGATTAGAGTGCTGGATTAGGACCTGGAAAGCCAGGGTTCAAATCCTGACTGGATGACCTTGGGCCAGCAACTATCTCTCAGCCTAACCTACCTCGCAGGGTTCTTGTGAGGGGAACCATGTGTGCTACCTTAAAAGAGACGTGGGGTTATAAATACGATTCACAAATTGTTTATTTATTGCATGCTTCCCCCGTCTTTTCCCCAAAGTGCTCAAGGTAGAGCCTGTGGTTCTCCCCCCTCTCATTGTTATCAGATCCAAGGGATTCATTTAGCCTCAGTTATACATCTGTAAAATGGGGTATGCATGCGAGCACACAGACTTCCCATCACAATGGTGGGAGCCCAAGGGAGGAGATGGACCACAGAGGAATCAGGAGGAGCTAGGAGGGGGAGCAGGGGCTCCGTTCCCCAAACGGCTGTGAATAATAATAATAATAATAATAATAATAATAATGTATTATTTATACCCTGCCCATCTGGCTGGGTTTCCCCAGCCACTCTGGGCGGCTTCCAACAGAATATTAAAATACAATAATCTATTAAACATTAAAAGCTTCCCTAAACAGGGCTGCCTTCAGATGTCTCCTAAAAGTCTGGTAGTTGTTGTTCTCTTTGACATCTGGTGGGAGGGCGTTCCACAGGGTGGGTGCCACTACCGAGAAGGCCCTCTGCCTAGTTCCCTGGAACCTCACTTCTCGCAGGGAGGGAACCTCCAGAAGGCCCTCAGAGTTGGACCTCAGTGTCCGGGCTTGCCTGGGTAAGTGGGCGTTTTTTCTAAGTGGAGAGAGATTTAAAGGGATTTATCGTCAGCTCCGAACCACCCAAAACTACTGTAATTGGTTCATCATCGCAGTGCGCCAACAAGAAAATTCCAGAAGGCACTCGCCACTGGACCTCAGTGTCCGGGCAGAACGATGGGGGAGGAGACGCTCCTTCAGGTATACTGGACCGAGGCCATTTAGGGCAGGCATCCCCAAACTTCGGCCCTCCAGATGTTTTGGACTTCAATTCCCATCCTTCTTGACCACTGGTCCTCTTAGCTAGGGATCATGGGAGTTGTAGGCCAAAACATCTGGAGGGCCACAGTTTGGGGATCCCTGATTTAGGGCTTTCAAGGTCAGCACCAACACTTTGAATTGTGCTCGGAAACGTACTGGGAGCCAGTGTAGGTCTTTCAAGACCGGTGTTATGTGGTCTCGGCAGCGGCCGCTCCCAGTCACCAGTCTAGCAGTCCTATGCGTTTCTACACGGGTGCTCCTCCCACTGAGCTGCAGCATCCCCTCCACTCACCTCTCTTCCGCCCACTGCCGAAGGCGCTGCTGAGCATTGGGAGAGTGCCAGGAGAACCTGTCCATTGTGCGGAAGTGCTGCTTTTCGGGGGACAGGCGCCTCCGGAGCTGCTCCAGCTCGTGCTCGTACATCAGCCTCTGCCGCTCGAGCGCGGTCCGCTTCTCCTCCTCGTGCTGCTGCTCCAGGCTTTGCAAAACCGACTGCATGGGATCTAGGAAGGCGGAAGAGTCTGCTTCAGTCGGATGTGGGCCTGACATTTCTAAAATTACTCTGGAGTTACTTTCCAACTTTGCCTCCACTGAGTCCAGTTTATCATTTAGTGTTTTATTCATTTCAGTTATTAGATCTCTGATATCCACCAGAGGATCATTGTCATTTGAGGTAGACTGTCTTCTTGCTGCTGAAGTAACAGCTCTTGTCCTAGACCCCATTTTGCTCAGTCCAATTATTTTCCAAAAAGAAATTGCTATGTTTAATCAATGCTCTGTCTTTCAATTTGAGAGTTCCCTTAACGGGCCACTAACAAATAATCTCTGCAAAATCCATATATATTCAGAAAGTCCCAACAATATCGAAGACACTATCAAAAAATTCAAAAACAGGTTAACTCCCTGGAGCTCAATGTTGTCTACAGAGAACCATTCCATCAAAGGTGTCTCTGAAAATTTTTACACATCACTTGGGAAGACAGGCAGACTAACGCCAGTGTACTGGAAGAAGCAAAGATCACCCGTGTCGAAGCAATGATTCTTCAACCTTAACTTCGTTGGACTGGTCATGTTGTGAGGATGCCCAATAATAATAATAATAATAATAATAATAATAATAATAATATATTTATACCCCACCCATCTGGCCGGGTTCCCCCAGCCACTCTGGGCGGCTTCCAACAAAACATGAAAATACAGAAATCCATCAAACATTAAAAGCTTCCCTAAACAGGGCTGCCTTAAGATGCCTTCTAAAGGTCTGGTAATTGTTGTTCTCTTTGGCCTCTGGTGGGAGGGCATTCCACAGGGTGGGTGCCACTACCGAGAAGGCCCTCTGTCTGGTTCCCTGTAACTTGGCTTCTCGTAGCGAGGGAACCCTCGGCGCTGGACCTCAGTGTCCGGGCAGAACGATGGGGGTGGAGACGCTCCTTCAGGTATACTGGACCGAGGCCGTTTAGGGCTTTAAAAGTCAGCACCAACACTTTGAACTGTGCTCGGAAACGTACTGTGCTCGATTATCATCTTCAAAAGCAATTACTCTATTCCGATCTTAAAACTGGAAAGTGTAATGTTGGCGGTCAACAAAAGAGGTTCAAAGACCATCTCAAGGCAAATCTTAAAAAATGTAGTATAAACACCAACAACTGGGAAACACTGGCCTGCGAGCGCTCCAGTTGGAGAGCAGCCTTTACCAAAGGTGTCGTGGGCTTTGAAGACCCTCGAACTCGGGACGCAAGGGAGAAATGTGCTAAGAGGAAGGCACGCTTGGCAAACCCTCACCATGATCAACTCCTGCTTGGAAACCTATGTCCCCACTGTGGAAGGACGTGTGGATCCAGAATTGGCCTCCACAGTCACTTGCGAACTCACTGTAAAAACCGTGTTCATGGAAAACAATCTTACTCGGCTATGAGGGATTGCCAAAGAAGGCAGAGAACTACAGAGAGGCGCCATTCCTTACAAGCCTCGCCCTAGGTGCGTTTGTACGGCGAGCAATCCCAGGCAATGCTGCTCTTCATGGCAGCTGCTTGCTCAGTGTGCCTATGAATTCAGAGCAAGAGCACCCATGCTCCTTACCGTTGCCACCCAGAGCTTTCATGGTGACCTCCATCTGCGCATATTCGTAGCTGAAGTTAATCTCGCTGGAAACCTCGCTGGAGCTGTCCCCGTCCAAATCCAGCTGCTCTGAACTGTTGCTTCCTTTCATCGAATTGTCTTTGTCGTCGTCCTCGGCTTCTGACTTCTTTTTCTTTTTCGGCAAATTCAGCCTGGAAAGGAGGGAGGGGTCCCATTAAAACTCTGGTCGATGCGAAAGATCCCCGCACTGCAGGGGGGTTGGACTAGATGGCCCGCCGGTCGGTTTAATCCGGCCCCTGTGGCAGTTTATTTCCTGGGGTAAAATCCTATTTTAAAAAAAACCTCAACAACTTCAAACCCAAAAAGAGGTTAACAACTTTGGCCGGCCCTCACAGCCCTTCACTTCATCAAATCTGGCCCTCTTTGAAAAAAGTCTGGACACCACTCCAGTCTAGACGATTCGAACTACAACTCCCACCAGCAGCACTCAGCCTCAGAGGTGTTGATCCCAAACCTCTGGAGGGCACCAGGTTGGGGAAGGCTGCAGTAAGGCATGTGCAGGCGAACATCTGGGAGGAGTGCGCTGCCTTGTTACTTGGCAAGAGGGCGTGTGCCGCTCAAGTTTTCTAAAGCCAGAATTCCTCTGGTGAGCTCTAACTAACCAAACAGCTCTAAGGATTATATCCTTCAAGCAGAAAACCACAGGCACGCCCTGCCTTCCCCATTGAGATGGATATGCAGCTTTTATCCGGAATTAAAAGGCACCCAAGGGAGTTATAAAAAAAAAATCCCAGGGATTCATCTGTAACGCCAGAAGTCAAGGTATTCCTACAGGCCAAGGAGTAGACTTGCCAGGCTCCTGATTTTCAAAGATTTTTCTGTAATGCTTTTAAATTAAACGGGACATTCGGTGACATAGCAGTGCAAAGGTACACAGCCTTCTTGCAGCCTAATTTAAATGTCAGGCTCCACCCTGGTGCTGGAAAACTTAAGGTAGACTGGTGTGCAATGCAGTCCTGTTATTCTGATATGGACTGGTTTCGCTTTTATTACTCATCGTTAGGTTTTTGCAACCCACCCCGGGACCACTTGGTAAGGGGTGGCTACAAAAACCAATAATAAAAATAAACCGAAAAGTGTCCTTAGGAGGGTGTAGAGATGGGAAGGAGCAGCTATTGAAGTGTAGCAGAGAATTTAGCAGGCAGCGCAATAGTGTGGTGGTGTAATCCAGGACTCAGGAAACAGAACTTGATGAACAGTAGCTTTTATTATAAGCTGCTTTGTACAAGTTACTATATACACAGACTCTCAGAACTCTCCTCACAAACTCCTTCTCTAAACAGCTCCATTTTACCTCAGCATAGAACTGCTAGTGCCAAGCTGCCTATAGGGGGACATTAAACCAATCAGCAGCCTGTCACCATGCTTCTCTGTCTCCCTATAGGGGGAGTTTAAACCAATCAGCAGCCTGTCAACATACTTCCCTGTCTCCAGGCAAAAACTCCCTTGTTTAACTTAGCTTCTGGCTAACTCACTAATTGTCTACTTTAAAGCTGCAGTTTATCACAAAAACTTCAACACCCCCTCACAGCTTACAAAAGTGCAATTAGTCTTTGAGCATAGACAAAGTATTATCTCCAACTTTGATCTCCAAACCCATGCTCTGACAAAGCATATTCCAATTTACAAATGATAACGGCTTTGTCATGATGTCAGCAACATTTTCAGAACTTTGCACATATTCACACACAATGGTATTATTTTGTACCTTGAACCTGACATTTTGGTATTTCAAATGAATATGTTTACTTTTGCTTTTGAACTGTTCTGTCCCACTCAGAGTTATACATGCTTGATTGTCTACAAACACTTTAACAGGACAAACCTTTTCAAAACCCAAATCCAGCAAAAACTGTTTATAAAACACAATCTCATTACACAACTCACTTAACGCAGCGTATTCGGCTTCTGTTGAAGACATACTGACCAAACTTTGCTTTCTGGATTTCCAGCCAACAAGCGACTTCCCAAACATGATGACAATACCAGTTACAGATTTCCTGTCAGGTAGATTTCCCCAGTCGCTATCTGTATAACACTGTAAAACCTCTTCCCCTGTTGAACTCATCCTTAGAGTGCTGTCAACAGTGTGTTTCAGATAACGCAAAACTCTTTTGACCGCTTTCCAAGCATTAATTGTTGGCTTTGCTACCTGCCTGCTCAGGATGCCTACAGCATAACTGATGTCAGGTCTTGACCATTGTGCTAGGTACATCAGACTACCTATAGCAGATTGATATAGTTCAGGACTTTCGAACTCTTGGCTTTGCTCTGTATTTAAGTCTTTAACAAAACCTGTTTCCATTGGCGTTTTGGCTCCTTTGCAATCCTGCATGCCAAATTTTACCAACAACTGCTTGATTTTGTTACTTTGACAGAGCAAATAGCTTCCATCAACCGCCTGGTACATTTCCACTCCTAAATAATTTTTTACTGTGCCGAGGTTTTTAACCTTGAACCTCTTTGCTAACTGAGTATAGAACTCATTGACCAGTTTGTTACTCTTGGCCACATATAAGAGGTCATCCACAAAAATTAAACAGAACTCTATATTATTTCCAGACCCTCTTATATATAAACAATTGTCAGCCACACAATGTTTAAAACCAAGCTTAACCAGTGTGTCATCCAGACAACGGTTCCAGTTACGTGCAGACTGTTTTAAACCGTATAAAGCTTTGTGCAGCTTGTAAACATTCCCAGGCCTAGTCTCAAAACCTTGTGGCTCAGCTAAATACAGCTCCTCTGTGAGACCAGCATTTAAATAAGCTGTTTGAATGTCGAAATGACTGGCCACCAATTTATGCTTTGCAGCGATAGCAAGCAACAGCCTCATGCTTTCGCTTCTCGCTGTAGGAGCAAACACCTCATCAAAATCCACTCCAGGTCTTTGGGAAAAACCCTGTGCTACTAACCGTGCCTTATACTTGAAACCTCCAGTAGCTAAGGGCTTCAGTTTATAGACCCATCTACTGCCTACCACCTTGGCACCCTTGGGTAGAGGCATAGAAGTAAACACCTCGTGCTCTTGCAGAGAATTCATTTCTTCTTGCATTGCTTCTTTCCAGCACAAAACCTGTTCTTCTGGTAACTTAAACACCTCATTATAGCTTTGTGGCTCTACAGCTACATGGCAAACATGAGATACACCTGGTGAATAACGGTCTGATGGAACTCCTTTGTTTCTCCTCTCTGACCTTCTGGGAGTTAAATCACTTTTCTCTGCACTGTCATCCCCCTCAGACACTTGCTCCCTTTCAGAAGAAACACCTTTTGAAGTAGACGAAAACTGTCTGGCTTCAGAGTTTGGAAACATTTCAGGCTTTTCATCGTCCCCCTCAGAGCTGACAATTTCTGGCTGCTCTTTATTGCCAGAAAAACTCTTGGAAGATTGCAACCAAACCTCTGTGTTTGCATGGATTTTCTCCCAACCACAGTGCTCACAAAAATTTGCATTACGTGATACTATTAACCCGTTGTTACCAACTGCAAACCGCCACCCTTTTCCTTGATCTTGATAACCAACAAAAATAAGTTGTTGTGCCTTGGCATCCCCTTTTCTGCGTTGTGCCTTTGGCACATGTACCCAAGCTTGTACCCCAAACACACGCAAATGATCCACTTTGGGCTTCTTCCCAAACAACTTGAAATAGGGTGTAGTTCTTATTGAACTATGAAATAAGCGATTTTGAATATAACATGCATTCAGAATGGCTTCTCCCCAATAACCAAAAGATAAACCAGAATCTGCTAGCATAGATTGCATCATTTCTTGCAACGCTCTATTCTTCCTCTCAGCAATCCCGTTCTCTTCCGGAGAATGAGGATTAGTTTTTTCTATGTCCAATTCCATGTCTTGCCAACCAAGACTGAAACGCATTAGACAAAAACTCCCCTCCGCGATCAGACTGAAGTTTCTGGACTTTGCAAGAGAACTGCCTTTCTACATAGGCAACCCAGCTTTTAAACTTAGAAAAAACTTCCCCCTTGTGCTTTAACATATAAACCCAGCAAAATCTGGTAGCATCGTCAATAATTGCCAGTGCATAGCAAGAATTACCCCTGCTAGGCTTGAAAGGACCGCATACATCGGCATGTACCAGCTGAAATGGCTTTTCACTTACTCTTTGGCTGCTAGGATACGGACCTCTGTGACACTTAACCTGCTTGCACACATTGCAGTCTAAAAACTTGTCACAATTTTGCAGCTCACAGCCATCACTCAGCTTTGGCATTTTAATTACACTTCGCCAATTAGAATGACCTAGGCGTCGGTGCCATAAATGTAAACAATGCTGGTGTAACGCCTTGTTTTTACAATTCTGCTGTAAAACACCACTAGCTAGGACAGAATCCTCAACTCTGTCATTGTCTTTTAGCACAAACACACCACCCTCTGGCAAAGCCCTTCCCAATGTCTTACCGTCTTTCTGTATCTCACAGCAATTGTCATTAAACTGCACACAAAAACCAGACTGCATTAGACATGATATAGACATTAGATTGCTTTGCAATGAAGGTACACACAGAACATTGTCCAACTGTGTGCGCAGACTTGGGACAAAGACAGATCCAGCAGACTTCACTTCAGACTTTCTCCCATCTGCAAGCACGACCTGCTTGCGTGGATTAGGCAACTTCTTGGAAAACAAAGCCTCTGATGTAACCAGATGCCTTGAACTGCCAGAATCGACCACCCACTCGATGCTTTTTTCATCTTCTGGACACTTGACCACTGCGGCGACGTACTGCACTGTCTGCTTTGACTTGCCGCGTTTCTTCTGCTGACGACTTCTCTGATCCTCGGAACCTGCCACTTCTGGACACGCTTTACGCAGATGTTTTGAAGATCCACATCTATAGCAGCGACGCACAGCAAATGCAGACTCCTCGCTGACAGCTTCTGAAGAACGCTGAGACACCAGCTTCACTTCAGAACTGCTGGCGTTTTTGACAGACCGACTCCCTGTCAAAACACTAGAAGTTTTCGACTGTCTGCACACCCGCTTCTGCCACTCCTCAAGCAACCTGCCAGTGACGTAGTCCAGTGTCAAATCCCGTTCTCGCATTGACTCCAGCGATAGAACAAGATTGTCCCAACTGTCAGGAAGTGAACTTAAAATAATGCAGACTTTCTCTTCCTCTGGTAAATTACAACCCCTCTCCAGAAGAGCCACAAACTTCATCTGCAGTTCGTGGAGATGGTCCTGCATTGACACTCCCGGCTGAAGCAGCGATTTGTATAGAGATTTACGTATAGACAGCTTTGAACCTGCCGTCTCCCGCACATGGAGATTCCGGAGAGCAACCCACACAGCTTTTGCAGAACTGCACTCACGCACATGGGGTAGCTGCATATCATCTATGGCCAACACAATAGTAGCTCTTGCCCTCTCATCCCGCTCCAAATGATCAGCATCAGGCTTTGAAGGAGGTTTAGACACAGCATTCCAAAGACCTTCTCTCTGCAGCGTAGCTTGAATCCTCTGGGACCACAACAAATAGTTATGATTGTTCAGACGCTCAAATGATAATGCAGCTGGATGCTGCATGTCTGTGTCTATTGTCTGTGTCCAGTCGTCCTCTAGACTTGGGTCTGCCACCAATCAGCTCTTGGCATCAATACCATGACACTCTACAACTGATCACCTCAGGCACGTCCTCACCATCTCCTTTGCTAAGAATCTGGGAGACTTCACAACCCCTGCGTCCACGACTTGACTGGCACACCACTAACCTGGAAACCACAGCCTGGGCACCAGAACCTATTGAAGTGTAGCAGAGAATTTAGCAGGCAGCGCAATAGTGTGGTGGTGTAATCCAGGACTCAGGAAACAGAAGTTGATGAACAGTAGCTTTTATTATAAGCTGCTTTGTACAAGTTACTATATACACAGACTCTCAGAACTCTCCTCACAAACTCCTTCTCTAAACAGCTCCATTTTACCTCAGCATAGAACTGCTAGTGCCAAGCTGCCTATAGGGGGACATTAAACCAATCAGCAGCCTGTCACCATGCTTCTCTGTCTCCCTATAGGGGGAGTTTAAACCAATCAGCAGCCTGTCAACATACTTCCCTGTCTCCAGGCAAAAACTCCCTTGTTTAACTTAGCTTCTGGCTAACTCACTAATTGTCTACTTTAAAGCTGCAGTTTATCACAAAAACTTCAAC
Organism: Zootoca vivipara; assembly: GCF_963506605.1. Taxonomy (NCBI): domain Eukaryota; kingdom Metazoa; phylum Chordata; class Lepidosauria; order Squamata; family Lacertidae; genus Zootoca; species Zootoca vivipara. The sequence goes on along the minus strand of NC_083278.1, from coordinate 116,352,301 downwards.
AGCAGCTATTAAGAGCAGATCTTCCTTCCTCTTGACTGCTGGGACCCATTAAATCAGGGGTTCCCAAACCTTTTCGGGGCACTGCCCCCTGGGTTCCATAAACTCACCCCCTCCAGTGTCCCCTCCCCTATAAAAAAGCATCATTCAGAACAGCTGTTTTTGCATGACCCACTAAGGAACGGCACCAGAAATTTCAGAACAGTAACAGTTAATTGCACGTTCATACAAAGTCCCGATTAAAACTATTTAATTTAATGAACAAAACTGATCAACTTGACCCAGTGATATCATCTTTTCAAGCTTTTCAAGTCCGCTAGCCATTTACACCTCCAGTGCCCTCCTGCCACCCACTTTCCTCTTAGCGCTCCCCCCCCCCCAGTAATTCCCCCCTGGGAGGGGGGTGTACAGCCCACTTTGCATTTAATTATATCAATTATATGCAGGACTCTCAGGTGGGCACCACTGCCGTTATAAGAGAATGAGGGAGGTGTTCATGGCACCTCTTTCGAGAAAAATTGCACTGACTCTATGCACTTTGAAAGGCAAACCCATTGGTTGCTAACATTCGATATGCAAGCTGGCCAAGACCCCGGCCCTTGAGTGGAGGAGAGGGGCTTCCCGAAATCTTGGACTCCCTCTCAGTTTTGGAGAAATCATTTCGCCTGCCCCGAATACACGCACTTCTAAAACACAAAAGCTAAGAGGGCCTTTTCTTCCACCTGCCACTGTAATTCAAGCACTCGAGTAACCTACTTTGAAAACAAAACAAAAAAAGAAAAGAAAGAAAAACTGAAGCAAGGATCAGACACCCGGCATGAAATAAATTGGTACCTCTGACGACACCCCGTTCAGGAGATGTGCATTTCACAACAGCAGCTGCAGCCCCCAGAGAAGAGGGGCCTCCGCCAGCAGGTTTGGGTGAGATCCGGTGGTTCTATTTGGCGAATGCAGTTCAGCTCCACTCCGGGACCCTGAGAGCTTTCCAAAAAGCACAAAAGACAAAGCCAGGGGGGAAACAAAGAGCAGCCGCCTACCTGAAAAAATGATTGTTTCCCCACAGAATCCTGTCTCCATGGTGCAGCTGTGTGGGGCCCGTCACAGCCGTGCCATTGACGAAGGTCCTGCGGAGGAGGAGGAGGAAGAGGAACAGAGTTAGGCCCTGGATCCTGCAGCCCAATTCTTAGAAGGCTGCAGTGCGAGGAGCAAAGGAGACTGGATCTATTAGGGCCAGGAAGGAAGGGCCCTATTGTTTTTATTTATACCCTGCCTTTTTTCCTGGACTCAAGGTGGCTTACATAAGACAGATAAAATGCAAAAAGCTAAAAGCACATCAAAGGTAATTGCAAAACTGTAATAGAATTTGAACGATATAAAAAACAAATTGAACACAGATAATATAAATGGCACGGCACTATTAAATGTTCTTTCCCAAAGTTCCCAAAAGCCTGCAGGGATAAAATAGCCTTTGTCTGCCAGCAGGAGGACGAGGAGGAAACCAGATTCAGGCAGGTAGCCATGTTGGTCTGACACAGTAGAAATATATATTTAAAAAATTTAAAAAATTGTCCAGTAGCACCTTAGAGACCAACTAGGTTTATTCTTGGTATGAGCTTTCGTGTGCGTGCACACTTCTTCAGATACGCTTCTCTAGGGAGGGAGTTAAAAAGTTTTCTGGGAGCAGCCACCAAGATCCTGCACAGCTAAGGAAAATTGAAAATAACTGAGCATCTCCTCCTCCTCCTGACTCCCATTTCCCTCACCCTGCAGATCCTCAGCACCTCAGTTTGGGAAGTCAAAATCCTTGTGAATGGAAGTGCCCTCTCCTCCTGACAGCTTAGTTCTCCTTGCTGTGGGAGGAGGCAGAACCGCACTCTCTTGGTTGCCGCAAAGCCCTTACTCTATCTCTTCCGAGTCCTCTTGGCTCTCTGCTCCCGGAAACCGGGCCAACTTCTGTTTCCAAGTTCTCCAAGGTGGTCTTTTTCTGTCCATCCTGGCAAGGAGCAGACAGCAAGGCAGCCAGTCTGGTTTCCCACTGTGGGTGCCTTGCTCCCTACGGCCCAAGAGCTTTTGTAGCTGGAGTCAGTCCTGGCCCTCCAGGGCCAGGTGCGAAAAGGCCTGTAGGGAGCAGGTCTTCCAGGACTCACAGCCAAGATGGCCCCGGAAGCTCTAAGTCATTGCAGGGAGTGGCAGGGAGCCTCACGGAGAGTCTGTCTCTCCCTCCCTCCCTCCCTCTCTCTCTTTTTACTGAATACATAAAAAATTCGAAGCCGAGAAAGCCCACAGTTTTGGCACCACACCTCCATTTAAATTCCCTGCATTTATTTGTTCTGTTTAGAAAGAAGTGGGATGTCGAAAAAGAAAGCAGAGAAGGGAGGTGCAAGCGGCGGATGGGGGAGCTGGGCAGATTCCCCTAATTTCCCAAAGTGGAATTTCAGAATTCCTTCCATGCTTTATGAACCACACTGCAGTAAAAGCCACAAGGCTTTCTTTCAGGAAAGAAAGAGAAGGAGGGAAGGAAAGAGAGAAAGATGGATGGATGGATGGATGGAAGGGAGGGGGGGAGGGAGGGAGGGTTATATGAATTTTAAGGTCTCAAATATAGAGTAAATATTCATAAACGCACACATATCTAAATATATGAACCACGTGTCAGAAATAGAATCATAGAATCGTAGAGTTGGAAGAGACCACAAGGGCCATCCAGTCCAACCCCCTGCCAAGCAGGAAACACCGTCAAAGCATTCTTGACATATGCCTGTCAAGCCTCTGCTTAAAGACCTCCAAAGAAGGAGACTCCACCACACTCCTTGGTAACAAATTCCACTGCCGAACAGCTCTTACTGTCAGGAAGTTCTTCCTAATGTTGAGGTGGAATCTTCTTTCTTGTAGTTTGAATTCATTGCTCCGTGTCCGCTTCTCTGGAGCAGCAGAAAACAACCTTTCTCCCTCCTCTATATGACATCCTTTTATATATTTGAACCTGGCTATCATATCACCCCTTAACCTTCTCTTCTCCAGGCTAAACATACCCAGCTCCCTAAGCCATTCCTCATAAGGCATCGTTTCCAGGCCTTTGACCATTTTGGTTGCCCTCTTCTGGACACGTTCCAGCTTGTCTGTATCCTTCTTGAACTGTGGTGCCCAGAACTGGACACAGTACTCCAGGTGAGGTCTGACCAGAGCAGAATAGTACGGAAGAGAAATCCTGAAGCCATCTTGACTCTCCCAATGACCTCAAATATTCCTCTGCAGTGAGGGAGGCAAATGGGGAAAGCCTTCCCATTGTCTTTTTGCTTGCAAATCCTGTCTTAAGGGACCTGGACTCAGGAACTAAAGTATTGACCATCACAAAAGAATGACTAGAGTGCCCAGGTAATGCAATCCGTGACCATTATCAGGTATCCTGACAGGCAGGATTTCTGCTGTAGACCGCCTCCTTCTGTGATGTATGTATGATGTGTGGGGTTTTTTTTGGAGGGGTGGTGGTCTTGAGCTACAAGGTGGGCAATTTCAAAAGTCTATTTTGCGCACCATTGTTCTGGGTTCCTCCTCCCTCCCGCATGTGGTGAGGGAGGACCCTGTTGCAACAGTTTAATAAAGATCAGGCTTACTAGCCGCTTTGCTTCTCTATATTCTCTGGTTGTCCTCTATTATTTTCTCCTACTGATGGGGAACCCACTTAAGGACTGTATACGAGCTCCGGAATACCCCATAAGGGAAAGGGAGAAGTTTTTATTGTAACGAAGGAAGGAAGGAAGGAAGGAAGGAAGGAAGGAAGGAAGGAAGGAAGGAAGGAAGGAAGGAAGGAGAGGGAGAGGGAGAGAAACAAGCAAACAAACCCTCATCTTACCTAGTATTCTTCTGGGGTGTCAGCATAACCTGGCCGTCCAAGGTGATGTCAATTATACAGTGCTCAGGCAGAATTCCCATCCCACAAAGCTGGATGTCTTGGGAGTTATCTGACCCAATCAATGTGTGCTCCTGCAAAAGGTTCAAGGTTGATGAGTGGTTTAGAAGACAGCAAAAGTGTGTGGGTGCATTTGTTCAACACGAGAGCTCAATGGCAGAGCACCTGCATTGAATTGCAGGGGGTTGGGCTAGATGACCCACGGGGTCCCTTCCAATTCTACGATTCTAGGCACCCGAAAAATCCCAGGTTCAATCCCAGGCAGCCCCAGAGGCCCCAGCCTGAAACCCTGGAGAGCTGCTGCCAGTCAGTATAGCTGTTGTTGTTGTTGTTGTTGTTGTTGTTGTTGTTGTTGTTGTTGTTTATATCCTGCTTTCCCCCCAGAACCAGGGCTCCAGGTGGCTCACAAAAATGTAAACATACACAGATAATACACAACTAGCTACACACACACACACACACACGGGACAACTGTTTAAAAAGTAATTAAACTATCTATGGAATTAAAACCATGCAAAAACACCCCCACCCCGCCCCATATCTACTAAAATACGGAAAGAAATAAAACTATAACTGAGCCAGTGGGTCTGACTCGGTATAAGGCAGCTTTCAGTGTCCCTATCTTATGAAGAATCTGCCCTACGCCAATTCAATCTTATATCAGGAAAAAAACAATTTCTGCTAACATGCCTCCCAAATTGAGTAGGGCCCCACCTCTCTCTCTCTCTCTCTCTCTCTCTCTCTGCATCACCCCCGATTCTCTCTTTCTTCCTTCCACCCCTGTTGCGTCCTCTCCTTGCCACTGACATGAAACTAGGATGCCATGAAACGAGGTCAATATTTATTGCCCTCTCCAACTGCTGGTGTCTCTCTTGATTCCAAGAGCAAAAATTCCAGCCCTTTTTTTTAAATATATTTGTCAGAGGAGAAGCAAATCTGCCATTGTGAGTTTGTATGCAGAGATTCCTGGGAATAACATATCTTTGATCAGGTCCACTTTCTTCAGAACACCTGCCGACTCTTTCCTAGAAAGAGAACTGACTGCATTAAATAAGGAGGACCTTGTTTTTCCCTCTATCGCACCAGGATCTGAAAGCGCCGGCTTCCTCTTTCTGCCCCTCCCCATATTCTCCTGACCTCTAACTTATCAGGGCGCCAAGAGGAAACTCGATCCTTCTGCAAGCACCTCAAGGTCACCCTCCTGAATCCGTCCTGCTGCCAAGGCATTCTTGCTGCGCCTTCGGGCTCAGAAATGGGTGTGTCTGTGTGTTGTCGGCTGACAAAGCACTTTTGAGTCGCAGTCCACACACCTACACCTCCGGGAAGTTCGCCGGATCCGCTCCAAAAGCCTCCGATCAGCTCTTTTGTTGCTTCTTACCAAGCAAGCGGGGGGGGGGGGTCTGAGGACCCCCCCCCAGACCTGCATTCCTCCGGCTGCTGTCCTCCGCTGCAAAGCGAGCTCTTCCAGCTACCAACGGCTCTGCACTGCTTGCACTGACTGGCAGCAGCTCCCCGAGGAGTCAGGCAGAGGGTAGTCTTCCCCAGTCCTAGCTGGAAATGCTGGGGATTGAATCTGGGACCACTGAGATCATCAAGACTGTTTGCGCAACAGCCTCAGGGGTCTGGCGCAGATGTGTCTCCTTACAAATTGTAGCAGCAACAAACGGACAACACGGTAATGTTAGCAAAACAATGAAAAGGTAAACCACCGTGAAGTGCAAATATTTAAAAGTATGTGCACCAACAACCTTCACATATACAAGGAGTTTCAAAAATGTGTACAAAATCAGAAATGTTTAAAATACTCACATTGAACCTTGTATTTAACCTTGTAAGTAACTTTTGCATTTTCATCGTTCTTTGAGAATTGTGAGCTTTGGTAGTCTTGTTAAGCTTTCGCACGTGAACCTTTGGTGAGTATTTTAAACATTTCTGTGCAATGTTTTAAAGAAATGTATAAGTATTTATGGTGCATCATATAAATTTATACAAATGCATTACTTAAGAAAAAGTCCGCCCCCTGAGGAAACCATTCCTGTGAAACGGGGAAGAAGCTGGCTGCCCGTCGGATGAGATAAGAACGCATGGGAAGAGATAAGAGATAAGAATGCATGATATATCATAGCACTTTACTATCGGACTTGATTATTGCACTTTATACTGGACTTTATAATTTATACTGCACTTTATACTGCCAACCTAGCAGTTCGAAAGCACGTCAAAATGCAAGTAGATAAATAGGAACTTCTACAGCGGGAAGGTAAACGGCATTTCCATGTGCTGCTCTGGTTTGCCAGAAGTGGCTTTGTCATGCTGGCCACATGACCTGGAAGCTATACGTCGGCTCCCTCGGCCAATAATGCGAGATGAGCGCTGCAACCCCAGAGTCAGTCACGACTGGACCTAATGGTCAGGGGTCCATTTACCATTTACCTTACTGGACTTTTAAGACTTCGAGCATGAGATTTTGTACACATTTTTGAAACTCCTTGTATATGTGAAGGTTGTTGGTGCATATATTTTTAAATATTTGCACTTCACGGTGGTTTACCTTTTCATTGTTTTCCTTACAAATTGTGGCTTACAGATCTGGAGCCCTGATCTCTTCTCCTCTAATTATTATTATTATTATTATTAATTTATACCCTGCCCATCTGGCTGGGTTTCCCCAGCCACTCTGGGCGGCTGCCAACAAAAGTTTAAAAATACATTGAAACAATAAGTCATTAAAAACTTCCCTTCAGATTCTCCTGAAAGTCAGATACCGGTAGTTGTTTATTTCCTTGACATCTGATGGGAGGGTGTTCCACAGGGCGGTTGCCACCACTGAGAAGGCCCTCTGACTGGTTCCCTGTAACTTGGCTTCTCGCAGGGAGGGAACCGCCAGAAGGCCCTCGGAGCTGGACCTCAGTGTCTGGGCAGAACGATGGGGGTGGAGACCCTCCTTCAGGTATACAGGGCCAAGGCCTTTTAGGGTAAGGTTTACCTTACCAGGGCCGGTTCGCTCTAGCAGAGATCCCTCCGTGGGCGGGATTGCGTGTGTGTGTGAGCGTATGCACCCACGATTTCTGGCGTCTGCACAGACACGATTTCTGGCGTCCACATCTGCGCAGATGCGATTTCCGGTGCTGCAGAAGCGAGTCCCCACACTGCGCCCATTTAACGCAGCTTTCGTTTTGAAATGACCCCATCTAACATTCCGGTATTTCACCTTTAAGTAGTAGACCAGGAGCTCGTTGAGAGCGGGATCCGCATTCAGATTCACCAGGAAGCACTTGTTATCGCCAACCTTGATCCCAGAAGACTGGAGAGAGATGCCGAGGCTTTCGAGCTGCTTCTGCCGCTCCTGAACGAAGGAACAAAAATCTTATGAGAAACCAGAGTTGGGGGGCGGGGGGGGCGGGGCGGGAGGGATGATGGACTGGGTGAAGGCCAATAAACTGAAGTTAAAAGGTAGAAAAAAGCTAAAGGACCCCTGGACAGTTACGTCCAGTCCAAGGCGACTATGGGGTTGCAGCGCTCATCTCGTTTTCAGGCCGAGGGAGCCGGCGTTTGTCCACAGACAGCTTTCCGGGTCATGTGTCCAGCAGGACTAAACCACTTCTGGCGCAACGGAACACCGCACACGGAAATGCCGTTTACCTTCCCACTGGAGAGGTACCTATTTATCTACTTGCACTGGTGTGCTTTTGAACTGCTAGGTTGGCAGGAGCTGGGACAGAGTGACGGGAGTCCAATCTGTTGTAGGGATTCGAACTGCCGACCTTCCGATCGGCAAGCCCAAGAGGCTCAGTGGTTTAGACCACAGTGCCACCTGCACCCCCAAACTGAAGTTAAACCCTGGCAAGACGGAGGGTCCTACGGGTCAACCTAGTGCTCAGGTTTGGGAACCAGAGTACCAAGCAAGCAGGCACGCAGCTTAGGGGTACTTTGGGGTAAGCCTTAGTGGCAAGGGGTAATCCATGCAGCGAGGGCCAATTCTGGACAAGCTCCAAGTTAGATTACTACAATGCACTCTACATGGGGCTACCCTTGAAGGTGGAAGCTTCAGCTAGCATAGGATGCTGCTGCCTGGTTATGGTACAGAGAGGCAAAAACTTACCTTATAACCGATATTCCCAAGACCTAGAACAGGCATCCCCAAACTTTGGCCCTCCAGATGTTTTGGACTACAATTCCCATCTTCCCCAACCACTGGTCCTATTAGCTAGGGATCATGGGAGTTGTAGGCCAAAACATCTGGAGGGTCGCAGTTTGCGGGTGCCTGACCTAGAAGCTATTGGGTTCTACCCAAGACGTTAGTATAATAAATAATAATAAATTTTTACTTATACCCCGCCCTTCCCGGTTTAAAAACCGGGCTCAGGGTGGCTAACAGCAAATATAAAACATTGATTAAAATGTGATTTTAACACGGCATAAAACAGCATAAAATACAACATAAAATGCAGCATCAATATCAATGAAATTTCAGGGATCATTTCGGGGGGGGGGGGAGTGAAGGACCCAGTCAGTAGACGTCAAATGATCACCAGGGCTAACTGGCCAAGTCGGTCCTACTAAGGCCAGCAAGGAGACCAGGGAATAATTTAAATGTGGGGTCCCAGAAAGGGTTTCTTCATAGAAGAGGAAAGGGAAAGGGGGCTAGAGGATCAGGCTAATTCAAATTGAAGGCCAGGTGGAATAGCTCTGTCTTACAGGCCCTGCGGAAGGAGATCAAGCGTAAGATGTACTAAATGACTACAAAGCATTACCTTCACTAGGACCCTCCAAATTTATGATCTGGGGAAGAGGCCCTACTCATCGTCCTGCGAGGAGGACTAGCAAGAAGAGGGGACCTGATACAGGGCACTCTTGGTGGTGTCCCCTCCTCTGTGGAACTCCCTCCCAGGGGGAAATGTAAACGTTTCTTCTACATTTAGCCAGTTGATAGTTTTATGAAGTTTTTCTGTTGCTGGTTTTAGCTTCCCTCTGCAACATGTAATCTCCGCCTTTACCATTGTTTTTTTTCGTAATTCTATTATCGTTTGCCACCTCCCCTTTGGGGAGGGAGATCGGATTACAAATCGGAAATAACAAGCAAACAAACAAAAGAAGCAAAGTGGTATCTAGTCCACGGAAGCTAATGCCGTAATAAATCTGTTTGCTAGTAAACACGTCCTTTGTTTCTGGAAACAGTAATAAGCTCTCTTGGAAAACAACCCCCCCCCCCCGGGAATTAAGCAAAGACCTATTTGGAGGGCATGAATTGGCCAGCTTACCCCAAAATACCATCAACTCATGTGAAGGGATGATTTGAGTGGGGAAAGTGCCCCTCATTTTGCACCCCCAGCCACCCTCAAACCAGAAATGCAGACCTGTGCAATCTCCTCTGTTTTCCTCAGTTTCTCCTCCCAGGTCACAGTCATCTCCTGGATAAGCTTCTCAGACTCCTCCAAGCGGTCTTTCAGTTCTGGGGACTTCATAGCCTGCGAAGTCGCAGAAAGAAAGGAAGGGGGAGAGAAAGCAGGAGAAGGAATATTTCTCGGACGTGCCACTGCTTAAGGCTTCGGGGTGGGGGTGGGCTCCCTGCTCTCTTATCACTGTGATCCGAGTTACTGAGAAAAGGAACCAAAGATGCTGTGCTCAGGAATCGGCAGCCGTGATGCGTGAGGTTTTAGCTGAGGGCACCAGCATGGGAAAAGAACCAACTTGACTTCATGAGTGCAAAACAAAACGGTTATAAGATGGCCAAGGTCTGTGCCAAGGTGAGAGGAGTTAAAAGGCACCGGCAGAGGGGGACTTTGGGTTGCCCAACAGAGCAAGAAAACAAACCTCAGAAAAAAACCAACAACAACCCGTGAGAGAGATTTGAGATGCCTGGGTGAAAAAAAACTTTATGGGAACTCTTTAATGAGCTGTAAATTGGATGGCTGTCACTCAATTAAAGGAACTCATAGCTGCATGAATTTTGCAAATGAATGAACAACTTTTTTTAGAGTTTCACTTCTTGGTCCCAGACAGAAGAGGGTGCCTTGTCTCAGGTGTCACCTACCGCCAGCAAACAATGTCGGCATGGAACTGAATATATTTGCAAAATCTGGTGCGGGTCTTTGCAGACAGTTAAATCAATCCATTAGAAAAAAATAGAAGCTGATTTAATCGGCTAACTTGGCACTGCAGGACCAAGGAAACTCATTCCACGCAGCAGACCCACCTCTGCTTTGGTGAGCTGCTCCCTGAGTTTCTCCACTTCCTCCCGCAGTTCCCGGATGATCCGGGCGTTGGGGTCTTCATTCACCACGGCGTGGTTGACGATGTTCTTGGCCCGGTCGGCGTACCGCAAGGTGGAAAGGGTCTCGTCGTAATTATCGGCCGCAGGGCTCACTGTAGCGACCATAGCGGTTTTGCTGTTGCCGCCGAGGCTGTCCTGGGAAGTGACGTCAGGGGGTAAGAATGTGGGCACTTTTGCACACTTTGGACAACAGAGGGAATAATTTTTTTGCAGAAGGAACTTGCCCTCCGCTCCACTTGACACAACGTTTTGTTATACACAAGTAAACACCCAAAATACCTATGTTGGCTGAAGAGCAATTTCTATATCCACCCATGTTGGCAAATAGCTCATGGTTTTCAACCTTAGAACGAAAATGCAGCCTTGTTCAAGAAAGTCCAGCATCTGCACTTTGGAACTCCCTGCTGATTGATATCAGGCAACTGCCTTTGCTGTGCTATTTTCCGCCTCTGCCAAAAACACTTTTGTTTAAGCCGGCCTACCGGGACATTTATGTTTGATGTGCATTTTAGCGTTTTTTTTGTTTTGTACCTCGACTTACGAATTTAATCCGTTCCGAAGGCACCTTCGTAAGTCGAAAAATTCGTAAGTTGAAAAACGCCATTGGAAACGCAATTTCCCATAGGAATGCATTGAAAACGGAAAAATTCGTAAGTCGAAGCAACCCTATCTAAAAATTCGTAAGTCAAAAAATCCCTATCTAAAACCGCCACAGTTTTTTCCCAGATGTCAATACATTCGTAAGCGCGCGGCCATTACCCCCATTCATAATTCGAAAAATTCGTTTGTCGAGTTGTTCTTAAGTCGAGGTACCACTGTAATGTATTTTCTTAAAACTCTTGGTTTGCTTTTGAATTTTTGTTACGGCTAACTTGTTCTGAATATTTGATTTTATCAGTAATTCTAAGGCATTTTAAAATTAAGGCGCCAAGCAAGGCATTCCTCTTCTCTCTCGGGCCTTTGGATAATTAAACAATCTATGGCCTTTTAAACTTTTAAAAGGGGGGAGGGCATAGCTTTTGTTTGTTACTATATTATGCTTTTTTTGTTTTTATACTGTAAAATGCCGTGTGATCTTCAGAGGAAGGGCAGTCTAGAAGTTTTATAAATAATAATATCGTATATTTCATGCAAACAACTTAGAACAGTGGTTTCCGATTGGTGGCCTGCAGAGGGGTCGACATAACCCACCCAGCGGTCCGTAGCACCATTGACATAACAAAAAGTACCATAGAGATATCAAAATTTTTCAAAAGTTTGGGGTCCATGGCCTAGCTTTTGAAAAACAGGGTGTCCGCAGTTCTTAGCTAATTGGGAACAACTGGCCTAGAGGTTTCAGAAGTAATGGGGTATATAAACCCTGTTAAACAAACAAACAAACAAACAGATATGGCCAATTTACGTCCATTAATTTTAGAGGGCGTACTCTGAGCAGAACTCAGCTGGATCCAACCCAGTTCTTCCAAAAATCACTTTAAAACATTGTTTTTACTGCTGCTACGATTCCCACACTGTAATGCCGTGATGGTGCCTGATATGAGACAAGATTACTTGTCCACCTACCCCAGTACAGTGGGACCTTGGTTCTCAAACACCTTGGTACTCAAATGCCTTGGTTCCCAAATGCCAAAAACCCGGACGTAAGTGTTCCGGTTGCCGTGGAGAGAGATCGTAGCCAAAGCAAGGTGCAGGCAAAAAGCTGCAGGAACGGCACACTTTCAAATTGCCTGTGAAATCTAGGTCATGCGTCGCCACCGGCCATCATTAACATTGTTTTTATCCTGCCTCCCCCCTCCCCACCCTCATCCCTACCACTCCTAATTGTTTTGCTGAATTTAAGCTTTTCATAACAACCCTCATTAAATCCAGGGGGGCAGCAGTGAGAACGGTTGGTTTGAATGCGGGAAAACACAGGTTCGGACCTGAGGCAAGTGACTTATCGGCCCAATCTAGGCCCAAGGCGATGGGGGCGGAAAAAAAGGAGGTAGCTCCGTCTCCTTGGAGGAAGGGATAGAGATGGAGACGAAACTGCTCATAGCTGCAGCTTTTCTCTATGCAAGGCGTGCAGGAAGCGTAGGGGAAATTTTTCCTCCCTCTCTCATAACACTGTAATAACTCGTGGACTTCCAGGGGAGCCGAAAATTCAGAACAAATAGAAGGATTTATTCACGCAGCAAATAGCTGGACTGTGGAACTCCCTGCCACAGGAGACAGTGAAAACCAACCAACTGGGATGGCTTTGAAAGAGGATTGGACAGATCCACGGAGGAGGAGAGGACTATCAAAGGCTATTAAACTTCACAGCATCCAGTTTTTTAAAACCTTCCCACAAGCATCATCCACACATACACATACACCCCAAGGTCAACTTGAAGGAATATTTTAAAAGGGTCTTCCTCATTTCCCTGGAAACTGCAACAAGAGTAGCTAGTACTACGAGTTTTCCGTAACCCGAGTGCCACTACTCGGAAGGCCCTGCTCAATTTAATTGCTGCCTTTATTGTGTTCTAAGCTGCCCTGAAGCCTTCTTGGGAGACATGCAGCAGGCTACAAATCGGGTTTCGTTTAGCTTTTAATTTAACCAATAAAACCCTGGAAGCTGTAGCTCTGCAGCAGTAAGCCTGGGAGGGTATTTCGGATCAGGAGAAGAGGGGGAAGGATAGGCAAAAGGGAGAGCTATGACTCTAAGCCCCTCCACCCGAGAAAGCTGCCCAAGATTTCACCTCTAAACAGGGGGTAAACAATCAAAGCTAATGAAATACTTGAGGCAGGTACAGAGCTGAATAATTGTGCAACACGACTAAGCCGGCCAGGTATGTGCTGGCACCAAAACGCTGGCAGGATGCAAAAGGAACTGAAGAATCAAGAGGGTTGCGTGTTTTTCTCCCTCTTGCCTTCTGCATAAAACCAGTGCCTGGGTGAAAAAAAGAGAGAGAAATAAACCATTGTATTTATGTGGATTAAATGGATTTATTTGAAGGTAGCCCTGTTTAGGGATGTTTTTAATGTTTACTGCTGTGTTGTGGGTTTTTTAAAAAGTATTTTTTATTAAAGATTTTTTGAATTACAAAGGTGTGTGCAGTGCCTCTCATATTTCCACATGTATCGTTTTTGCAAAACGGTTTCATTTGTTGAGACACTAAGAAGACAGAGGGGAAACGAGGTAGATAAGGGGGTGGGAATCCTTGGTTGGAAGCCGCCCAGAGTGGCTGGGGAAACCCAGCCAGATGGGTGGGGTATAAATAATAAATAATAATTATTCTAATTATTATTGTACTTTAAAAAGTGATGCCAGGCACCAACACCGGGTACGAGGCCAGGCTGGCGTGGTCTTTTTAGGTTGCTGTCTGGAAAAAACCCAAAAGCTGTAGCTCCTGGGAATTGTGTTGAGCCTGGAAACAAGAGCTCATCAATTACCTGAGCAAAGACTCCTGTGCCTTCCTCCAGAGCTTTCAGATACACACAGGCTCAGGCTGGGCAGACCCAGCATGGGGCAAGAAGGGTGAGGCTTTATCCTTACCACGGCAGCCGTTTTCTACTTTAAAACACCCAAACAAACCTCCCTCCGCAACCTGGGCTTTCACCAACAGTAGCAAAGACACAGCTGATTCCCCCCATCTCTCCCCTCTCCCATAAAAAAATCCAGGTTGTTTGGGGAAAAAAAGTATTGGAAAATGTGATTTTGAGTTGAAAATTAAGTGGGGGAAGGGGATCAGCCTCTCCCCCTTGTGATTCCTGCCTTGGACTAAATCGGGCATGTCCAAAGTCCAGCCTGGTGGCCTAACCTGGCCCTCTGGCTGGACTAATCCGGCCCCTGTGACAGTTTATTTCCTGGGCTAATAATAATAATAATAATAATAATAATAATAATAATAATAATAATAAAGCTCAACAACTTCAATCCTAAAAAAAGGTCAACAACTTTGGTTGACCCTCACACATCAAATATATAAAAGGATGTCATATAGAGGAGGGAGAAAGGTTGTTTTCTGCTGCTCCAGAGAAGCGGACATGGAGCAATGGATTCAAACTACAAGAAAGAAGATTCCACCTAAACATTAGGAAGAACTTCCTGACAGTAAGAGCTGTTCGACAGTGGAATTTGCTGCCAAGGAGTGTGGTGGAGTCTCCTTCCTTGGAGGTCTTTAAGCAGAGGCTTGACAGGCATATGTCAAGAATGCTTTGATGGTGTTTCCTGCTTGGCAGGGGGTCGGACTGGGTGGCCCTTGTGGTCTCTTCCAACTCTATGGTTCTATGTCCACTTCATCAAATCTGGCCCTCTTTGGAAAAAGTTTGGACACCCCTGGACTAAATGGCCCTTCCATCTCTACAATTCTGTGATTCTGTGGCTCTTTCTCCTCTCCTTTGACTTACTGCTAGTCCAGGCCGATTTTGGTTTAAGGAAGGGACACACACACACACACACACACACACACACGGAAAGCAAAGTGCAATTTAAGAGTGGCCAGAGCTCAACAGTCCTTTCTACAACAACGATCAGGCAACTTCACTGAGCCCTTGCCAACATTCTGTTCAAATTCCTGCCCAGCGCAGTTATACTTTTGCAACAGCAGCCATCGAGCCAGGCGTCTTTCCCGGAGCACGGAGCCACCCTGTATCTGTGGCATTTTGCAGGAGAATGGTTGCACGGCCTCCTCCAACCCTTCCCCCTTTGACCTGCGGTTGGTATCTGTTTCACGATTGCCTCCCTCTCGCAGACTGGAAGCAAAGGGCTAATCTCTGAGGTCCGCAGCGATGACACGATGCAAATTTGGGTTACGCAAGGTTAAGAACTCATTATGAAAATAAAAGGGGGTGTTGGTGTCTGGGTGCTGCTAGTAAGTAAACAGACTCAGAACCAGCCTGCCTATTGACTACGAACAAACTGAAATGGGAAGCCACAAAAATGCAAGAGAATGTACAAAGTTCTGCCTCTGGGGAAGGTGCAAGGGGCATTAGCATACAGGTAAACAGGAGGTAAACAGGATTAACATAAGGTAACAATGTACGATGTCCCAGGACATTGATAAGCAAGTACCAGTAAGTATCTGGGAGAGGATCCTTGAGTACCTGGCGGGGGGGGGGGGGGATGGACGGACACAATGGGTCCAGGTGTGTGTATTGCCGCTGGCTTCGGAGGGTTGGGAGTGGCAGGAGATAGTACCTGAATGGATTATGGAGATGCAGAGGAGCACCAACCCTGGCTACGTGACCTCTCGCTTAAAGGATTATGGCTGTTCCTTGCATCCCTGAGAGCCCTTGGCCAGAGTAGCAAAAGGGGGTTTCATTCAGAAATACAGATACACGGTATTCATTCATAAAGAAATATGGTTACATAGAGTCTCAGGCAACAGAGAAAGGGTAGGAAAGGGAGCCTTTATTACACAGGGCTTGATCTTGAGGGGTTCGTGTTGGTGCGATACTAGAGTGGTGTTGTAGGATCAGACGGGGTCCCCTTGAGGGCATTTGTGCCAGTCTTGATTCCCAAATGAAGCCTCGCTTGGGTGCCCCCCCCCAATAAAATTCCCTAACAGTAGAATTTTGCCCTAACAAGAACCAACAGCTCACAAAACCAGAGAGGCTGACAGCCATCACAGCTTCCGGCTGAAGTTTGTGACTTGCAAGTTTTTGCTCTTGTTATTCTTGCTTTTAATGCCTTTATATCCCACCAAGTCGGGATTCGAGGCAGCTTATAAGATTTTAAAACAGCATTATAAAACACAAAGGAATAAAAGCAACAGGTTGGAATAATTGAAATACATTAGGAAACACGTTCAGAACCGGTGGTTAAGTACAGTTTGCCTAAAGAACAGCCCAGTGATCAGCAACACCTGCGCCTTAATTTCCTGAACAGGAAGGTCTTAGCTTGCCAGCAGAAGGATAACAAGGAGGGAGCCAGTCTGGCCTCTCTTGGGAGGGAATTCCACTGTCTGGGAGCAGCCACAGAAAAGGCCCCCTCTCTCTCTCTCTCGTGTCACTACCAAGTATGGTTCAGATGTCGATGGGACCCAGAGAAGCTGCTCACCTGAGGATCTTAGCATCTGGGCAGATTCGAACAGGGAGATGCATCCCTCCTTTTTCCAACAAACTTTTCCATTTTAAAATAAATAAATAATGGACCTAAAACAGCCACGTCTCCTGCCCTGACAAGCAGCAGCACCGAGAAGGAGGGAGGGAAGAATAGGAACTGACGGATAAGAAACTGACGACTTACTTTGAGGAGCCAGGTGAGCACCGAGTCGCGGTAGGGGACAAACTTGTTCTTATTTTTCCCGGCGGCCTGATCCGCGAGGGCAGAAATGACCAACCCGAGAGTCGTGAGGGACCTGGATGGGGGGGGGACATTTTGAAATCACATGCAGCATCATTTGGAGGACAACTTCCAAAGCTTAGCAGCATCTGACCTCGTCAAACGGCAGCATATGAGCATCACATAACTGGAATCTTGCTTTTAGCAACGAAACTCTCCCATGTGGCACTAGGTTCAGGTTCACTGAATTTATATACAGCTTCGCTCTAAGAAGCCCTGAAAGTATTTGCAATCATTTTCTAAAATGAAAAGACAAGGCCACAGTCGCATGAATGAGTTAAAGCGGATCTCAAAAAAGCCATTTCCGGCACTGCCCAAATGCCCAAGTGACCAAGCGTGATCTTTGCCAAGGGCCAAAGCAACGATGAAAGGTTGGCACCCGGTGAGCTTCCCTGGAGAGAGCATTCCTTTCCAACAAAAAGCTGTCGCACAAGGAGGTTCAACTACTTTCCTTCGCTTTAAATTTGCCCCTTGAACCATTTATTGGGTTTGGTTTTGGGTGACGCAGCAAAAAAGGGGGGCCAATGGCAAAAGTGGGCGGGGCCAATGGCAAAAGTGGGCAGAGCCAGGGACAGGATTCTTAGCTTTCATTTCTGTCCTGGAAAAGTTAAGGATTTTAGTGACAGATTTTTGCAGCTGCAGCCAGAGACTGAAAACAAAGGACAGCAATACCAGAAGGCATGATGGGATTAGGAATAACCAAAACGGGCATAATATTTGCCAGGAAGAAGATGGAACAACATGGTTAAAATAAAAAGCACACACAGGAAGAAGAAAAGAGAACTTCACTTGCGCACCGTAAGTTATTAAATGTGTCAACACGAATTGAAGTTAAAAATATTGTAGCTGTGGTATAAGGGATTACTATTGAGACTGGATTGTAATTGGATTGAGGGTTAAACCTTGGAATCTGGCACGCAGGAGGCCACCTAAATTGTGTAATTGATTATATGACCAATTGGTATTTGAACTAGTATTGTAATTCGGTTTTGATATAATAAGGCTTATATTGGACTTTTTTTATTGAAAACTAATAAAAATTATTTATGTTTTAAAAAAAGGAAAGAAGTTAAGGATTTCTTCACACAATGCATGTCTCCACCACACACTCCCGCCATCCACAAAAGCAAAATAAATTCAGCCCAGAGACCCATTCTAACTACCCTAATCCAGGTGTCCAAGGCGGGTATTTCCGCTACTGTGAGATCAGGCACACTGATCCTGCTACAGTCATACTTCGGTTTACGACCGCCGCGGTTTGCGACCGATCAGTTTGGGACTGCCACGGACCCGGAAGTGTTTACATCTGGGTTCCGCAGCGTGCAGAAGAGCCGCTCCGTTTACGGCTTACTCGGGGAGCAACCAGCTCCCCGGAATGAATTGCGGTCGTAAACTGAGGTATGACTCTACTTCCTTTCGTCTCTTGCTGCTATTCTCAAGGATTAACGGAATATGCTGGGGCACGCGAACCCCTTCCCCTTATTCATCCCTTTAAAGTATTCAGCGCCCTATGAACCCAAGCTTTTACTTGTTGATGTTGCTTCCTTCCTTCAGCCGGTCACCCGCAGCCCCGGTCTTCGTGGCTCTTTCGCTGCCCGCCAGGTCGACTAGGCTCAGCTTTCCCACCTTCTCGCCAGACGTCTGCGGGACGAAGAGTAGGGAGTTAGCCCGGAAACGCAGCGCCTGAACTCGGGCCCAAGCAGCACGGTTCAGGGCGCCTCCGCTTTAGATGGAGGAAACCACAGGGGGATGTTTCGGGAAATGGTTGGAGGGGAAGAAAACCGCAGTGCCAAAGGGATAGTGCATTATTTATTTGATCAAGTTGGTCTGTTTTGCTCAAATAGATAAATGAAATTTTGAATAAACGTGCACACACACACACAGTGCTTTTTTCTGTGGTGTGTGTGTGCACGGGTACGCAAACCCCTAAACATTTTGTGAATGTTTTGGCCTCATTGAGGGGCAGTATTTCAATATGAGTAGGAAAACGAGAGTACCCCTAAACAGTTTTTAGAAAAAAGCACTCTATCCTATATAATAAAGTCCCTGTGTCTCTGCATCCAGTCCCTGTGTCCGCGCTAATGTGCATGCGCCCCATGGACAGAGGGACGTGCGCTCTCTCTCCCCCCTCAACCCTCTGCCTCCCGTTCCCCTGCGGCGGTGGACCAAGATGGCGGCATCGGGCTCCAGGGCCGCGGCGGCGGGAGTCTGGTCCGGCTCCCCCCGCCGCCGCGGGCCACAGCCCCGGAGCCCGATGCCGCCATCTTGGTCCGCCGCCCCCTCCTCCTGACAACCCTACCTGGCCCGTGGGAGGAGCAACGGGGCCGCGGCCTTCCCTCCCTCTCTGCGCTCGGCCGCAGGACACGACGGGAGAGCGCTTTGTTTAATTGCCTTCCTGGCGCGCCCCGCGGCCAAGCGCAGAAAGCGAGGGGAGGCCGCGGCCCCGTCGCACCTCTAGCGCCCGTTTTCTTAACGGGCTGAATGAGACTAGTATATACATATATGATATATAATATTTTTTACATTTTCTGTACTCATTTTAAGATATCAATGACTTCCCTTCTCTTTCCATGCTTCATTTTACATATCATAAATCGCTGCAAATTTATCTTAATGCAGCCAGCGTTTTCAGCTGTACACAATTATTTCCCGTATAATCATTAAACATTTTCCAGTCTGCTCTTCTACTTCTCTTATTCTATATGTTAAGAATACAGACATTTACATTATTATCCTTAACATTATTATCCTCCTTAGTGAGTTATGCAAACCTCTATTTTGAAAAGTGCTTTTTATAGGCTAGGGGGCCCTGAGGATGAGTTTGTGGAACCAGGGGGGCACTGGCCCCCAAAAGTGAACATCACAGTTGAGTGGAGATTAGAACCCTGGTCTCCAGGGTCCTAGTCCAGGCATCCCCAAACTGCGGCCCTCCAGATGTTTTTGGCCTACAACTCCCATGATCCCTAGCTAACAGGACCAGTGGTCAGGGATGATGGGAATTGTAGGCCAAAACATCTGGAGGGCCAAGGTTTGGGGATGCCTGTCCTAGTCTGACACCCTAAGCCAGTGGTTCTCAGCCTTGGGTCCCCAGCTGTTATTGGACTACAACTCCCATCATCCACAGCTAGCAGGAGCAGTGGTCATGGATGATGGGGGTTGTAGTCCAACAACATCTGAGAAAGGCTGCCCTAACCACAGCACTGCATTCGTATACTCTGTGTTGTATGTTAAGCCCTTGTTTGTGTGCAAACGCCTGTTAAACTGAGCGCATAACATGCGGTTTCTTGACTTAGGATAAAGCAAACCCACCAATTCCACTTTCCCCAAGCTGGTGTCATCCAGATATTTTGGGCTGCAACTTCCATTCGCCCCAGAAACTGTAAAGACCCCCCCCCCTACAGTACGAGGGCACCACTCCTCAGAAGAGACCAGAAGTGCAGAATTGGAGAACTCACCCCCGACTTTGCATCGTACAATGTGTGCGTGAGGATAATCTTGAAGACGGCGTGGGATCGGCTGCTCTCTTCGTTCATGTTGGTGGCGGCGACCGTCCGAGATTTGTTGCCTTCGGACATCAGAGACTCTATGTCCTAAACAAAAGACACGATTGAAAAGCAACCGCAGTGAGGATCTGCAGGAAGGCAGGTGCGGCGCGAACACATCAGGAAGAACTTCCTAAATTTGGGCGTGGCTTCACACTTCACACAGCGGTAGCTGCCCGATCTTCACTGCAAACGGGTGCTTGGGATCTCTCCATTAAACCAGTTTGTGCTCCAACTTGAAGAGGATAGCAGCACTGGTGGCACGACTGCCGTTTTCATTAGAGAAAGATTTCATTAGAGATTTAGATTTATGTCCATTCCCATCCCAAAGGGTTCACAGAGAGTTAGAAGGTATCCTGAAGACCGTCTAAGACAACTCTCCTCCAGTACAGGAATGTGTAGCTATCCCATAAGGGGATTGAACCTGCAGCCTTGGCATGATCAGCAAGATGCTCTAACCCAGGGGTAGGCAACCTAAGGCCTGTGGGCCGGATGCGGCCCAATCGCCTTCTCAATCCAGCCCACGGACGGTCTGGGAATCAGCGGGTTTTTACATGAGTAGAATGTGTGCTTTTATTTAAAATGGATCTCTGGGTTATTTGTGGGGCATAGGAATTCGTTCTCCCCCCCCCCTTCAAAATATAGTCTGGCCCACCGCATGGTCTGAGGGACAGTGGGCTGAAAAAGGTTGCTGACCCCTGCTAACCTATTGAGCTATCAAGGCTGACAGGGCAACTACCGTATTTTTTCGTATATAAGATGTCCCCATGTATAAGATGCCCTCTATTTTGGGGGACTAAATTTAAGGAGAATGAGGGGAGATGACCCAAAGCTGTTGAGCTTTCTTTAGGGGGAATTGCACGCACGCACGCCATCACCCCAGCAGAGCCGTTGCTGGGGGCTGGCAAAGTGGGCAGCCGCTCCCCCCACGCCACTGCGGGCAGGAAGCTCCCTAGAGCGCAGGCCGCCAACCACCTGGCTGGCGGCTTCCCCTCCACAAAATGCTCCCTAAAGCATGCGCCTCCCACAGCGATATCGGGGAGGGAGTTGCGCTCCCCCACCACCACTATCCGTGCATAGGACGACCCCATTTTTTGCTATGATTTTTGAGTCAAAAAACCTCCTCTAATACACGGGAAAATACGGTAATTTCAGCATCCTTGATTCCATGTCCCCAAAAGTGCACCACAGTGAAACCTCCCAGTATTTGCTGAGCTCAAATACCACCACTCCCAACATACTCCTAGTACCACGGGTGGGGAGGGGCTTATTGACACAAACATTGGCTAATTAAGGCTCAGCCAAATTTGCATTTTCATCTCTCCACACAGTTTCTGGTGTTAAACATCTTTGGACGTTGCAATCAGCGTCTGCGATGCGCATTTTTTGCCAATCCTGTATTTTATGCATTGATTTTACTGCACGCTGCTTAGATAGAGCCGTGTGAAGCGGTACAGAAACAACGCCAAACTGTTAATGAATTAATTTATGTGCCGCTTAATGCCGAAATAGGCTTCTGAGCCACTCAGGAGTACAAGAGCCAGTTACCCAAGCATGAAAATATCACTATGTTACGCAACATTACAAAAAAAATAAACCTGAAAATGGAAGCAGAAGATTAGAACCCTCAGAGCTGATCGTGGAGAAGGGTGCCCTCAACTCCTCCTTTCCCTTGCTCTCACAGATACAGGGTTGTTTCTTTCTAAAATCCATTTATTTAACGCTCATTTTAATTATTTATTCCCCACTTTTTTTAAAAAAAATGGAAGCACTCTTGAGGCAGCTTATATAGCACGCTGGCGATTCGTGCAAAGAGCTCTTTGCTCAATAAAGGTAAAGGGGCCCCTGACCATTAGGTCCAGTCGCGACCGAATCTGGGGTTGCGGCGCTCATCTGGCTCTTTTGGCCTAGGGAGCCGGCATACAGCTTCCAGGTCATGTGGCCAGCATGACAAAGCCGCTTCTGGTGAACCAGAGCAGCACACGGAAACGCCGTTTACCTTCCCGCTGTAGCGGTTCCTATTTATCTACTTGCACTTTGACGTGCTTTCAAACTGCTAGGTGGGCAGGAGCAGGGACCGAGCAACGGGAGCTCACTCCGTCGCAGGGATTCGAACTGCCGACCTTCTGATCGGCAAGCCCTAGGCTCAGTGGTTTAACCCACAGCGTCACCCGTGCTCAATACGTGCAGGAAAATGAGAACTAGGCTTATCACGGATTCCTAGGATCGGAACGTTGGAAGGGACCCCAAGTGTCATCTAGTCCAGCCCCCTGCAATGCCTGCATCCTGGGAGATGGCCTAGCACAGAGGCAAACAGAATGGAGCTCTGTTGGTGCCAGATATTCAAAGCACACAGCTTCCCCCCCCCAAAGAATCCTGGGAACTGTAGTTTAAGGGTGCTGGGAACTGTAGCTCTGAGAAGGGTAAACAAACGTGTGCAGCCTGGGGCTGGAAAGCCCCTGGTTCGAATTCTGACTATGCCAGGCAGTCGTTCCTGAGCCTCCATGTTGCCCATCTGCCGTATGGCGATAACATCAAAATATGCCTCTCTTTCAGGACTGCTGTAAGAATTAGCAAAACAACGTACATCTCGTGCCATCTGGGGACCCTTGCGGAGAGATGCCATTTCGAGAGACCCCTACACAACTCATCTTGCTCCAATTGCCCTTGACCATCTCTGGGCACATTCCTTCCCCTATTTTGACAAGTCGGCTGGCTAACAAAACATTAATTCAGAGCAAAGGAAAACAATCTGGCCGCACAGAACAACCCGGCCTCGAAATTAAACAAGCTTCGAGCTCGGAAGATTAAACCCCCAACTTAACCCGTCACGAGAGCTGCTGGGTTGATCCCGTTCTGCTCAGGGCTCCATTTCCAACTATGCAAGGCAAGCACCCCTTCCCCCAGAGAAAGCTTGGAGTCCTGGCTCTGCGATCTGGAAGTCCCCCACTTCTCAGTGGGGGAGGAAAGGCACTCTGCATCTGTCCAACTTAGGAGCAGGAGAAGAGCCTGCTGGATCAGCCCAATGGCCCCCTGCTCAAAGCAGTTGACTGGATGCAAGCAGGATCTGAACACATAGAGCCCTCTCTCCGCCCGGGGTTTCCAGAAACTGTTACATGGAAGCATTGCTGTCTCCATCTTTGGAAGCAGAGCGCAAAGAATGTGTCTGGTAGCCATCCATAGCCCTTTCCTCCAAGCCTGATGAGGAACGGTCGAAGGACCTGGGTATGTTCAGCCTGGAAAAGAGGAGGCTGAGAGGAGATAGGATAGCCATCTTCAGCTATCTCAAGAGCTGTTGCATAGAAGATGGAGTAAGCTTGCTTTCTCCTGCTCTGGAGGCTTGAAACCAATGGATTCAAGTTACAAGTTCAAGTCCTACCCTCCACGGCCCAGAGCAAAGAAAATAAGCTTGCTCCATCTTCCATGGGACAGCCCTCCTCTTTTCCAGGCTAAACATACCCAGCTCCTTCAAGCGTTCCTCATAAGGCTTGGCTTCCAAGACCCTTGATCATCTTGGTCGCCCTCCTCTGCGCAACTTCCAGCTCGTCGACATCCTTCTTAAATTGTGGCGCCCAGAACTGGACGCAGTATTGCAGGTGAGTGAAGATCGCCACCAGGAACAAGGAGGGAATTAAGATCTACCTCGGGAAGGTACCCTAACAGGCCACCGTAGAGGCGGCATTTGGGGCGGGGGACAAATCCGGCCCCCAAAGGGAACGTTACAGCCATCGTTGCCACTGCAGAGGCAAGTAGTGCAGTCCTTGGAGATTACATCTGCTGCCCCTGTGTATCCTGCTGCCTGAGGCAGTAGCCCCATCTTGCCTCATGAGTGGGCCGGCACCGGGCAGATTCAGCATAACGCTGCTTCCTGTGTTTCTGGGTTTGTCTGCTTTTTGTTCTCCACGTGTGGCTGCCGCAAAGACAGCCAAGAGGCCCCAACCACCTTCCCTCCATGCTAAACTTTCTATAAGTGCTTCAGGCTACCGCTAACATTTCTGCAAACAGTGTGCTCGCTCGTTAAACCGGTTTTACAAGATTTTTTATTTTATTTCTTAAGACCGGGAGAACGAAGGCGTTCAAGACCTCTGTGTACGCCTGCGAGAGCATATCATATCCTTCATCCTGGCAGGGCTTGCATACCCAGAGGTGGGCGATACGGAACACCAACCTATTATTAAGTAATAGACTCGCAAATATTCCGAGTTTTCCTGAAGCACAGCCAGGCTGGTGCTGAGGGGAGGCATCCCAACCATGGAGGCAGGATAGGTATTTAATTTGCTTTAATTTGTGGCTGATTCATTAAAACTTGGGAAATCGGTAAAAATGATTCTGCAAAAAAAAAAAAAAAACCAGAGCACCATCTAAGTCCACCACCTTGTTTTCACAGATGCAAACCACGGTTTATTGGACTGGGACCGTCACATCTCAACTGCGCCATTGTTATTTTCTTATGTACTGTAAGCAGCTTTGGCTGTTCTTGCCACGAAACAATTAGATTTCTTTACCTTGTAACAGGCAACAGCCAGTTTGGAAAGCCCATCCACGTAAGGTCCATAAACGCTGTGCTCTCTGACTTTCAACGACTGTCGACTCCTGTTTCCAAAGCAAGCACACAGAGAACAAGGCGTTACTCTCCTTGCAAATGTTGGCAGCCGATGCTAAGTGCTCCCGGTTTTCCAACGGGAGAGTTTAAACCCTTCCTCTTGAAACCAAAGGATGCTCAGCTTAGATCAGGCATCCCCAACCTGCGCCCCCCCCAGATGTTTTGGCCTACAACTCCCATGATCCCTAGCTAACAGGACCAGTGGTCAGGGATGATGGGAATTGTAGTCCAAAACATCTGGAGGGCCAAAGTTTGGGGGTGCCTGGCTTAGATCATGCCCAGTGTGCTCCAAGTCAAGGCACATTTTGCCAAGCAATTCCCGCAATTGGTGGAGGGCAGGAATGCAGCCACACAACTTCTTTTTAAAAAAGATAAAAGAGATAAGGGCTGCACATCTCTTTCCATGCTAACAGGGAAATACAGACAAATAACTGTTAACACTTCTTCAGGTTTGAAAGGCATTCGAGTTAATGCAAGGCGACAATTATCTTAGGAGGGCTGGGAAGGATAAGAGATATTTGCCAAGGACTTGCATCTGGGGCTATTTAGACTTCCCTCCCCTTTCATGACTTAGCCTTGACCCTTTCTCTGATGCAGAAAGATTGGAACTCCGAATATAAGCAATTGCAGGAGCTTTTATTACTTTCTATTACAGTGTGTTGTTGTTGTTGTTAGACGTGAGTGCATTGTTTTTGTAATTCTAAACGATTCAAAACTGTTTTTAATGCTGTATTTTATATTGCTGTAACCCGCCCTGGGACCTTAGGGTGAAGGGCAGATAATCCATTTAAATAATCATAATAGTAATAACAACAACAACAACAACAACAGGCAGCCCAAACAGGTAAAGTAAATGAAAAAGAAAGCAAAACATGGGAGATCCCAGTTATGGATCTGCCACATTAACTGCAGTTATGACGAGACGTACTAGGAATGCATGAAACTGTCTTCTACCACCAGTCCAACTAGCTCAGTGATATCTACACTGGCCGGCAGAGGCTCTCCAGTAAGGCTGGGAGATAGATATATTGATATACTGTGTCATCCAAAACCAGTTTCAAGTCCGTATCGTGATATTGATTTCATAGTTTTGACCCGGCAATATATGGCAAATTATGGTGTGTTTGTGTGTGTGTGCTATGCAAAATCACGATGCGGGGAAAACCATGAAGCCAGCCAATGCCTCTACATAGGAGACATTTGAAGGCAGCCCTGTTTAGGGAGGTTTTTAATGTTTGATGTTTTATCATGTTTTTAATATTCTATTGAGAGCCGCCCAGAGTGGCTGAGGAAACCCAGCCAGATGGGCAGGGTATAAATAAGGAATTATTATTATTATAGTTCCAGCCTTATTTCAAACATTGCGATATACAATCGTACCTCAGAAGTCAAACGGAATCCGTTCCGGGAGTCCGTTTGACTTCCAAAACGTTCGGAAACCAAGGCGCAGCTTCCGATTGGCTGCAGGAAGCTCCTGCAGCCAATCGGAAGCCGCAGAAGCTGTATCAGACTTCAGGTTCCAAAGAACGTTCACAAACCGGAACACTCACTTCTGGCTTTGCAGTGTCCAGGAGACAAAAGTCGCAAGGCGTTTGACTTCCGAGGTACCGAGGACACTGTGATGTTTGGCTGGTGATATATCACAATGTTGAAAACCCAATATTGCTTAGCCCTCCTCCACAGGAGTCCTGCAATGGCTCTGCAGCCCTACCCAAAAACGCTGAGGACTCAGGATATTTCTCAAGCAAAGCACATGCCCTGCTACGGAGGGCTGGCCCTCCCCGCTAAGCGAAAACTGTCCATTTTGTTCAGAGAAAGACATGTTTGTTCAGCTGGGCCCCCAAAGGCAGGCTTTCATAGAATAATAGAATCATAGAGTTGGAAGAGACCACAAGGGCCATCCAGTCCAACCCCCTGCCAAGCAGGAAACACCATCAAAGCATTCTTGACATATGCCTGTCAATAGGTTGCTGGCCATCTCGATTCCTGCCGCGTTCCACCTTACCCCTTTGGGTCCAGCAGGTCTCGGACTTTCTCGTTGTAAATCTCCATGTAGGAAACCTCCACTTTGAAACTCTGCTCTTCGTTCTCCTCTTTCTGGGCTCTTTCGAAGAGTGTGCTGCACAGGCGAGGGATTAGTCCAGGCTGGTCAGCTGTGCCCATCATGGTATAAGACTTTCCGGACCCTGCGTAAAAAGGGGAAGGAAGAGGCGCTTTAGGAAGAAGGGAGGAGAAGGGCGGCGGATTGGAAGAAAGGGAGAGTTTCAGGATGCCTTCGTAAACGAGCCACCAAGGAGACCAGCAAAAAAAGGACTGTCCTAGATTTGGAGGTGGGAAGATGAAACAAAACTACTCCGAATTCATGGAAGAAATTCCATGGGAAGACGTATCCTTCCACAAATGTTAATGTACAGTTGTACCTCCGGTTATGTATCCCTCTGGATACGTAAACTTCGGGATGCAAACGTGGCAAACCCGGAAGCATTTTTCCGGGTTTCGCCACACGCGCATGTGCAGAAGCACTAAACCATGCTGTGCGCAAAAGCAGTCCTCCCGTTGCAAATTCCTCGGGATGCGGC
Source organism: Zootoca vivipara (assembly GCF_963506605.1). Classification (NCBI taxonomy): domain Eukaryota; kingdom Metazoa; phylum Chordata; class Lepidosauria; order Squamata; family Lacertidae; genus Zootoca; species Zootoca vivipara. The sequence continues at coordinate 116,325,086 of NC_083278.1, read as the reverse complement.
CGGACCTCCAGAATGGATCCCGTTTGCAACCGGAGGTTCTACTGTACCGTTTGACTTGTCCCCAAATTGATTCTTGAACTTGAATTTTATTAAGATTCATGCTTTAATACTGTATTTTATGCTGCTTTTGTGTTGTATTACAATTAAGTGTTTTAAATTTGTTGTTAGCCACCCTGAGCCTGGGTTTTTGATGGGAAGGGCGGGGTATAAATAAAAATTATTATTATTATTATTATTATTATTATTATTATTATTATTATCCTCTCCACTCACTGTATCAACTAAGCTTTTGCTCGATGTGCAACAGCCAACAGCCTCCATGGGGACTAGGATGGTGATGAAGTGAGCTACCCTTCTACCACCCACCTACATAGGCTACTGCCAGAAGCAGAGCAAAACCCCGAACAGACCACAGTTTTCAGGGCCAGAGAAGCGCAGTCTCCGTAGGAATCAATGGCCAACTGCTCAGCAAAGGAGGGTCTGCTCGTCTCTCTCTAGCCCCATCCTGGCTTCTGCTCCTTGCGGCTGCGCTAAATCAGCCTTTCTCAATCTTGGGTTCCCAGATGTGGGACTACAATTCCCATCATCCATAGTCAGCAGGTGCAGCAGTCAGGGATGATGGAAGTCGTAGTCTGGCAGCGGGGGGGGGGGTTCCTAACCAAACTGCCAAAGCGTAATCTTATATAATCAGAAACTTTTTATTTTATTTTATTTTCCCATCCTCCCAAGGGGCAAGCGCTTACCGGTCTGTCCATAGGCAAAGATGCACGCGTTGTAGCCGTCAAAAGCATTCTGGAGAATGTTCTCTCCAAGGCACTTGAAAACAACGTCTTGGCCTAAAATTAGAACAAAAAGATTCAAATGGCTCGGCCAGAAGAGGAAGAAGTCATAAACCTCTTTTGATAAGACCCTCCAGGACTTCAAAACACATCATATGAGAACTGTTAACGTCTTTCATGTGTGTCCAAAGTAAATGAAGCCTTTAAAGGCGGAAGCTGCAGAGCAGATCTTTATTCCGATCGCACTGAAGTCTCCAGTAAGTCCCTATTGTGTTACTCTGCGTTTACACGAACGTGGCCTGGATCACGATAAGGCAGCGTACAGACTTGGGACTGTGGGCCCTCTCTCTTGCGATTTAGTACACCTTTCCTCCAAGGAAGCACCGCAGGGCGGGGGAGAGCTACTTGGTTTAGCCCTCACCCACTACCCTGCTAGGAAGGCCAGACTGAGAGATAGCTGCTGGACAAAGGTCTCCCAGAGAGCTTGGCAAACGAGCAGGGAATTCGAACCCAGGTCTCCCAGGTTCAGCTCCATCCATTAGGCCACACTGATTCTCTGTGTCTGAATCCAGCCTGAGTTACAGATAAGCTCATTTTTTCAGAGCCTGGCTGCAAAAGGACCAAGGCTGAGGAGATGGCTCTGTAAGAAGGATGTGTAATTATTATTAGTAGTATTATTATTTCATAGAATCATAGAGTTGGAAGAGACCACAAGGGCCATCCAGTCCAACCCGCTGCCAAGCAGGAAACACCATCAAAGCATTCTTGACATATGCCTGTCAAGCCTCTGCTTAAAGACCTCCAAAGAAGGAGACTCCACCACACTCCTTGGCAGCAAATTCCACTGCCGAACAGCTCTTACTGTCAGGAAGTTCTTCCTAATGTTTAGGTGGAATCTTCTTTCTTGAAGTTTGAATTTCATTATTGATCATGTATTATAAGACCACTTTTCTTGCTCAGTGGAAGTGCCTGCGTTTTCCCTTTAAAAATAATGGTTTGTCCATCGCCCTGCAGGCTTTTAAGCAAATGCTTGTGATCATACGGAGCCCATATAAAAACTGGGGATGTGGAAAAACTCGAGTTTAAGAAAACACGGTTGCTTACCTTGGCTGCCCATGCCTGCATCCAGCAGAGAACATCAGTGTGCAGCCAAACTTGGTAAGATTTAGTCTTTTAACTTTGGAAGCAATTTGGGAAGGGCAAATTTTGAGCTGATAAAATGTTCAGCAGCCCCCTCTGCCCACCCATCATTCCTCTGCTCAGACTGGCGATTTCTCAGGAAGTAACAGGAGAGTCCATGTTGGTATGAACCCAGATAATTTTCAGCCTCTGCTGTGAATTTCCGTGTTAACCCTTAAGGCGGGGGGGGGGGGCACGGACTCTCTGGGGCCTTGAGTGAACCATAGAATCGTAGAGTTGGAAGAGACCACAAGGGCCATCCATTCCAACCCCCTGCCAAGCAGGAAACACCATCAAAGCATTCTTGACATATGCCTGTCAAGCCTCTGCTTAAAGACCTCCAAAGAAGGAGACTCCACCACAATCCTTGGCAGCAAATTCCACTGCCGAACAACTCTTACTGTCAGGAAGTTCTTCCTAATGTTTAGGTGGAATCTTCTTTCTTGTAGTTTGAATCCATTGCTCCGTGTCTGCTTCTCTGGAGCAGCAGAAAACAATCTCTCGCCCTCCTGTATATGACATCCTTTTATATATTTGAACATGGCTATCATATCACCCCTTAACCTTCTCTTCTCCAGGCTAAACCGTTTGCTAGTCATAAATTTCAGCCTTTGTCGCTTGAAATATTGCCTCTGGGGGAGTCTGCCTCAGTCTGACACAGTGGTTTTCAACCCATGTCCTGTGGCACCAAGGAGAGGGGAGAAGAGAGTTGGCTGAGGGGAACACTCCACAAGGGAAGGTGCTTGAAAAGGGGTGAGGGGTTGCTGGTTCTGCAGGCAAGGGGTGACTTAACTGGGCTTCTGAGGCTCAGACCACGTTTCCCCACAAAGGAGCCACAGAAAGAATCTACAGTGGTACCTTGGTTCTCAGACGCCTTGGTACTCAAACAACTTGGAACCCAAACACTACAAACCCGGAAGTAAGTGTTCCAGTTTGCAAACTTCTTCCGGAAGCCAAACGTGCTCCGTTTTGAGTCTTACGCTTCCGATTTGAGTGCCACAATTCGATTTTGAGTGCCTCAATTCCGTTTTGAGCGTTACGCTGAGGTCTGTCTGCTTTTGCAGCTCTTTTTGTTTTGTTTTTGCAGCTATGTGGAACCTAGTTCAGCTATTGATTGATTGATTGATTGATTTTGTGACCGCAGTACATTGTTTATTGCTTTCATTTTATGGCTCAATGGTCTCGTTAGATAGTAAAATTCACGTTAAATTGCTGTTTTAGGGGTTGTTTTTAAAAGTCGGGAACGGATCCATCCATTTTGCATTACTTTCTATGGGAAAGCACGCCTTGGTTTTGGAACGCTTTGCTTTTGGAACGGACTTCCGGAACGGATTAAGTTTGAGAACCAAGCTAGCACTGTAGTTGGCCAAGGGAGCCGTGGACTCAAAAAGGTTGAAAACCTCTGGCCCAGCAGACTGACTTTCTGAAATTGACTTTTAAACTAAGCCTCCCCCTCAGACAAATAACCTGCTCCATGTCCAGGCAGAGCCGGGAGAAAACCCCAGACAGTTGCTGCCAGTCAGTGTGGATAATAATGAGCTGGATGGACTAATAGCCTGACTTGGTATAATGCAGGTTCTTCTGTTCCTTGCAAGATCAATACTAGGTCTGTATCTCAGCCCTGAAATACTACCTGCATATTTTTCCTTGACAGCTTCGTCCATAGACCAGAAGCAGTGATCGTAGGCAAACACCTGCAGAGAAACAAACCAGACACACATGAAAGTCTTACTTTTACGAGGTGAACAATCCAACCAGCTTAACAGGCCGTACAGAAAACAAGACACCCAGCGGTTGTCCAACAATAACTTTAGGATGTGTATGGTCCCTGCTCAGCAGCTACACTTCGAAAGGGGCTGTGTGCATTTCAAATTAACCAAAGCAGTGCACTTCTATCACAGGGATTCACAAATTTGGGTCTCCAGGTGTTTTTTCAGACTACAGTTCCCATCAGCCCTGCCCACTAGTCTTGCTAGCTAGAGGTGATGGGAGTTGTAGTCCAAAAGCAACTGGAGACCCAAGTTTGGGAAACCCTGTTTGATCAGATGCTGTCGGGACTCCTGACTCCCACCACCCGCAGCCAGCTTAGTCATGGGCCGGGGAAGATGGAAGTTGTAGCCCAGAAACATCTGGATTGGAGATGCTGCCAACATTCCATGTAGGTCACTGGCAACTAACCTGTGGTCTTCCAGAGGTTGCAGTTACAACTCCCATCAGTCCGGCATTGACCAATGCTCTCGGCCCAGTATACCTGAAGGAGCGTCTCCACCCCACCCCCCCATCGTTCTGCCTGGACACTGAGGTCCAGCGCTGAGGGCCTTCTGGTGGTTCCCTCACTGCAAGAAGCGAAGTTACAGGGAACCAAGCAGAGGGCCTTCTTGGTAGTGGCACCCGCCCTGTGGAACACCCTCCCACCAGATGTCAAAGAAATAAACAACAATTTGACTTTTAGAAGACATCTGAAGGCAGCCCTGTTTAGGGAAGTTTTTAACGTTTGTTGTTTTATCGTGTTTTTAATATTCTGTTGGGAGCTGCCCAGAGTGGCTGGGGAAACCCAGCCAGATGGGTGGGGTAAAAATAATATACAGTATTATTATTATTATTATTATTATTATTATTATTATTATTATTATTGAGTTGGAGCCCAACAACTGGGAACCCAGACTTGGAAGAATGCTAGACTAGAGGTTGATGGAATGGCAATGGCAATTCTTGGGGCAATTCCTCCCCCTGTCTATTTGACAGCAAGATTTTAGTGGCTCCCTGATACCCAGGCTCAAACTGGCAGGGACCAGTGTTGACTGCAGCGACCCGCAAGTCTGGAATCTGCAGTCTGATGCACTTCTGCAGCCTTTCAGACATGCACGGAGAAAGCGAGTGAGGATGAGAGAAGAACTGAGATGTGTGCTCACAACACAACTCCACCCCGATAACAAAAAGCATTGACCAAAGCTTCCATGAGGATACATTCCCACATACTCTAAGCACCCACTAGTTTTCCCGGTCATAAAATTGCAGAGTTGGAAGGGACCCCCCACGGTCATCCAATCCAACCCCCTGGAATGCAGCCATTCAAGGCTGTTTTGCCTCCCCCCCTTTGGGCCTGCAACTTCTTTCAAACGCTGCAAACGAAACTGTCCGAAAATAAAAACCTTTGGAGAAGATGACAGGGAACAGAGCCAGAAGAGAGACACAGAGAATTCTGACAGGCAGCAACTGCAACTTTCCAACGCTGTGCAAATGGGAAGAGACGGTTTGTGTGGTTTAAAAAGGAAAAAAAAAACCCCACACAACACCATCTTTCATCCACAATCCCCAGCGTTCAGTGTGTGACCATGCTGTCATTTCTTCCTGTGACTCATATCTTGGCTGCCAATGGTGCTTCTGGAGAGAAGAGCTTTTAATGTTTTGTTCCACCGCCACCCTTCCTTGCACAGTAGCAGCGAGCACATTTAGAAAGAAAGTGGTAAATATTTTCCTGCACAGAATCCAAAGGCAAATAAATATCAGGATTCCCCCCCCCCCCACACACACACACCAGGCTCCAAAGTGCAATCGGAAAAGACTTACCTTGGGCTGGCTCCTACAGTTCAGAAACAGGAACATCACGGGACATGCAAAGAGAAAGTGGTACAGGATGGAAAGAGGGAGAGAAGGAAAAATAACAGGTTAACACCTTGCTCTCTCTCTTTTTGTAAGTGCAAAAGAAATCACAAGTTTAAAAATGCACAAGAAGGCAGTTCTGGTCACTGACGCAGATAGAAATATTCAAAAGTGTTCGCTTCAATATCACAGGTTTTTTCCTGCAAATATGCCGGCTTGCCAGAAGAAAGGCATTTCCGCACACAGGACAGAGTTCCAGAAGAGACGAGTAAAAAACTTATGGCGCGATACACCCAAGTGAATAGATACAGTGTTCAGGGAGGCTTTTAATGTTTAATAGATTATTGTGTTTTATTCTTTTGTTGGAAGCCGCCCAGAGTGGCTGGGGAGATCCGGCCAGATGGGCGGGGTATAAATAATAAATTATTATTATTATTATTATTATTATTATTATTATGAACTTAATTCGTTCTGGAGGTCCGTTCTTAAGCCGAAACCGTTCTTAACCATGAGGTGCGCTTTCGCTAATGGCGCCTGCTGCCGCCGCTGCGCAACTTCCACTCGCATCCCGGGGTGAAAGTTCGCAACCGGGAGCATCTACTTCCAGGTTGGTGAAGCTCGTAACCTGAAGCGTTCGCAAGAAGGACGATATGTAACACGAGATCCCACTGTATAGGATCGCAGATACGACAGGGTCAAGACCCCACAGATATTGCAGAAATTCAAATCCTGAAAGTAGGGCTGGGAGATATCTGGTTTCCAACAATGCGATACATCACCAGCTAAACATAGCGATGTACCGATATATCGTAATGTCTGAAATAAGGATGGAGCTATGTAGAGGCACTGGCTGGCTTCACAGTTTCCCCCACATTGTGATTTTTTGCAGAACACAAACACACACATCATGATTCACAATATATGGCCAGGTCAAGAATGATGAAACCAATATCATGATATGGACTTCAAATCCAGTTCCCTCGTTGCGAGAAGCCAAGTTGCAGGGAACTAGGCAGAGGGCCTTCTCGGTGGTGGCGCCTGCCCTGTGGAACGCCCTCCCAACAGATGTCAAAGAGGAAAACAACTACCAGACTTTTAGAAGACATCTGAAGGCAGCCCTGTTCAGGGAGGCTTTTAATGTTTAATAGATTACTGTGTTTTATTTTTCTGTTGGAAGCTGCCCAGAGTGGCTGGGGAAACCCAGCCAGATGGGCGGGGTATAAATAATAAATTATTATTATTATTATTATTATTATTATTATTATTATTATTATTATTATTATATAAAATTCTTTTGGACGGCATATAGATATATCGCCCAGCCCTGTTTGCAAGAAGGTGCTCTCCAAAGTGTGCTCTTGTTTTTGTGCGTATCATTGCTTCCCAATTTATTATATTTTTACCCCGCTTTTCAGGGAAAGCACTGACCACCTCTCCCGAGGCAAGCAGTTCGCAGAAATCCAAATGTCATTCCCAATGTGAGATAACCACATGATGAGACTGCAGGGTGGAGGGGGGGGGAGGAACCAGCAATATTAGCGACGAAACACCCTGTCCTCTCCCCCATCAGGTGTAAGCAGACTGACCCTGACATTTTCCAGCCGCCTCTGGCCAGCAGGAGGAGTGGGTGGAGGAGGAAGGGAGAGAGAGAGAGAGAGAGAGAGTCACAGGAATAAAACACGAATTGCAGGTCCTCTCTCATTGGCCACTTGTGCTTAAAAGGAGAGGTGCCGTCCAGCTCTCGAGGTATGTGTGTCGCTTGGACTGTCTCCTGGCACAATGATCTGACCTTGACCTGCGTCCGATTAAGAGTCAACAGGCACACAGAGAAAAGCACCGTAGGAGCAGCAGCAGAAGTCAGAGTGCAGTGCTAGGACCAACGCTTCTGGCTGGAGTAACTCCGCTTGACAGGCACATGTCAAGAATGCTTTGATGGTGATTCCTGCTTGGCAGGGGGTTGGACTGGATGGCCCTTGTGGTCTCTTCCAACTCTATGATTCTTGCAAAGAAAGGCTACTGCGTTTGGGACTTCTAAGTCTAGAGAGGAGAGCAAGAGGCGACACGACAGGATTTTTTAAAAAATAAATGATGCACGGGGTGGAGAAAGGCAATAGAGAAAAGCTTCTCTCTCTCTCTCTCTCTCTCTCTCTCTCTCTCTCTCTCTCTCACACACACACACACACACACACACACACACACAACACCAGAACTCTGGACGCCCAACGAAGCTGGGTGTGGGAAGATTTAGGAAAGTACAATGATGCCTTGCAAGATGAAATTAATTCGTTCCACAAGTCGCTTCGTCTTGCGATTGTTGTAGAGAATTGAACGTTATACAGTCGTACCTCGGGTTACGAACACCTCGGGTTACGAACACCTCGGGTTACGAACAGCTCGGGTTACAAACTGCGCAAACCCGGAAGTACTTTCGCCGCGTGCGCATGCGCAAAAGCAGCACGCGCGCATGCGCAAAATGGCAGTTCGGGTCGCGTTCGGGTTACGAACTTTTCGGGTTACGAACTGCGACCCGGAATGGATTGTGTTCGTAACCCGAGGTATTACTGTACACTGCACTCATGAGACCACAGATGTACATAAATTTTGAAATCACAATAATTTCGTCTTGCGAAATGCGGTTTGCCGCAGCAAAAAAAAAAAAAAACCCGCAAAGAAATTTCGTCTTGCGAAGCACGGCCATAGAAAACTTCGTCTTGCAAGTTACCAAAAACATCGCAAAATGCTTTCGTCTTGTGAGTTTTTCGTTGCGAGAGGCATTCGTCTTGCGAGGTACCACTGTACTTCTTCACTCACCGCACAGTTAAGCCAGCAACCTAGATGGCTTTAAAGAAAGGATGAACCAAATTCATGATGGAGGAGGAGGAGGAGGAGGAGGAGGAGGAGGAGGAGGAGGAGGAGGAAGAAGAAGAAGAAGAGAGGTCAATGATGGCTGCTAGCCAGGATGGCTGTGCTCTGCCATCCTTAGTCAGAGGCAGCAATGCTTCTGGAGATCAGTTGCTGGAAACTGGGAAGAGATGTTCTTGTGCATGCTGGTTCCCCACAGGCTGGCAACTGTGAGTACAGGATGCTGGATTGGACGGGCCATTGGCCTGATCCAGCAGGCTCTTCTTAGGCCATTCCTCCTCTGGTCACTGCTATGGATGCATAATCAGACTGCCTGTTTCCAGGCACCGTGGTTGTGTGCATGGGATTCCCACACGGCGGGGTTGACGTTGCCAGCCCTCGTGTCACGTTCATGTCACCTGGGTTGTGTGAACGAGCATGCCACACAGCGGACTGGCAAGCATCCACGCACATACAGCAGGAAAGAAGCAATTTTTTGCAATATGGTGTGAGTTCCAAAAAGCTGGCTGCGTTCGCACATCGCGCAAACGGCTTAGTACGGCGTGCATGGAGAGGAACAAGACGGAGCAAACTTTGTGCCTCCAAGAAAAGGGAAAGACTGGGAGCTCTTGCTTAACTGCAGTTTGTCATGTGGTCTGTTACAACAAAAATGTGGTTTGCGCTAACTATGGCTAATTTCAAAGAAGCTGGCATCAAACAGCGGTTTCTGAAGCTGGCTTTGATTTATGTATTTCTCTGTCGGCAGGGAGGAGATTGTAACACCAACATTAAGGGGCAAAAACCATCACGGTGGTAAATAGCATAAAAGGAACAGGAGAATTTACATTCCTAAGGTAAGCACAAAATGTGTCACGAATCTGTAAATCATCTTAATACATTGACACATCTGATTTACCCCTCGGGAAAGTCCAGGCGAAGAGATGAGTTCTAAGCAGGTTTTTTTTAAAACAACTGTGGTTAGCCTTAACAGCAATTCTGGGTTTGAAAGGCACAGCAAACCATGGTTAGCTAAAAGCAGAAGTGGAAGCTGCTGAATTTCTCCTCTCAGTTGTGTGGGACAAGGAGATGTGAAAGGAAAAGAAAGACCTACTGTGGTTTATGCACGCCACACTAAACCATGGTTTATTATCATTACGCGCAAGCATGTGACTGAAGCAGGAAATGCAATGAGAGCTGCGCAATTCACAACAGCCCATTTGAAACTTGCCTTTCAACGCAGCTGTCCAGCCAAGCAACCTCCAGCGGCGAAGGCTTTTCATCCCCGCCCCCCCAAAACTGCGAGACAGGATTATGTTATTATATATCACTTAAAACGTTTAGGTCTTTATTGTGCTCGTATTATTCAGCGCTTGGGATTAAAAGCAGCAATAAGAACATAATCCCTGTGGCCCTTTCCTGCATATGGAGGTTTCAAAAAGAGGATTACGCTGTGTAAAACAAGCAGCTCAATATAGGCCAAAAGGCCGATTTCAAATAAGCATTGTGTTCTTTCCACAAAGATGCACACACAGCCTCATTTGATGTTCGCGGCTAAGCGGAGGACCAGAAAGCAAACCACAGGGCAGCCAGGCACAGCTTGCAGCTCAGGCAATCCCTGTGGGCAGCCTCCCCCAAACCTGGGGTCCTTAGATGGGTTAGGCCACAATTCCTATCAGCCGAAACATCTGCAGGGCACCTGCCCTGCGAAGGTGGCTGCCTACGTACTAGTTTTGCCCACATCAAAGCGGACCACGTACATGTACACGCATGCATGACCCTGGGGACCTGGATGCACATAATTCTTCTCCTGTCCGTGAAAGAGACAGCTAATGAGCGCTGAGGACAAAAGTGAGAGAAATTCTCAGCACGGCAACATTACCGTATTTTTGCACTGTGGGTTAAACCACTGAGCCTCTTGGGCTTGCCGATCAGAAGGTCGGCAGTTCGAATCCCCGCGACAGGGTGAGCTCCCATTGCTCAGTCCCAGCTCCTGCCAACCTAGCAGTTCGAAAACACGTCAGTGCAAGTAGATAAATAGGAACCGCTACAGCGGGAAGGTAAACGGTGTTACCCAATAACCCCCTCCCCTGTGCCCAGCACATTTTAAAAAGGGCATTGGATGTCACTCAGCCTGGTTGAAGAGGAACGTTTTTGCCTGGCACCTAAAGATGCCTAATGAAGGCGCCCGGTGAACATCTCTGGGGAAAGAATCCCACAAATGGGGAGCCACTGCAGAAAAGGCCCGTTTGCACAACCTTGCATTTAAGCACTCGCCTGGTAAGCTATAAGCAATGAGGCAGGATGGCTCTGAACACCTGCTGCTGGGAGATGCAGGGAGCAGATATCAGGTCATAGCAAAGGCCTTCTAGTATAAGTAAGTCTTTACTTGATGGTCAAAGCTCGCCAGGTGGGTCCCTTTCTGCTGGGAACGAAGTCCACAAAGCATGTTCTTCAATACTCAGCTTCAAGGTTAGGTAACCCATCTCTGATGTATGGAAGTGAGAGCTGGACCGTAAAGAAGGCTGGTCGCCGAAGAATTGATGCTTTTGAATTATGGTGCTGGAGGAGACTCTTGAGAGTCCCATGGACTGCAAGAAGATCAAACCTATCCATTCTGAAGGAAATCAGCCCTGAGTGCTCACAGGAAGGACAGATCCTGAAGCTGAGGCTCCAATACTTTGGACACCTCATGAGAAGAGAAGACTCCCTGGAAAAGACCCTGATGTTGGGAAAGATGGAGGGCACTAGGAGAAGGGGACGGCAGAGGACGAGATGGTTGGACAGTGTTCTCGAAGCTACGAACATGAATTTGATCAAACTGCGGGAGGCAGTGGAAGACAGGAGTGCCTGGCGTGCTATGGTCCATGGGGACACGACTAAACAACTAAACAACAACAACCCATCTCTTCATGATCTCCGTCTCTTTTGTCTTCTAGGAAACATTGGAAATGTGTTAGGATGCGTGGATATTATTTGCAGAAAAACTACTCCTGCTGGCTCGCATTACTCCTTCCCGTTGCATTTCTTGCCAGCCCTGACTCAGGCTTCAGCGGGCTCCAGTTTGGCAGCAGGGAAGGTGAGCGACACAGATTTTTATCACATCCGAAGCACAACACAGATGAGAGGAGATGCTCGGTTTCCATCTGGGAATCATCTGCGTTTGTCTGGGAAAGAGATTAAATCCCGGCCTTTCACATCCTCATTCTCTTATAACGGCACTAATCTCAAATAATTAGAGGGTGTTCGTTAAAATTTTCAGGAAAGTCCTTGGAGAGACATCAGAATGTTTGTTGAGAAAGGGGGGAAAATGAGGAATAGGCTCATGCTCATTTCACCTTCCTAAAATACACACCCTTTCACTCAGCCAGTGATGGCTCATTTTGAGACTAGGCTTGTAAATTATAGTAAGTAGCCAATACACGTGGGCTTATGATGTGCGGTTTGTTTAATTTGTGAAAACCACAATAGACTGTGGCAGCAATTAGTGAGTCAGGATGGTTAAGTGCGTCTGCTCTGGAGGAGAAAAGGCTAATAAAAAGTCAAAAGGGGAAAACCCTGAGCAATAAGAGGCACCCAACTCTCCGTTCCTCACCTTCCTTAGGCATTTCCAGCATGCTTCCTTTAATTATTATTCTTTTGCTGCTCATTTTAATGCCATGAAAACAGGCACAGCTTTGCGGTCTCAACCTACGGATGTGACTATGGTGTCAAGAGGTTGGAATTTGGGGTTTGTTAGCACTGGGGGATGGAAGTGAGAGCTGGACCATAAAGAAGGCTGATCGCCGAAGAATTGATGCTTTTGAATTCTGCTGCTGGAGGAGACTCTTGAGAGTCCCATGGACTGCAAGAAGATCAAGCCAATCCATTCTGAAGGAAATCAGCCCTGAGCGCTCACTGGAAGGACAGATCCTGAAGCTGAGGCTCCAATACTTTGGCCACCTCATGAGAAGAGAAAACTCCCTGGAAAAGACCCTGATGTTGGGAAAGATGGAGGGCACTAGGAGAAGGGGACGGCAGAGGACGAGATGGTTGGACAGTGTTCTCGAAGCTACGAACATGAATTTGACCAAACTGCGGGAGGCAGTGCAAGACAGGAGTGCCTGGCGTGCTCTGGTCCATGGGGTCATGAAGAGTCGGACACGACTAAACGACTAAACAACAACAACAAGGCACTGGGGGACATTCCAGGGCAAGCCAGGATGGGCTCCACTTGAGCCAGGATGGAACCAGACTGCTGGAGCTTAAAATCAAAAGGGTGGCAAGGCTGCGGGCGGACAGAGGAGAGGACTGTGAGGAACCGAGGGGGGTCCAATCGGAGCAAAATGCTGCAGGTGAAAACACAAGTGGCACTTGAAAGAGAGAGACGGTATTACCTGTGCAGTGTTTCTCAACCTTGGGTCCCCGGCTGTTGTTGGACTACAACTCCCATCATCCCTGACTAGCTAAGGGATAATGGGAGTTGTAGTCCAGCAACAGCCGGGGACCAAAGTTTGAGAAACACTGCCTGTGGGGAAACCCACAAGCAAGACCCGGGCGCAAGAACCCTCTCCCTTCCTGCAACTAGCATTCGGATTCACACCCAGCCAAGCTCTTCTGGAAGGTGCAAGTTTTTCTGGAAGCCGAGGCTGTAGAAGGTGAATTAGATGTGGCTCTTTGCAATGCCTTTGCAAAGGTCTCTGCTAATAATAAAGTCATGCCTATTTGCTCCATTGTGGGTGCCGCCCTTAATGAATCAACTAAACCCGCCCAGTGTCAGAATCACCCACTTATCAAAACCAGTTAGATCGTTTTGACCTGCCCTCCCCAGAAGGGTGCTGGAAGCGGTGAGATGGAAGATGGAGCCTAGTTTGTTGTGGCTGGTCAATGGCAGTCCAATGAGCGCTTGAGAAAAGGTTATCAGCACTTCTTGGTGTGTGTGTGTGTGTGTGTGTGTGTAATTTTTTAAATTAGTTTTTCCATAACCAACATCATATAAAATAAACATCGATACAATATCACAATGTGGGATTTTTCCAATCCTGTGACTTCCCTCTACCTTCTCCATGGTTCCATTATTTTTGGTTATTTCAAGCATGTCCAAGTCATATTTTCCATCTGTATATATCTAATTCTTATCTATCATCATAATACAGTGGTGCCTCGCTTAACGAACGCCCTGTAAGACGAAATGTTCGCTTAACGAAAGGATTTTTCGAGCGGAGGTTGCCTCGCTAGACAAATTCGTTTTATGAAAAATTCATCTAGCGAATCGCGGTTTCCCATAGGAATGCATTGAAATTCAATTAATGCGTTCCTATGGGCAAATTTTTTTTTGAAAAATATTCAATGCATTCCTATGGGATTCGCTAGACAAATTTTTCGTTATAAGAATAGACCCGTAGAACGAATTAAATTTGTCTAGCGAGGCACCACTGTACTGCAAATATTTTCAGAATCCTGCTGATATATCACCTTGTATACAATGCTTTGACATATATGCCATAAAAATTTCCCATTCATTTTTTAATTTGTTATTACCCGGATTTCTGAGTCTTCCTGTTAATTTTGCCATCTCTGCATATTCCATCAGCTTAATTTGCCAATCTTTTCTCGTGGGAATTTTTTCCTCTTTCCAGCATTGGACTATCAATATGCATGTGGCCGTGCGTTGCATACATAAATAGATTTTTATATTTGGGGGGTATTTCCCTTCCTGTTATTCCTAATAAAAAGGCTTCTGGATTTTTAACAAAAGTTATTTTAAGCATTTTTTTTCCAATTCATTATATATCATTTCCCCAAAAATCTTTATAACTTTGCATTGCCACCACTCAGCACCTCTTTGCAAGAGGGAAAGCTTCTTACAGAAAGTGTCAGTTCATTGACTTAAAAACAAACCACCACCCCACCCAACAATGGACATTCAGCCACTTTCGGCCTATGTCCAACCATCTGTTTTTGAAGTATGCTGTGGCTGAGTGGGTAGAGCAAGCCCCTTGGGGAGCTGCAAACCATTTTTAGACATTGGGCACCCATAAATGCATTTATTTCATAAAATTTACAAGCTGCCTGGCTGTTAATTTTAATTTTAATTTTTTTAAAAAAAAACCTCAAAGACATTAACAAAAAGAACAATAAAATTATGAGATCGTTCTGCCCGGACACTGAGGTCCAGCGCCGAGGGCCTTCTGGCGGTTCCCTCACTATGAGAAGCCAAGTTACAGGGAACCAGGCAGAGGGCCTTCTCGGTAGTGGCACCCACCCTGTGGAACGCCCTCCCACCAGAGGTCAAAGAGAACAACAATTACCAGACCTTTAGAAGGCATCTCAAGGCAGCCCTGTTTAAGGAAGCTTTTAATGTTTGATGGATTTCTGTATTTTAATATTTTGTTGGAAGCCGCCCAGAGAGGCTGGGGGAACCCGGCCAGATGGGCGGCCTACAAATAATAAAAATTATTATTATTATTATTATTATTATTATTATTATTATTATTATTATTATTAAAAGAACTCAAAAGAGCAGAGAGGTCTCAGGAGGAAGGAGAGATGGGAAAATAACCTGGCTTCCCATTTTCTTCCACGCAGTACCCAGGGGAGGGATGCCTTGCTTAGAATCAAAACATTTCAAAGACAAATTTATTTGTTGTTGTTGTTTAGTCGTTTAGTCGTGTCCAACTCTTCCTGACCCCATGGACCATAGCATTTATTACTATTTATTTATTTATTGCATTTATGCACCATAGCTAAAGGTGGTGCGCATGGTTCTCCTCCTCCCCATTTCACCCTTACGACAACCCTGTGAAGTAGGCTTGGTTGAGAGACAGGAACTGGCCCATGATCACCCAGTGAGCTCCATGGTCTCCCAGGTTCCAGATCTAATACAGTCGTACCTTGGATCCCAAAAACCTTGCGAGTCAAACGTTTTGGCTCCCGAAAGCCGCAAACCCGGAAGTGAGTGTTCCGGATTGTGAACATTCTTTGGAACCCGAACATCCGACGCAGCTTCCGATTGGCTGCAGTAGCTTCCTGCAGCCAATCAGAAGCCGCACCTTGGTTTCCAAACATTTTGGAAGTCGGACAGACTTCCGGAATGGCTTCTGTTCAAGTTCCGAGGTTCCACTGTACTCTAGCAATTGCACCACGCTGGCAGATGCAGAAGCCACGTCCAATTAAGGGATGGAGAGTCCCTAAACCAAGGTTGGGGAAGGGGGAAAGAGTTTTGAAGCCACGACTTTCTAAAACTTTGGCAACACTTCCCCCCACCCCAACCAGCAATTTGCATGCTGTCCGCACCTGAATATGCCCAATTCCTGAAATCAGATTGGATTTGCACGGTTTGCATTTCCTTGCTACGCTTTTCAATTTGCTTTTGTCGTTGACGCTATTAAAATAGCCATGTTCAAATATATGAAAGGATGTTCAAATATATGAAAGGATGCCATATGGAGGAGGGAGAAAGATTGTTTTCTGCTACTCCAGAGAAGCGGACACGGAGCAATGGATTCAAACTACAAGATAGAAGATTCCACCTAAACATTAGGAAGAACTTCCTGACAGTAAGAGCTGTTCGGCAGTGGGATTTGCTGCCAAGGAGTGTGGTGGAGTCTCCTTCTTTGGAGGTCTTTAAGCAAAGGCTTGACAGGCATATGTCAAGAATGCTTTGATGGTGTTTCCTGCTCGGCAGGGGGTTGGACTGGATGGCCCTTGTGGTCTCTTCCAACTCTATGATTCTACGTCCACTTCATCAAATCTGGCTCTCTTTGGAAAAAAGTTTGGACACCCCTGGAATAAATGGCCCTTCCATCTCTACAATTCTGTGATTCTGTGGCTCTTTCTCCTCTCCTTTGACTTACTGCTAGTCCAGACCGATTTTGGTTTAAGGAAGGGACACAGACACACACACGGAAAGCAAAGTGCAATTTAAGAGTGGCAGAGCTCAACAGTCCTTTCTACAACAACGACCAGGCAACTTCACCTGGCCCTCTGGCTGGACTAATCCGGCCCCTGTGACAGTTTATTTCCTGGGATAATAATAATAATAATAATAATAATTAAAAAGCTCAACAACTTCAATCCTAAAAAAGGTCAACAACTTTGGTTGACCCTCACACATCAAATATATAAAAGGATGTCATATAGAGGAGGGAGAAAGGTTGTTTTCTGCTGCTCCAGAGAAGCGGACACGGAGCAATGGATTCAAGCTACAAGAAAGAAGATTCCACCGAAACATTAGGAAGAACTTCCTGACAGTAAGAGCTGTTCGGCAGTGGAATTTGCTACCAAGGAGTGTGGTGGAGTCCCCTTCTTTGGAGGTCTTTAAGCAAAGGCTTGGCAGCCATCTGTCAGGAATGCTTTGATGGTGTTTCCTGCTTGGCAGGGGGTTGGACTGGATGGCCCTCGTGGTCTCTTCCAACTCTATGATTCTATGAAATATATACAGGCATTGGCTGCATGTTGCTGGTGCCACAACTCTCCCATGTTTTTCATGGCATGCAAGCCTGTCCTGTTTGCCACACCGTGTCAGGGAGGGTTTTATGGGTGGGAGAGGAGGGGAGGGGGATAAGCTCTCAATGACCTGGTTTGCCCAAAGAGCAAAGCGACAATTCTCTCTCTCTCTCTCTCTCTCTCTCTCTCTCTCTCTCTCTCTCTCTCTCTCTCTCTCTCTCTCTCTCTCTCTCTGTGTGTGTGTGTGTGTGTGTTTGTGTTGGCAGAAATTGCAAGAGAACTTTCTACATATGGTCTACAGATTCCATTCTGCTACGGCTTTGGAGTTCGGGTAACTGGTCTCATCCTCGTCGCCAAACTCCCCGCAAAACAGCAGCTACCCCGTTCCGGTCAAAATGGCAGAAATCCACCCCTGTGTGCCCAGTGTCTACCAAAGGGGGCTTCAAATACGGGCAGATAGGGTGGGTGGGAACAGGGGGGGAGCAGGCAAGCCCAGATTTTAGTGACAGATGGGGGATAAAAGCTGGGGAAACAATCAAATGGAGACTTAATAACAAGCAGCACCTGGAGAAGATGCAGAAAGATGGCAACGAAAGAGACATGTTTGGGACATCCAAAGGGACTGTGGCTTGTATTCGAGGCCCCTCCATTCCCTTTCAGCAATGAGGACCAGAATCGCGGGGAAGGGAAGAAAAGTCATGTTTCTGCGCAAGTCGCATTCTGCCCCGTCCTCAAAGGCTTGTCCTGCTTTCTCTGTTTCATGGGGTGGGCTTTCAACATCTGCTCCATCGTTCTCCCACCCACCGAGAATAAGCTGCATTTCAGGCCAGCAATTCCGAACGCCTGTTTTGTACTTGGGAGGCCTAAGAAGCTTAGATTTAAAAACTTCTGTCCTCTTTTCTAACATTCCCCTCTTCTTTCTCGGGACTGGCACGGGGAGCCTTGCAGGGCTCCTTTCCTTCGCACGGCGCTCTCTTGATATTCAAATTAAAACAAATTTGTGGGCTGGGAGGCCTTGTGAACAGCCCTGGGCAACAAAGAAATCTAATAAGAAATTTAAAAATAAAATAGAGGGGGAAAGCATGCACACGGAAGCTCATAGCAATAACAAACTTAGTTGATCTCTAAGGTGCTATTGGAAGGAATTTTTTTTATTTTCCAAGAAGTAAAAGGGATTCTCTTATGCTACCTGCACATCACCCATACGACCTAAAAATACATTAAGGGGCCATGAAATATTGAACTAACTTTTTATGTTAACATGACTCTGGGCAACCCATTTGGCTCAGGGGCTGCCCGAGTACAAGCTTGCGTAGCCTAAGAGCTAAGCCAGCCCGAACCTTGCAGATTTCATTGGGTCGGCCAAATAGGATGCCAGGTGTTGAACACACTGCAAGAAGCGAATCGTTAGCTCTGAGCAGCTGTTTCCCAGCAAAAAAAGACGACTGTCCCATCAGAGCCTTGCCAAACTTCCGGCTCTCTTCCACTGTCTTTAAGAGACAACAACTTGCTTTGATTAAACTATGGCTGGCAGATGTAAAATACATCAAAATCAAACTCGAGGCAGCTAGAAAGGGAGCGAGGAAACAGGAGGGATGAGAATTGCCCACAAAAATCACAGCTGCTAAGATACGCAACAGATTTCTAAAGGAGGAAATTGATTTAAAGGTTAGTGATCGTTCCCCAAAATATTTTATTCCTTTCACTCATTTATACAAAAAGCAACAACCCCCTCTTCCCGAGGTGCCGAATGTCTATTTACAGTGGTACCTCGACATCCGAATGACTTGACTTCCGAAGATTTCGACTTACGAAGTCGGCAAACCCGGAAGTCTTTTCGCTGCGCGCACTGTCCGCGCATGCGCAGAAGCACAAAATCGTGCTTTGACACGGACGCTTAGACAACCGAAGACTTCGACTTACGAAGAGCGCCGTGGAACGGATCGCCTTTGTAAGTCGAGGCACCACTGTATTTACATTTAACTTTCAGGTAATTTCAGTTTTTAAGCAAAGGTATTTCACAAGTAAAGGGATGCAGGTGGCGCTGTGGGTTAAACCACAGAGCCTAGGGCTTGCCGATTAGAAGGTCGGTGGTTTGAATCCTCACGGTGGGGTGAGCTCCCGTTGTTCGGTCCCTGCTCCTGCCAACCTAGCAGTTCGAAAACACGTCAAAGTGCAAGTAGATAAATAGGTACCGCTCTGGCGGGAAGGTAAATGGTGTTTCTGTGCGCTGCTCTGGTTTTGCCAGAAGCGGCTTAGTCATGCTGGCCACATGACCCAGCCAATAAAGCAAGTTGAGCGCCGCAACCCCAGAGTCATCCGCGACTGGACCTAATGGTCAGAGGTGCCTTTACCTTTACCTTATCCCACAAGTGTTTTCTGAGGTCTCCGACCGTGTTCTACCAGTATTGCATTATGTAGTAAAACCGTGGCAGGTTTATTGAAAAGCACCGATTTCCTCGACAGTTTTACTCCATCGGTCCTTGTCAGAGGAAGAACTTTGTGTCAGTAAGAGCTGTTCAACAGTGGAAGAAGAGTCCCTCGGGAGGTTCTGGACTCTCCAGAAGATTCCACCTAAACATTAGGAAGAACTTCCTGACAGTAAGAGCTGTTCGGCAGTGGAATTTGCTACCAAGGAGTGTGGTGGAGTCTCCTTCTTTGGAGGTCTTTAAGCAGAGGCTTAACAGCCATCTGTCAGGAATGCTTTGATGGTGTTTCCTGCTTGGCAGGGGGTTGGACTGGATGGCCCTTGTGGTCTCTTCCAACTCTATGATTCTATGATTCCTTGGAGGTTTTTAAGCAGAGGTTGGATGGTAATCTGTCAGGGATGCTTTAGCTGAGATTCCTGCATTGCACGGGGTTGGACTAGATGACCCTTGGGGTCCCTTCCAACTCTACAGGTCTATGATTCTACAAAAGGCCTCTGGTGGTGGTTTGAAAGTTCTCTTATGAGGCTATGTGGCTTTACGAAATACTGTTGTTGATTTAATCATGTGTAGCTCTCGATTTTGTTGGATTTTAAAGGACTGAACATTTATGTCAACTTTGCCCCCTTGGTAGTTCTTGGGTTTTCAACTGCGTTTGTTGCTAGCCAGCTTGAGTTTAGAGAGAGGCATGGCAAAAACACACACCCTGTTTTTAAAACTTGGCACCCCGTCCCACCCACCCTGCCAGGGAAAAAGAGATCATTCTTTTGACTGTGCTGTAGCCTTACCCTTCGCACAGCATCCGAAATAACCCTTCTCCTCACCCCTCGGTTATTTCCCCTCCTTGACGTTTCATATTGGCAGACTCATGACTTAATAATGAAATATTCCCAGGGGAGGATCGGGCTACGTGAACATAACACAACGGGCTTCCATTCATTGTTTCGGGCAGCGGCAGGGAAGCGCTGCTGCTTTGACGTTAAAAGCACACATCTTGAAATATTTCAAAGCTACTCGTACACATAATAACCTCTGTTTCGACAAATTAATAAGGGACAACACCCTGAGCGGCACCACCGCTTCAGATTTCACGTGGTAAAGTGAGAAGTCCAGGTGTGGCCGGGAGAAGAGGAAATTAATTCCAAGACAGTACAGAATTTTAGAATTGTAGAGTTGGAAGGGACCCCCAGGGTCATCCAGTCCAACCCCCTGCCATGCAGGAATCTCACACACACATTACAGGACGTGAGGGGCAGATGAGGCTTGTCAACCTGGCAAGGTAGCCCATCCAGGAAAAGGAAAATTCTGATCCTAAACCTCTGCTGCCTTGCAGGAGTATACGCTACACAGATCCAGCGTGGAGTCCCTAAAACGGTTAGGTGGTGCCTGCAATCTTCATCTCCTTCTTCTTCCTCCTCCTCCTCTTCTTCTTCTCCTTCTCCTTCTTCGTCTTTCATAAATACGGTCCGTAAGTGACTGTGGAGGCCAATTCTGGATCCACACGTCCTTCCACAGTGGGGACATAGGTTTCCGGGCAGGAGTTGATCATGGTGAGGGTTTGCCAAGCCTGCCTTCCTCTTAGCACATTTCTCCGTTGCGTCCTGAGTTCGAGTGTGTTCAAAGCCCAGGACACCTTTGGTAAAGGCTGTTCTCCAATTGGAACACTTGTAGGCCAGTGTTTCCCAATTGTTGGTGTTTATACTACATTTTTTTTAGATTTGCCTTGAGATAGTCTTTAAACCTCTTGTGAGTAGACAAAATTTTGCGTGAAGTTGTTTTTCCTTAGAATATCATCATCAACAACATTCTTCTTCTTCTTCTTCTTCTTCTTCTTCTTCTTCTTCTTCTTCTTCTTCTTCTTCTTCTTCTTCTTCTTCTTCTTCTTTCTCCCCCTCCTCCTCCTCCTCCTCCTCCTCCTCCTCCTCCTCCCCCTCCTCCTCCTCGTAAAGGAAATTTGGGCAGTGAAAAGAAGCTGGGAGACAGGGAAGCAGTAGGAAATAAATGTTTTACCAGGAAAACACATCTGGTCTCTGCACAAGGAAGAGTCAAGTTTCTAAAATTTACACATCGTTATTCAACAGCAGGTTTAACCATCCTTATGTCACCCGACACAGTCCATTTAGAGAAACACACTCTGCTCTGGATGGTGTCAGACCCCAGCTCCCATCGGCATACTCTGTGACTGTGTGTAATGGGAGCATCACGTTCCCAAAACTCCCAGAAAGCCACATGTTCCCTATTCCTGCCCTAAAGACACCTGCAGTAGCCTAACTCTACAAAGCAAAGAGACAGTATTGAAAACACTTGGGTGGGTGCAAAATGTGCCTGGCGAATTTCGGGCGTTTCTCTGGAGGCAATTCAATGTTCTCTCCAACTGATATTGGATACCAGGTGTTTTAGGCAACGCTTTCATGAAATCACTTAAAGATCAGGAAAGAGAAACCAGAAAACGGAAACCCACCCACAAAACATTGCAGTTGGGGCTTTTGGGGGGGGGAGTGGGTTCAGCTCTGGGGAGGAAGAGGTTTGTTTTTTTTGCCATGGCCGTTTCTGCTAAGGAGGAAGTGTCTTCTCCAAGACTCTTATCTCTCCTTTGCTTTGGTGGTCCTTTAGAACGGATGAAAATGCCTCCTGCAAGGCATTTCCTTTTCAACGGCAGCTGTGGCGAGGGGGCAAGGAAGGCAGTTGAGGCCGGTTGGGGCATGGAAGGGCAGAGGGGATGGGCTCGTCTCCTTGAGCACAATTGTGAGTGTCTGGAGGCTGTTGGAGGACGGATGGCGGCTAACGGATTGAGGTTGAATCCTGACAAGACAGAAGTACTGTTGTTGGGGAACAGGGGGCAGGCTGGTGTGGAGGACTCCCTGGTCCTGAATGGGGTAACTGTGCCCCTGAAGGACCAGGTGCGCAGCCTGGGAGTCATTTTGGATTCACAGCTGTCCATGGAGGCGCAGGTCAATTCTGTGTCCAGGGCGGCTGTCTACCAGCTCCATCTGGTAACGCAGGCTGAGACCCTACCTGCCTGCAGACTGTCTTGCCAGAGTGGTGCATGCTCTAGTTATCTCCCGCTTAGACTACTGCAATGCACTCTATGTGGGGTTACCTCTGAAGGTGACCCAGAAACTACAACTAATCCAGAATGCGGCAGCTAGACTGGTGACTGGGGGTAGCCGCCGAGACCATATGACACCGGTCCTGAAAGACCTGCATTGGCTCACAGTACGTTTCCGAGCACAATTCAAAGTGTTGGTGCTGACCTTGAAAGCCCTAAATGGCCTCGGTCCAGTATACCTGAAGGAGCATCTCCACCTCAATTGCTCTGCCCGGACAGTGAGGTCCAGCACCGAGGGCCTTCTGGCGGTTCCCTCACTGCAAGAAGCAAAGCAACAGGGAACCAGGCAGAGGGCCTTCTCAGTAGTGGCGCCCGCCCTGTGGAACGCCCTCCCATCAGATGTCAAAGAGATAAATAACAACCTGACATTTAGAAGACATCTGTAGGCAGCCCTGTTCAGGGAAGTTTTTAATATGTGACATTTTAATGTATTTTTAATCTTTGTTGGAAGCCGCCCAGAGTGTCTGGGGAAACCCAGCCAGATGGGCGGAGTACAAACAAATAATAATAATAATTATCATTATTATTATTATTACAATAATCCTGCCAATGTTCTTATCTGTTTACAATTTAGATATTCAATAAACTATTTCCATTCTTTTATAAAAAGTTTGTTATCTTGATTTCCTATTCTTCCGGTAAGTTTCGCTATTTCTGCATATTCCGTATGTTTTTGTATCCAATTCTTCCTTTGCTGGGACTTCTTGCTTCTGGGAAGACATTTCTTTAGCCTGGCCTGAATCCCTTGTCAATCAATGCCACTGGGTGACCTCATGTTTTGGGTGCTATGCAAGTTGGAGAGAGAGAAGGGAAACCTGTTTTCACTGCTTGCTTTTATACAAACCTCCGTCCGGTCCTCCCTCCAGGGCCACATTCTCTTTGTGCTAAAGGAGTGGCACATGCCCCGGCGCATGGGCATCTCACGGTGCGCAGAGTACGGACAGTGACCACCCTTGGCTTGGTCAAAGGCGACGCCATGGCAACGGGTCAGGGTCACCCGGGGGTGAGTTTTTAAGACCCCCGCGGGCTCCCCGACACATCTGCCGCTCGTAAACCTTTCAAGCTCGACTTGGCCCAAGCCATTAACGCAAAAGGCCAAAGCGAGCGAAGCCCTCAAGCCAACAATGGCGCTGTCGTCTCACAGGGGCGATATTTAGCGTGCCGTAACAAGGCCCCTGCACGTCAAAAGGCTGAGGGATTCACCTCGAAACAGCAAAAGCAAACTCTTCTCCATAAAGATCCATATAATCATAGAGTTGGAAGAGACCACAAGGGTCATCCCAAGGGGGAGATGCAAAAGTGATGCTGTGGTTGCAGAATAAAGTACTACAAACCACACAGCCCAGTGTAAGATACAGGTGACACTTCCCTGAAGCAAAACTGCAGTTGTCATTCTGACATATGGAAGTCTGGAAAAGTGCCTTCCTGCCTTGGCTTGCTGGCAACTTCATCTCACACGAGATATAATTGTGAGAGCCAGTGTGGCCTAGTGGTTAGAGTGTTGGACTTAGAATCATAGAGTTGGAAGAGACCACAAGGGCCATCCAGTCCAACCCCCTGCCAAGCAGGAAACACCATCAAAGCATTCTTGACATATGCCTGTCAAGCCTCTGCTTAAAGACCTCCAAAGAAGGAGACTCCACCACACTCACACTATTACTTCCCTTGATCTAGATGCTATACTCCTATTGATGCAGCCCAGAATTGCACTGGCTTTTTTAGCTGCTGCATCACACTGTTGACTCATATCAAGTTTGTGGTCTACCAAGACTCCTAGATCCTTTTCACATGTACTGCTCTCAAGCCAGATCCAGGGCAGGAAATCCACGGGGACGCTTTGCGGTGCAAGTTCCAGCTGAGAAAGAAGAGCACTGCTTTACTGAGAGCGTGAGAAATTGAGAAGAGGCTGTTGGCCCATCAAGCCCAGCACCCTGTTCTCACAGTGGCCAACCGGGGGCCTGTGGGAAACCAGCAAGCAGGATTGGGGCACGAAAGCAAGTCTCCCCTCCTGTAGCAACTGGGATTCAGAAGCGCCGCTGCCTTCGACTGCAAAGGCAGAGCTTTGCCCTCCTGGCTAGCAGCCATTACTAGCCCTCTCCTCCTCCATTAATGGGCCCAATCCTCTTTTAAACCCATCCCAGTTGGGAGCCATCACTGCAGGACTGCTCTAGGCGCCACCGGGCCTTGTCCATGCGACGGTCACCTCCAGGCTCGATTATTGTAACTCGCTCTACGCGGGGCTGCCCTTGAAGCTGACCCAGAAACTCCAGCGGGTGCAGAATGCCGCGGCGAGGCTTCTTACGGGGTCCCGGCCGCGGGATCACATTCATCCAGTGCTTTACCAGCTGCACTGGCTCCCGGTGGAGTACAGGATCAGGTTTAAGGTGCTGGTTTTGACCTTTAAAGCCCTATGCAGCTTGGGACCCTTGTACCTACAGGACTGCCTCTCCTGGTATGCCCCGCGGAGGACCTTAAGGTCCACAAACAACAATTTTGTATTTTAATCTGTATTTTAATTAATTGTTTTCTTTTCTTTTATGTCTTATTGTAATTTTATTGGTGTTAGCCGCCCTGAGCCTGGTTTTGACTGGGGAGGGCGGGGTAGAAATAAAATTTATTATTATTATTATTATTATTATTATTATTATTATTATTATTGTCACACACACACGCCGGGCTCCCGCAATGTTGGGTGGAACCCTTTGTGCCCGTCCGCAATTGAACTACACACTGCTTTTCCGTCCTAATGTTCCTACGCCCATTATTTTGCTGTTTTTGAGGAGGTGGGGTTATTTCACATCTCAAACAGACCCCCCCATGGGGGCTGGACTGGATGACCCTCAGGGTCCCTTATTATTTATTTATACCCCGCCCATCTGGCTGGGTTTCCCCCACCACTCTGGGCGGCTTCCAAAAAATAGCAAAATACATTAAAATATCACAGATTAAACACCCGCCCGCCCCCTGTCCCCCCAAAACAGTACTTCTGTCTTGTCAGGATTCAACCTCAATCTGTTAGCCGCCTGATTTAAAGCAAGTAAAACCACTGGTCAATCTAGCTCAGTAATGTCAGTAATGTCAGCACTGGGTGGCAGCAGCTCTGCGGGATTTCAGACAGGGGTGTTTTCCCAGTCCTGCTCGGAGATGCCGGGGATTTCCTGCGTGCAGGCAAATGGTCTACCACCGAGCTGTCACTCTTCCTTCTTTATTTTCTGATGCCACAAGACAGCTTCCTTTTGGGTTGGCCTAGTACTGGTTGCCTCTCAAGCGCACGATTCCTTCAAAGCTACGAGCTCAGGAATGGAGAGCCTCCCTTTAGAAAGGTCCCTTGATTCTCCAGCTCACGCAAGAGAGCGCCCTTGAAGGGTTTAAGGGAGGACACAAAGCTATATGCAAACATCCCGGGTCTATTGCTCACTGGGTAGATAAAGGCTTCCTTATCGGCTGCAAACTTACAAAAGGCCTAGAAGGGGGAATGCTGCGAAAGTACCTGGGCTTAATCTCCAAGGCAGCAGAGGAGGAGGAGGAGGAGGAGGAGGAGGAGGAGGAGGAGAGTTGAGCCAGCTCAGCAAAGCAAACAGACACCAGTCCAGTGATATTTATTAAGCAATTCGAGGTGGGACACCATCCAACCCTCCTCCACCTGTAAAGGAAGCCTCGGCAGGGCAGGGGAAAGTGATCAGCAGGAGATCCTGGCAGCAAAACCACAACCAAGTCAACAACAGTGACCCTGGTAAGGTTCACGCTGTGAAGTTCTTGCATCCCAAATTAACAATGACATTGCAAGAGTCACTGCAGGGGAGGGCGAAACTGCGAAGCGCATAAGGCAAGGCATTCCAGCTGCGATCCAGTGCTACGCCCACGAGTCGCCTTACGATTTAGGAAGGAAGTTTTGTTTGCTGGGTGTCAAAAGGCGCCCCTGCTTTCCGGGCTATAACTCTCTGCAGATCCACCACAAGAAGATTTATGGGAATTGTGCAAGCCAGCCGCCAATGCAACAGATCACACACAATAAAAACTAAGAAGGGTAGAGAACTATTGCATCTTATGTTAGTCAAGTCTGCATGTGAAGGAGCGTCTCCACCCCCATTCTTCAGCCCGGATACTGAGATCCAGCTCCAAGGAGGGCCTTTTGGCAGTTCCCTCGTTGCGAGAAGCCAAGTTGCAGGGAACCAAGCAGAGGGCCTTCTTGGTAGTGGCACCCACCCTGTGGAACGCCCTCCCACCAGAGGTCAAGGAAATAAACAACTACAGTCATACCTCCGCTTACGTCTCCCCCCAGTTATGTAAACTTCAGGATACGTAAGCGGCAAGCCCGGGAAGTATATTTCCGGGTTTTTGCCGCGTGCGCAGAAGTGGTCTCTCCGTTTACGAAACCGGAGATACCACTGTACTGTATCTGACTTTCAGAAGACATCAGAAGGAAGCCCTGTTTAGGGAAGTTTTTCATGACTGATGTTTTGTTGTATTTGTATTAATATTTTGTTGGAAGCTGCTCAGAGTGGCTGGGGAAACCCAGCCAGATGGGCGGGGTATAAATATATTATTATTATTATTTAGTGTGCCTATAAGAAATATAGGGCCTGAGGCTGCATCGCTTAGCAGAGATGAAATACCCATGCAGAAAAATAACGCCCACCAAGAGCTGACAAAGGGGCAATACTATCCGGCCACGAGAGAGCATCCCTGGAAGTAGAGATAACTCTGGTGACTAGGAACAGAAGAAGCTGCCATGCACTTATAGCTCAGTACTTCCTACACTGGCTGGCAGTGGCTTTCCAGGGTTTCTGGCAAGGTTGTCTCCTAGCCTCCCCTGGGGATGTCGGGGACTGAGCCTGTGGCCCTCTGCATGAAAAGGAGATGCTCTGAACTACGGCTGGCCGCCTGGTGATACCCTTCATCCCGTGTGGGTGTGTGGAGGAAGCTGGCCTTGGAGGGTGAACAGCTTGAAAGGGGGCACCCTCCTCATCTCCTTCCTCACAAAAGGATCCCCCCTTCAGCTGTGAAAATGATTGCCTGCCCCCGCCCCCATCGCAGCAGGGCTGGGCAACCTGCAGCCTCAGGCCCTTGGCCTAATTTTCTGTGAGTGGACGGGGGTGGGCAGAATCACGGAGGAAGAGGAGGAAGGCAGGAGGGGGGGGAACAGATGGAAAGATGGGAGGAGGAGGAGGAGGAGGAGGAGGAGGAGGAGGAGGAGGAGGAGGAGGAGGAGGAGGAGGAGGAGGCTCAGGATCAGTTCAGCGATCAGTTCAGACCTCCAGCAAGAATGGTTTTGCAGCTCAGGCCTCTCGCTCCCTCCTGCAAAAATTACAAACAGGAAGAGAACGGCTGTTTCATAGAATTGCAGAGTTGGAAGGGACCCCCAAGGGGATATACTGATTGAAAATGTATTGTGTTGTAACTTTTGAGCAAATGCTTAAAAAATAATAATAATTCTAGTCCAACCCCCTGCAATGCAGGAATCTCAACTATAGCATCCCTGACAGTTGGGCATCCAACCTCTGCTTAAAAACCTCCAGGAAGGAGAGTCCACCACCTTCCGAGGGAGACGGTTCCACTGTCTTAAGAATCACAAAATTGCAGAATTGGAAGGGACCACGAATCCAACCCATCTTTTGCCCAACTTTTAAGGCTTCTCCACAATTCCTTCATCCAAGTTGTTTATAGAGAGAACCCTGAAGCGCCCCATTCATAACATTTTTCTAGGACGATGAGGAACCATTCGTGAGTACTCCGGGTTCAGTCAGTCAACCGCCTTCAATCAAGACCTTGCAAGGAGCAGCGTCTAGCATCCCTTTACCCTTTTGAAACTTGTGCTAGAATTTAAATTTAAGGCTCTACAATCAAAAGGGCTTGGACATTTTGCCCTCGCTCTCCCTGCTTAAGAGGAACTACTAAAGCGACTTCTGAAAGTGTGCGTTGAGGGGCACAGAAGGCATGGAGCAAGTGGGTGGCATTAAAAATTTGTGCAGGCTCCAGGAAATCTCAGGCCAGCACCTAGGAATCCGAAATATTTCTATCCAGCTCTACTTGTTGCTCCTTAATATTAGGATTATGAACATTCTTCTATAACAGGCTCCATTCTCAAAACGGCACTGGCTTTAACAGGAGAACAAAGCAGCCGTCTCGGGCAGGGAGAGTCAGCCAACAAGTTGTGCGCGCCTGCCAAAGGATTCCTCCGGCCCCAGACCCTCCTTTGTGAAATGCCAGAGCAGGTACAGAAGGAGCTGCCCCAATTAAAATCATACAGTATTGCTTAAAAGCAGAAGAGCGAAGAAGGGGGACGGACGGCGGCTGAAGCCTGGTACCCTTGTCTGGTTTCTCTTGTCAAAAGGGCAGACACTCCAGCCCAGAGGGAAGGGTCCTTGCCTTCTGGACGGCCAACAGCAGATGCTGCCTTCCTGTAAAACGGACTTATAAAGAGGACACAGCAATAAAAGAGCCCCTATAAAACGCAGGGTTACGTGGGGAAGGGAAAATGGCCTTCTCTACCTTTGTCTCCGGCGCAAAGAGACACGGACAGAGATGTCACAGAAGACAAAGGGGGAAGTATCTTACTCGGTCCCCGGGGATCTCATTAATTAAAAATCTTCCTTTCAGCAGAAGCCCTGGTGTATTTGGGATGGAAATGAAGGCCCCCCCCCCCCAGTTTTTGTTTTTATCTTGCATCTGTTTTCTAGCGGAGCGGCTCACATGGATTTCAATGGAGATCCCCCCCCCCCGGCACGCTGGCAGAACCGACAGCCGGGCCAGATACGAAGGGGTGCAAGAGATGCACTCTCGAGGCTGGCCAAGCAAGAAGAGCTCATTTGAAACCACAAGCTGAAGCCACCCTATGCTGAAAACTGAAGGGTACCGTACTTCCACTCTGGGCGGCTCCCAACAAGGCGGGCACCACCACCGAGAAGGCCCTCTATCTGGTTCCCTGTAACCTCACTTCTCGCAGGGAGGGAACCTCCAGAAGGCCCTCAGAGTTGGACCACAGTGTCCGGGCTTGCCTGGGTAAGTGGGGTTTTTTTTTCTAAGTGGAGAGAGATTTAAAGGGATTTATCGTCAGCTCCGAACCACCCAAAGCTGGGAACAAGCAACTGTAATCGGCTCATCATCGCAGTGCGCCAACGAGAAAATTCCTACGCAGCCGCCTGCACTTAAGAAACGATTCCAGGGCGAAGGTTTGGGTTGTTTTGAAAGTGGGTTGTGTGGGCCTGAGAATCATAGAATTGTAAACTTGGAAGGGACCCTCAGCGGTCATCTAGTTCAACCCCTGCCATGCAGAAATCTCAGCTAAAGCATCCATGACAGATAATAAATTCGGATCCAAAATGGTTTGGACACCAGTTTACATGGGCGGGCATGTTGCAGATACTGCTATTTCCTTTGCATAGCTGCCAAGTTATCCCTTTTTTAAAGGGATTTTCCCTCATGCTGAATAGGCTTCCTCGCGAGAAAAGGGAAAACTTGGCAGCTATGTTCCTTTGATCCTTTAAAGTCGTAACCAGTGTTTCTCAAAAACATGGGTCCCCAGCTGTTGTTGGGAGTACAAGACCCATCATCCCTAGCTACGGTAGTGGTGAGGGATGATGGGAGTTGTAGTCCGACAACCGCTGGAGACCCAAGTTTGGCTGAAGCTGATATTTAGCCTCAGGTTCCTTGACTTGCACTAAGCCCCAGGTCCCAGACATCTCCCTGCAATGGGAGTGCCAGCAACCAGGGAGAGAGGATGGTCACAAGACTGGAGTCTATGGACCAGAATTACCCGTTGGGTAAGTTTCCGAGGAACCTGGCTCTTCCTCAGGGATTGGCTCATGGTAGCCACACCTATGAGGTTTTCCTAATGGGCAAATCGGAATTGCAAAAAAGGCTTCATGCACAAGGCTAAACTGGGTTAATATATAACAGAAGCACTCCAGAGCCTTGATGGGAGACCTGGAAGTTTACTCAAAGCAAACAATCTCCTGCACCAAAAATAAAAATGAAAAATGAAAGGGGCCAGCTCAGGAGCAAATGTTTGGCTATAGCCAAGAAATACCAGTTATGTTGACCTCTCGGTCAGCTTTTTTGAGTAAAGGGGGGGGGGAATCACAGGCAATTCTGCCCCCCCATAGACAGTATAAAATCTCACATACAAAGACCCAAACACACCACCTAAGAAAAAGCACATTTCTCCTCCAGGCTGTTTGTTGACAAAACACTAATATGATCATCTTTGGATGACTAAACCCAATATTCAGAGCTCAACAAGGATTGCCAGAAGGAGCTCAAGGGGAAAAACTTGCTCTACACAGTTATGCAGAGTATGCCCAGGGGAAAGTTTCTCCCTCATTTTAGGGATTTAACAAAGAGCTCGTGTCCTTGAGGACTGAATTAGTATTCTCATTTGTCTGTTTGGGGTCCAAACTGTCTCAGGGAAAATATCCACCTCCCTCCAACTTCTGAGATTAACCAAGAAGAACCTGCGTCTACCAGGAGCAGGGCCTGTGCTGTGGTGGCCCCTGAAAATAATCGAATGCTCGTCCTTCGGAAGCTCATTGAAGCAAAAATGCTCTGATTCTTTCAAAGCCCTGAAAGTTGAACTTATCTCATCCCCTGCTGTTGATACTTCTAAAAAATTAATTGATTTTCCCCTAGGCCACCCTAGGGCTGGGACTTATTATTATTATTATTATTATTATTATTATTATTATTATCAAGGGACGTGGGTGGCGCTTTGTCATGCTGACCACATGACCTGGAAGCTGTACGCCGGCTCCCTCGGCCAGTAAAGCGATATGAGCGCTGCAACCCCAAAGTTGTCTGCAACTGGACCTAATGGTCAGGGGTCCCTTTACCTTCTTCTTCTTCTTCTTCTTCTTCTTCTTCTTCTTCTTATTATTATTATTATTATTATTATTATTATTATTATTATTATTATTATTATTTAAATTTATATACTGCCCTATATCCGAGGGCCTCTCAGGGCAGTTCACAGAATAAAATTATAGAGCTAGAGAGGGTGGGCTCAAACCATCAGCCTTCGGGTTAACAGCCGGACACACCGATCCACTGTGCCACTGGAGATATACACATCGCAACTACACAGGGAGCTGAATCTGGACCCAGAACTTTAGGAGGGGAGAGGCTATAACTCTGACCCTGCAACTCCCAACTCCCGTCAGTCCCAGCTAGCCCAGCTAGTGGTCAGGGATAATGGGAACTGCAGTTTGGCAATACTGGGAGAGGCACAGCTTCCCCACTCAGGAAGGGGGCAGGGAACCAACAGCCACCATCATTTCTTTAAAAAAAAAAAAAACAGGAACAGAAACTCCCGGTTCCGTCTCACATTTTTCAAACTCTCCTCATGTGATGACTGACACGCTCCCCACCGCAGATGCAAACGCTTTGCTCCAGGGTAAGATGCCGAGAGCAAAATTCATTTTTCCAGGTGAGGAAAGAGCCCTGATTTATTGAAGCGCACCATCGGGGGGGGGGTGCGGCTTTTTCCGAGCATGGTTTCACATCCAGCGCTTCTTTCCCCAGTTCTGCCTTCTGAACAGATGTTTCCACCGTAAGCAATGACCTCTGCATCAACCCTATGCCCGCATCGTCAACACTTATAATAATAATAATCTGCATTACTGCCCACCAAGTCAAAAGTTGCAAATTTATCACCATAATGTTTGGGGTTCTTTTTTAAGTTTTGAAATGGCATGAAATCATGGCTAGGGAGAGGCTGTATCTCCTGATCTCCTGGCTCTGTCCAACCTCTCAGGCCACTGCCACAGAATCAATGCCATTTTAAGACGTGTTGTGGAAGGGGTGGGGTTATTGGGTTTCCTTCGTTTTTGTTTTTAATTATGCATTTTTTACTGTGATTTTATGTTGTGAACTGCCCTGAGATCGACGGGTACAGGGTAGTATACAAATGTAATACAGTCGTACCTTGGTTCTCTTTTTAAAAAAAAACAACCAATTTTTATTAAGTTTTTCACTTACAAACCAATCATATCATATCAATTATTCCAAATTATACAAATACATATCTATTAAACCAAATATTATACCTAATCATACAATTTTTGACTTCCCATGCTTCAAAATCTGAGGGTTCTGAGTAACGATACTTGCTGCCATTCTAATCCAAATTCCAAATTCTTTCCAATCATTATAGTCCAATATAGTCCCAATCTTTCCCAACAGCTCTTTCTTGTTATTCTCTTCCTCTTGTCACAGCTTCTGATATATTTTCAAGCGAGATTTAACACAAAGTCACTATTCCTGTGTGAATTTTCTGTCCAGCCTCCCCATAAATTCTTGCATACCTTGGTTCTCAAACAGAATGCGTTCCGGGAGTCCGTTCAACATCCGGAACTGTTCGAAAACCAAGACGCGGCTTCTGATTGGCTGCAGGAGCATCCTGCAGCCAATTGGACGCCGCGCCGGACTTTGGTTTCCGAAAATCATTTGAAAACCGGAACACTCACTTCCGGTTTTTGATCGTTCGGGAGCCGAAACGTACGAGTTCCAAGGCGTTCGGCAACCAAGGTACGACTGTAAAAGGAATTAAGAAATAAATGTGCAGGCCTGGTTCACATGCTCTTCCCCCAGAGTTTTGTTGGAAGTTGGGGGTGAGGGGGAGAACAGCAGGAATCAGGTCTCAAACCCTTCCAAGGCCTCAAGAGAGCATGTCTCTTTCGCTCACAACATATCACATGTGGCAAAAAGCACAGCCGGCTCCCTCCTTCAAGGAAG
This sequence comes from Zootoca vivipara, assembly GCF_963506605.1. NCBI lineage: Eukaryota > Metazoa > Chordata > Lepidosauria > Squamata > Lacertidae > Zootoca > Zootoca vivipara. The sequence goes on along the minus strand of NC_083278.1, from coordinate 116,291,997 downwards.
GTTGTAGGCTGGTTTTAACTGAACCACAGTTCATTTTGCAGACGGTCCGAGCCTGCGACAGGCCAGTCCGCAATTGATTCTGATGGCTTATCAATTACATGCTATTATACTCTTGCCCAAGGGGCTATCTGTGATTTAAGTGCTCCTCCTAACAAAGGCAGTCAGCTATGACAGAGCCTTCGAAAGACACCCAGCCTGTCCACTATCAGCCTCCAAATAAAAAGGATGCCAGGAAAACTGGCGTCAACGACTTAAAAAACCCCGAGAAAGTAGGAGCGGGTACATATCTTAAAGCTCTATATGCCCCAAACGTTTTCACGACCATTGCTTATAGCTACGCAGCCCTCATACTGAGACCTGCGGACTATAGGGGGGCATAGCTGCCAAGTCTCCCATATTCCCCGGGAAATCCCCGTTTTTCCAGCTGTTCCTAGCTGAAAAAACTGATTTTTTTTGTTTTTTCCCGGTTTATTCTAGCGCGGCGGCCATTTTGGAACGGGGCGGAGCATGCTCAGAAGCGACTTTTGATGCTGCTCTGCCCAGTTCCAAAATGGCGGCAGCGCTACTTCCGGTCTGCTACTTCCGCCCGGTCCCTTATTTCTCTGACAGCAACTTGGCAGGTATGAGGGGGGGGTGGTATGCAAATTGAATGAATAATAATAATACTCTGCCCCAGCCCAAATCATCAAATGATCTGCCGAAGGCTCACACGACATTTGCTGCGAATTCTAACTTCCCGTGCACACGGGTCAGAGAGGTGCTTGCAAATGTCGGCACACAACTCAGCACTCTGGGGGGGCGTTTGGCCTCATAGCTCCGTTGCAGAGCCAGATTGAGAAGGCGACTGGGCTGCATCTGGCTCACGGGCCTTAGGTTGCCTACCCCTGGCCTAGAGAGCACAGGGGTTATAAAATGTTATAAAATGTAGGCACACTGGAGCCATACCTAAAAACTATTCAGTGATGCTATTCAGTGATGCTATGGTTTTCCCAGTAGTGATGTATGGAAGTGAGAGCTGGACCATAAAGAAGGCTGATCGCCGAAGAATTGATGCTTTTGAATTATGGTGCTGGAGGAGACTCTTGAGAGTCCCATGGACTGCAAGAAGATCAAACCTATCCATTCTCAAGGAAATCAGCCCTGAGTGCTCACTGGAAGGACAGATCCTGAAGCTGAGGCTCCAATACTTTGGCCACCTCATGAGAAGAGAAGACTCTCTGGAAAAGACCCTGATGTTGGGAAAGATGGAGGGCACTAGGAGAAGGGGACGACAGAGGACGAGATGGTTGGACAGTGTTCTCGAAGCTACGAACATGAGTTTGACCAAACTGCGGGAGGCAGTGCAAGACAGGAGTGCCTGGCGTGCTCTGGTCCATGGGGTCACGAAGAGTCGGACACGACTAAACGACTAAACAAGAACAACATTCAGTGATGCATTCTATCTTTCTAATATTTGAAACAGAATTTAAATCATATATATATATATAATCTCAAAACTTGGACAGAGTTATCTGTCAGAGGGCATGATCCTAAAATATCCTCAGTTGGGAGTTATTCCAGGCCCATGAAGTTCACAATCCCCAGCATCTCCAGGCAGGGCTGTAAAGTCACCTCATCTGAAAAACCCTGGAGAGCTGCTGCCAGTCCATGTAGACCAGGCACGTCCAAAGTCTGTTTCGGGGGCCTAATCCAGCCCTCATGGCAGTTTATTTCCTGGGTTAAAATCCTTTAAAAAAAAACCCTCAACAACTTCAACCCTAAAAAAAGGTCAACAACTTTGGTCGGCCCTCACCCATGTTCACTTCATCAAATCTGGCCCTCTTTGAAAAAAGTTTGGACACCACTGGCGTAGACAATACTGAGCTGGATGAACCAAGGTCTGGCGCGATAAAAGGCAGGATCCTATTGTGTTCTGGAGGGCAGGACTCAAAGAACTTTCTGACAGCAAGACCTGCTGCAAGGTGTTATTGCAGAAACGCAAGGGTCGCTACTCAGAGGTGAGAATATTCTCCGGAGAATATTCTCGAGAATGAGAATATTCTCTGCTAGAAAATTCTCCAGAGAATATTCTCCACAAACTGTAAATTCTAATGTAAGAACCAGTTTTACAACCCACATTTTAAAATAATAAGTCAAGTTGTGATATTGCCAGTAATGTTTTTTTAAAAAAATCCAGTTACATTGCTGGCCATTGTGTCATTCACCATTGGCAGTTCTGAAATGTGAGCTCCAGAAAACTTTTTTTTTTAGTTTTAAAAATGCTATTCATTTAATTTTATGAACATTTTTATATTCCATTTATTTTAAAAGCTACATTTCACACATACACAACATAATTGGAATTCATAAGTTGATAGTAAATATACGGTTAGTGGCAGGCTTAGTGATTAACGTGAGTCATTCACGTTCAAGTTTGGTGCAGAAAAATCAAACAATGTGAATTCACTGCATTGCCCCATTGAATAAAATTATCTGAACAGTTTTTGGTTGCCACCTGAACAAGTCTTCCCATGAATAAACATGTATATTAACTAATTATATCATTTCCAATGCATGAAAACTTTATCATTTTCAATGCATTAAAATGAATATTCTCCTATTTTAAATGAAAGTTCTCTAATGCTCTCATTAATCGAGAATATCCTCTGAAAGATTATTCTCGAGAATTTAACATCACTAGGTGCAATGCCGCTATATGTTGCCTCTGATCCATTTAGCTTCCTGCTTTGCATACTTGGTGACAGGACCCTTTTCACTGCGGCCTGAAATCTTTTGTGGTGTTGAGGAAACGGAGCTCTCTCTCTAGAACGCTGACATTATGAGATGCCTCCAAGGCAAAAGGAAGAAGGGGGGCGGAGCAGAAAAGGTCTCAAAATTCAGGTGGCCACTGCAGGCCCTTCTCCAGGAGCATCCGTTGCATCCTTCCCCCAGGAGGCAGTTTGCACCAAGGCAAAATCCTGCATTTCCTGAGCTGGGCAACTGAAGAGCACTGCATGACATGCTTGCTGACGCAGGACCGACCTCGACTCAGCACTGCTTTTCCCTGAGATCTGGGAAAAGAGAAGAATGTGCAGCCCAGAACTTTCTAACCACCTCGGTCGCTGTTTGTCTGAAACCCGAGGTGGCGATGTGACCCCAGGACCCGGCATCCTGATGAGAAAGAATCCCTCTCCTTCTTGCCTCTGCCACAATAACAACAACATCCCCTGTGGTTTCTCAGATCCGCATTGGAGCTATTCGGGCTATTTGCTCAGACGCCGGGACGGGTGCCAGCGTTCAAAGCACACAACCTACCTTGCAATCCTGATAGGGGAGTGTGAACTTTGCCCCGTGCTGAAGCGAGTGGGCTTAGTTCACGGAAGCGAAAGTTGCAGCGCGGAAACATGGGATCGCTCAGCTGGCCGGCCGGCCGCCCACCCCAAAGCCATGAATCCTAATTGCACATTCCCCTGCTGCTCCCCGAGGTTCCCATGTTCGACAGCCTCGTTCTTGTGGTTTTCTACCAGCCAGGCAGAAGCCAAATGGTGTTTAGTCTGTGCTGGGAAGTGGCAGAGACCATTAATTTCCAATCCAGCAACGAGGAGCTGAGTCAATGGAATCAAGAAGCTCCAAGTTCAAGTCCACAGAAGTCCTGACCGTGCCTGCAAACTGCTTCTAGGGACCACATGGGAGGGTGGTAGCTGCCCCCACCTCCTCCAAATTTCTACCTCGCTCCTTCTCTCCTTCCCGGTAGAATCCGGACACCCTCATCAGCAACAAACAGAATAGGTAGATGTTGGCAGCTTATATGAGCAGAACGAGAAGATCAAAAGACACCAACACTGCCAGAATATGATGGCCTCTTGATAATGTTGGGGGGCTCAAAGTTTTGCAACACGAAGGGGCTTTGGCCCCCAGCCTGTGTGGCCTGCCACAAACAGGAGCCATTCTAGGGGCTCCTAACCCTGGTTGTTTACTCAGATCTTCTCATACTGAAAGACAGCCACGTTCCAACTATAGCTGCTTTTATAAATACGAACTTCCAAGATGGAGCAGGAGGAAGCAAGCTTGCTCAGCTTTCCATGTGACAGCCCTTGAGATGGCTCTCATATCTCCTCTTAGTCTCCTCTTTCACAGGCAAAACATACCCATCTCCTTCAACCGTTCCTCATAAGGCTGGGTTTCCAGACCCCTGATCATCTTGGTTGCCATCCTCTGCACATGTTCCAGCTGGTCAACATCCTTCTTAAACTCCGGTGCCCAGAAATGGACACCAGGTGTGGTCTGACCAAGGCAGAATAGAGTGGTACTATCACTTCCCTTGAGCTGGACACTAGACCTCTATTGATGCAGCCTAGAATAGCGTTAGCTTTTTTTGCTGCTGCATCACACTGCTGACTCATGTTGAGCTTGTGGTCCACCAAGACCCCTAGATCCTTTCCACATGTTCTGCTAGGAAGCCAGGGGTCCCCCATCCTGTATTTGCACATCTGGTTCTTCCTGCCTAACCGCAAAACCTGACATTGGTCCCTATTGAAACTCATTTTGCTAGCAAATATTTTCCGTAAGCGGAATCCTGCACATTTTGCAGTCCCCCCTGTGCTTCTGCAGAATCGCACCATGCACGTGAGCTTGATTATAGCCCTGCTTTTCATCTCTGCTACTAGAGATACACGTCATACGTGCCTTCAGCTAACCAAACAGCTACTTAGGGAGAGCTGAAACAGCATTAGTAATACGGCAGCGCAGCTCAGACATAGCCACACCAGAATCTGGAATTTCACCTGCTCTCTGGGATTCACCACTCCGCAAAGCAGCATCTCAGGGCTGCAGTTTGCATCGTATGTGTGATTTCGTGGAAAGGAACCGGTTCACAACCATCCATAACTAGTGGAAGCAAATTCCTTCATTGCAGTGGGCTGGGTGCAATTACCCTTCCAAGTCTATAATTCTACGATTCCATGAATTCAGATGCCCAAGTGAAATCCTATACCCTTCTACTCAGAAGCAGGGCCCAGTGACTTCAATGAGGCTTACTCTCAGGTAAGTGGGTATAAAATTGCAGCCTCGGGGAATCTCCTTCGGCCAAGATTGAGAAAGGATCTCCTCCCCAGGCTGCAAGGGAAACATCTGCCCTTTGCAAGAAGTGTGCAAAGACATGCGTGTAAGAGATATTCTCCCGAGGGAAAGGGGTATGGATGCTTTCTGGGGGACTGGTCAATACGAGGTCAGAGATTAAGGGAAACTAATACAAGCTCTTCGACATATTGCAGAGGGAGCTTATTGAATCAAGGCCTTGGTG